>NC_141147.1:55912075-56537075 GCF_053477565.2 Lygodium microphyllum
TCATTTCATCAAAGATGACATCCCTGCTCACTCTGAACTTACATGTGACAGGGTTATAACAGCGATACCCTTTCTGCTCTAAAGAGTATCCAATAAAAACACATTTTTCTACCTTTGAATCAAGCTTCTTTCGTAGCTCATCTGACACATGAACGTATGCAACACAACCAAATACCTTCAAGTGTGATACATCAGGCTTCTTGCCAATAAAGCATTCTTTAGGAGTCATCCCAGGAATTGCAGCTGTGGGAGTTATGTTCATAATATAAACAGCAGTATGAACAACCTCAGACCAAAAATGCTTAGGCATATTCTTTTCAGCCATCAAGGCGCGTGCAACTTTTGCAATATGCTTGTTTTTCCTTTCTGCAACCCCATTTTGATGTGGGGTATATCTGCATGTGAACTGCCTCTTTATCCCATGAGACCTTAGAAAATCACTGAACTCATTTGAGAGGTACTCTCCCCCTCCATCTGACCTCAAGCACTTTACTTTCAAGCCTGTTTCTCTTTCAACTGCAGCCTTGAAAGTTCTAAAGTGCTCAAATTCTTCACTATTTTTCTTCATAAAATATACCCACAGCTTTCTAGAACAATCATCAATGAATATGACAAAGTATGAACTGCCTCCAAGAGATACATTTTGTGTAGGTCCCCAAATGTCTATATGCACAACATCAAGGATATTTCTGCTTACATCTCTGTCATGTGAAAAGGGTTGTCTTACCTGCTTACCAAACTGACATGCCTCGCATACCTTATGAAATTCTACAACTCTAAATGTAGGCAAAATCTAGGCAAACCTGTAACCAACCCTTTAGACTGCATTAATTTCAGCCTTTGTACATTTGCATGTCTAATGCGTTTGTCCCAAATTTCAATATCTGCGACAACACCTTTTCCTTTAGCATACATAGCAGCATTCATAGTAGGAATTCCAGCATCCAGAGTAAACATACGTCCAACTCTACTTCCCTTTGATACCAACCTGCACTTGTCATTGAAGTCTTCTACAAAGCAGCCCTTTGCATTAAATCTGACCTGCATCCCTTGCTCTACCATTTGACCGACTGACACCAAGTTCTTTGTAATAGATGGCACATGTAATACCTCTGAAAGACTCTTTGTCTTACCGTCATGCAAGGACAAGGGAACTTTTCCAATGTGTGAAATTGGGTGGCATGAATCATCACCCGTCTACACATAACCTGCATTTTACAAATCCTGCATCTCTCCAAACCATTCAGCATGGCTGGTCATATGATTGGATGCATCTGAATCAACATACCAAACATCATCATGTGTTCCCTTTCCTGTAACAACATTCAGCATATGCTACATAACAAACAGACGTTCATTTTTGTCTTCATTCTGTCGTGAAGACGATGCATAGTTTCCTTGCTGCAACTTACCATTGCGAATATCATCTTTCTTAGCATAAGATTGGGCTGCAATATGACCTGTTTTGCCACAGTAGTGATACACAATACTAGAGTTATTAGAACCTCTGTTCTGCCATCCACCTCTTCCTCTAAAGCTCCCCCTGCCTCTAAAGTTACCATGACCTCTTGAAACCTGCATATCACCAAATTGCTGATTCAATCTATTTTGCTGGTTGTCACTACCACGTCTTGTAACATGGCCTCTTGAAGAGAACCTACCACGTCCCCTTCCTGAACTAGAGTAGAAATCTTGGACCTGTTCATCACTTCTTTCAGATGTCTCACTCTGCATGTTGATCTCTTCAGCAATCATAAGGGAGACCAACTCATCAAAATCTGGAAATGGCTTTCTGAAATATACAAAAGTTACAAAAGACTTCCAAACCTTTTCATTGTTAAGTCCACCCAAGGTAGATGACACCAAATCATCATCATCGAGCATTGCATCAATCGCTGCCAATGCATCTGCAATGCTCCTTACCTTTAGTGCATACTCATTGATAGACATCTTCCCTTTCTTCAATGTATTCAACTCTTGCTTGAGTTGAATCTTTCGTGCCTTTGTATTTACGGAAAACATACTTTCAAGTATGGTCCAAGCTGCATATGAATTCTCTGCATTTCTAATATGTCCCAGCATATTATTGTCAATTACTGTAGACAGCCAATACATGACCTTCTTGTCTTTTGCATTCCATTCCTTCCGTGCCTTTGTCTCTTCTGCAGTTGGAGGGTCACTCACCTTCGGCTCCTTTTCTTCACCTGAAACAAACTCGTAGAGGCCTTTTCCAATAAGGAAGTTCGTTACACGGAACTTCCATGAAGGGTAGTTGTTCTTGTCGAGCTTCTCAATGATGGGGCTTCCAATGTTCTCTACCATTATCACAAAACTAATACCAAATAGCAAGAAAATCTTCTGCAACCCTCAACCTGTAGTGCACAGCAATACACCAAACAGCCTTTTTCACTGTCTGCTCAACAATACATGCAATCTGCAAACTGTTTGCAGATAAATCTTATTTTTGCTTTCTGCAAACACCTCAAGAATTACAGATTCGCAATCTGTAACCTGCACACCCACTTTCGGTTAAAACAGCCGAAATCACAGTGTACCCTGAAACTGCTGTCCGCAACCTTGCGGCTCTAAAACGGGGCTTGAAACGGCCTCAGATGCCCAAAATAACTGCGGATAAGCCCTAAAGGGCGGTTTTGCAGAATACACAGTGCTCTTCGCGCACACCAAATCTCACTACAATCTGAGATTTTTTGCTCTGCCCTGCTTCCGGTGCCTCCACAGGCACTATCCAAGAGAAAGAGTGGAAGGATGGGAGAGCTTCTTACCCGTGGCTTGCTTGCTCGAACCTTGCTTCTTCTCCTTCACTTCAACCTTCGAAATCATCCTCTCTTAGTGGCGCGGCTCTGATACCATATCAAGAATCGCGTGGTGGGGGGACTTGCTCAAGATGCTACGCCGAACACACACAGAATGCACAAGGAGAAGCTCACTCAAGAGACAAAAAGAAAGATGGAGGCCAAAAAGTTTTCTTGTTGGCTTCTTCTTCCACACTCTTTACAATGTACATAAAGTATAGATAAGATACAACATAAAGGAAAGTGGCCTACTAAGTCAAACAATGCATAACCAACTACACTAGTTGACTGGCGTTATAACTATGCCAGCTGTAAATAGGTGTAACAACCTGAATATAATAAGTAATGAGTCAATGGCCATGTGAGAGTCATAATGACCACCGACGTGCTAAGTGTAGATGTGTGGACCCATCTAACCAGGTGGTCCATCATCAATGTTTGCATGTGTTGAGCTTGTCATCTCAACAGTCCTTAGTAGTTCACCTATGGAGGAGGTGTCACAACCAACTTCCTTGACAACTCTAGCACTTCCAAAGCACCTAAAGCCTAGGTTGGAGGAGTTAAATAGAAGGGAATTGGCTGAAGAGCTAGACTCTCCAAAAAGGGGGGCAGCTATACCCTCACAACCTAGCAAGGCTATTCAGCAGGCCATGGCTATGTCCCATGAGGACACACTAGCGAAAGAGAATATTGAGACCCAACCAAGCACGTCCATGGTTGACCTAGTCCAGGGTCTTGAGTCTTTGAGAGATGCACCTTCACTAACCAAGAAAAAAAGGAGAAAACAACAAAAACAACAGCAGTTACAGGTGGTTGTGGACCCCAAGAACATTGAGACCAAGAGCACTGGAGAGCTGAGAAATAAAGCATAGAGGCCATCCACCAATGAACCCATTGATGTCTCTCCTAATAGCAGTGAAATCTCAGACACATCCATGTGCTCTGAAAAATCAAAGCATCCATTGCCATCAATAGTTGCTTGCAACACCCAATCCACCAACAACAGAACTCACATTGACCAATCAAGAGTGGATATAACGCTATCACAACAGGGTGACAAATCTACACCGGTCACAACCAAGGAGAACCATGACAAAATAGTAGCAAAACCTTAGGAAAAATGCACAAAACCCAAGAGTGTAAGAGATCCTAGTGTTGACCAATCTTGCTCATCTAGGCCTGAGCCCCCAGCTATGCTAAAGCCTAGGCAAACTCCTAGAACCTTGCATGAGATAGCAACCGAGCAAGCCCTCGTTGAATATAGAAATGTCGCAGAATGCTTAACTGAGTTGGATGCTAAGCTCAAAGTATTCACACGTGTCTATGTGCTGGCAGACATGGACACATTCCCTAAGGAGCAGCTTGAAGAATACTTGCCATTTCCCCTATCCTGGGAAGAGCAAGGACATCTTAACGAGCACTATGACAGGCTCTTGCATGAACACATGCGACTCATCTCTAGCGAGGAAGCCGACGAACTATGCTTGACTATAACATTCAATGATGTGCTCTACCAACCAAATCTCTTAGAGATAGAGCAGCTAAAGCGACAATCAGAGGGTCCAAGTCAATTCAAGAAACATTGGTTTGAAACCGTGTTGCAATGGCCAAACTAGGAGCCCAAATCATGATAGCCTCAGAAGAGCGATTGGCCAAATGGTGGCCAACTGGCGGTCTCAAAGAGACCCAACCTATGTGGCACCAACTTCCTTTCGAGTGCTGACTTCCATTCAGGGTGCGGACTTAGCTGGAACTAGCCAAGAGAACTCTTTGGTTGATAAGGTTCTCACTGAGGAGGAGTTACATGTTGCCAGTAGACTCGGACAAGGTTCCATGCTACTTGATGTTGCAAAATATCTATCGATATTGAGTAAGCTACCACGAGTACTAGATGCTTATGCCACACTTCAGTACAATCCGGAGTTCTACAATTGGCTTTTATCCTCGTGAAGTGACATGGATTCGTAAATATGTATATAAATAAACAATGATTTTTGTGTGACCCTGTATAGACAATATCAACACACACAAGTAATGATAGTCAAGCGTAGGGAGAAGAGTTAGGTTTGACAGGCTAAGCTCCTCACGTACTCCTCTCATCACACATTTAGAAGTCGTGTGACCATTCCCACCTCTAAGTGAAGGGCATGCAACCCTCATTATCGCCATAGGAAGACTTGACCAACATCTCTGAGGGTGTGGACAAGGTACCGTCCCTTCCTATTATACACCTTTCCCCTTTACGGTCTATCCTCCCGAGGATGAGCCCTACCCCACTTTATGAAAACTAGTCCACGCAACTTAGCATGAGCCAAGATCTACTAATGACTGGAGGAAAAAGGAACATCATCATGGGGGCCATCCCTCTACAACAAACATTGCATACCTCACCTCTCCCCTTCTCGTCATATGCGCTTGATAACCTATTGGATAATCCCTTCCATGAGAATAGTTTTATCATGTCTCAAGGCCTAATCCTTGGTTCGCATTTTGCAGGTCCCCCTACGTAGCAGACATGGAGCACCCAGCGTAGTTGGCTTGCAAAGATGCTCTTTGCCACCATCAAAGGGAGCATGCAGCACAAGCTTCTCCGTCGGAATGCTACGTGCCTAGCCTCAAAAGGTATGCAAAGAAATGAGGCCCCAAGCGACACTGCCCCAAATGTAGGCCGAAAAATCCCCAGGCCAGGGGGATAGGAGCTCAAGGGAGCACACAAGGCATGGTGACACCGGTTCTGCGGGCCCCCACAACAAATGCTCGGGCACCAGGTGCTTGAAAGCGGAGAGGGCAGCTCGAGACAATGAAGAATTTGATTCATTGTTCAAAAGCATTTTGGAAACGGTTGCGGCCAGGGACTACACCATTTAGGTTCCGGCCGACATATTCCCTGCCCAACCTCATAGGAGCCCCTCACCAGTAGAGCCTTAGTCGCCTGACCACCCTGACTCACCCCGCCTCATGCAAATCGAGTAGCCCCTATGATATACAAGCAACTTAATAAAGGCCATCCTGCCATAACTTTTTGTCTTTAATGGTTAAAGGGGCAAGTTCTCCACTTGTACACACTTCCCTTACCTATCGCTAATATATGCCATGTCTTTAACAAGCACCAGAATAGGCATCGCAATCACCATCATAGGATTTTGAAAAAGTAATATCTTGACATGATTGCATTTGTTCGTTGTACTTGACGCATGCGACTTGCATATACTCTCGTGAAGTGACAAGTGGATGCAGGATGACATAGATCTTCGTGCAAACATGTTTAATGCCCAATTCACCACAAGACCAGCAACCTCACAAAGAAACATGACAAAGCCACGTTGCCGAATGCGAAAAATCACCCTTGCGAGTGCCCACATCGCATGACCCAAAGCATAGTCATGGGCTACGCTCTCTTTTTGAGTCAAGCTCTACAGTTGGCTCACGACATTTGTTACCTCAATTATACCGACATTGCGTGTCACAAAGAGGTTTGCAATATCTCAAGTGCATCTCCCCATCTCAACAACTGCTTCTCTAACAACGAGGCTAGGGCACAATCATCACTGTAATATCTATTTCCTGAGCCTTCAAAGCTTGACATTTCCCAACCCATTGAAAGGCATAAGAAAAAGAAACAAAAAATCAAACAGAAAAGGAAAAAGAAAAGAAAAGAATGAAAAGGTAGGAAGCACCCACGATCACAGCACAGCACCTAGGGGTCCTCAAATTAGGTGCGTCCAGTGACCTTGGTTGGCTGGCTCCGTCCCCAGTCCCCTAGCCCCTTAGTATCACCCACAATTGTTCAGGAGGGCACATCAAGGGCAGGATGACATACCTAGGGAGCTTGTCTCACCTATGGTTAGACCTGTCACCTTGACCATTCACACGATCCCCTCTTGTACTCTGCCTTAATACCATTGCAATCAATTGTGGTAAGCACCACACAAATGGCCATGAAAAGTACAATGTCCTCATCACACAGGTCCAATAGCTACTAGCTACCGATAGTGCAGTGTCCCTGTGTTCAATTATGTTACGTCATGCAGTCACAATGCAAAGATGTCGCATACACCTTCACATGTACTTCTTCTCAACATGGACAACTTTGCTTCATCCATACATTGTTATGAGAAACCAGCCCACGGTCTCCTAACTACGTAATATCTACGTATGCACTAGCACTCACATAATATCTGCACCAAAATATATACACAGTTTGGGTCCTCAAGTGCAGGACAATACTCTCAGCTTGCTTAGAGTTCGACCTTCTCCCAAGTAATTGAACTATGTCTTGTGCACGATAGAGGAAACTAGCACTACCCCTCGGGAGAGACCACTTATGAGAGGTTTTTAAATTGCAATTATTGAAGACTCCAAAGAAATGTCGTTCACTCTTTATTAACACCCAACTCTGAATGCTTATCCCTTACCATCCTGCAAGCCCGCAAAGAATCGTCATGTGCAAAATGCCCAACAAACCAACACTTGTGCTGGCCATCAATGCAATCCCCAACAAAGAACAGCCCTACCACCAACTCCAACAACCCTTCCACCAACCACCTTGGCCACCAACATGCCCCCAAGGACCTTCTTCCACACCATCACCAACACTCCTCCATGAAAACCACAGGCGTCCTTGCCACCCACGTCTTCGGTGCATGCTAAAGCCTACTACCTACGACGGTGAGTGCCATGGGACTGGCACTCGTCTAGGAGGGGCTAATGTTAACCGTCAAATGAATAAGGTGGAAAATCTAGAAAAGCTAAAGCAGAAGACAAAGGCCAAGGCAAAGTGAAACGGAAGACGAAGGCGTGCCAAGAAAAATCTAGAAACACAAGAAGTGCAAAAAAGTCCTAAATAAGGGAAAAGACGCACAAGGAAAAGTGCAAGTCAATACTTTTGTAAAAGAGCGCAAGCGCATCATGATTTAATTTAAAGAGCGCCGGGCTCTCACTCGTGCAATTTGTAAAGGTAGATGGGCGGTAGGAAGGAAGCTAGGAAGATAGAAGGGCAATGGGAAAAAGGGCCTAGGCCATGGCCAGCCATGTAAAAAAGGGGATAAGGGGATGACCGCCCAAAAGGGATTTAGGGTTTTGTATATAAAGTTGAAAAGTGAACGAGAAGCTCATTCTTGTGTGTGGCCAAAAGTGGGTCTCCTCTTCTTCTTCTTCTTGCTTGCTTGAGCTTGTGCTTGAGAGAGGGAGTGTGAGAGTGTAAGGGAGTGAGTGTGTGAGGGTGAGGGATGGGGGAGGAGAAGCTCTCCATCTTCTCCTCTCTTCTTCTCTTCTCTTCTCTTCTCTTGTCTTGCTCGCGGCTATGGATCTTGGAGCATGGAGCTTGAGGATGGAGCTTGCTTGAAGCTTGCACTTGGATCGTGGAGCTACCAGAGTGCGCAGGAGAGGAGGTAACTCGATCGGCATGGAGGTAAGCTTACTACACCCATAGATGTGGATGGTGTGTCGGCTATGTGAGAGGTAGCCATTAGTGCTCGGCTTGGAACGCCTGAAACAATAAGCGGTCCGTGGGTCTTGGTAGTTGAGCAAAAGCTCCCACAGGAATCAATGGTGGATGGGAATTAGGAGAAATGGAGTGCAAAAGAGTGGGGAGAGAGAAGTAAACGAGAGAGTTTTGGTGCATACAATAAATAGTACCTTGTTTTTCATCATAACCTTCACTTATATTTGACTTTACAATGCGCACATCACCAATGCCTTTGAGATTCAATCTTGAAACCTCTCAATGATTTTCCTTGATTCATCACCTTATTAGGAAATCACTCATTAGAGGTGGATATTAAACATATACAAGGCCCGAGTAACCATCTAGATAATAGCCATTGGCCCTTACCCAAAAAACTTCCCACTTAAAGGCCAATGCATCTTCATGACAATTAGGAAGAAAGTGAATATACCATCCAATGCATGCAATAACTCTTTGCAAGGTGCAAATCTTTTAGAAAATAATCTCTTTTATGAGAAGATATGTAGAGTTATCATCCATATAGATCTAGACAAGTCAACGTTCTTATCCTCAAGAACATTTGTGATGAAGTGATACTTCATCTCAATGTGCTTTGTCTTTACATGAAAGACAGGGTTGCATGCTAGCTAAGTGGCACTCTAGCTATTTGAGGGTAATGTAGGCACGTCTCCTATGATATCCAACTCTCCCACTAGATGAGTAAGCCATATAGCTTCATTTGCAGCCCTTAGTAGCTACAATATACTCACCTCAGTGGTAGATAAAGTTATACATGGCTACAATTGAGAGATCCAAGAAACTACGCCACCTAAGAAAGCAAAGTCAAAACCTATGTAAATCTCCTAGATTCTATACTCCCTATAAAATTAGTATCTCTATATCTAGGAGTAGATGCATCGTTCCTTCTAAAGCATATACACATAGATCTGCTTCCATTTAAGTGACACTATTTATTGCCTCCTAGGGATTCTTACCAGGGGTTACCATAAACATGCTAACAATTCCCATTACATAGTTGATGTCTAATGTGTAGCAACCATGGCATATATCAAGTTGCCAACTGTGTATCCATAAGGAAGATCAAACATTTTATCCTTGTCTCATTTGACTTGAAGCTCTCCTCTTGGCTATGTTTCAAATATGCAACCAATGGAATATTGATAGCCTTTTTCCCTCTCCATAATGAAGTGCTTTAATATCTTCCCAATGTATTTGTTTTGAGATAAATAAAGTATCTTTTAATCTCTATCTCATTAGTACACATATCAAGAATGTGACTAGCATTCTCCTTACAAAAAGGTCAACTTCTAATAAAAGAAGCAACAATATGGCAATGCATCCATTTGTGCATAGCTTATTAACAAGATAAAGTAGGGCCTAATGATCAACAAAAAAGTTAAACGGTATCACCAAAAGGTAGTGACCCAACTTTTTTATGGAAACACCATATCTGACCCTTCCCTTTCAGTAGTTGAGTAGTGGTGAGTTGTCTATATGCAAACTCATTTGAGAAGTCCATGTTATGCTCTATAGGTTACCACAATACTATGTCGACAACAAACTTAGAAACATGAAATATGATTATCCAATTTGGAGCTCCTAATATAGATGTTGTGAAAATATACTTCTTTAAAGTCTCATAAGCATGATATCTTAGTCCATTCAAAGACAACCAAAAATTTGTATACATATCTATCTATTACTATGTAGTTTAGCACACCAACTATGTATAGTATCATATATGAGTAAGAAAACATGAAACACGACTGTAATTAGTTGGAGATGGAAGTTGAACTATCCTATTTGATCAAGAAAACATGGGATATGCTTCTAGTTGGTTGGAGATCGAAGTTCAACTATCACTTTAAACTTTTCAAAAGTCCATGCTAATGCCATTCTTTGACACAACATGCCTTAAATATCTTCATTATCCTAGACACTCTATATCTATGGGTTGAAATCTTACAAGATCTCTATTCCTACCAAGATTACATGTGCATGTTTATGGGGTGATAAATCTAGGGACTTCCAAGAGGGTAACTAGAGGGGGTGAGCAATCTACTCCTCTTGCTAAGCCTACACAAAAAATTGTCATCAAGGATGTTTAGAAATAGAAAAAAGGGAAAAAGGAGTAAGGTCAAACATCCAAGTTACAAATTGCTTCTTAGTTATAGAGCCTTCCATATATCTAAAAAAAGCTTTAGAGGAGCACATTTTGGACACTAAAGTTAGAATTACTTTGGAAGAAATACTTCGCATTGCCAAGAGGGATTTTCATGAGGGGATAGTAGATATTATCACAAGAAAGAGGTAATTTGTTGGAGATCCATCACATGTTATGATAGAAGATGAAGAGGAAACATGTTTGTAGGGTATATAGGTGCTAGAGAGCCATCATAGGCTATGCTACATGGTGAAGAGGAAGTAGGTCTATAGGGTATGCATGTGATTTATGAAGAGGAAATAGGTCTAGTACAGGGTATATATGTGATTTGTGAAGAAGGTATAGGTGCTAAAAATGATTATGAAGAAGCTAAAAATGTCATTATTGTGACCATGCGAAGGCTAGTAAGGTGGTGACTTGTAATAATATAGTAAATGATGTGTGGCCCATGCATTATACAAAAGATGAGGCTTAGTGCATGGTACCTCAAAGTCACTATTCATGTAATCATTGGGCCTACGCTACTATAGAGATAATAGTAAAACAATCCATATGTTTCTCTCATAGACCATGGGTTAGAGATTCATGTCATGGTCAAAAGTTTGCATGAAAATGGAAAGTGGTTAGTGGGATGTTGAGCATTGATGGAGAAAGCAGGAAACCAATAACTCAGCAAGAGAGTTGTGTGGGGCCAATTCGAATGTAAAGGTTTCTTTATGCATGATTCTTGTTCTTATATTGTAATTATTGGATAGATTTTCATTACTTCTATGCATATAGAGACCAATATATTGAATGATGATTTAGTTTATACATGGATTATGAGAAAAGATGGAATGAGAGTTATGCAAATTTTGACTACTTGTAAATTATACTAGGAACAAGGATACTTTGAGAGATTGTCCAATATGGCCCAATGCAAAAGAGCTCAAAGAGCCTGGTTTTCAATGAGTACCACTATAATGTGGAGTTGTGCTGGTGCTAAGAGGGAAAATCCCTCCCCTATTGCTACAGGCATAGGTGCTTTTTCTTTAGGGTTCTTAGGATTTTAATTAGAAGGTTCTATGTGTTACCAAATATTTGTAGACATGAATAGGGTAGTAAGATAATATGTATATAGGATTGAGAAAAACATGAGAGAGCATGGCCTATTGTAGGATGATGAATGTATTTTTGGTTTGTATGATGGATTTTCTTATGCAAATATAGCATTAAAAATTGTAGCCATATCGGGATTTGAGGATAGTTTTGAGTCCAACATTATACATGTGAATTCTTTGGATATATTTTGAGTTATTGTTGATTTCTTGATACAAGAATGTGTGTTTCAAAGATAGGGCTAAAGTTAGAGTGGATGCAAAGTATAACATTGTGGAAAACAAGGTGAAACTAGTTGTAATGCCATTGCCCTCCTAATAGTGACGAATTGAATGGATTGTCTTCTCAGTATCCAAACTTGAGGGATCCTCACTATCAGGATATTTATGCAAGATATGTAAGATTCCTCACTATTAAATAGGTGGTTCATAATTTTGAAGAAGAATAGGATGCTGATTGGAGCCCCAAGAGAGACACCAAGGAAAAGGAGATTCTACTATAAGAAAATCTATCTTGTAACATCAACAAGCTTTTATTTCATTCTTTTGATGACCAAAACAAATAAAATAGCAAATCTTCACGCAGCATCATAGTAGATATCTCCCACGGATTTGATAGAATCAACCATAATCTTCAACATCTTCATAAAATCCATCAATAGAACAACGAACATAAAAGAATACACCATTTTTGAATGGAAATCAATCACATAGTATTTATCTTCAATGTCTTCATAGTTTTCTTTCTCAATCTCTCATATAAAGATACACCGTTTTGATAGAATTGGCTCTCTCTCTCTCTCTCTCTCTCTCTCTCTCTCTCTCTCTCTCTCTCTCTCTCTCTCTCTCTCTCTCTCTCTCTCTCTCTCTCTCTCTCTCTCTCTCTCTCTCTCTCTCTCTCTCTCTCTCTCTCTCTCTCTCTCTCTCTCTCTCGTATAGCCCAAATAGAGTCGGTGAGAGTGGGCATCCTTGCTTCACACCAATGGTGCTCACAAGGGGATCTGATATACCTCTTGGACATCTGACTCTGCCAGTAACCCGCTCATATAGTGCATAAATACCCCACATCATGTCATCATCCACCCCCAGATCAAGTAGGCGTCTGAAAAGCCTCTCTCTCGGAACCATGTCAAAGGCTTTGCGGAAATCCACAAAGCAACAGTATAATATCTGTTTCTTCACTCGTGTCTGGTCGATCAGACAACGGAGAGTGAAGATGTGGTCTATGGTAGAAAATGCCCGTCTGAATCCTACCTATCCGGGTGTGCGCGTGCACTCTCTCTCTGCCAGCGTGCTGAGCTCCTCCTCCATCACCGTGCCATAAATTTTGGACAAAACTGGCCCAATCATGATGGTCCTATATGTGTTAGGATCCATAGGATCCCCTGACTTGTGGATAGGTACAATGGTGTGCTCTGTCCACGAGTCAGGGAACCCCTCAGACAATGCACGGTTGAAGAGGTGAGCAATGAGTGGAGCCAACGTGTCTCTGCCATATATAATATGCTCTGCCTGAAGATCAAACTGGTCTCGAGCGCGGCCATGCTGTAACCGTGAGATAGCATGTTTCACCATACTAGTGGTGAAAAAGGATGAAATACCTGGTCTCGGTGTACATGGTGTGGGTATCAGCAGCTGTGCGGGTACATGATATAAACTCTGTGCGTATCCATGCCATACTGCAGGGTCATGTATCGGTGTTGGTGAGCGTGGTTCTCTGATCTGCCTCCATGCCTCTGCACAATCTCTGCTCATAAGAAGGTGGTATATATCCCAATATCTCTCCTCCTCCCATTCCCGCTTTTTACGGCGAGTCAAGCGGTGCATGCGTCTCTGCGCCTGTCTGTGTGTGATCTCTCCTCTGGCCTCCAAATCGTGTAGCTGTCGACGTAGATCTCTGCACTCATCATCATACCACCTGTTCTGTGGCATGGTACGGGTCCGAGGGGGGTGCGTGTATGTGTGATGTGGAAAACTGAGTGTAGCAGAATCATGCAGAATGCGTGTGATATCAGTGGTCAGTGTATCAAGGGGTGCGTATGGATCAAGTGACGTGATGTGCTCCTCCAGATGCTATGAGTAAACATGTGAGAACTCATGAGTGAAGTGTATGGTAGTATGCATGTGGGGTATGATATCTGCAGGTGGTGATGGTAATGAGGTGAGGAGTGAGAAACTGAGAAAAGTGTGATCGGCACCGAGTGGAAGTCTCCCAAGGCCGAAGGACTCAATAGTATGCATCCCATCGATCGGTCCGAGTAGATAATCTACAGTACTCTCGCCCCCCCCATGTGGGAAGCATGTAAGACCTCCTGAATATGGCCATCGTGCCATCCCGTTATAAATAATGAGATGATGTCTACTACCAAGCTCAAGTAAATGCCCTCCATACCCTGTGGTGTCTGGCCCAGTATCTGCTGACTCCCTACTGATCCCCAACTCCTCAGGGTCTAATGCTCTCGTGATCTCTGGCTGCTCCATATCAAAACTCTCACATTGTCGGCTCTGTGTGCGCCCGTTGAAGTCCCCCATAAGGAAGACCTCACCCAAACTAGAATACAGAATAATGTCCTCTGAGAGCTGTGAATAAGGGGAGGGGGAATCTCTGGCCTGAATATCACCCTGCGTAGTAGCATATCTGGACCCTCGTGGTGAAAAGTAGCATACTACCATATAGATCCATCTCTCATCTGATATCTGCACTCTGATCCATATGTAACTGGCCTCCTCATCTCGTCTCACTAACTGGATATGTCTCTGTATCCCTTGATGGAATAGAATTTCCACCCCTCCTAAGCCCCTAGATGTGCTCTGCCTAGTAGTAGCCCGGTATGCAGATACCCACTCAAATCCTATAATGTGTGGGAGCCCTCTCTCTGGGCTCTCATGTGTCTCTGTGAGGCATATAACATCATGGTCGGGTAAAATCTCCTCAAGTCTGTCCGGTCGTGACCATAGGGAGCCGTTGCAGTTCCAAACTGTGTATAGATCTCAGTGGAGCCACAGTTCATATCTTACTATATGCAGATGACATTGTGTTGGTCTCAGACTCAGCTCAGGGATTACAGCAGCATTTATTAACATTGGATGATTTTTGTATACAGAGAGGCATGACAGTGAACCTTGGTAAAACCAAGGTTCTTATATTCCATACATCAGCTCAGATACGCAGACAGAGTATTTTCATGGCAGCAGGAGGGAGTATTGAGGTCACTGGATTATATGTATATTTGAGAGTCACCTTTACAGCAGCTTCAGGGACTTTCTCGATGACACAGGTAGCTCGTGACCACCTCACTAGAGGATACTCAGCATTGGCTCTTATGGAGCGACAGTGTCATCAGGCACATTTCCAAGAGCCCCGCACCAAGGGGTGGCTCTTTGATACTCTAGTCACTCCAGCACTGATGTATGGAGCAACTATATGGGGGCCAAGCCTTGCCGATTATGTATGGACATTGATGGAGAGACCTCAGGTGATCATGATATCTAGATTGATTCATAGCAAGGCCTCAGTCCCACATGACATTGTGCGAGCAGAGCTTGCCACACCGCCCATGCTAGTCGAGGCATTATTTCACACAGTCTGCTTCCTACACAGATTTCAAGATATGGACAGAGATCGCATTGCATATAGAGCATATATGACATCTCAGGAGATGGCTCGAGCGGGGGATACCACATCATGCTATGCACAGACTAGAGCTTGGTTTGACAGACATGGGCTGGACATTGATAGACTCCCACCTCTTCTATATGATACTCAGGCTCCCACTTACACCCTCTCTCTCTCTGAGAGGAACAGAGTCATCAAACAGGAGATATGGCATATTTATATACAGAGGACATGGGTCAGCCCTGCACAGCCCCCACTGCCATCGAAGATGGCACATTATTATACACAGTTCTTGAGGATATCAGAGCAGGGATTCATAGAGATTCCGAGATATATGCAGATCTATATGCCACATCGATTGAGAGTTCTTATTGGACAGCTCAGGGTATCATCACATCAGCTTATGATTGAGAGTGGCAGAGCCAGTGGCATCCCGCGGGAGGAGAGGATATGCCCCCTTTGCAGATCAGAGGTGGAGAGTGAGGAGCATTTTGTTCTCAGATGCCCGGCATACTCAGAGTTGAGATCTAGATACACAGTTGAGATCTAGACACAGTGGGTTCGAGTCAGAGAGGGGCCCACCCAGATGACTATTACACAGTTCTTTCAGACAAACAGAGTGAGAGCTACTGTACCAGCCTCCAGCCAAACCTTCGGGCTCACACTACAGCAGGCTAAGGACCAGCGTACCCGACGTCGCACGAGGATCCGTGGGTTTCGGACCCCACAGCCACACCGACAGGAGATCTGGATGATTCTTGATCTACATCGATAGCAGACTGAGATCCGACGACACTCGACACATTGGATCTCAGATCTCCAGTTTGCTCTTTCTCCACCGCCGATGTACCACATCCTGCATCCAGGAGGGATCACCTGCTATTAGCAACTTCGACGATTGCTACTACATCCCAGGATAGTATATCTCCCTGCATCTGTTACATATACACATGGCACCACTTTATCACAGCTGACAGTTGTTCCCCTATCACAGCCGACATTTGTTCCCCTTTTGTAGCCATTATCTGGAGTACCAGAGCTACATACGCACATACACATACATGACACTTATCACACTCACAGCACCGTATTTTCAGTTTCCAGTTTTTAGCTTTTCATTCAGCACTTTTATTTTGGATAGCTGGACCTCATCAGTTGTATCACAGTTTGTCTCATAGGCCAGTTTTGGTCTTTAGAAGACGTTAATATAACTTTCTTTCTTTTCTTTCTTTCTCTCTCTCTCTCTCTCTCTCTCTCCAGTTTGCTCTTTCTCCACCGCCGATGTACCACATCCTGCATCCAGGAGGGATCACCTACTATTAGCGACTTCGACAACTGCTACTACATCCCAGGATAGTATATCTCCCTACATCTGTTACATATACACATCGCACCACTTTATCACAGCCGACAGTTGTTCCCCTATCACAGCCGACATTTGTTCCCCTTTTGTAGCCATTATCTGGAGTACCAGAGCTACATATGCACATACACATACACGACACTTATCACACTCACAGCACCGTATTTTTGTTCAAAGAGTAGAGAGAGAGAAAGGGAAATACTCCATATCCATGAGCCTTCAGGCTCTCAAGCTCATTCATTCATTTCCACACACTCTGAACTGAAAAGCACACTCACTACAAGATAAAGTGACCTAGTGTAAATGTAGACTCGACTGACTAACTCTAGTCAGGTCACTGACTGACTACTAACCCGACTTATTTAATGTAGTCACATGTAGACAGCTGTACACACTAGCTGTCATAGATGTCGGTCATAGATGAAGATACACTGACGGTGAGCTTGATTTCTAACACTCCCCCTCAAGCTCAAAAACAAAACTCAAATCATCTGCATCACTCCAAGTAGCTGTCAAAAGTGAATGAACTTATCTTTACCAAGTGATTTGGTAAATATGTCTGCTACACCTGATCTTCAGTCTTCACATGCTCCAAGTCAATCTGATATGCTAAAACCATTTCCCTGATGAAATGGTAGTGAACCTCAATGTGTTTTGATCTTGCATGATAAACAGGATTTCTTGCTAACATAACACTGCCCAAATTGTCACAGTACAGCTTGACTTTACTATCCAAGTGTACTCCCAAGTCATTCAGTAACTTCTGTAACCACTTAGCTTCACAGGCCGCTAAGGCCGCACCACGATACTCTGCTTCTGTACTGGACAATGCAACTGTAGGCGGTTTCTTACTCTGCCAACTGATCATGCTACTACCCAATCCAAATGCATAGCCACTGGTTGACCTCCTGTCATATGTGCAACCAGCCCAGTCAGCATCAGTGTACCCCATCAAGTCAAGGGTTTTCCTGTTGAGATGACAAGCTCAACACATGCAGACATTGATGATGGACCATCTGGTTAGATGGGTCCACACGTCTACACTTAGCACGTCAGTGGTCATTATGAATCTCACATGGCCACTGACTCATTACTTATTATATTCAGGTCGTTACACCTATTTACAGCTGGCATAGTTATAGCGCCAGTCGACTAGTGTAGTCGGTTATTCATTGTTTGACTTAGTAGGCCACTTTCCTTTTATGTTGTATATTATCTATACTTTGTGTACATTGTAAAGTGTGTGGAAGAAGAAGAAGATATCAGCAAGAAAACGTTTTGGCCTCCATCTCTCTTCTTATCTCTTGAGTGAGCTTCTCCTTGTGCACTTTGTGTGTGTTCGGTGCAGCATCTTGAGCAACTCCCCCCATCACGCGATTCTTGACATGGTATCAGAGCCGCGCCATTGAGAGAGGCTGATTTTGAAGGTTGAAGCAAAGGAGAAGAAGCAAGGTTTGAGCAAGCAAGCCACGGGTAAGAAGCTCTCCCATCCTTCAACTCATTCTCTTGGATAGTGCCTGTGGAGGCACCGGAAGCAGGGCAGAGCAAAAATCTCAGATTGCAGTGAGATTTGGTGTGTGCGAAGAGCACTGTGTATTCTACAGATAAGCTATCCGCAGTTATTTTGGGCATCTGAGGCCGTTTCAGGGCCCGTTTTAGAGCCGCAAGGTTGCAGACAGCAGTTTCAGGGTACGCTGTAACTTCGACTGTATTGACCGAACGTGGGTGCACAGGTTACAGATTTCATATCTGTAAGTTCAAAAGTGTTTACCAGTGAGTAAACACAAGGTTTATCTGCAAACTGGTTGCAGATTGCATGTATTGTTGAGCAGACTGTGAAAAAGGCTGTCTGGTGTATTGCTGTGCACTACAGGTCAAGGATTGCAGAAGATTTGCTTCCTGTTTGGTATTAGTTTTGTGATAATGGCAGAGAACAGTGGAAGCCCCATCATTGAGAAGCTCGACAAGAACAACTACCCATCATGAAAGTTTCATGTCACGAACTTCCTTATTGGAAAAGGCCTCTACGAGTTCGTTTCAAGTGAAAAAAAGGAGCTGGAGGTGAGTGATCCTCCAACTGCAGAAGAGACAAAGGCACAGAAGGAATGGATTGCAAAAGACAAGAAGGTCATGTATTGGTTGTCTGCAATAATTGATAATAATATGCTGGGACACATTAGAAATGCAGAGAATTCATATGCAGCTTGGACCATACTTGAAAGTATGTTTTCCGTAAATACAAAGGCACGAAAGATTCAACTCAAGCAAGAGTTGAATACATTAAAGAAAGGGAAGATGTCTATCAATGAGTATGCACTGAAGGTAAGAAGCATTGCAGATGCATTGGCAGCGATTGATGCAATGCCCGATGATGATGATTTGGTGTCGTCTACCTTGGGTGGACTTAATAATGAAAAGGCTTGGAAGTCTTTTGTAACTTCCGTATATGTCAGAAAGCCATTTCCAGATTTCGATGAATTGGTCTCCCTTATGATCACTGAAGAGATCAACATGCAAAGTGAGATATCTGAAAGAAGTGGTGAACACGTCCAAGCTTTCTACTCCAGTTCTGGAAGGGGACATGGCAGGTTCTCTTCAAGAGGCCGTGGTACAGGACGTGGTAGTGACAACCAACAAAAAAGATTGAATCAGCAATTTGGCGATATGCAGGTTCACGAGGTCGTGGTAACTTTAGAGGCAGGGGGAGCTTTAGAGGAAGAGGTGGATGGCAAAATAGAGGCTCTAACAATTCTGGTATTGTGTGTCACTACTGTGGCAAAACAGGTCATATTGCAGCCCAATGTTATGCTAAGAAAGATGATATTCGGAGTGGTAAGTTGCAGCAAGGAAACTATGCATCATCTTCACGACAGAATGAAGACAAAAATGAACGTTTGTTTGTTATGCAGCATATGCTGAATGCTGTTACAGGAAAGGGAACACATGAAGATGTTTGGTATGTTGATTCAGGTGCATCCAACCATATGACCAGCCATGCAGAATGGTTTGGAGAGATGCAGGATTTGCAGAATGCAGGTTATGTGCAGACAGGTAATGACTCATGCCACCCAATTTCACACATTGGAAAAGTTCCCTTGTCCTTGCATGATGGTAAGACAAAGAGTCTTTCAGATGTATTACATGTGCCATCTATTACAAAGAACTTGGTGTCAGTCGGTCAAATGGTAGAGCAAGGGCTGCAAGTCAGATTTAATGCAAAGGGCTGCTTTGTAGAAGACTTCAATGATAAGTGCAGGTTGGTAGCAAAGGGAAGTAGAGTTGGACGTATGTTTACTCTGGATGCTGGAATTCCTACTATGAAAGCTGCTATGTATGCCAAAGGAAAAGGTGTTGTTGCAGACATTGAAATTTGGCACAAACGCATTGGACATGCAAATGTATAAAGACTGAAATTAATGCAGTCCAAAGGGTTGGTTGCAGGTTTGTCTACATTTAAAGTTGCAGAATTTCAGAAGGTATGTGAAGCATGTCAGTTTGGTAAGCAGGCAAGATAGCCCTTTTCACATGACAGAGATGTAAGCAGAAATATCCTTGATGTTGTGCATACAGACATTTGGGGGCCTACACAAAATGTATCTCTTGGAGGCAGTTCATACTTTGTCACATTCATTGATGATTGTTCTAGAAAGCTGTGGGTATATTTTATGAAGGAAAAGAGTGAAGCTTTTGAGCACTTTAGAACTTTCAAGGCTGCAGTTGAAAGAGAAACAGGCTTGAAAGTAAAGTGCTTGAGGTCAGATGGAGGGGGAGAGTACCTCTCCAATGAGTTCAGTGATTTTCTGAGGTCTCACGGGATAAAGAGACAGTTCACATGCAGGTATACCCCACAGCAAAATGGGGTTGCAGAAAGGAAAAACAAGCATATTGCAGAAGTTGCACGCGCCTTGATGGCTGAAAAGAATATGCCTAAGCATTTTTGGTCTGAGGCTGTTCATACTGCTATTTATATTATGAACAGAACTCCCACAGCTGCAGTTCATGGTATGACCCCCAAAGAATGTTTTACAGGTAAGAAGCCTGATGTTTCACACTTGAAAGTATTTGGCTGCATTGCATATGTTCATGTGCTAGATGAGTTGTGGAAGAAACTGGATCCAAAGGCTGAAAAGTGTGTCTTTATTGGATACTCTTTAGAGCAGAAAGGGTATCGCTGTTACAACCCTGTCACATGTAAGTTCAGAGTGAGCAGGGATGTCATCTTTGATGAAATGAGCAGTTGGTATGCATCTAGTGGTGATGCATTGGATGATGATGATGATCATGACACTCATGTGCAGGCTGAAAAGCAAGAATCACGAACTCTTAGTGGACCAGAGACATCATCTAGTAGTCCTTGGTCTGGGAGACTAAGGAGTACCTCTACATCTTCGGGTGCATCTAGTAGCACTACAGGTAAAGACAAAGGAAAGAATAAAGTGTCAGAAGGCATTGATGCAGTTCTTGATGGAGACTCCAGTGGCTCAGAGAGCTTGGATGATGAGCTTGGCATTCCTTCAGTGAGGACTCCAGGTGTGCAGAGAGCACACGTTAATGCAAAGACTCCATTGAGTGATCCAGTGGTACACAGGTCTAGCAGGGTGAGATACCCTGTTAAAAGATTTGGTTTTGAAGGTTATGCAGCTCACCATTATGCTTATATGGTGAAACTAGTTGAGGATGTTGAGCCCACATGTTTTGAGGAGGTTGTTGGTCATGCTCATTGGGATGCAGCAATGGATGAGGAGATGGCTGCATTAGAGGCCAATAAGACTTGGGATCTAGTATCATTGCCGAAGGGAAAGAAAGCTATTGGATGTAAGTGGGTTTATAAGATTAAGCACAATGCAGATGGTTCTATTAGCAGGTACAAAGCTAGGCTAGTTGCAAAAGGCTATGCCCAGACATATGGCATAGATTATGATGAAACCTTCAGTCCAGTTGCTAGGATGGCAACTGTTAGATGTGTGATTGCTTTGGCAGCAGCCAAAGGTTGGAGGTTGCAGCAAATGGATGTAAAGAATGCCTTCTTGCATGGTGATTTACAGGAAGAAGTGTATATGGATCAGCCAGCATGTTATGAAGATTTAGAGCATCCCACGTATGTGTGCAGGTTGAAGAAGGCACTCTATGGGCTCAAGCAAGCACCTAGAGCATAGTCTGACAAGATTAGAGAGTATCTTGTCAATATTGGCTTTTATGTTTCTGATGCTGATCACTCACTTTATGTGAGAAAGGGAGATGCAAGTTTGGTCATCATAGTCATCTATGTGGATGACTTGATTATTACAGGTGATAGTGATAGTGGGATTGCTGAAGTCAAGGGTTGTTTGAAGATGAAGTTTGAGATGCAGGATTTAGGTGAGCTAAGGTACTTCCTTGGCATTGAGGTGATCAAATGTGATGATGGTATATGGCTGTCCCAAAGACAGTATGGCTTGGATATGTTGTCCAAGTATGGTATGACTGCATGCAAACCACTTTCAGTCTCGTTGGAGCAGAATGTAAAGCTGAGTGCCGATGTTGGGGATGAGATAGAAGACCCTACTATGTTCAGGAGGATAGTGGGGAGTTTGATCTACATGACCATTACAAGGCCAAACTTGAGCTACGCTGTTGGTCTTGTGAGTCAGTTTATGCAAGTACCTAGAAAGCCACATTTGGATGCAGTCAGACGCATATTGAGATATGTGAAGTCCACATTACATTATGGACTTTTCTATGAGGCAGGTATAGATATACAGGTATTTGGATACACAGATGCAGATTGGGCTGGTAGTATGTCTAATAGAAGATCTACCAGCGGATACATGTTCTCTCTTGGTAGTGCAGCAGTTGCATGGAGCAGCAAAAAGTAATCTACAGTTGCTTTGTCAAGTACAGAGGCTGAGTATAGAGATGCTGCTATTGCAGCATGTGAGGTAGTATGGCTGCAAAAGCTATTGGCTGATTTGGATGTGTAGGTGGAAGGTCCAGTTGTCATTTATTGTGACAATATGAGCAGTATACAGCTGGCTAGGAACCCTATGTTCCATGCCAGGACAAAACATATTGAGGTACACTACCACTTTGTGAGAGAGAAGGTACTAGCAGGTGAGATTGACTTGGTGTATGTCAGCACACAGGATCACATAGCTGACATCTTCACGAAGGCATTGGGTACAGAGAAGCTTCAAAAGTTTCGAAGCTTACTTGGAGTTGCAGAGATGCAGTTGAGCTTGAGGGGGAGTGTTGAGATGACAAACTCAACACATGTGGACATTGATAATGGACCGCCTGGTTAGATGGGTCCACACGTCTACACTTAGCACGTCGGTGGTTATTATGAATCTCACATGGCCACTGACTCATTACTTATTATATTCAGGGCGTTACACCTATTTACAGCTAGCATAGTTATAGCGCCAGTCGACTAGTGTAGTCGGTTATTCATTGTTTGACTTAGTAGGCCACTTTCCTTTTATGTTGTATCTTATCTATACTTTGTGTACATTGTAAAGTGTGTGGAAGAAGAAGAAGATATCAGCAAGAAAACGTTTTGGCCTCCATCTCTCTTCTTATCTCTTGAGTGAGCTTCTCCTTGTGCACTTTGTGTGTGTTTGGTGCAGCATCTTGAGCAACTCCCCCCACCACGCGATTCTTGACATTTCCCATATGCACAAAATAGCCCATGATCTGTGGTACTCTTTACATATCTCAGAATTCTTCTAACTGCATCCAAGTGTGGTTTGCGAGGCTTCTGCATGAACTGACTGATCATCCCCACAGCATAACTCAAGTCAGGTCTAGTGATCATGAGATAGATCAAGCTGCCTACCATCTGTCTGTACATAGTAACATTCTCAATCTCTGTCCCAACATCAATCTGCAGCTTGACATTCTGCTCCAAAGGCGTATCCATAGGCTTGCAATCAGCCATACCATATTTCTATAACATGTCATGAGCATAATGCTTCTGTAGCAGCCATATGCCTTGAGGTGTAGAGACAACCTCAATCCCCAAAAAGTATTTCAACTCTCCAAGGTCCTTGACCTTAAATTCAGTCTGTAAACATGTCTTTATTTCAGCAATCCCATTTTCATCATCTCCTGTAATGATTAAGTCATCAACATAGACAACTAGGAAAACATAGCCATTATCTGTCTTTTTCACAAACAAACTATGATCAGCATCTCCCAATCGGAAACCATGTTGCTATAAATAATTGCTGATGCGAGCATTCCATGCTCTGGGTGCCTATTTCAACCCATATAATGCCTTTTTCAGCCGACATACATGTGCTGGAAATTCTAGATGTACATAGCCTTCAGGCTGTTCCATGTAAACATCTTCCTGTAATTCACCATTAAGAAATGCATTATTTACTCCATCTGCCATAGTTTCCAGCCTCTAGCTGCTGCCAAAGCAATCACAGTTCTAACTGTAGCCATCTTTGCTACAGGGCTGAAAGTCTCCTCATAATCAAGACCATACTGCTGCGCATACCCTTTTGCAACCAACCTGGCCTTATATCTTTCCAATGATCCATCTGATTTACATTTTACCTTATACACCCACTTGCATCCAATAGGTGTTTTGCCCTCAGGCAACTGTACCAAATCCCATGTACAATTTTCAGCCAAAGCTGAATATTCCTCATCCATAGCAGCACGCCAATTCTCATCTGAAACTGCCTCATCAAACTTACTTGGTTCTCTAAAACCTGTTACTTTCGTCATATAAGCATAATGACGGGCTGAATATCCAGTGTAAGTATACCTATCAACAGGTCGTCTGACCCTCTCTGATCTCCTGAGCTGTGGCTCACTGTGAGCTTGCCTCTCATGAGGCGGTACATAACGGCTCTGTCTAGCACCTGGCGTCATAACAGACGGAATCCCCAATTCACTATCTAAGCTGTCACTGCTAGATGAATCATAACCTGTAGTGAGTGGACCTGTTACATCTTCAAAAACCTTTTCTTTTCCCTTATCTGTTCTCCCCCTCACTGACATATCTATGTCAGTGGATGCAGTAGTGCGACTCGGTAATCGTCCTGTCCAAGGACTCACTGTAGATGATACATCACCTGTCTGACCAGTCATGGAAGTACTCTCTGCAGGAGTATTTTCAGCATGACTCATACTGGGTGAGCCATCAGTAGACACTGCAACAGGATTCCCATACCAAGATGCTAACTCATCAAATACCACATCTCTGCTTATGAGTGTCTCATGCGTAGAAGGTACATAACATTTATAAGCTTTCTGTTCCTGTGCATATCCAATAAACACACTTTTCACTGCCTTAGGATCCAATTTCTTCCTCTTCTCATCCCGTATATGCACATATGCAATGCTGCAAATACCTTCAAGTGTGAAATATCAGGTTTATGACCATACAGCTGTTCATACGGAGTGACATCATGAATCCCTGCTGTAGGGGTTCGATTCAGCACATTATAGCAGTCACCACTGCTTCAGCCCAATAACCATTTGGCAGACATTTTTCATTCAGCATAGCTCTAGCTGACTCCATCAAAACCCTGTTTTTCCTCTCTGCAACACCGTTTTGCTGCGGTGTATAACTGCATGTGAGCTGTCTTCTGATCCCATGTTTAGCAAGATACATGTCAAAGTAGTTTGAGACATATTCACCTCCTCCATCTGATCTCAAACATGATATGTAACAGCCCAATTCATTTTCAGCATGTTTCTTGAAGTCTTTGAATGCATCAAACACATCATCCTTATGTTTCAAGATATAAAGCCAAGTGTACCTACTGAAATCATCAATAAATGAGACATAATATCGTGCACCGCCAAAGGCAGCATTATGTGAAGGACCCCAGACATCAGAGTGTACCAACTGTAAAGGCCTAGTGTTGTTTTTTACATGTCTCATGAAAGGAAACCGTGCTTGCTTCCCAAACTGACATGCAGGGCATACATGACCAAAATCATTATACTTGAATTTAGGTAATCCAAGTACTACTTCTTTTTGCTGCATAGATTTCAGCTTTTGTACATTGACATGTCCGATTCTCTTGTGCCAGATCTCTACATCTCTGATTGCACTCTCATCATGAGCAAACATAGCTGCTTTAAGTTCAGGAATGGTCGCTTCCAAAGTAAACATCCTGCCATCCCTTCTGCCCTTGGCAATTAGCTTGCAACCATTTCCATACTCCTCAATGAAACATCCATCCTTGTTAAACCTCACTTGCAGATTCTTTTCTGCCATTTGACCCACAGACAACAAATTCTTTGTTATAGTCGGTACATATAAGACATCATGCAGACCTTTCTTCTTGCCATCAGGCATCATCAATGGAACAATCCCTTTATGCTTTATGTCATGTTGGGTATCATCCCCAGTACATACATGACCATGTGTACCTACAACCATCTCATCAAACCACTCTCCATGCGGGGTCATGTGGTTTGACGCACCAGAGTCAATGTACCACCTGTCATCTCTGTTCTGCCTTGACGCAGTCTTGGACACATGCTGCATGGCAAAGAGTCTATCAACCTGGTCATCTTGACCACCACTAGAGGATGCATAATGCCCATGCTGTTTCCCTTTTGTCTTCATGTCATTATGCTTTTTGTAACATTCCTTCGCTATGTGCCCATACTTACCACAATAATGACAGTCCTTGTCCTTGTTGGACTGATCAGTAGACTGCCATGAACCAGAACCACCACCTCTACCTCAGGGTGATCTCCCCCTGCCTCTAAACCCACCAGATCCATGCTGGCCTTGTGTATTTGCACCATGCCAATTACTCTGCTGCTGCTGTCCATAAGTATTACGAGTGTCACCACGACCTCGAAATGAACCACGACCTCTAGATCCTCTGCCACGCTGGCTAGAGTACAACACAGTGTCTCTACTCTGAGATGCACTAGAACCTGTATTCAAACCAAGTTTGACTTCCTCATGCAGCAACAAAGCAACTAGCTCTTCCCAGCTAGGGGGCTCTTCTCTGACAAAAATGGAAGTGTCAAAAGCTTTGTGCTCTTTGCCTAAGCCATTCAAAGCAACAACAATCATATCATCTTCTGATACACTTGAGCCAATAGTAGCAAGTTGATCAGCTATGGTCTTAATCTCCGTGGTATACGTTTGGATGCTCTTGCCATTCCTAGACATGTTGTTGAGCTGCTGTTTCAACTGGATCTTTCTTGCATGTGTCATGGTTCCATAATTTTTCATCAGTATGTCCCAAGCATCCTTCGGAGTCTCACATCCAGTGATTTGAATTACCATAGCATCAGATATACATAAGGAAAACCAATGCAGCACCTTGCATGCTCTTTCATTCCATAGCCTATAGGCTCTTTTCTGTTCATTTGTTGAATTGTATGCAGGCAACTCAGGAGCAACTTCATCTCCTGTACATAAATCCCAATAACCTCTGCCAACCAGAAAGTTTTTCATTCTAAATTTCCATAATGTAAAGTTCTTATTATCCAACTTCTCTCCAACTATCTGAGTGATATTGTCAGTCCCATGTGCATTAGCCATGATGCAATAGACTGTCTATCAAGTGCTTGACTCCCTGCAGTCCAATAAGTATGACTGACTAAGTTCAGTCCATAACAGTTTATGACAGTTTTCTGCACTAAATTGAAGAAAAAAACCAGGGTATTTCAGCCCACTGACACCCCAAAACAACCCTCAAACAAGTGGTCTCAACTGTAGATATAACTGTCAATACATAAGCTATGTGTTTGCTTCAACTTAAGCTTATGTAACCTCACTGCCAGGGTACATACATGCAGTCTGAAAACTGTAAACTATGAGTAACCAGGAACAATTTCAAGTCCAAAACTGAGTGTGTCAACAAATTCAATTTCAGGTTGCAGTCAACCAGAATTCAGCATACCAAGCTCCAAGCAGCCCCAAAATGTCTTTTGACCATGTCATACATTTACTTTGTAGTGGCAAGTTCAATACATGAGCATCTGAGTAGGTATATACAACCTGTCTTCATTGACCAATGGCATAAACCTCATGAGCTGTTTGTAATTAACCAGGACAGTGTAACTGCATTTATTCCAGCTTCAAAATTCAGTTTTCAATGATGCTCATTGCTTGCTTCAATTCTCCATGCATTCAGCATGTATAGGCCAGTTCATATAGATGATGGAACCCCCAAGATGACCTGTATTGCTTCGGTAATGCACAGTACTTGTCATTGACTGTGTATGACAGTTTTCAGCCTGTCATTGATTTTCAGATCTGAGTATTCTGAGCAACTGTGTATGACAGTTTTCAGCCTGTCATTGATTTTCAGATCTGAGTATTTTGAGCAACTGTGTATGATAGTTTTCAGCCTGTCATTGATTTTCAGATCTGAGTATTCTGTGCAAGAGATCTCAGCTCCAAGACATTTGATCCAATGTATACATGATTTGACACATTCTTGTGCTCCAAAGATGCCTTCTGAGTGTAGTACAAGGCTCCTGTGTGTCAGTAATGACTGAATGCATGCTGTCCATTCATGTTTACAGTAGTTCAGAAATGATTACAGGTCTGTGTCTGCCACTCCAGCTCATAACAGAGCTCCCACACAAGCATTTACTTCTTGCACACTTCAAATACCTTCAATAGTGAGCATACATACTCTATGAACCTTGTCCAGGTGCCCCACTGAAGATTGACAGGTCTGTCCACTCAAATCAGCAGGCACAGATTTTCAGACCAGGGGGCGCAGATTTTTCATGCAAAGGTTGCTGTCCACTCAGATCAGCAGGCGCAGATTTTCAAATACAGGTTGCTGTCCATTCAGATCAAGCAGGCACAGATTTTCAGATACAGGTTGTTGTTTTTCAGGAGGCAGTCCACGATTTTTAGACACAGGTTGCAGTCCACGATTTCAGGATACAGGTTTCAAGAGGCAGTCCACGATTTTCAGACTCAAGAGGCAGTCCACGCTGATTCCTTCCTTTGACTATGGCTTCATTTGCAAGTGTCCAGCTTCTTCCTCATTCCTTACTTCCATCTCCTTTACACTGCAAGTTGTCATGCCCATTCTCCCACAGCCTCATGGATGAAGCTCTGATACCATGTTCAAAGAGTAGAGAGAGAGAAAGGGAAAGACTCCATATCCATGAGCCTTCAGGCTCTCAAGCTCATTCCTTCATTTCCACACACTCTGAACTGAAAAGCACACACTCACTACAAGAAAAAGTGACCTAGTATAAATGTAGACTAGACTGACTAACTCTAGTCAGGTCACTGACTGACTACTGACCCGACTTATTTAATGTAGTCACATGTAGACAGCTGTACACACTAGCTATCATAGATGTCGGTCATACATGAAGACACACTGACGGTGAGCTTGATTTCTAACAGTTTTCAGTTTCCAGTTTTTTGCTTTTTATTCAGCACTTTTATTTTGGATAGCTGGACCTCATCAGTTGTATCACAGTTTGTCTCACAAGCCAGTTTTGGTCTTTAGAAGACGTTAATATAACTTTCTTTCTTTCTTTCTTTCTCTCTCTCTCTCTCTCTCTCTCTCTCTCTCTCTCTCTCTCTCTCTCTCTCTCTCTCTCTCTCTCTCTCTCTCTCTCTCTCTCTCTCTCTCTCTCTCTCTCTCTCTCTCTCTCTCTCTCTCTCTCTCTCTCTCTCTCTCTCTCTCTCTCTCTCTCTCTCTCTCTCTCTCTCTCTCTCTCTCTCTCTCTCTCTCTCTCAATAATACATCATCTTCTCACTACAATACTCAATAATGACTCTCAATAATCCTTCTTAGGTCGTGGATACACCTCCCAAGAGGTATGTCTGTGTCGAAGAGGCACCAGAGCCACTACAGCAACCCTTCATATCTCACTCCTATCTCTATCACTCTAGTCTTCTCTTCAGTCTTCAGCAGCTGCTTCTTTCATTTGTTTTAGCTCTTTTGAACTTAGATTCATCCTTTCCAAAAGTTAGAAAACTTTTCCAAAGTCACACATACATTCTACAGAACACTTATAGAAGATCTACAGAATAGAACAGAATAGAACAGAACAGGAACAGAGCAGAGATAGAACAGAGACAGAGTAGAGACAAAGGCTCTATAGAAGATTTACAGAGGGTTTACAAAAGGTCATAAGAGAACAACAAATCCTCATAACTCATACTAAAACCATTCCAAACTATCAAAAACTATAAAATAAACTTCCAAAAGATTTCAACCTTCATCAATTATCAATCCATGCTTCATATAGAAGAAAATTAGAATAAAACAGAAGCTACATAGAAGGTATCAAAACCTATCAGAACATCACAGAGCTTCATATTTCCACTAAAAATAATCATGAACTTCCAAAACATAATCAATATCATCCAAAACACTCTCAAACACTTCCATTAACAACCATACATCACTCTAAATCCATCAAAAATCAACCATTCAGACCTAAACAACAAAAATCAATAAAAATTTCAGTCTTTTTTTACTCTCAACATATCCCCACACTTAGAAAGGAGACGTCCTTGCGACCTAAGGAAAAGAAGAATGTAATTTCAGTAAAGAGATCAATCTGATCTTCTTTAGTATCTTCAATAATCACCCCAAACCACGACCACAACTTATCACCCGTATCTAGAAAATACTGCAACAAAAGGAAAACACCCTTTTGGATATTATCTCCATTTTGTTTTTAAAAAATGTTAGCAATCACAAAGTCATAAAGGATATAAGAGTTTTCTTTGAATCAACATAATCTTTTGCTAGCTTGTAGTCCAACATCTCCTTCATCAATCCATCTTCAACTTCAACTTGATCCAACAAAGATAAACAATATATACATACCACATATACAACTCACACAGACACAATGCCAAGTAATTTGAATGGCATATGCCCCCAAAAAATGGAGAGCACAGAAAAAGATTTCCATTAAAGAAAAAGAACTGATACATCCAAAAAGAACTCCACTGCTAAGCAGGATGCTGACACTTCTTCTTACACTGCATGCTTGACTTGAGATGCTCCAAAGTTTTACTCTCATCCACAAAATGCAAAGGCACATTTTGGAGAAACTGTATACAACACATCATTTCCAGCAAAATAAGAAACCTGGTAGGGAAAGCTTGTGTGAAGTAATACAGAATATCCATTTGAGTAACAATCACATCCACATTCGGATTGATGATCAAACGGGGGATACACTTGCGAGTGTTCAGATTAGACTGTTGATGCATAAAAGCAAGGTACCAACAAAAATGAGCTGCAAGACGCACAGAGGTATCCTCGGAATGAGCATGCACCCGAGCAAAATGAAGGTAAGACTTCGAACATGCTGGAAAGGTATCACAGGACCCTGGAATGAAAGGCCAGTTAAACACCGGTCCTATCACAAAATCATGCAGTGTCCATTATCGTCTCGACGAAGTATGTCACTATCAACACTGGTGTATCCAGCACTGATTGAGAAGGAAGGTTAATGTAATCGGAAGGAGAGGGGAATGGAATAAGAGGAGAGAATTGTAAAGGAGGATAGGATAGATCATAAAAAGAAGAGAAATGAAGAGATAAGGAAGATGGAATAGATGGAAAATTCAGCAAAAACTTATGAAGAGAATCTACTGAGAAAACAGAAGGAACAGGAGGAACTACAGGAGGAGGTTCAGAAGGGGTAGGTGATGATGTCGGATCATCAATGAAAGGACAAAAAGTAAAGACATGAATGTGAGGGGAATTAGAAGGAGTAAAAGACAACAGAGGAATAGTGTCAGGGTTGGAAGTGAGGAGGGAAATATACAATGGGAAACGATAGGACATAAGAGAATAAGATAAAAGATCAGTGGGATCTAATGGATAAAAAGAACAACGATAAGCAAGATCTTGGAAAAAAGAATCAGTGAATAATGGATGATCAGCAATATGACGCAACAATTGAATTTGCAAAGGCTGGATATCAGATTTGTGGAATACACCTCTGAGATTATGAGGTTCCAAAGCAACATCTTTCAAAGGTAGATGCCAAGCATGTCCTCTACACCAAGATGTCTGCTCATGATAATGCTTCAAACTATCTACTAGCAGGAGCTCAACTGAGTGCACATACATCACTGCTTGTGAGATGACATCTCCCACATACAAATTCAAATCCTCCTCATCAGGAATCTGCAAATGCCCCATAAGATACATGAAAGACAGCAACTATACTTCATGCGAAATTAGCTCATCAACAAATCTGTCAAACACAATCTTCAACAAATTTGCAGACCATAAATTCTGCCGCCCATCCTTTGGAGGTTCTAAATCCACATTGCTCAAAGAGATATACAAGGCAAAACGCTGCTGATTATACTTAATCCAGAAAGACAGTGGGGGTGACACTAGCTCAACATAATTAGTAAAATCATCATGCACGTAGTTCATACATTGTTGAAGGCATTCTATCTTAGCAAAAAAACCATTATACAACTTCCATTTCTACTGTAACTGGTCAAGCTCCTCGTTGGAAGATACTACAAAAGAAACCACAGCAGGTGGAGTAATAGAAAGAGTAACAATCTTCTGATTAAGCTCTACAATCATCTTCTTCTATGGAACAACAGTTTCCTGAGAAGACTATAGCTGACCCTCATAACTACCCAGCCTACTGGCTAAGTCGATCATCTCCTCAAGGGCAGAATTCTTCTCTTTAGTCAAAGACGCATTCTTTGCTTCCAAGGCAACTACTTGAGCTTCTAACTTCTGAATGGTGGCCTTCTGGGAATCCATTAGGGTAGTAGCTTCAATCATTTGTTTGTGAATATCCATGAGGGCGGCTTTCTCAGATGCTAGATCCTCTAAAGCCTTACTCAATTGACTAGTCAGGGAATCCACTGTCCTCCAAGGAAGTATACACCCCTGTGTAAATGGACTGAAGACAAGTCATTAGTGAAGTCTCCAATGTAGCCTAGATACCAGAAACTAGCTGAGGAAGCAAAGGTCCAGTTAACATCGTTTGTAAGGAAGTAGGGATCTGTTTATCCAACTGCCCATCCCTTTATGCTGCAAATAGATTAGGACATGACAAGAATGAAGGAAGGGAACTGGTAGAAATAGGAGGAATGGAGTCCTATGCAGGAGAATCAGAAACTGAAATAGAAATAGGACTAAGGGGCCTTTAGTACGTATTCTTTTACTGCGAGAGAATCTAGCAGGGGACTCATCCTCCGAATCAAAATTGGGATGTAATGGAGGAGGAGTTGGAACAGAAGGTGGAGGCTACTTCGGAAGAGGAGCAGGATCAGGAACTGGGACACCACCAGGAGGAGGTGCAAGGGAGATTATCTTTTGAAGAAAAACATCGTAGAAAACATTACTACCCTGACCTTTGCGAACTCTCTGAAAATGATGATCCATCTTTGCGAGCATGAATGCTGGCCAATTGAACTTGGCTCCCTCCAGGATCCTAACAGAAGTAGTAAATAACTCCTTGGAGAGACATTTGGAAGTAGGCTTCCCTGACATGAACCTATCTTGCAGAAATCGGCAAAGTTGTTTCCATACCAAGGAGGAGATGTGAGCTACAGAAACCCCAGAACTAGTGATAACTTTGCTGGAGACCAAAGGAGTAGAGGTTTCTTTCTATAGGAGAGAAAGGATCTCCTCAGTTGTCAATAATTGATTTCCACTAGGGACAAAAGACGCTGAAAGAGGAAAACACAATGCATCACTGATATTGGATGTTGATAAGCAAAAGCGTCGGTTATAAACCAAGCCATACTGGTTCTTGTAGGATGCCAGGAAGGAGTAGCAAATCGTGTTTTCCAATGGCGAAAACTTCAAAGCCACAAAAGGACAAAGACCAGCACAGCGAATGCAATCCGCCTCCAAGAGAAGAGCATAGTCATGCACCGGCAATGACACATGCTGGATGACAATAGGAGGAATAGAGGTAGATGCCATTCAGACTACAACAAAAAACCCACACACACAACCAAGGAAAAAGATGAAAAATTTCCTACAAAACCCAGACAAATCAACACTGAGAAGAATATCAAAACAAAAAATAGACGACCACAAACCAGACCGGACTAGACTTCCCCAAACAATCCACATCCTACGGAAAAATTTTGACATGACCTATGTACTCGTGCGACCGAAAGCTTTATGCTATATGCAACAAGCAGGCATCCTGATCCCGCGTAATCAAGCAATCAAAAAGAAAAACTCAAACACACCATACCCCAAACAATAACCAGACTCAAATAGAATCCAAGACTTGGACCAATAGAATAAAGAGAGATGAATAAGACCGACATCTTGGACTTAACAAATCCCAACCCCCATAAACACATTGTGTAACCCTATGGTGCAGTGAACGTGGATGGGTGAACACTATCGAATTCATTTTAACCATGTACAAATTAGATTGCAGTTCATTATTAAGTAACCATTAATGCATGGTGAGTTGATTCCGCAATCCCAACCCCTATTTAGACTGACTTGACTGACTAGGGGTCTCTAAAAATGCAATTTATTGTTACAAATTCCGTGATCTGTGGTGCAAAGCTCATGCATACGTGACGGCAGGGGTTCATTTTAATTACAAATAAATTGTGTGTGTAGTGCGTGTGTGCGTGCACTATGAATTTATTTTAGAAAATAATGTGGGTTATTGTGCCATGTGCTCGTGCAATGGCGGGGTTCCTTTTACAATTAACAGTCGGGTTCCTTTTAAATTAAAAATTAATAAAGTACATTCTGGTCATTTGGTGGGTGGAACGGTCGGTTGATTTTATTCCAATTACATATATGTTACGGTGCAACATGAGAGAGGGAAAAAGAGAAAAAAACCTGGCAATGGGTGGGGCTGTCTGCAAAGTTTGATACCACGTCCTTTAAACAAAAAAGGAAAGGCACAATCCACAAATATTCCACACAACGGACAAAAGGTCGACTAAAACTAGTCGTCCTGTCGTATAGAAAAACAAAAAAAAACCAACACATTAACCAAAAATAATAAAACAAATGATACATATGACCAAAACAAAAAGATGGATATGTTGGGATGTTGAATTGATTGGGATTTACGGTTATGATTTTTTTATTTAAAAAATAATAATAATATGTTTTGGTTTTTTTTTTTTAATAAAAGGAGGTGAACATGAAATTTCAGCAAAAACCAATCATGAGTATCAAGTGTCAAAAAGGCAATCAGATTTAATTCACATTTTTCAGCTCATTGTTGAGATTGAAAATGAATTTTGCATGAATTTGGACAAAAAATTAGGGTTTTGTCTCCAAATAATACTTTGGCCAATTTCGGAAAGCATTTTCAATTGATCAAAGATTCCCAAAATATACAAGGGAGTTTATGAATTTTTTTTGAAATTATGTTGGTACTTTTATCAAATTTTAATGAATTTTGGCCAATTTTTTAATGTTTTTGAAAAGAATTTTTAATTTTCGAAAATTTTACAATTTTTTTTAGATTTATATTTTGAAAAATATTTCAATTTTTTGCACGAATATTGGAGATTTTTCAAGAATTTTCCTATAATTTTTTTGGATTTTAATTGAATTTTAATGAATATTTGAATTTTTAAATGTGTTTTTAGAGATTTCGAGATTTGAAGTACCTGTGATTGCATATGAGCAACTGCTGATGACTGTGATTGCGTACGAATGGTTGCAAGACCCTATCGCACAAAAAGGCGGACGCGTGTCCTCGCGCGTGAACGCACGCGAACATCCACTGACACCAAAACGTTGACCGTAGTGCGCGAAGGGGGAGGGGCAAAGGGCAGAGGGAGGGAGTTGGGGGGGGGGGGGGGGGGGGAGGGGAGATGAGGGAGAAGGTGGAAGAGGAGGAAGGGGTGGGAGGAGGACGGTAGACGGTGCATGGGCAGCGTCGGCAATAGCACGGGTGGCGACGGCCGAGGCAGCAGCGGTGCGTGCGCAAAGGCAGCGGCGCGGGCAGAAGGAGAGGAGGAAGGGAAGAGAAGGAGGAGGAGGGAGAAGAAAAGGAGGAGGAGGGGAGGAGAGAGAAGAAGGAGGAGGAGAAGAGGAGAAAGGGAAGAGAAGGAGGAGGAGGGGAGGAGAGAGAAGAAGCAAAAGGGGAAGAAGAAGAAAGGGAAGAGAAGGAGGAGGGGAGGAGAGAGAAGAAGCAGAAGGGGAAGAAGAAGGAGCAGAGAGAGAGGAAAGAGAGGGAGGGGTCGGGGAGAGAGAAGAAAAAGAAGAGAGGGAGAAAGAAAAGGAGAGAGAGAGGAGAGAGGGGAAGGGTGGAAAACCATCGGGGGGTTTTGAAAAAAATTAATTTATTAAAAATAAATAAATAAAATGAAAAGACATAAGTAAAAGAAACCCACCCCCTCGTCCCGTGCATAAGCACGGGGCCAGGGCAAAAAAAAATTGTAGTGGTGGGAAGCAACGGGGGTAGGACGGCGGCACGAGTGCAGGAGGACGCGACAAGCATGTCGTCATGATTAAAAATAAAAACAAAAAGAAGTGGTCACGTGCGACGCGAGAGGCATGACAGGCGGAAACAAAAATTTTATAAAACCCAAATTGTGCACCGAAATGAAAGGCGGGAAAAAGAAAAAATGTGCAAAAACGCATGTCGGATAGGCCTATCACGTTAGAACACAGTTTCAATGAAGATAAGATCCGTTCACATGGAAAAAACCCAAAATCGTACCCGAAAAGGGATTCAAAAATTAATATGGAATGATCCGTGCACTGATATGGAGGACAGTAAAAAGGAATAATGTTTGAACACATATAATCTTCAAGGCTCCCACATCAAATTGTAGTTCGGATGGGGTTAGGAGGCGTTCACATGGAAAAAACAAGAAAATAGAGCTAAAAAACACCAATGAAAATGAATAACAAAAAATCCAGAGGGCAAAACAGGGTAGAGAAAAATGGAAAATTGTGCACAAAGGGTGACCGGACAAGGCTATCCAATCATAATGGAATTTCGAAGAAAATAGGGCAGGTTCACATGGAAAAATGACAAAACAACGTAAGAAAAAGACACGAAAACTCGCAAAAATTAATAACGGACAACCCGTACAGCAGAAAGACGGGGTGTAAAAAGGAAATATGTCCAAGGAAAGGCGCAGGACATGACTGGTATGTTAGATTGCTATTTTGAAGCAAGAAGGATGCATTCACATGGAAATATATCCAATTAGCAGGAATTGCTTCAAAATTTAATAACTCAAAAACAGTAAGCCGCGGAGCAAGGGGATGTAAAAAGGAAAAGTGTGTTAGTAAAAGGGACGAACTTGGTGAAATAGAACAGATGAGTGGGGAAGGGACCCCATCAGAGCATAGAAAATGAATTTTTGCATTTGGAGGTGGATAGATGTATTTCCATGATGATATGCAGAACAGATGCGCAAGGATGCATCCCCATACTTAAGATCTTACCGGGCAGGGTTAGATGCAGCAACATGACCTAGGACTCGTCAACCGACTAAACTCTGGCGTCCCCACACTTAAAACATAGCGTACACTTGCGATCATAAGAATAGGGTTAGAAAGACTTGGCCCGGTTCGCGTATGATCAAAGGAACCGTCACTGCTACAGAAGGGTTGGAGTCGGCTACATGAGGTACCACGGCTCACTCCAGCATTGAGCCAGCATGGCAAGGACCATACAGCAGTACCCACGGAGGTAGCTGGTTGATGAAGCCCGTCAGGGGAGGTGTCATTGACGAAAGATAGTCACTCAACTCACGGCACTCAAGAGGAATGAGAGAGCAGTCACTCGCCCCATAACTTACATCACTCGAGGTAATATTGATGGAAACCAAGATCTCGCACCCGGTTTAGAAATCGACAAGGGGGGGTGCAGAGGGAGTATGCCAGGGTGCACAATTGATGGTGCATCAGTGAGTCCAACCCCATGTGACGTAGGTGCAAGTAGGAAGGCCAGGGAGCCTTGCAGTATCATGTACAGAACAGAGTGACGTGTCCTGTGTTGATGGCATAGACCCATCCCGTGGGTGCATAGGGAAACAGAAACGTACCTGATGCCAATGGTTGTAAACTCCCTCAATCCTCACCTCTCAATAATTGATTGAAGAAACATCCGTCACACTCAGCCTACCCTCTGTCTCACGCTCTGTTGAAATATACAGAGGGTAGCCCATTCCTGAAACCCATTGATGTAATCCTCACTGTCACTTGTGCAGAGGTTGTATACCTTGTGCGCATTTGATGGTGCAACTGTGCATCCCGCCCTATGCCAGCATACAGTGCAAGAAGGAAGGCCAGGGAGCCTTATGGTGCAGTGCACAGGAACATATCGTGCGTTGTGCATTGAAAGGCCCATCTCGTGTGTGCAACACTCTATTCACACATCTCACCTCTCATTTGATTTGAAGGGAAAGACTAGTCACTCATCCCACTCTCTGTCTCACACTCTCATAGATACAAAGGGCAGCCCATACACACGTCTCCATCCTGTTAGGATGAAAGCTCACATCACTTGAGGGGTTGATGATGAAGATCGTGTTGGCTGTTATTGTCATCAGGATATTGAAGATGAGGCGTACCCAGGGAGGCAACCAACAAGTCTGGTACTTCAATGGTTTGTAAGAAAGGTCACCTGTTAAGAAGGGCAGACGGACTGATATTACAAAGAAAGTGCACTAAGGGAGGTGGCTTCAAATTACTTGCTGGAAAGGTGATGTTGATGAGTCAGCTATCCTGAACTTCAAAGTGGTGCCACCTTTTCCACAGTCAGCTTCCCGCCCAAGGGTGTTTCCACCTTTTCTTGGAATGAGGCTTGTTATGACAAGGAATTCCTTCATTTTCTCCCATAACAGTTTTGTCTGTTTTGTTTTTTTTCCCTTTTTTTCCGTTAATAAAGAGAATGGTAGAAATACCCTGTGTTAGGACCAACCTCACCATCGTTGCTGAATCAGACGAGAAGAGAACAAGATAGGGTTGAGAGGTATTTGTGAGGGGCTAGCAGAACGAGACCTCCTCATGAGGAGAATCATAAGGGTTATCAGAAGCACGAAGTGAATGACAGTGCGATGTCCAAAAGGAAGAGGGTAGGTCGACTGTGATTGTCAAGATCCCCAAGGAGGGAAGTACTTCTTCAAATGATAGCCATTTATCAGGAAAGGATCATCAGAGGCATCAACGGTCTGTGCTACTTGAATAGAGCCATTAGGATTGATAGCAAGTACCTTTTATGGGCCCATCCACCATTGTTGAAGCTTGCCAGGAAACTTGCCAAATCTCAAATCATAGGCTAGGACAAGATCACCTTCTTTGAACTCCTTGTGCTTGATGAAACTGCCATGATAGGCCTTGCATCGTGCCTGAGTGGTTTCCATACACTGTAGAGCCATCTGCCGTATCTCATCCAAGCATTCCAAGTGCAAGAGGCAGTGTTACAGTGACTCATCATCTCCCAAGTGTTCTTTGACTGCCACTCGCAAAGAGGAAAATTCCAGTTCAATAGGGAAGACGGCTTCTGTACCATACACTAGCTGGAAAGGGGTCTGTCCTGTAGTTGCCTTATGAGAGGTTCTGTATGCCCAAAGGCCCTCTGTAAGTCGATCATCCCAATTGCGATGATGTGCGGCAATAGTTCTTATCAGGAACGAGCAGAGGATGTGATTGGTGACTTCAACTTGGCCATTGGCTCTGGTAGTAAGGAGTGGACTTGCGATGGTGGATCTTATACAGCTCTGTCAACTCCTCCATGATTTTGTTAAGGAAATGAGTACCTCTGTCACTTACCAGCTCGAGGGGACTGCCAAAATGGGCGATAATATTCTCATACATGAATAGAGCTATGATGTTACCATCATCCTGCTTCAAGGCTTTAGCTTCACACCACTTTGTGACATAATCCGTACATACTAAGATGTATCTATTCTGCTTCCATCTGGTGGGTGGATCAATGGGACCCAGAAATCAATCCCCCACTTCTCGAATGGCTTTAGGGGAAGAATAGGTTGTAGTGGCATGGCCCTTGTTTTGGTGGGTTTCCCCATTCGCTGACAAGCATCACATCTCTTGCAACAGTCATATGCATCCTTGTGGAGGGTCAGCCACCAGTATCCCGCCAACAAAGCCTTCCTGGCTGTCGCTTCTCCTGTGAAGTATCCACCACATGGTTCATCATGGCATACTTTCAAAACTATGCCAATTTCATCCCCTGCAACACATCTTCGCAATACTTCATCTTTGCCTCTCTTGTACAGTGCACCACCTAGCAAAGTGTAGGGGGTTGATTCTAACAGAAGCTTCTTCTTCTCATGGCTTGAGATGCCATGAGGATGCTGTTGAGTTGCCAGGAGGTTGGCTATGTCTGCATACAAAGGAGTAACTGTTTCAACTAGAAATAAGGAAGCATCAGGAAGGTCTGGATCATCATGTTCTTCTCTTGCAATTTGAGGGATTCGTGATAGATGATCGGCTAGGACATGGGAACGGCCAGGCTTAGCGGTCACTTCAAAATCGAACTCCTGGAATAGGAGCAAGCATATCATCAGTCGTCCTTTGACATCTACTTTGTTTATCAGGAAGGACGGGGCTTCATGATCCACATAGAACTTGAAATGCATTGATAGTAGATAGCGTTGAAACTTCTCCAGTGCAAACACCATTGCTAAGCACTCAAGATCTGTCACTGTGTAGTTGTGTTCCCTATCAGTGACCTTTGGGCTTGCATAATATATCGGTTGATCTAATTTAGAGGGGCCCTTTTGACATAAGACATCACCTAGCCCTTCAACTGATGCATCTGTGTGCACATGAAACTCCTTTATCCAATCAGGAGGCTGCAAGACAGGTGCTTGGATAAGGCACTGTTTTAGGGTATTAAAGGCTCCTTCACAGTCATCAGTCCTAGAAAGCATCATTTGGATGCTGTTAGACGTATATTGAGGTATGTGAAGTCCACTTTATATTATGGAATTTTTTATGAGGCAGGTAAGGACGTACAGGTCTTTGGATATACAGATGCAGATTGGGCTAGTAGCATGTCAGACAAAAGATCTACAAGTGGATTCATGTTTTCCCTTGGTAGTGGAGTAGTTACATGGAGCAGCAAAAAGCAACCTCTAGTTGCTTTATCGAGTACACATGTGCTGCTATGGCAGCATGTGAGGTGGTATGGTTGCAAAAGTTATTAGGTGATTTGGATGTGCATGGAGATGGTCCAGTTGTCATTCATTGTGACAACATTAGTAGCATACAGTTAGCTAGGAATCCAGTGTTCCATGCTAGGACAAAACACATTAAGGTGCACTACCACTTTGTGAGAGAGAAGGTACTTGCAGGAGAGATTGACTTGGTATATGTCATCACACAAGATCAAATAGCTAACATTTTCACAAAGGCATTGGGTGCAGAGAAGCTTCGAAAGTTCCAAAGCTTACTTGGAGTTGCAGAGATAGAGTTGAGCTTGACGGGGAGTGTTGAGATGGCAAGCTCAACACGTGCGGACATTAATGATGAACCGCCTGGCTAGATGAGTTCGCATGTCTACACTTAGCATGTTGGTGGTCATTATGATACTTACATAGCCACTGACTTATCACTTATTATATTTAGTTTGTTACACCTACCTATAGTGGCAAAGATATAACTCCAGTCGATTAGTGTAGTTGGTTATGCACTGTTTGACTTAGAAGGCCACTTTCTTTTATGTTGTATCTTATCTATACTTTGTGTACATTGTATAGTATGTGGAAGAAGAAGAAGAAACCAGCAAGAAAACGTTTTGGCCTCCATCTCTCTTCTTATGTTCTTGAGTGAGCTTCCTCTTGTGTATATAATGTGTCTTTGGCGCAGCAGCTCAAGCGAATTCCCCCATCACGCGATTCTTGACACTTCTTTATCTGCACTTTCATAACCTGCTTTGTTTTCTTCTTCGTCATTTTCATCATCTTCCTCTAGAGGATCTATCTCTGCTTCTGTAGAGGCTCTGTAGGAGAAGAACAAATCTTCTGCCTCTATGTCTGCTTCTTCTTCTACCTCTATCTCTGGCTCTGTCTCTGTTACTATCTCTATGACTGCTATGTAACAAGGAGAACAATACATCCATACTTCTATTTCATTGTCAAAGGTGATTTCAAAAGTCAATTCTAGTTGAGGTAGGAGATATTCTCCCATAGACAAAGACTTGGTTTCCTTTGGTAGTTGGCTTACAGTACCCACTGTTAGGGACTGTGTCTTTGTTTTCTTGGGAAAGATCTATTTAATAGCCTCTTCGTCTCCTGATGTACCATCTATTACCTCATTGGAGGAGTCAGTTATGACTTCAATGGATATGGATCCATTGCCTTTTTGCGATCCATACAATTTCAACACCACTTTGTTGGGTCCTTTGCCTAGGGTTAGGGTTCCTTTAACCAGTCCGTCCTGGCTCTCGCTTCAAAAAGCCAAGGTCTTTCCAACAATAGAGGGTATGAGGTCCCATAAGAATTTGGTTTGACCACCAAATATGTCAGCTAATAGTCTCTTCTTGCAAGGGTTGTTTTTACGTATGGGAGGATGCCCAATAGTTTAATTCTGCTTTGGTCTGCCAATCTGATAAGCCACTATGTAGGTTGAATTTCTTGCAACCCTAAGTCCTTCATTGTCACATCCGTCATTATGTTTACTGATGAGCCTCCATCAATCAATGCATCTAAAATAAAGCATCCTTCTATCCATACGCTAATCTCTAGGGTTCCAGGATCTAGGAAGGTGTCAGCCACATCTACTTCCTTCGCAAGTTCGACGGCTTTGTTGGAATTTATTGTTATTGGGGGACCAATCCTTAGTCCACGTCTTCTTGTCAAGATGCTTTTGAATTTCTTTCAGCAGCTGGAAGACAACATTAGCAAGTGTCGGAATGTTAGGTTTGGTTTAAAGGTGTCTAGGTCTTTGACCAAGTCATAATCTTTGATAGGATCCACATGCTTCTCCAATCTGCTGGGGAATGGGGCTACACCCATTTTCATCTTTCCTTTTTCTTCTAGCAATGGCAGCATTGGCATTCCTCTGTTTCTGGAAGTGCTTCTGTATCGTCTATCTCCTGGACCTCTGGTCTTATTTTTGGGACTGTCTCTGTGACTCTCTGTGGCACTGCAGTGCTCTGTACTGCACTGTTTTGTCATGTACTACTTTGTCCCTCTGTTGGCAGGTTGACTTCATAGTCTTGGCAAGGGAGATTTTCTCTTCTTGGACAACTGGTTCCTTCTTCTTGGTGCGCGTGATAGCGGCAACTTCCAACTCTACCAAATTGGAGGTAGGCTCTTGTACCTTCTGTTGGCTATCAATGGCATTGGCCTTGACAGGAGTTGGACTTGGACAGTCCTTTGCAGTGTGGCCTTCTCCTTTGCATCGGCTACATAAGGGCTTGTAATCCACAGATCGTCTAGGGTTTGGACAATTCGCGGAGATATGACTCTTTTTTCCACATCTGTAACATTCCACCTCTGATCTCTGACCACCGCCAAACTGTCATTCTCTATAACTTTGAGAGGGAAAGTAGGACCAAACTCCCTAGGCTTTGGTCCAATATCTTGTGTTGTCATTTTGGATTCTAGCAAGTTGAATCATGCATTTTCATCTTTCTGTCTTCGCTCGTGCATCTCTTTCAAAGAGCAAATATCCTCTGTATGATTCTTCCTCAAACAGTAGGAACAAAAGGCTCTAGGAATGGTTGGTTTTTGGGTACATTCAATTGCTAAATGTCCCACTTGATGACACTTTCTGCACCATGTATTTGAATGCATCACATCTCTCCTAGCTCCCGCAGGAGTGGATATATTGGTGGTATTCACCTTCAATGTTTGTAGCTACTCTCTAATCACATCCATAAGCTATTTCTTGATACTTGCAACTGAGTTGGATAAGTAGTCCTTCAGATTTTCACCTCCTGAAGTACTTGTAGTAAGGTTTTGGGAAGCTTCTGTAATTACTGCATACACTGGTTGGGTTGATCCAGAGGGTCCTCTGTTTTGGTTCTTATTTAGAGCTCATGTTGAGGCTTGGGGTTGTTGATTCTAGTTGGTAGGGTTCCACTGTTGTTGAGTCACCATTGGAGGAACTGTTTGAGGCCACTGTTGTTGTGGTTGAACCATCATTTGAGGCACTGTTGTCTATGGTGACCACAGTGGATTAGGTGCACTATATTGCGACACTGTTTGCATCTAGGGATAGGGGCAGGGAACTGTCCCTACTAGGACTGCATTTGGTGGGTATACCATTCCTGGCATGGGAGGAGGTAAGACTCCTCTTCCTAGAGTCATTGACAACCTTGCTTCAACTTCGTCATACAATCTTGCACCTTTCATTGCAGCTTGCAGATTGACTGGTCTTCTCAATTCCACGAACTTGCAAACTTTTGGTTGTAGGCCTCTGAGAAACACTCCTTTCTCAATACCTACGTCCAAATGATGGTTAGTCCATCTCTTCAGGATGGATTCCATTCGCAAGACATAAGCTTCTACTCTTTCTCCAGAGGACTGACTTGAACTCCTCTCGCATCCGCTCTTCAAAACCTTCACGCTTGAATTTAGTGAGGAAGGCCAACTTCAGGTCATCCCATGTGCCAAAAATTCCCCTTCTACTTGTCTCTCATACCACTGAAATGCCCCACTGAATGCCACACCCTTGAAAGTGGCGGGGAATATTGCTATCCAATGCTCAGGGGTTCTGGCATTGTTAGCCACACATGCTACCATAAACTTTGCTATATGAAGATTAGGGTCTTCACTGTACTCTCCCTTAAAAATTGGCAATGGGACTACATTTACTAGCCTATCATCAATATTTCTGGGATGAATCTGACTAGGAAGGGGACCTTGAGTCGCCATGGGGGCTTCTGTAAAGAGTGCTTTTAGGGCGTCAAAGGAGGCTTCTGCTGCGAGCTCGTTCTCAGCCTTGATTCTTGCCTTCTCTCTTCTCACATACCTCTGGACTCGTTCTAGCGCTTGCCTCTTGATTGTGTCATTCATCAAGGGGTTGGTTCCAACCAGTTGGTCAGTACTCAATAGAATAGAATTAGAGAGGGCTTCAGTCTCTAGGGGATTCTCTGACCATTTTCAACACCTCTGAATTTGGCTTTCAAACCACTATAGAGGAGGAGATATTTCATCTTGAAAGTATCAAAATTCATTCTTCTTAGGATCATTGTTGTGCCATCATTATAATAATGCCAGCTTCTGAGGGTTTCAACAGTGTATGTTATGAAAAACACTCTGTCTACCAACTTCTAGTGGGTTGCTAATTGGACAAACAGAAGATTATCAGTGCACCAAGCATCCCACGTATCTTGTTGTTGAGCATCCACAAACAAATTTCAACTCTTTTCCTTCTTGTTTTCATAAACCTCCACTGACCATGACTCCTAAAGCTTCTTCACAATCTCCCACTTGATGATGTATGGAAACTTCTCAATGAATAACAAATCTTCCATGGATATTCATTCTCTCTGCTTCTGCCCTTCAGTTTGTTCCCAAACAATTTGCCACCAAGATGCAAGTTTTTGTTGCTTCAACAGGAAGAGGAAACAGTCCACCGCATAGAGCTTGCATCATGATGGTAATATGTTTCCGCCAATGTGGGATGAACTTCTTGTGGAACATGGCTTTGATAATAAGAATCTCCAACTCTTCAGTGGAAGAAGGAATTTTGCAAACATCCATTGAATTCTTCTCTTCTTGGCAATGCCATTTCCTTCATTTTTAGCCTCTTCTGATGCTTGTTCATGGCAAGTTTCCCCAGCTGCGCACCAAAAACATGGAGCCCCAAGAGAGACACCAAGGAAAAGGGGATTCTATTGCAAGAAAATCTATCTTGTAACATCAACAAGCTTTTATTTCAATCTTTTGATGACCAAATAAAAGAAAACAACAAATCTTCACGCAGCATCATAGTAGATATCTCCCACGAATTTGATAGAATCAACCATAATCTTCAATATCTTCATAAAATCCATCAATAAAACAAAGAAAATAAAAGAATACACCATTTTTGAATGGAAATCAATCACATAGTATTCATCTTCAATGTCTTCATAGTTTTCTTTCTCAATCTCTCATATAAAGATACACCGTTTTGATAGAATTGGCTATCGCTGGCTCTCTCTCTCTCTCTCTCTCTCTCTCTCTCTCTCTCTCTCTCTCTCTCTCTCTCTCTCAAAATAATATATCATCTCCTCACTACAATACTCAATAATGACTCTCAATAATCCTTCTTAGGTCGTGGATACACCTCCCAAGAGGTATGTCTGTGTCGAAGAGGCAGTAGAGCCACTACAGTAACCCTTCATATCTCGCTCCTATCTATGTCACTCTAGTCTTCTCTTCAATCTTCAGCAGCTGCTTCTTCCATTTGTTTTAGCTCTTTTGAACTTAGATTCATCCTTTCCAAAATTTAGAAAACTTTCCCAAAGTCACATACATTCTACAAAACAGTTACAGAAGATCTACAGAACAGAACAAAATAGGAACATAGCAGAGATAGAACAGAGACAGAGCAGAGACAGAGGCTCTACAGAAGATTTATAGAGGGTTACAGAAGGTCATCAAAGAACAACAAATCCTCATAACTCATGCTAAAACCATTCCAAACTATCAAAAACTATTCAATAAACTTCCAAAAGATTTCAACCTTCATCAATCATCAATCCATACTTCATACAGAAGAAAATCAAAACAAAACAAAAGCTATATAGAAGGTATCAGAACCTATCAAAACCTCAACAAAACCTATCAGAACATCATAGAGCTTCATATTTCCACTAAAAATCATCATGAACTTCCAAAACATAATCAATATCATCTAGAAAACTCTCAAACACTTCCATTAACAACCATACATCACTCTAAATCCATAAAAAATCAACCATTCAGACCTCAAAAACAAAAAAAATCAATCAAAAATTCAGTCTTTTTCCACTCTCAGCACTGATATTTATACAAGATATGTAGGGAGAAGAAGAGAGAAAAATAGAGAGAAAGACTAGTAGAAAAGAGAAAGATAGGAAAATAGAGAGAAAGAGAATGGAAGCCATGAAAGCTAGGAGGAACGGTAAAGAGCCTTCTCTCTCACAATTGGCTAGCATAAACCTCCACCAGCCCCCAAAAATGTTTTTTCCACTTGCATGGGTAAGTTTTGCCAAGTGGCAACCTTGTAATCCCATTTTCCAACATTATCTAGCCTATTAAATTAATTTTCAAAATATTGATTCTGAAAATTAATTTAATAATTTTTTTAGTACTCAAAAAATTAATGTCACTAGTCAATAATTAAATTGGTTGGACCAATTTGTCTTCCAAGTATCCTTGAGCAGTTATTGACCCTTGGACTGGCATTAGTTGATTAATTAATGTCTATTTTCTAATGTCACCTGACATTAGTGGCTAATAAATTGGTCTAGACCCAAATCTGACACCGAATACCACCTAGCACCTATCAAACATATTTGATTAACTTTCAATCAAATGCTAAGCAAAGTACTAAAATTCTGCATCCTTGTGTCAAATACTACACATGTGAAATCTAAAATCATGATGTGTATTGTGTTTGATAATCAATTAGGTCGGAGTTCTTCAAGGGAATGATTGAAGAAGATTACCAAATATGGACCTACTTACACGCCGCCATCACCAGAGCACATGTGTACAATGATAAGAGCCCATCGAAGTCCATACAACAATAACCACCAAAAGAGAACCATGGATATCTAGGAAGAGAGTGGCCAGCTCACCATCAAGATACCTCAAAGAGAATCTGAGGGCAATGACAATCGTACTAGATCTTGAAAACAGAGAAGAAACATAGAAACTCTCAATCTCTATTGGAAATGTCATCCAGTAGCATACAAGACCATCCTGTCAAAAAATACCGCTAAACATATCTGACCATGGATTCCCCAAATGCCAAAGTTTCCCGTCATGTGAGCTCAGACTAGGAGCCAATTCTACTCTCTATTAATTACCAAGCTAACATGAACCTAGATGTCAATCCGAGCTCCAAGATTTGAACCTGCCAGACTTCGATCGATACAACAAGACAAAATGCCCAATTAGCACCAGAGATTAAGGATCAATTGTCTAGCCAATTAGAAAATATGAGATTAGGAGCTATGAGAGGAAGACCTTGGGGAAGAGGAAGTGGAGGACCTGTAGGACAGACTAATCAAGAAACTTTAGGAAGTGGGAGAGGAGTAAATGGTAGAGGATATTTTCGTAGACCGATGGTGACTTGTTTTTCCTATGGAGAATTAGGTCATGTGACAACAATCCCTATGCAATGTGTCTTGGTGGGCAGTCTTTAGTGCTTCTCAACCTATTGGCTCTTTAAAGCACCACTAGTGGGAGCTAGCTTTAAAGGCTATTGACTGATGCCACCTTTCATACTAGCATACATAGTGTCATCAGACCCACAAAGTTAGTCATTGATGTCACCATTGTGCTGTGTGTCATGTGCATCATTAGCTTGGAACTAATCCAATGGTAGAAGTGGGGCAAGAAGGGCTAGCAGTGGAAGGGGAGATAGTAGGGGGCAAGGTGGGTTGGGATTGGGTGGGGGCCAAAGTTGAGGTGTTGTTGGGTTGGGAGGTGGATGGTGGATTGTCGGGAGGGGATTGTATTGGAGTGGTGTTATTACATCTACATGCCAATGCAAGTTTAGAGGGGAGGCTATGGAATGCTGTAATAAATGAGCTCTATTGTGAGCTTCTCCAAGTAAATAGCATCAAGTTGGATTTGTTGTTGTAGCTAGTCCTATTTGAAGATGATTCAAACAAGGTGGGCCTAGACTCCTTCTAGTATGAGTTTATGTCGGTGAAGGCAGGAACTTCGTCAATGCTTCAGGGAGGCAAGGCATGGGTCTATAAAATCTTGACCAAGATGGGGAATGCCAACCTTCTTTATATTTCAAGCTACTTGAGCTTACTCTTCCTTTGGGATGTGTTGCTAGAGAAGGTCAAATTCTTAGGTCCAACACCACTTGTTGAAGCATTTGAATCTACTCCTATGCTTCTGCATTGTATTGCTCTAGTTCCTAACAATGTTCCATCATGAGCTCCTACTTAGGGTTGGTGGAATTTGTGCTTGTGGAGAAGTTGAAGAAGTTTAGGGTTGAGGCTGGTGATGGTGCATCTTCCTCACTCAAGGTTAGGCTCCTCCATGGTGACCTATTTACCTTTTCCAATGGACAAGAGATGCTTTTGTGAAGAACCAAGCTCATCAACTCTTGATAGCTATTTTTTAGCTGTCAATCATGTGTGCTTCAATAAGTGAGTCCAGACCTAACCATGCAATGTGGTTAGAAGTTAGACCCAATGTTATGTCACTAATGTAAGGTGTGTAAGTTAAATGAATGAATAATGAATAAGTAGCAAGAGAGTACTCTACTCTCTGAGCTTGGAAAAAGTATATGTCTCTTTCTCTCTCTCTCTATAAATTTGTAACATGGTATCTGAGCCAACATAAAGCCATGAGACCCTGAGAGCATGTGAGCTCAACATCGGGGGAGCTAGAGTTTGAAGACATGAGCTGCATTTGACTTGGAAATGTTCATTGGAAACCATAACTATACTTGGATTGATGTGTGTCAGAGTTTTTAAGGCTTACATTGGAAGAGCTTGTGAAGGCTTGTAGAGAGGGTCAATGGCAAGCATTAGAGTGTTAATGAGCTCATTTAGGACTAACAAAGTAGGTAGCATATGTGCATGAATTAGGAAGATTGCACCTATTTTTTTTAAATGGAAAAAAAGAGGGCAACATTGAGCATGCTATGCCTCAGTAAAATGATTGTGGTCACTTTGACTCTTTATACTGGAGCTTCTATAGCCTAATGGGATGCCAATAATGCACATCATTAGTCACAACATAAGCAGCCTTACATTAGCCATATCTAGATAGCGTGAATAGTCCTGAATTTCATCTAGTTGTGATAGGGGAAGATCAAGCACTCCTGCAACTATTAAGTGTTCAGTGTTCATATTAAACCATCATGAAATGCTTGGCAATGTACATGGCTTCAACCTCATGCATTTTGGCATGATTAAGAAAAAGTAAATACTCAAATTTGGAAGGTAATAGCATGCTAAAATTTGATCTAAATGTATGTCAATTTATACTTGAAGTTGTGGAGCCCTGTGGAGCTTAAATTAGTACCTGGAAAATGCTTGGATCTTTGCCACATGAGTTGGGGATGTCATGTGGATGCATTGAATGCTCAATCTTGCACTATGTTGATAGTTGGTTATGGCTGAGTGCTAGCTAGTTATAGGCTATATGAAACTTGTCTCACATTGCTACTAGTTGTATGAACAACTATTGATGCTCATATGCCCTTGCATTGAACCCTAATGTTATGGTACATGTGAAATATGTTTTGAGGCTAGTTTGAGCTAAGATACCCTTGTTTCAGTAGAGAATATACTACTAGTCATTTCACAAACTAGTCATTCACAAAATATTGGTTTCAAATTTCTTGTTTGAGACAACTTGTTAACATAAGGCTATGCAGTAGATGAAGTCAACATGAACATGCTATTGCTGCTAGATGTTTTCCCACATGTTTGGAGAAGTTTTTTGACAAGTCTTGAGATGGAATTTATTGGTTATTGCATAGTTTTACTATCATAAAGTTAGTGATTTGAAACTATCATGCTTCAACAGTGAGCTATCTATGCATCCAGAATGGAAGTTTTGTAACTCCTAAGAGTGATTGCAATAGGCTTAAATGAGCTGAACTGAATCAATTCTAGAGTACAAAGAGATGTATTTGTGTATCTTGGATGCTATACAAATATCTTGATTAGTGAAAGTTTGACTTGATTTGCAAGGAGTCAGACTGACTATTAAGACTCATGTGAATACATAGAGTTGTCATCATAGGAAATGCTGAAAAGTCGGACAATATCACTCAAATATTGGGTGAGAAGCTAGATAATGGCAACTATGATATATGTAAATTCCATATGGAGAACTTTCTCATTGGGAAAGGCTATTGGGATTTAGTGATAGGTGCTGAAGCTAGGGCCCAAGCTTCTTGAAAAGACTCAACCAACTGTTGAATAGTTGAGGACACATCATGCTTAGATGGAAAGAGCCTATAGAGTTTTACACTGGCTATCAATATGTATTTTAGATGCCATGGTAATGTAGATTATGAAATACAAGAACCGAAAGATGCATTGAATATCCTAATGAGATATTATTATACTTCTACAAGTGCAAGAAAGATACAGTTGAAACAAAAATTCAATACCATGGACAAGAAAGGACATTCTATTCAGGAGTATGTAACAAAAATCAAAACCATTGCAAATCAATTGGCAACTATTGGAAATGAAGTAGAGGATGAGGGTTTGGTTGTAGTGACCTTGAATGGTTTAGGATCTAAGTATAAGTTTTTTGACATGTCCATTTTAGTGAGATCTGAAATGCCAGATTTTAATGAATTAGTCTAATTGCTTATTCATGAGGAAGTGAAACTAGGTTTGGCTACTAGCTCAAGTAGCTCAAAAGATAGAGATACCATTTTCTATTCTAATTAGAGATGCAGTGGCACTCGTGGTGGCGTAGGGGGTTCCTTCCCTGGTTTTGAGGGACTTGACAGAATGCATCTTAGAATATGAAAAATTGACAAGGTCATAATGCTAGAGGTGATGGATACTCCCGAGCAATGGGGAGATCCAAATCTAGGGGCAAAGGATCCTAACAATCACAAACTACGTATGAAAATGCAAACAAGGACAAAGACTGTCACTATTGTGGGAAGTATGTCCACATTACTAAAGAATGTTGGAAAAAGCAAGAAAATCAAAGAGGCAGACAATAGGGTCAATAAGCCTTGTCCAATCATGTAGAGCATGAGAATGGTGACAAGTTATTTTCCATGACTAGAACGAGGCTTCTCATAAGGAGAAATTAGACGACATATGTTATATTGATTCAGGAACATCAAATGACATGACACCACATAGAGAGTGGTTTGATGAAATGAAAGTGGGTACAAATGGTAATGTGTACACTAGAGATGACACTTAGCATGACATACCTCATATAGGAAATGCTCCATTGGTCATGTTGCCTAATGGTAAGAAGAAGAAAATCTATGGTGTTTTGAAAGTTTTGTCAATCACGAAGAATTTTTTATCTATTTTCTACATGGTCGAGCAAAAATTGCGAGTACACTTTAACAAGGATGGTTTCTTTATAGAGGAATATGGCATAGGTTACAAGCTGATTACAAAGGGAAAAAGACATGGCAAAATGTTTACATTGGATGCAAACATTCTTGAACTGAAAGGTACAATGTTTGCCAATGATGATGTAAGTGTTGCATACATAGATATCTAGCATAAATGCATTGGACACATGAATGTTCAAAGGTTGAAAAATATGTAGCATAAGGAGATTGTTTTGGGTCTACTAAAATTCAAATATGATGATTTTGGGACATGCATGTTTAGCATGTTAGTTTGGAAAAAAACATGATTTCCCTTTGTTAGGCATACATGGAACAATAGTAGACTCTTGCAGCTTGTTCATTGGATGTATGTGGGCCTATACATAATGTATCTCTTGGAGGGTCTCGATATTATGCGACCTTTGTGGATGACTTCAGTAGGTATACTTGGTTATACATTCTAAATCATAAAGATGAAGTTCTGGATAGCTTAATGGGTTTCAAATGTCATGTAGAGAAACACTTCAATTACTATGTATCATGCTTATGGTCTAATGGTGGTGGTGAATATGCATCAAAGGAGTTTGATAGGTACTTGACTAACCATGGGATCAGGAGATAGTTGACATGGAGCTATACTCCATAGCAAAACGGAGTGCTCAATGGAGAAATAGGGTCATTATGGAAGCATCTAGAATGAGAAAGATGCACCTTTTTCTTATTGGGATGAAGTAGTTCTAACTGTTGTTTATGTCATGAATCAGACACTTACAACTCTAGCATACATGAATGAGAAGACAATGTATTAGCAATTTTTTGGATATAAGCTTGATATTAAACACTTGAAAGTGTTTGGCACTTGATGAGAAATGGAAGAAGCTTGATTCAAAAGTAGTGAAGGCTATCTTTATTGGTTACTCACAGGAATGAAGGGCTTATAAGTGTTATGTTCCATCTAGTCATGAGACTTTGATAAGCTATGATGTGGTATTTGATGAGCTAGCATCCTACTATCGTGTTAAGCAAGTAATAGTTCATGATGACTCTTCACAAAGTACACATGCTAAAAATGGAATGCAAGATACTACTACTGTTAGTGGATCTATGCATGATGTATCTGCTAGTGTGAGTCCTTGGATAGGTAGACTACATGGTCATGGATCTCAGTCCACTAATATGGATACATCGATGAGGGGGAGATTGGAAATGGATAAAGAAAAAGATAATATATTGGATGATGTAATAGGTCCGTTAACATTGGGATATGATTCCACTAACAACTTGGATAGTGAGCTTGGCATACTTGTAGTAGTTACACCTAGTGTTAAGCAAAGGTATGCACTACCTCATCATGAGAGCGCAGAATCACATAGTGCACCACAGCTACGAAGGTCATAGAGAGAAATGAAACATTTTGACATATTTACTTACAATGGATACTCAATTAAACACTATATATACATGATGGAAGTAATGAAGTACAAAGAACCCATGTCATTTGCAGAAGAAATTGAGGATGAGAACTAGTGCAAAGCAATGGATGAAGAGTATGATGCTTTGTTGAAAAATGGAACTTGGGATTAGGTCAAGCTACTTGAAGGCAAGATGTTGATTGGATGTAAGTGGGTTTGAATCACATAGCTCACTTGAAAGATACAAAGCCAAGTTGTTTGTGAAAGTTATGCTCAACAGTATGGGCTCGACTATGAAGAGACTTTTAGTCCCATTGGAAAGATGACACTTGTATAGATTGTTATTGCATTAGCTACATCCAAAGGTTGGAATATATATCAAATGGACATAAAGAATTCTTTTTTGAATGGTGGCTTGACGGAAGAAGTCTATGTGGATCATCTAGAAGGCTATGTACATCTTGAATATCAATCTTATGTTTGCAAATTGAAGAAAGCATTATATGGTTTGAAACATGCACCATGGGCATGGAATGCAAAAATCAACTCATACTTATAGAGACTTGGTTTTCAGATGTGGGCAAAGCTGATAATAGCTTGTTTACTAAGAAGATAGAGAAAGGCTATATGATTTTGGTGGTTTACATAGATGACTTGGTCATTATAGGTGATATACATAGGGGATTGATGGGATCAAATCTATGTTGCAGAAAGAGTTTAAGGTAAAAGATTGGGGAGAACTGAAAATGTTTCTTATTATTGAGGTCATATAGACACCTCAAGGAATCTGGATGTTACAAAAGTAGTATGCACATAATATAATGGGAAATCATGGTATGCTACAGTGCAAGCCCATGGAAACTCCATTAGAGTAGAGTGTCAAGTTGACAATTGGTACAGGACATGAGATTGAGAATATAACTATGTACAAACATATGGTTGGTAGTTTGATTTATCTTACTATCAGTAGACCTGATCTGAGTTACTCAATTGTGTTGATTAGTTAGTTCATGAAAAATCCAAGAAAACCTCATTTAGATGATGTGACAGGGATTATGAGGTATATAAAGGCTACATTACACTATGGGTTGCTTTATGAGTACAGCAAGCCTCTTGAGCTTACATGATACAGTGATGCATATTGGGTTGAATGTGCATACAATAGAAGATCAACAAGTGGGTATGTATTTGGTCTTGGCAATAGCATGATTAGTTGGAGCAGTAAAAAGAAATCCATCGTGGCTCTCTTGAGTATACTGAAGTAGAATAAAGAGGTGTAGCCTTAGTTGCATGTGAAGATATTTGGCTAGTTAAGATATTAGATGATTTGAGAGTACATGTGAATAAACCAATCAAGCGCTATATTGTGACAACATGAGCAATGTGCTTTTGGAAGTTAATATTATTTATTATGCTAGATCAAAGCACATGGAAATGCATTACCATTTCATCAAGGAAATGGTTCTTGGAGGCAAGATTGACCTCATCCATGTGAAGACTAAAGACCAAGTAGCAAACATCTTTACCAAATCACTTGGTTGAGATAAGTTTACTCCTTTTAGATTGCTACTTGGGATATAAGAGGTGACTTGAGATTGAGGTGGAGTGTGAAGAATCACACTCACCAACTCTCAACATCTATAGATAAGCTTTCAATCATGAGTGCTTCAATAAGTGAGTCAGGACCTATAGGCAATGTGGTTAGGAGCTAGACCCAATGTGACCTATCCTTCATTATGTCACTAGTGTAAGGTGTTTGATAAATGAATAATGAAGAAGTAGGAATAGAGTAATCTACTCTTTGAGCTTGGAAAAAATCTATCTTTCTCTCTCTTTGAATTTGTATTACTTGGCCTTGTTTGCTCAGTCACTAGGAGGCCAGTCAAAAAGGATCTGAAGTGTAGATAGTCTAGTTCGATGCAAGACAATAAGGTTGAACTCGGCTACCACTAAGCCTAATGTGGAGTGGGAGTGAGAGGGAGTGGAATCAACAGTGGTATTGACATCATGCTATGATGGATGGGGAGAAGGGGCCAAGATTGGTGGGTGAGTAGGGGGAGTGGTTTGGGCATCAAAGTTTGATTCATCCAGTTTGTCAAAAAAAAGGCAAGAGCTAGGAGCATGATTCAATCATGGCAACTTGGAGTTCTCAATGGAGCTTTTTCCCATCACTCCAGCCACTTTGCTTTGTGGTCATGCTAGAGTTCCTTGATGATCTCTAGGGGTGGTGAGGTCACACCATCTGCATTTGTTGCTCCTATTGCTGAAAATTCTCCCTTGGCAATTTCTGGCGTGGCTAGACTTCTTGGAGGATCGAAAATGGTGGGACTCCTATGGTGTGGAATCTTGTTTGATGCTTGGTAGTAGTGGGGCTAGTCATCCTTTTTGAGAACTTGATCTTTGTCACTCTACAAGGTAGGCTACTCTTCTTTTTTTAGCACCTCGGTGCTCTCCATGGTGTCCTTGGAAAGGTTGGGGGTGGACTTTGCCACAACTTCTATCTCAAGATGAGACTAGGTAGTATCTGCCATTGTTGAGGAAAGCTAGTGGGTCGGACAAACAAGGGTAGGTAGAGGAAAGAGAAGGGTGAATTGTTGGCTACACATCACCTTGATGGTTTTTATTGTGTAGTGCCTATGGGAGAGGCATTTTTCCTTAACCAAGAGGAAATACAAAAGGACATGTGCCCAAGAAATAGGAGTATCAGAGGGGAGAAGAAAAGGGTAGCTACCTTTCTTGAGACATTGAAGACCTTGGCCTACAAGTAGAGGGCCTCTAGCAAGAATCTAAAGACATCAAGATTACTCTTATGGTTGTCAACCAAGTTAGTTAGCTACGGTACTCCTTGTTAGTAATGGGGCTGAAGAGTGCTTCCATGGTGGTGGTCTTGGTCGCCATGGGTAGGCAAGTAGAGCATCCTCTATACTCTCTTTGTGGAGAGCTTGTGTGTGTTGCCCTAGATTTTGGAGGGTGGATCCATTGATCAGGTGCTCCACATTGAATTTTGTGTTAGGGTGCATAGGGGTAGAGTTCCATGCTTGAGCATCAATAAGCACTGTAGGGTTGATTGTTGTAATCTCCTCAATGGCAAGCTAGCAGAATGCCATGGTATAGAGAGGAAAAGAGTGCAAGAGACATAGAGGGCAAGAAGAGGTGAAGAAGAGATGTCCATTGACAGGCTTCAGTAGCTTGCCCTATAAATCTATAAGATAGAATGAATTAGTGTTGGAATCATGAAGAACCTAGAAAGGACAACTCCATCAAAATTTGAGCTTGCTAGGAAGTTTTCCCATTTGGGTCTTAAAGACCAAGATGAGTTGGCCCTTCTAGAATAGCAATTTTTTGGATAGCCAATCAACTTGGTGCTCCTATCAAGCTTGGATCTTGAATAGAATATAGGTGCTATAATACCATATTAGAGAATTTGGGAATTTCCCAAGTTTCACTTTCAAATAAGGAGTAAAGATTTGACCAAGTGGCTAAATCTTAACCCCATATTTGAAAGTGGGACTTGGAGGATTGCTTATATAGTATCTAGAGAAAATTTCACATTCAAATAAGGGGATAAGATTTGACCATGTGTCCAAATACTAATCACATTAGGAATTCCCAAACTTTATGAAAATTCTCAAATTCCTAAATATGTGGTTCTATGGAGTCGATCTTCTTCTAGTTGGGCAATGGCTTCCATCCAGAATGGAAGTGATTCTTTCGGAATGAGCCAATCTTTTACCGTGAGTCAAAAGCTAAAGACTACAAATTCCAATGGATTCATGCCAATGGCAACTTTGAAGGAAGTCCAAAAAGCCTATAGTGTTGTGAAAAGCTTAGTGTCCTAATCTTTTTTGTTCTGATCTACCAACTTGGTTAAGATTTTACATGAGACCTTATTAGTGGACTCAGTAAAGCCATTACCTTGTGGGTAGTAAGGAGAAGATTTCATGTTCACAATAAGAAAGAATGATGTGAGTTCTTTGATGACCATATTTACAAAATGTGTACCTCTATCACTAACTAGTTTGATTGGGGTGCCACATTTGATGCAGATATCCTTAAATAGCCATATTGAAAACAACTGACTTGTTTCTTATGTATGTCGTAGCTAGAGAAATATGAATGATAAAGTCTAATCCCCAATTCTAGAAGGGCTCCCGAGGTAGGATTGGCCGGAGAGTGGCAAGCAATCTCTAGCTCTAGGGTAGCCCAGTCTAGAGTCGGAGTGCTAGATCCATTTGCGAACATCAGCATGTATGCTCAGCCACCATATTATGGGTTATTGGATTCTATAGGTTGTAACTTCAATAGTGAAATGGCCACTGACAATTCCTTGATGGACTTCCTCTAGGACTATAGACTTCTCCATAGGAAGGAGCACTTTTTGTAGCACTCTAGAGAGAGTGCGATAGTATAACAATCCCATGACATTTTCAAAATGCTAGGTTCATAGAGCTAGCCATTTCCATTGGTCCTTTTGGAGGTGAGGCAAGGATATGTCGATATCCAAGAAAGTCAACATTTCTTCATACCAAGACCACAAAGGGTTGGGTGGCTCCAGGTTGGGCACATTCACTTCTATGGACAAATAGCTAGGCATCCAGGAAGTCATCCTCTACACTAGTTGGTGATTCTCTAGAATCAAGGCGAGATAGAAAATTTGCAATGACATGCTAGATTTTGAAGTGATGTATGATTGTGTATTCAAATTCTTGCAACATGAGAATCCACCAAGCAAGTTGCCCATTTACATTTTGTTGCTTGACTAGGTAGACTAGCGATAAATGATCTACATGAAAAAAAAAGGCATGTCCTAGCAAATAATGTTGGAACTTCTTGATGGAGTAAATCATGCCAAGACACTCTCTTTCGATTATTGAATAGTTTTTATTGGCATTAGACAATCTTCTACTAGCATAGAATAGTAGTTTGAACCATTCATTTTTATCCTATTACGTAAACACATTTCTAGTATCAATGTTGAATGCATCTACAAATACATGGAAGGTCTACACACAATCTAGTGAAATCACAATAGGAGCCTTGGAGAGTAAGAGCCGAAGGCATCCAAATGCCAAGTCAACATACTTATTCTATTGGAAAGAAGATTTGGCCGCATGTGCCAATTTCTTGAGGGGAATAGCCAAATGTGCCAAAAGGTGCAGATGGTAGCCATGCTACCAAATTCGGCCTAAAAGCTAATGTGGATTTGGCCACATTTGCCAAGTTGTTGAGGGGAACAACCACACGTGCCAAAAGGCACATGGCATCCATGCCACCAAATTTGGCCTAAAATCTAGACGCCTTCGGCTCTTACTACCTTGGTGGGGTTGATAACAATGCCATTTTGGGAGTTGATGTGGCCTAGGAAAATACCATCTTGAATAGGAAATATACATTTGAGCAGATTTAGACTTAAACTTACCTCTCAGCATCTAGTGAGGCAAAGATAGAGGTGCATCAACTAAAGAGTGGTCTTTCCAAAGACATTAAAATCATCTAAGAAGACCCTCATGAAATTCATGAGGTAAGGCCCAAAGATCTCCTGTGTATTTTGTTGAAAGGAGACGCCATTTGTGAGACCAAATCACATCATTGTGCATACATATACTCCCCATGTAGGGATGAAAGTTGTCTTAGCTTATTCTTTTGGAGTAAGGCACACTTGACTGTATTTGCTCAAACCATCGAGAAAGGATTACATCTCGTGTCCAGCTACTTGATCCAATATTGTATCCAAGTAAGGGATATGAAAGGGATTTGAGGTTGTGGTTGCATTAAGCTTCTAATAATCTACACATATTTGTAGCCTCTTATTCTTTTTGGAAACAATGACGATCAGGAAGATCCAATCCACTTAATCTACTTGAGCAATGAAACCTACTCTCAATAGTCAATCCAAGCCCTCTTTAACTTATTTAGCCATGTGAGAGTTCATTATGTAGCATTGCATCCAAACTAAAACAACACCCAATTTCAAAGGAATCTGATGCTAATAAAATCTAGGATCTAACCCTCACGTATTTGAATATTTCCATGTAAACACATCCTTGAATTCAATCAATAAATTGATGAGTTACTAATAGAATGGGGGCTGCAATTTGGCACTAATTTTGAGTCAAAAAAGACTCTGTTCAATTCATCTCCTTTTACGCTTGTGGCCTTTCACATTTTTTCTTCAAATTCATGCTTTAGGATTTTATTGATGTCATCATCAACAATCTGGTCAATAATGTTGTTGTCTTGTGTGCAATCTAGGTTCTAAGTTCCAGAACTATTTGGATTGTTGTCATCTTCCTCCTCTTTTAGGGCTTGAGGTTGAAAACTATGGGGTTTCATGTATTATTCACTAATTTGGAGAACATTAATGAGACACTAAGGTTGCAAGTCAACATTAACCTTTAGGAACTTCTCTTCTTCATTGTCACTTAAGCCTTTGACCATATTGACTATTTTGGTAGTTAATAGTGTGAGGCAAGTGGGGCTATATTGGCAAGAAGACTATTACCTTGTTCTGATTCTTGCATATATTCTCTTTATCCTTATTTCACTTGTGAGTGTTTTGGCACCATGCTCTATATTCAAGGCTATAAGCAAAACTAGAAACTAGATTGTGGCAATTTCTAGAAGTATAGACTTGATGATTCCCAAATATTATACCTGTTGCTGATTAGCTGTAACATGCCCGCCTATCGGCTATCCAAGCATGTTTTAGCAGTCCATCGAGAAATGAATCTAAGCGTCGTCGCCTGGCACTCCAAGGAATGTTCCGGTGTTTGTCGCCTAGGGTTTCCCAAGTCCACCTCGAAATTGAACATTCACGGCCAAACTCACTAAAATCGACCTAAAATCGGGGTTTCTAGGGCCAAGGTCTCCTAACACTATTCTAGCGTCAGGTTTTGGACATCCTACTTTATGCAAAGATACCCAATCCAAAGCAAATCCATACTGCACTTGGTTCAAAGAGAATGGGAAACAAGAGGGTTGCGCCGTCAACCTCTCTGCCCATAGGGCATAGTCCCATTCCAGTCCCCTAAAATGGCATGAATCGGGTTCTAACTTAGCAATACCTAAAGTTGAATGGTGATAAATCCTTGTGAGAAGCCTCCCAGTTCTCTAGGACCACCCTATCGTAGGATGGACCTGTCGGGGATTCTGTACACCCGCTTCCCTTGATAGCTTTAGTTTTCTAATTAGGTCCTACCATATTTATGTGTGACATTTAAAATCGGCTTCATTAATTAAGCCTTTTAGGAAACAGGGTTTGTTTGTGTAATTTACAGCATAGACACGAAAACAAAACAAGCAGTCCTTTTGACAAACAAGTTCCTTAACTTATCATCAAGTTAATCTTTGTCCCCTCCCCATACAGGAGAATTATGTATCCCTTCTTTGCAACAGAAGTACCCGGTTCAAATCACATGGCACCATAATTTCCCTCTTTTATCTAGAATAGGATCTTCCAATGCCTCCAGATGTTGGGCTCATGGAAGTCTACAATTCCATTCTAGTCTAGGCAAGGGGTGTCCAAAGCTCCACTGACCCCAAGTGACCTACGAGTGAGACACAACTTCCGTGGTTGGCCTTTTCACCACTCGACCTTCGGCCCGTGAATCGAGCAGTACCCTCTCAAGGTAATCCGCGGTGCAATCTTGGAGATGATCCACCCATTCAAAATATCCTTCCTTAATTAATCCAATTAAGAATCAAGCATGATCAAGGCAATCAACCTAATATCATCTTCCAGTGAAACATCCTTTATTTCCCATGGCTACTTGTCCTTAATGACCTTTGCCATGCTTTTACCATCAAACACAAGCACTTGGAGTATTTATCCAAATCACAATGCAACAATCAGTTGATTGTAAAAAGCATTTAGGGTGTTGTTCAATCAACCAAAAAAACTAATTGTATTTTTTTCCCAAACAATATAAGAATATACGTGATAATAATTCCATCGCATATTCTCTCTCCCCGTTGGGATCAAAGAGCAATTCTATGCAAAATTTACTTAATACTTGTATGCTCAATTCCTAATGTTATTCTTTTTACGATTATGCTATTCATAACCCCTAACCGATTGCTCTATCAATGAATAAGCCATACGCAACTAAGTGCAATTAATTTTCCTTAATACATGCACTTTACAAACTCCATCTTTCAAATATGTGAGAAGAGGCCTATCCCTTCCCATGACCTATTCTCGTACATCATAGTATGGAGCCTAATGTATCTCATGTGAGAATCAAAGCAAGCATCTATCAATTTAAAAATACATCACTTACGACTGGAACTGCAGTTAGATTGGTAGTGATGCCTTTGCGATGTCTAACCCTTCTCCATCAAACTCGGGTGCCTTAATTTGCTTGAGAAGAAATTTCTTCTCTTGCATGTCAGTAGTCATGGGTGCAGAAGGTGCCTAACAATCAAGCTATAACATTTAGGTTATTATGTTTAGGATATGTCTATGAACCATGCATTAATCAATCATGTATCATTACAAAGTTTCACTTTGATACCAAACGTGCCCTTGTCCAGGCATGTTTTAGCGGTCCATCGAGAAACAAATCTAAGCATCATTGCTCAGCACTCCAGGGAATGTTCTGGGGTTTGTCACCTAGGGTTTTCCAAGTCCGCCTCGCAATGGAACGTTCATGGCCAAACCCCTTAGGATCGACCTCAAATCGAGGTTCCTAGGGCCAGGGTCTCCTAACAATATTCTAGCGTCAGGTTTTGGACATCCTACTTTACGCAGAGATACCCAATCCAAAGCAGATCCATACCGCAGTTGGTTCAAAGAGAATGGGAAATGAGAGGGATGCACCGCTCAACCTCTCTACCCATAGGGCATAGTCCCATTCCGGTCCCCTAAAATGGCATGAATCGGGTTCTAACTTAACAATACCTAAAGTCAAATGGCAATAAATCCTTGTGAGAAGCCTCCCAGTTCTCTAGGACCACCCTGCCATAGGACGGACCCATCGGGGATTCCGTACACCCGCTTCCCTTGATAGCTTTAGTTTTCTAATTAGGTCCTACCACATTTATGTGCGACAGTTAAAACCATCTTCATTAATTAAGCCTTTTAGGAAACAAGGTTCGTTCGCGTAATTTACAGCATAAACACGAAAACAAAACAAGCAGTCCTTTTGACAAACAAGTTCCTTAAAAGACTTCCACAAGGATATTCTATCCACCAAGATTCCACCCTTATAACTAGTATTTAGGGTTCCAAAATTCAATCCTAGGTCACAAAGGGGCTCGTTAGATTCTAGGAACAATGCAGGATTTACAACTAGAGCCCCCCTTGACACCCACATTTCCTACTGCTGGAGACTATCCCTACTGATAGATCTTTTGCTAACGGAGCTGGTCTAAGCCTCTCGAAGTGATAACCATGACCCCCTTGGAGTAGGGTCTCACTGCTAGCTTGGGGGTAGCCTAACGCAATCCTTCCTTTTATTCTATTTGTCAATAATTTCAATCAGAGATCTAGATTCTAGCAAACACAAACAGTCCTTTCAAATGTATATCAAATGATGAAATGACAATCACACCATCGTGCAACTCATAGCTTCACATAGCCAAGGTAGACCTTATTCTAAGGTAACCTTACATTCTAATGAGGATTCTCCTCCCCATAAAGAAGTGTTGAGTACATCTCTTACAACATGTTAAGCAAGGCATGAATTTCTCGTTTGGGTTATCTTACCCAACATAAGTGAAATTCCTTAAAGAAATATATTGTGCCAATAACTCAACAAGATGACTTATTGGACTCTTAAATAGACATTTAGTTTTCATAACAAGCATTAGTCAACACTTAATCTTGTCGCATTTGACCATAACTATATCAAATGCACATAAAGACATATGTACATTAACCTTCAACAATTATTTTTAACATGATTCTATGATTTAGAATCCCAATTAATCTAGCTTCAATTCATAATGATTAATCATTTATGCTTGTACTTGTATACTTTCTAGATGAAGTTATCAGTTCGTGTAAGTGAAAAATATGAAAACTTATATTTTATGTAATTATTTTATATGGAAAAATAATAACCTAGTAATGAATAAACTGGTTTGGCAACATGAGGACATTGGGAATTTTGTCTTTGCTCATGCTTGCATTAGCCACACACGATGTTCGGTTGCTAGTGGCAACTTCGACAACCTCGGGCACTCCTATATCTCTAGCAGTATCCGTTGCTTGACTAATTGCGGTGGTTCCCATGGTCTTTCCACTTTGTTACTTTGGAGCCATCGTCCACGAGTGGTTCAAGAGATAGGGAAGGTGAAATAGATTCGAGATGAAAGAGCATAAGAGAAGATGTCTTAGTTGAAGACCGAGACACGGGAATTGAGCTAACTCCCTCCCTCGTAGCCTCTCGGGGTAATTCCTCTCTCTCTCTCTCTCTCTCTCTCTCTCTCTCTCTCTCTCTCTCTCTCTCTCTCTCTCTCTCTCTCTCTCTCTCTCTCTCTCTCTCTCTCTCAAGCTCCTTCTCACAGCCTCTTGGAGGGGTATCCTTCTACCTCTCTCTTTCTACCTCTATCTCGTAGCCTCTCGGGGTCTCCTTGTGCCTCTTTAACTGCTCACCGTGCATGGTTGTGACTGAGAAGAGCTCTTTGTGGAGGGGATCTTGGAAAAATCAATGATATGATGCTTAAGTCATAAAATTTATGGTTCTGTTGGCTCCAAAAGGGGGGTAAAACTCCAAAACACTTGGTTAGAAATCTTTCAGATCACTCCTTCTTTTTCTCTCTGTTCGAAGTGCTATTTTCTATCTGTAGACTACGATCGCGACATGCGTGATTTCACCAATCCTTTCTTTTTCATTAAATCTCCAAAACTGGTTGAAAAAAACACTTGCTTTTTTAAATTTAAAATATGATATCTTGTTCTAGAAACTTCCATATCTTTTAAGGATATTTATAATAAATAATATCTAAAATTTGCTAGTCTTATCTAAAAATCTAATATTTTTAGACCTTCCATACTATCCACATTGACATTAATGACTAATATGGCTCATAACTCTCATGCATGCAATAACTTTTGTGATGGGTGGCTACATTCCTTGTTCATTCAGAAAAAATATCAGGTTACGATTCTCGATTTTATTTATTCATTCATTTTTAATGTTAGTTAGTTATTAATATGAGTTATTTTTTTAAATTTAGTCCTTACTAGCTTATTAATTGACTAACTAACTTTTGAACTAACCAACTAACTTTTATTGCGTGGGAGTATCACACTCCACAAGCTCCAAAGGTGCTACACCTGGTCAAGCATTGCTCATGGGAATAGTGCATACTTTGTGCAAAGGATCCATGTGGACCAAATACCTATTCACAAATTTTTGGTAGTTCTTTGTTGCTTACCATGAGCTATTCTAGAGGCACCAAGTCATGTCAAATCCCTCAATGGAGTATGTGCAGCTGACAATGGCGGTCACAAAGTCTTCCATGTCATGAAGGGGGGATCTAGCGGATGAGAGCATGTATTCAAGGTTGAACTTCTTTGAGAAGACCTCAAAGATCTCATCACCCTGGCTAGCAAAGAGAGTCTCATGGATCCATGCATCAAAGTTTATGCGAGCATCCATTACAACAAGGATGAGGGATGTTGTGGATGTAGAGAGATGAAGAGAGAATGTGTAAAATGAAACAAAGAAACAAGAACTAAAGTAGTTCCACCTTAATAACCCTTAGTTTTAAACCATTAAAGGACCGTTTTCATACACAATGCTTAGTTATGGATTTACTTAACATATTTGTAAAGTTCACATGCATATGTAAATGTGTCAATGTGGCAATTACATGTTGTATCAACTACCATCTACAAGGAGCCACCTACCTTCCCCTTTATAGGTGTACACATGTACATCAAATGTCAATAAACAAATATTATATATGTTCAAAATTTTCATTGTAAATTGCAAGAATACACATGCACTCTATCAATTAATGTGGAAAGGGACTTCCTATCCTCAGGTGGATGGTTGGATTTATGCATCTTATCTCAATTTTAACTTTTTTTATATATGTTCAAAATAATCAAGGTTAGGGTAGAAGTTTCTCTTGCCCAAGCTGCAATTGGGTGCATACATCTTATCTCAAAATTTTAAGTACATATACACATACACATGTTAGAATAGTTTTGAGTATAATTACATAAACACACAACACATTAAAAAATGGTACAATTTTAAAATATTACAAGTGTATGATTTTGCAATGAGATAATATTTCATTAGCCAAAAATTTTTGAAAGTTTACAAGTATTGGATATTACAAGTTCTAGAGTTGGAATTTTAAGGAGACTCTACAATTTCTAAAATATGTGGAGCTATTCACTTTTCATAGGGAATAGTACCCTAAACTTAGCTTTGAATCTTCCTACCATCTAATTTAAAATATAAGCTAAAAGCCTCCATCTCTAACACTTGGGGCTCGTGGCCCTCATAGATGACAATAACATACGTAGCTATATTTTTACATATATCTTGATCAAGGCACAACCATTTAACCTTAAGTATCCTCCATCTATGATACTTAAATTCTAGACATAAATTCTGTTCTATGACAAAGTACTTGCAATTTGGGAAGGAAACTTAGTTGATACATCCCAAAGTAAGAAACTTAGTCAACCAAGAGAGTAAAATTTTACCTAAAAGTTATGTCCTTTGTTATTGCTCAACACTCTACCATGTTAGGACTATGATTAATTTTCAACATCCAAGTTTTACCTAGAATCCTTGTTACCTAATAATCTTATGCACTTTTCATAATGTATCTACTTTTGGTATATTCCTTGAATATATACACAAAAATTGAAATTGGTATGAGCCAACTTAGATGTAAATTCTTTGAGCCTGTGCTTGGATTCAAAGAGTTCAATATGTCTGCCAGTGCTACATATGTGGCAAAATGTCACTACTATATAATACTATGCTATTGAGATTTTGTACATGTATAGACTCAAGGATTCCATATTCTTGAATCCCCTTGGGAAATATGCATGTGTAGTCATAGAAAAATACAAGGTTCTCTATGAGTTGCTTGGCTGTATACCCCTCAAAGAGCAATCTACCAATTTTGAGATGGTAACACTTATAAGAACATGTGAAATTCTCAATATTTTACCACTCATAGCAATGCAAAGGTTATACTTCTATAAATACAAGACAATTAGTTACATAGATATATTGAAATTGCTCATTCTCAATGTGTTGTAAAGACTTTGCAATGTTTTGCTGAACGGCTACAGGGGGGATGCAATATTTGCTTTTGCATGAATACATGTTGTATCAATACCTCTATTACAAGGTGACAATCAACCTTCCTTTACTTGAGAGCTTCAATTTTACCATTCTAGTGCTTTGATATATCTACAATTGCAAATATTTTCACCATGAAAGCTCCCTTCATACTTGGATGCATATGTATCCAAGATAAGCAATGATATGTATTCGTGATCCAATTCCCTTCTTCATCTTTCTTGTTGCGTATTTCTATCGAGAGAATGCTTATTCTTCTCTCAATAATTATGACTTAGGCAATAGATGTAAGGAAGTATGTGTTAAGCCCTAAATAGTAAGCATCTTAGGTCCAACTAGTAATCACCAATATATCATACAAATCAACATGGCATTAAGAGACGTTTACAATTTTCTAGATATATATAAACATTAATATTGAAACACATACATGTATGTGCATCAATACAAAGTAAGGATTCAATTTCAAGGCATCACTTTAATCATACCAAAGCAAAATAGTTGATCAAGAGTTTTGTGCTTCACCTATACCTTGCACAATACCTGCATATCACAAAAACATAACACTTCAATAATAGCCAAAAATGCAAATTATTCACAAGTTCTTGCAATATAAAATTGATAATTTACTTATAAGGTAGGACATCTACACTACTCTATTGATTGACGTAATAACAATAGATTTGAAACTTATGATCATCAAAATCTATTGAAGCCATAGTCATGAGAAAACTATGACTGGATTGCTTAATTGATGAATTCCTTTTAACAAAAAGTATCTAGATAGTTGCACCACATTATGTTTGACACATAAAAGTAACTTCTTTAATTAACCTGTTAATCACAGGTTCCTTTACGTAAATTAGGGCACAGACATGAACAAGATCAAACACTTCTTTAACTTATCTTCAAATTAATGTTTGTCTCCCGTCCATACAGGAGAATCAAGTGTCCCTTTCTGCCTCCGCAGAAAAATCCTTCCGTCTCCCAGCAATAAAAACCCGAAGGTTTATCCTACCAAGATTTTGCCTTGTAACTAGTATCAAGGCCTCGAGATCCCATCTCGAGTCACATAGAACACTTGTGTAGGGTCTAGAGGCATTGGGATTTACGGCCACCAGAGCCCCCCTGGCACCCAAGTGTCCTCCTACGCCAAGTAATTTCCACGAAGAGACCTCTCACAGCGGGTTCGGTGCACATTCCCAGTGCGGAATCATAACCCCCTTGGTTAGGGTTTGGCGGTTCGCGGGGGTAGCTAGCGCCATCCGTCCTTAATTATCCCTTTAGGAAATCATCCACAATTGAAGCAACCAGCCTAATAACATTTACTAGGGAAAACATCCCTTTTGTTTCCATGGCAATTTATCCTTACAGTTCTCACCATGAAAATATAATCACGTGGATATTCATCCAAAACCACAACCAATCCTTAAGTATCCTTTTGGAAACAATCAAGCTGAACCAACCAGCCTAACATCCTTTAGTTAGAAAAACATCCTTTTCGTTCCCATGGCAATTAGTTATCACAGACCTGGCCATGAAATCATCAATCACAAATAACTTGGATTAGCATGGTTCTAGATTAGCATTTAGAACTACATCAAGCAATCACCTTGCTTATGACCCACCTATCCTTAGTAAGATTCTCTCCTCTTACCAACACAACCAGTCGATATTCACTTGGAGATACCCTTTTCAAACAACCAAGCATAACTTGGGTCAACAATCCATTTAGAGTTAGGTCACCAGCTTCTATTACTAGGAACGTATCCATTTGCGATAGTCTACAGCAAGATCGATAAATCAATTCGCATGCAATTATACTTATTCCTAATGCACTGGATCTCATGTGACTTGCGTATATGAAAGTCTAGGTTTCTATCCATCGGTGCAATTGCATCCTATGAACAGAAACTAACATTTCGTGTGTTTAATTTTTATGCAGATGTAAATCGTGATTTTTATTGGTTAATTTAGGCATTGCTCTACGTGAAGGTCTATCATCACTACAAGGATTTAAGCTTATAGCGACGGCGGGTAGCGATGCGGGTAGCGGCATCGCTATTTGCATCGCTTTTGCTAGCGACTCTCCACATGGAAAAAAAAAGGTCCAAACCCAACGCGGCTTTATTTCACGTTTTTGCATTTTGTGTTTTGAGAGCGAGAGCGAGGGAGAGAGTGACCATCGTGAGAGAAGGAGAGAAAGAAGACTTGATGCTGCTGCCGCCGCCGTTGTTCACGAAGGAGAAGAGGAGCCTTCATCGCAAAGAGGAGCCGCCCCACAGTCGCCATATCTCATCGGTGAGTCTCCCTCTCTCCTTCTTTTGCTTGTTTAAGGTTTAAATCACTTTCTCTTTTGCTTGTTTAGGAGAGGAAATGAGAGAGAAAGAGAGGGAGAGGGAAAGGGAGGGAGAGAAAGAGAGAGAGAGGGGGGGAGAAAGAGAAAGAGAGGGAGAGGGAGAGGGAGAGGGAGAGGGAGAGGGAGAGGGAGGGGGAGAAAATGAGCGAGGGAGAGAAAGAGAAAGAGAAAGAGAGGGAGAGGGAGAGGGAGAGGGAGAGGGAGAGGGAGAGGGAGAGGGAGGGAGAGTGCATTCTCTCTCTCCCTCTCCCTTTTGCTTTTGGAGAGTGTTAGGATATATTGTGAGAGGGAGAGGAAATGAGAGAGAAAGAGAGGGAAAGGGAGAGAGGGGGAGGAAATGAGAGAGGGAGAGAAAGAGAAAGAGATGTATACTCAAATGGATAGCTTTATGGAGATGTATGTCTACTCAAATGGATAGCTTTTGTCTACTCAAGATGTAGTCCACCTGTGTGTGTATATATTGGAAAGATAACATATCCATGATTATGGTAATGGTATGCACTTTGCTTTTTTTATGGGTGACATTTCATCGACTCCTTAAGAGGGCTAAAAATTGGTCATACACTTTATAAAGTCTAATTAGGATATTTAAGATGCACGATAATAGACTTATCGATAATGGTATGCAATGTGCTTTACCATGGGCCACGTACATTGGTGACTAGACTTTAAGATGGCTTAAAATTGGTCATATCCTTCATAATGTCCAAGTAGGGAATATAATTGTGATATGCATAATTCCTTGTTTTTATATTAACTTTATAGGCATAACAAATTAGTAATCATGTCAACTAGTCAACGGATGGACTAAAATAAAATGATCCCCTAGCTAATGGTCATTATGGTACTTCATCAAAATGAACCCAAAAGTATTGCCATAGAAGAAAAATCCCTTAAATTGAGCATAGGATATTTTCTTCAAATGTTATGACTATGATTATAATTGATTGGAACAAATTTTATAACTATGGTACACACACACACCCACCCACACAGGCAGAAACATTTTTACTATTTGATATTGTCTTTGATATGGTAACCTTGTATTACATTGTTGCATTTGATGTCTTCCAATCATTACAATAAAAGTTGATAAATTTCATAGATGGCATTAATTTTTAGACATGGACCTAGGACAAAAAAACCACATTACTAAGATGCTTTTTGTTAAGACTGATTTATTATTAGACTAAGAGATCCTCAATGATACTCATAAATTTTGTTGACTAGGATTACTTATACTCAAAGCCCTCTAGTGTAGTTGTATAAGTAATTCTAGGAGAGCCCCTCTAAGATACTCAAAGTACATAACCTAGAGACCGTAGCTAGGTATATAAGGTATAATGGCCATACAAGAAGACACCTCAATAATTGACTGATCACCACTAAATCCCAAAGAAGAATTGTGTTCCATCCCCCTCAACTCTATATTCACCTCGTGAAGAACTTCATTAATCATAGCATCCTGGTCACCAATCTTTTTGTTGCAATGATGAAGTAACATATTCATCACTTTTCCTTTTTGCATCTAAGGCATTATCCAATCTTTTAGTCAAGTCCAAACATTTAGTCTTCAACTCATGAACCTTATGAGAAAAATGCTTTTTTTTTTCTACAATAATGAATAATTATCTACCGGGACAAACAAATACTTGAGCATGGTATATGGCTACTATGTCCCCATGCATTTTTTACATCAATCAGTAAAGCATTTCTTATATCTTGAAGTTTAGATTTCAACACCATGGATGCATCAATATCAACCTCAATGTTTTTCAAAATTTGTTTATCAACCTCTTGCAAAGGCTAAAACCTCTCAAGCAAGAGCTTATGGTCAACTTGCAACTTGACATACATCTCCATAAAGCTATCCATTTGAGCCTCATTTTCCCAAATTGTATTACAAGTCATTAAATTGTTTGTTGTAACATAGACAAGATGGAAAATGAAGAAGGTCTTGTTGTTCAAGATTATAGGGGCACGAATGGATTTGAAGGAGGTAGGTAAGATGGAGGCGCTTTGGCCGCAGTTGAGTGCTGATGGTCACTTGCAGCTTCCTCGCGCTCCTTGGGTTTTGTCCAATAAAGAAGAGCACATTGTGAAGCAAGTAATCAAGTCTATCAGCACTCCGACGAGTATGATGCGTTCTCTCAGGTCCGCATTTTCTAAAGACGACCAATTGTTGGGGCTAAAATCCCATGATTGGCATAATATATGTCAGGTGTGTGCTACGAATGGATTGTAATTAGCGTGGGCATTTTTCTATTTGGAATGTGGCCATTATTCATAATGTTTTCTCATTTGTGGCAGTTTGTACTACCGATCGCGATCGCAAGATGCCTTACTCCAGAAATTCGCAGGGCCATTTACAAGTTGTCGACTTTGGTGCAATGGATCTCACAGAAAGAGATTAAGACGTCCTCTATTGAATCCGTGATGCGGGGAACAGTGGAGACGGACTGTCTCTTTGAGAAATACCTACCCACTAGCATGCTCACGATACAAATCCACCTTCTTGTGCATCTTGTGGACGAAGTGGAGATTGCTGAACCTGTCCATATGCAATGGATGTTCTTCCTGGAGTGCTTCATGAAAACCCTGAAAGGCTTTGTGCCACAACGAGCTCGGCCAAAAGGTAGCATGGCCGAAGGTTGGTTGGTGTTTGAGGCGCTAGTGTATATTTCACAATGGCTACCAATGGTGGAACCAGTCAATGAAATGCTATGGTCGTTGAAGGACGATGATAAACTGACTGGAGATGTGGTGGTTGGAAATGGGGTAGAAAAAAGAACGGATGCCTCAATGGAAGAGAAGATGAATCGCTTTTGTATGTTGCACCATGCCTCCATGGAGTCATGGCTCCAAGTACCAGATTGCAAGGCAAGACCGAGAGGAAGCGCAAGCTGAATTTCGACGTAGTACGTGTCATCGACCAATTCGATATCCTGAAGGCATGGAGGAGATGCCACGGTTTATGTCAACGCGATGGTTGCATGGAGCCTTGATCGCAACATCTCACGAAGGGACAGAGATCTCAATGGAGGAGTGGGAATTCTCGAGGGGATGTAGTCCAAAGGTGATGAGGGGTTTAGAATCTGTCGTATCTAAATTTTATATGCGACATCGAATTTGAGTGTTTCAATATATAGTACAAAATATATAGTGCAGCGTGGTCGTGCGGACAGCATTTTCACGTGGAGCGTATTGACAAAATGCGCTCCACAATGGACTATGGTGTCATGGCAAGGTTCGAGCAAGAGAGCCAGCGACGAGCAACGGATCCAAACACGGTTGTGGATAAGATGGAGTATTTTGGGAACTTGCAAAGTATTATTACGGTGGATTACCGTAGCTTCTCCATTATACTATTCCATGTGCAGTGGTTCAAAGTGGTACTTGGAGGAGCTGGAGCAACAGTTCGACGAGGTCCATCTGGATTTCTTGAAATAGATTCCGAAAAAAAATGGAAGGATTTGCGCGACACCTTTGTGTTGCCAGCCCATTGTGAATAGGTGCATGGAGTCATTTGCTTGCTAATTGTATTACGACATGGTTTATGTCACAATGGTTTGAACTCTCTTGTACGTGTTTGTGAACATGTAATCTTCTATCCAAACCCCCGACAACCTCGATGGTAGTATGTTATACCTTCAACTCCCCGAAGTGCGACAGTATATGATCAAAGCGATGTTTCGAGCATAGATGAAGATAATATGCAAATAGAGGGGTCAATATTGCAAGGGGTGGAGGCCGTCAAAAGCTTGGAGCCAGCATTGGCTAACAATGATGGAAATACAGGAGTCCAAGAATTTTTTGAGAACAAGGTGGACTCATTCTTTTGTGGTGACATGTCTATCGACCTTCCAGTGTATGCGGAGTTGTGTCAGGAGATTAACATGGGACCATAGGATACTTCATACTTGGAGCATCCACTTACTCAATTCGTTGACCAATCTCTTATAAAGGTACATAAGATATGCATTTTAAGTGAGATTTTTTTAAAAATGATTTATATTACTGTGCTTTGTATGATTTAAATTGATTATTCTAACATAATTTTTTGTCTGTGCAGGTCACATTTTCAGGATGAGTCGAGGGATGAGCGATGAGGAGTTACAGAACATCTTCACACACATGTCTCCAGACCAGCTCGCGAGATTCAGAGAGATGGCAGACGAGGAGCTGTCTCCTTCTTCGTCAGGGCACTCTGCTAGATCTGCTTCAGCGTGATCGGATGCTTCGCCTTCGAGCAGACGATCTCGATGCTCAAGACTTGGGCCAGAGGGAGGGAGTGCATCGGGATCAAGGGGATGCTGCTATGGAGACAGGATGTGATGTCTCCGTCTCGTCGTTCAACTGGAACTGCATCACCTCCAGGATTTGTCACACCTGTGGGGATATCTACTCCAACTACTCTGGCTTTTGCGCAGCTGTCAGTTGGCACCCCTTTGGGTGCCACTCCGAGAGAGATTACCCCCGTCGGTACACCGAATGCAGAGGGGTCTCCTAGATATGCCCAAGAGCGTGGAGACAGATGGGAGAGGACCCATCTTAGGCATACTCTTAGGGGTTATGGATATCTAGTCGATAGTAGGCCAGGAGCCATCATCATGAATGATGAGGGGAGGAGGGTGATGGCTCGCATGAGAGAGTTGTGCCAACAAGTTTTTCGGCACAACGTCTTGGATCATTGGAAGAACATACCGGAGGGGAGCAATGACTATATAGTAGCATCCTTGCACGAGGAGTTTCTGTTGAGATGACAAGCTCAACACATGCAGACATTGATGATGGACCGCCTAGTTAGATGGGTCCACACGTCTACACTTAGCACGTCGGTGGTCATTATGACTCTCACATGGCCACTGACTCATTACTTATTATATTCAGGTTGTTACACCTATTTACAACTGGCATAGTTATAGTGCCAGTCGACTAGTGTAGTCGGTTATGCATTGTTTGACTTAGTAGGCCACTTTCCTTTATATTGTATCTTATCTATACTTTGTGTACATTGTAAAGTGTGTGGAAGAAGAAGATGAAATCAGCAAGAAAACGTTTTGGCCTCCATCTCTCTTCTTGTCTTTTGAGTGAGCTTCTCCTCATGCATTCTATGTGTGTTCGGCGCAGCATCTTGAGCAAGTATCCCCACCACGCGATTCTTGACATGGTATCAGAGCCGCGCCACTGAGAGAGGTTGATTTTGAAAGCTGAAGTGAAAGACAAGAAGCAAGGTTCGAGCAAGTAAGCCACGGGTAATAAGCTCTCCCATCCTTCTACTCTTTCTCTTGGATAGTGCCTGTGGAGGCACCGGAAGCAAGGTCGAGCAAAAATCTCAGATTGCAGTAAGATTTGGTGTGTGCAAAGAGTGTTGTGTATTATGTAGATAAGTCCTTTTGGGCTATCCCGCAATTATTGGGCATCTGAGACCATTTCAAGCCCCGTTTTACAGCTGCAAGGATGCGGACAGCAATTTCAAGGTACATTGTGATTTCGGCTATTTTGACCGAAAGTGGGTGCGTAGGTTACAGATTGCGAATCTATAATTCTTGATGTGTTTGTAGGAAGAAAACATAAGGTTTATCTACAAACAGGTTGCAAATTGCATGTATTGTTGAGCAGATAGTGAAAAAGGCTGTCTGGTGTATTACTATGCACTACAGGTCAAAGGTTGCAGAAGATTTGCTTGCTATTTGGTATTAGTTTTGTGATAATGGCAGAGAACAGTGGAAGCCCCATCATTGAGAAGCTCGACAAGAACAACTACCCATCATGGAAGTTCCGTGTCACGAACTTCCTTATTGGAAAAGGCCTCTAAGAGTTTGTTACAGGTGAAGAAAAGGAGCCGGAGGTGAGTGATCCTCCAACTGCAAAAAGACAAAGGCATGGAAGGAATGGAATGCAAAAGATAAAAAGGTCATGTATTGGCTGTTTGCAGTAATTGACAATAATATACTGGGACATATTAGAAATGTAGAGAATTCATATGCAGCTTGGACCATACTTGAAAGTATGTTTTCTATAAATACAAAGGCACGAAAGATTCAACTCAAGCAAGAGTTGAATACATTGAAGAAAGGGAAGATGTCTATCAATGAGTATGCATTGAAGGTAAGGAGCATTGCAGATGCCTTGACAGCGATTGATGCAATGCTCGATGATGATGATTTGGTGTCGTCTACCTTGGGTGGACTTAACAATGAAAAGGCTTGGAAGTCTTTTGTAACTTTCGTATATGTTAGAAAGCCATTCCCAGATTTCGATGAGTTGGTCTCCCTTATGATCACTGAAGAGATCAACATGCAGAGTGAGACATCTGAAAGAAGTGGTGAACAGGTCCAAGCTTTCTACTCCAGTTCAGGAAGGGGACATGGCAGGTTCTCTTCAAGAGGCCGTGGTAGTGATAGCTAGCAAAACAGATTGAATCAACAATTTGGCGATATGCAGGTTTCAGGAGGTCGTGGTAACTTTAGAGACAGGGGGAGCTTTAGAGGAAGAGGTGGATAGCAGAACAGAGGTTCTAACAACTCTGGTATTGTGTGTTACTACTGTGGCAAAACAGGTCATATTGGAGCCCAATGTTATACTAAGAAAGATGATATTCGCAATGGTAAGTTGTAGCAAGGAAACTATGCATCATCTTCACGACAGAATGAAGACAAAAATGAATGTCTGTTTGTTATGCAGCATATGCTGAATGCTGTTACAGGAAAGGGAACACATGATGATGTTTGGTATATTGATTCAGGTGCATCCAATCATATGACCAGCCATGCAAAATGGTTTGGAGAGATGCAGAATTTGCAAAATGCAAGTTATGTGCAGACGGGTGATGATTCATGCCACCCAATTTCACACATTGGAAAAGTTCCCTTGTCCTTGCATGATGGTAAGACAAAGAGTATTTCAGATGTATTACATGTGCCATCTATTACAAAGAACTTGATGTCAGTGGGTCTGATGGTAGAGCAAGAGCTGCAAGTCAGATTTAATGCAAAGGGCTACTTTATAGAAGACTTCAATGACAAGTGCAGGTTAGTTGCAAAGGGAAGTAGAGTTGGGCATATGTTTACTCTGGATGCTAGAATTCCTACTATGAATGCTGCTATGTATGCTAAAGGAAAAGGTGTTGTTGCAGATATTGAAATTTGGCACAAATGCATAGGACATGCAAATGTACAAAGGCTGAAATTAATGTAATCCAAAGGGTTGGTTACAGGTTTGCCTACATTTAGAGTTGCAGAATTTCATAAGGTATACGAAGCATGTCAGTTTGGTAAGCAGGCAAGACAACCCTTTTCACATGACAGAGATGTAAGCAGAAATATCCTTGATGTTGTGCATATAGACATTTGGGGGCCTGCACAAAATGTATCTCTTGGAGGCAGTTCATACTTTGTCACATTCATTGATGATTGTTCTAGAAAGCTGTGGGTATATTTTATGAAGGAAAAGAGTGAAGCGTTTGAGCACTTTAGAACTTTCAAGGCTGCAGTTGAAAGAGAAACATGCTTGAAAGTAAAGTGCTTAAGGTCAGATGGAGGGGGAGAGTACCTCTCGAATGAGTTCAGTGATTTTCTGAGGTCTCATGGGATAAAGAGACAATTCACATGTAGGTATACCCCACATCAAAATGGAGTTGCAGAAAGGAAAAACAGACATATTGCAAAAGTTGCACGCGCCTTGATGGCTGAAAAGAATATGCCTAAGCATTTTTTGTCTGAGATTGTTCATACTGCTATTTATATTATGAATAGAACTCCCATAGCTGCAGTTCATGGTATGACCCCGTAAGAATGTTTTACAAGTAAGAAGCCTGATGTCTCACACTTGAAAGTGTTTGGCTACATTGCGTATGTTCATGTGCCAGATGAGTTGCAGAAGAAACTGAATCCAAAGGCTGAAAAGTGTGTCTTTATTAGATACTCTTTAGAGCAGAAAGGGTATCGTTGTTATAACCCTGTCACATGTAAGTTCAGAGTGAGCAACGATGTCATCTTTGATGAAATGAGCAGTTGGTATGCATCTAGTGGTGATGCATTGGATGATGATGATGATCATGACACTCATGTGCAGGCTGAAAAGCAAGAATCACGGACTCTTAGTGGACCAGAGACATCATCTTGTAGTCATTGGTCTGGGAGACTAAGGAGTGCCTCTACATCTTCAGGTGCATCTAGTAGCACTACAGGTAAAGACAAAGGAAAGAATAAAGTGTCAGATGGCATTGATGCAGTTCGTAATGGAGACTCCAGTGGCTCAAAGAGCTTAGATGATGAGCTTAGTATTCCTTCTATGAAAACACCAGGTGTACAAAGAGCTCATAATAGTGTAAAGGCTCCATTGAGTGATCCGGTGGTACACAGATCTAGCAGGGTCAAATACCTTGTTAAAAGATTTGGTTTTCAACGTTATGCAGCTCACCATTATGGTTATATCGTGAAACTAGTTGAGGATATTGAGCCCACTTGTTTTGAGGATGCTGTTGGTCATACTCATTGGGATGCAGCAATGGATGAGGAGATGGCTGCATTAGAGGCCAATAAGACTTGGGATGTAGTATCATTTCTGAAGGGCAAGAAAGCTATTGGATGTAAGTGGGTTTATAAGCACAATGCAAATGGTTCTATTAGTAGGTACAAAGCTAGGCTGGTTGCAAAAGGCTATGCCCAGACATATGGCATAGATTATGATGAAACCTTCAATTCAGTTGCTAGGATGGAAACTGTCAGATGTGTGATTGCTTTGGCAGTAGCCAAAGGTTGGAGGTTGCAGCAAATGGATGTGAAGAATGTCTTCTTGCTTGGTGATTTGCAAGAAGAAGTGTATATGGATCAGCCAGCAGGTTATGAAGATTTAGAGCATCCCGCGTATGTGTGCAGGTTGAAGAAGGCACTCTATGGGCTCAAGCAAGCACCTAGAGCATGGTCTGACAAGATCAGAGAGTATCTTGTCAATATTGGCTTTTATGTTTCTGATGTTGATCACTCACTTTATGTGAGAAAGGGAGATGCAGGTTTGGTCATCATAGTCATCTATGTGGATGGCTTGATTATTACTGAAGTCAAGGATTTTTTGAAGTCAAGGATTTTTTGAAGAAGAAGTTTGAGATGAAGGATTTAGGTGAGCTAAGGTACTTCCTTGGCATTGAAGTGATCAGATGTGATGATGGTATATGGCTGTCCCAAAGATAGTATGGCTTGGATATGTTGTCCAAGTATGGTATGACAGCATGCAAACCACTTTCAGTTCCGTTGGAGCAGAATGTAAAGTTGAGTGCTGATGTTGGGGATGAGATAGAAGACCCTACTATGTTCAGGAGGATAGTGGGGAGTTTGATCTACATGACCATTACAAGGCCAGACTTGAGCTACGCTGTTGGTCTTGTGAGTCAGTTTATGCAAGTATCTAGAAAGCCACATTTGGATGCAGTCAGACGCATATTGAGATATGTGAAGTCCACATTACATTATGGACTTTTCTATGAGGCAGGTACAGATATACAAGTGTTTGGATACACAGATGCAGATTGGGCTGGTAGTATGTCTAATACAAGATCTACCAGTGGATACATGTTCTTTCTTGGTAGTGCAGCAGTTGCTTGGAGCAGCAAAAAGCAATCTACAGTTGCTTTGTCGAGTACAGAGGCTGAGTATAGAGGTGCTGCTGTTGCAGCATGTGAGGTAGTATGGCTACAAAAGTTAATGGCTGATTTGGATGTGCAAGTGGAAGGTCCAGTTGTCATTTATTGTGACAACATGAGCAGTATACAGTTGGCTAGGAACCCTGTGTTCCATGCCAGGACAAAACATATTGAGGTACACTACCACTTTGTGAGAGAGAATGTACTAGCAGGTGAGATTGACTTGGTGTATGTCAGCACACAGGATCAGATAGCTAACATCTTCACGAAGGCATTGGGTACAGAGAAGCTTCAAAATTTTCGAAGCTTGCTTGGAGTTGCAACGATGCAATTGAGCTTGAGGGGGAGTGTTGAGATGACAAGCTCAACACATGTGGACATTGATGATGGACAACCTGGTTAGATGGGTCCACACGTCTACACTTAGCACGTCGGTGGTCATTATGACTCTCACATGGCCACTGACTCATTACTTATTATATTCAGGTTGTTACACCTATTTACAACTGGCATAGTTATAGCGCCAGTCGACTAGTGTAGTCGGTTATGCATTGTTTGACTTAGTAGGCCACTTTCCTTTATATTGTATCTTATCTATACTTTGTGTACATTGTAAAGTGTGTGGAAGAAGAAGATGAAATCAGCAAGAAAACGTTTTGGCCTCCATCTCTCTTCTTGTCTCTTGAGTGAGCTTCTCCTCGTGCATTCTGTGTGTGTTCGGTGCAGCATCTTGAGCAAGTCCCCCCACCACGCGATTCTTGACAGTTTCCGATGCCATCGGCAATAGATAAATTCTCTACGGGCTGGATGATGGATTGCATGCGTGCATACATGTCACATAGATGATCCGACGCACGCAAGGCAATCAAGAGTGGGGCTACAAAGCCCGAGTGGTTAGATACAGACGACTTGCGCCGAATGAGGGAGGAGGCTACAGATTCTCTAGGATGTTGGAGTCAGCAGCGCAAGACGGCAAGGGCACGAATCAAGGCCGGAGTGGTCTATCATCTTGGGAGTGGCAGCCACAGGACATATTTGGAGGACTTTGTAAGTTTTTCTTTTATTTTCCTTGTTTGTTTTTTTGAAATATTCTTTGTACTGACAATCATGTTTCTAACAGTTAGCATTTTGTTTTCTTTGCAGCACTCCATTACAAATCGTGATCCGACCGGCCTTGAAACTTGATATGCAGATGGGCATGGTCTCAATGCATTGATCGACCGATTGTATAGACACAGCAGCCCTGTAACTCACTCATCTTTCTTGTCCATAGTTACCATGAGATATTTGAATGCATTATTGTATGGTGGATTGATGTGTTGTTTCTTTTTCTGCAGAGTCCATTCGATGCTCCTTTGCGGTGGGATGAGCTTTCGGGAGACGAGGATTTGTAGCTCGCCCTTGGATCCGTGGAGCTCACACACCTTTATTTTTGAGTCGCCTGATCTATATAGACATTTTCTATGTATTAGTGATATCCTGTCATGATTGTACCAATCGCTTTTTATACGATCATGTATTTATTTCATGTATCAGTTTTATTATTTCAGTATACATTCTTTTTGTTTACAAGTGCTTTGTATACAGTAGTGCAGAAACTATTTTGTATGGCTCTCATAAAGCACACAGTGCTATATGTGGCAAGGCAGCTTGCTGCCCTGCCACAAAAAAAATTTATCCCTGTTACCATCGCTATTAGCGTTGCAAATTTTACTGCTCGCTTCGCTATTTCCGTCGCTATGCGCGTCGCAAAACGTCGGTATTAGCGTCGCTATTGGCATCGCTATCAGCATCACAGTTGCGACGCTGATAGCGGCGCCAATAGCAACGCTAATAGTGATGCCAATACCAACGTTTCTATGGCGTCGTTAATAACGATGCTTTTGTGACGACGGGGGCAAATTTTGTTGTTTGTATTTTTGTCACTTTAAACGTCGGTATAAGGCCTATATCTTGTAGTGCATTTTATGTAAAATTTTATGAAAACCTTATCATTTCATGTGCGTCAATCCATGCAGAATCCATTCTATTTGTCCACTTGACTCCCATGCAATCATCCCGTATTTGCAAGATTTCATGTAACAATATTTCATGTACTAGGCTAGTCAATATTTCATGAAACTCATACACTTGAGTTTTCATAATCATGCACTTTAAGTATGGAAGAAAAACCATGAACAATAAGCAATAAGAATAGCGGGAGGGTTAGAGGACACCATTTTCGAGGGGGTGGTCAATGTCGTCTTGCTAGGTGTCACGAGCCATCCACGGACTTCCGGTCTCATGCATCCACGTAACCCTGAGTGTCCTTGATTTCTTGATCGCCGCAAATGAGTCTTTGTGTTTGGCCTTCTGATTTCTCTTCAAGTTCTCTTATTTCTCACCCTTCTCCTTCTTCTTCTCCTTCTCTCTGTCCCTCTTCTTCTTCTCCTCTCTCTCCCTCTTCTTCTCCTTCTTCTTCTCCTTCCCTCTCTCCCTCTTCCTCTCCTTCTTCTTCTCCTCTCTCTCCCTCTTCTTCTCCTCCTCTCTCTCCCTCTTCTTCTCCTTCTTCTTCTTCTTCTTCTTCTTCTTCTTCTTCTTCTCCTTCTCTCTCTCCCTCTTCCTCTCCTTCTTCTTCTCCTCTCTCTCCCTCTTCTTCTCCTTCTTCTTCTTCTTCTTCTTCTTCTTCTTCTTCTTCTTCTCCTCCTCTCTCTCTCTCTTCTTCTTCTTCTCTTCTTCTCCTCCTCTCTCTCCTTCTTCTTCTTCTTCTCTCTCTCCCTCTTCTTCTTCTTCTCTTCTTCTCCTCCTCTCTCTCCTTCTTCTTCTTCTTCTTCTTCTTCTTCTTCTTCTTCTTCTTCTTCTTCTCCTCTCTCACTCTCTCTCTCTTATCAGCATAACAACCTGAGCATCCATCCGTCCCGCATAAAGGCTAAGCCCTTTATATAGTATTTCAACCAGAGGGGGGGGTCACCCTGTGGCCCATGCGTCATTATGGCGGCCACTTGGAAGTCCATCTGCCACCATGATTGCAGTCTTCGTATACTGTTCTGCCAGAGGGAAGGAAGCTTTGCATGGATGATGATGATGACGGCGTAGATGATGAGGGAGGGGGTGGTGATCATGACATTAGCGGCCCAGATGGCGACGTCAGCTGCAGTCAAGGTAAGTTTTTTTTTCTTTTTTTTTAAATTCAAAATTATTGTTTTCCTTTTCACCTATCTCCCTTACCCTATTACTAACCTTTCCTAATAACTTATAACTTACAAACCTTACTCAATCAACTAACTCCTTCGAACACAACTAACCCGTACACACACACACACACACACACATACATACATACATACATACATACATACATACATACATACATACATACATACATACATACATACATACATACATATATATATATATATATATATATATATATATATATATATATATATATATATATATTGAAAAGATCGAGTTCGATTGGGATGAATGCCAATAGATCTTCTCATTAATCTTTGGGTTTCAACGTAATGTAGGGGACATTACATCCTCTCCCCCTTAGAGGAATCGAGATGTCCTCATCTTGAGAGAAACGGGGGAAGACAAGCACTAATGGGGCTTATGACCTGTGGGTTCAAACCCACCATGCATCCGCTGCACTACTCTTAATGTTTCAAGTAGTGCACTCATATTATTTGAATTGACCATAGGTGCAAGAGTAGGATTTATTCTCAATTGTGTTACATGTCGATTAAACTTCTGGGAATTTTAGTCCTCCCAATAAGGTTTAGTGGGCTCTAGATCTTTGTCTTCATCTGATTTGTCTATATATCCATAGACTGCACCTGTGTAGCTTTGTTTTCTTGGAGGTTCAATGTCTTCTGGACTTAGATCAGGGCAGTCTGCTTGAATGTGTCCTAGCTCATTACAATGGAAGCATTGACGGTAGGGACATCTCCTACGAATGTGCCCTATCTCTCTACACGTATGGCATCTCTTATCCTGATCTCCATAGTCATCTTTGCTACAATTGCCCGATTTAAGTTCTTGGACAATCGGATTCGCTCGGAGTAATGTGTCTTGCAAGTCCCTTGGGTGCATGGATTCCAATCGAGTGTTTATGGGTGGATTCAACCCAACACAGAATTTTGACACCTATTGTGTCACATCCATTGGGGGTGCATACTTTAGGAGTGAAACGGACTTTGAATAATATGCTTCAAGGGATAATCCTAACTACTTCAAGCCATAGAATTCATTCATCTTTTGTGTGCATTAGGCAAGTGGCAGATACCTCCCTCGCACAGCTTCCTTAAGCTTATCCCAAGTGACTGTCCCCTCCGAGATCGCTTGGTCTTTGCACCACTGTTTCCACCAAAGTCTTGCTTCACCTATAAGCTTAAGTTTGGCGAGCATGGCTTGGTTAGTAGATGCTGTTCTTGCTACCTCAAAATAGTCCTCCATGGACTCAATCCAGATCTCGGCATTGGCTTGAACAGTCCTTCCCTTGCCATCAAACTCAGGTGGCTTAATTTGTTTGAGAAGGAACTTCTTCTCTTGCATGTCAGCATTCGTGGGTGTAGAAGGTGCCTGACAATCAAGCTATACCACTTAGGTTATTTCTATTTAGGATATGACTATGAACCGAATATTAATCAATCATGTATCATTATGAAGTTTTGCTCTAATACCAACTGTAACGTGCCCCCTCCTTAAATCGGGGGACACGTCTTAGCAGTCCATCGAGATATATATCTAGAATATGCCACCCAGCACTCCCAAGGAATGACATGGGGTTTGCCAACTAGGGTCTCTCGATTCTGCCCCACAACGGAACTTATCCGGCCGTTCCCACTAGGATCGACCTAAAGTCCGAGTTCCTTGTAGTCGGGTCTTCCTAATAGCCTTCTAGCGTCGGTCTACAACTACTCCACCTTGCGCAGATACAACTGGACCAAAGCAGACTCATACCGAACTTGTTTCAAGGAGAATGGGAAACGAGAGGGATGCATCACTCAACCTCTCTACTCGTAAGGCATAATCCCATTCTGGTCCCCTAAAACGGCATAAATCAGGTTTTTAACCTACAAGTTCTAAGATCCTTTTCTATCTAACGTTTGCATCAAATAAATTCCATTGAGGAAAGCTCTCGGCTAACCGAGACCAACCTGCTGTAGGATGGACCCGACGGTCACATCCACCATGCTTCTCTCGGGGGTTGTTTTAGTTATCTAATTACCTACCACATTATGTTTGACACATAAAAGCAGCTTCCTTAATTAACCCGTTAATCATAGGTTCCTTTACGTAAATTAAGGCACAGACACGAACAAGATCAAACACTTCCTTAACTTATCTTCAAATTAATGTTTGTCTCCTGCCCATACAGGAGAATTAAGTGTCCCTTTCTGCCTCCACAAAAAAATCCTTCCGTCTCCCGGCAATAAAAATCTGAAGATTTATCCTACCAAGATTCTACCTTATAACTAGTATCAAGGCCTCGAGATCCCATCTCAAGTCACGTAGAACACTTGTGTAGGGTCCGGAGGCATTGGGATTTACGGCCAAAGCCCCCCTAGCACCCAAGCGTCCTCCTACGCCAAGTAATTTCCACAGAGAGATCTCTCGCGGCGAGTTTGGTCCACATTCCCATCGCGGATTCATAACCCTCTTGGTTAGGGTTTGGTAGTTCACGGGGGTAGCTAGCGCCATCCTTCATTAATTATCCCTTTAGGAAATCATCCACAAAGCTGAAGCAACGAGCCTAATAACATTTACTAGGGAAAACATCCCTTTTGTTCCCATGGCAATTTATCCTTACAGTTCTTGCTATGAAAATATAATCACTTGGATATTCATCCAAAACCACAACCAATCCTTAAGTATCCTTTCGGAAACAATCAAGCTGAAACAACCAGCCTAACATCCTTTAGTTAGGAAAACATCCTTTTTGTTCCCATGGCAATCAGTCATCACAGATCCGGCCATAAAATCATCAATCACAAACAACTTGGATTAGCATCCAAAACCACATCAAGCAATCACCTTGCTTATGATCCACATACCCTTAGTAAGATTCTCTCCTCTTACCAACACAACCAGTCGATATTCACTTGGAGATACCCTTTTCAAACAACCAAGCATAACTTGGGTCCACAATCCATTTAGAGTTAGGTCACTGGCTTCTATTACTAGGAATGTATCCATTTGCAATAGTCTACAACAAGATCGATAAATCAATTCGCATATATGAAAGTCTAGGTTTCTATCCATTGGTGCAATTGCATCCTATGAACGGAAACTAACATTTCACGTGTTTAATTTTTATGCAGATGCAAATCGTGATTTTTATTGGTTAATTTAGGCATTTCTCTACGCAAAGGTCTATCATTTTATGTAAAAATTTATGAAAAACTTATCATTTCATTGCGTCAATCCATGCAGAATCCATTCTATTGGTCCACTTGACTCCCATGCAATCATCCCGTATTTGCAAGATTTCGTGTAACAATATTTCATGTACTAGGCTAGTCAATATTTCATGAAACTCATGCACTTGAGTTTTCATAATCATGCACTTTAAGTATGGAAGAAAAACCATGAACAATAAGTAATAAGAATAGCGGGAGGGTTAGAGTACACCATTTTCGAGGGGGTGGTCAATGTCATCTTGCTAGGTGTCATGAGCCATCCACGGACTTCTGGTCTCATGCGTCCGCGTAACCCTAAGTGTCCTTGATTTCTTGATGGCCGCGAACGAGTCTTCATGTTTGGCCTTCTGATTTCTCTTCAAGTTCTCTTGTTTCTCACCTTCTCCTACTTCTTATCCTTCTCTCTCTCCCTCTTCTTCTTCTCCTCTCTCTCCCTCTTCTTCTCCTTCTCTCTCTCTGAGAGAAACAGAGTCATCAGACAGGAGATATGGCATATTTATATACAGAGGACATGGGTCAGCCCTGCACAACCACTGCCATCGAAGATGGCACATTATTATACACAGTTCTTAAGCATATCAGAGCAGGGATTCATAGAGATTCCGAGATATATGCAGATCTATATGCCACATCGATTGAGAGTTCTTATTGGACAGCTCAGGGTATCATCACATCAGCTTATGATTGAGAGTAGCAGAGCCAGTGGCATCCCACGAGAGGAGAGGATATGCCCCCTTTGCAGATCAGAGTGGAGAGTGAGGAGCATTTTGTTCTCAGATGCCCGGCATACTCAGAGTTGAGATCTAGATACACATTGAGCAGCTCACTTCAGGGATGTATGACTGATATGGATCAGAGATCATTTGGCCGTTTTCTGGGAGAGGCATGGCACATTAGAGAGCAGAGCACACAGCGGGTCCCAGTCAGAGAGGGGCCCACCCAGACGACTATTACATAGTTCTTTCAGACAGACAGAGTGAGAGCTACTGTACCAGCCTCCAGCCAGACCTCCGGGCTCACAATACAGCAGGCTGAGGACCAGCGTACCCAATGCCGCATGAGGATCCGTGGGTTTCGGACCCCACAGCCACACCGACAGGAGATCCGGAGGATTCTTGATCTACATCAATAGTAGACTAAGATCCGACGACACTCGACACATTGGATCTCAGATCTCCAGTTTGCTCTTTCTCCACCGCCGATGTACCACATCCTGCATCCAGGAGGGATCACCTGCTATTAGCGACTTCGACTACTGCTACTACATCCCAGGATAGTATATCTCCCTGCATCTGTTACATATACACATCGCACCACTTTACCACAGCCGACAGTTGTTCCCCTATCACAGCCGACATTTGTTCCCCTTTTGTAGCCATTATCTGGAGTACCAGAGCTACATACGCACATACACATATACGACACTTATCACACTCATAGCACCGTATTTTGAGTTTCCAGTTTTTAGCTTTTCATTCAGCACTTTTATTTTGGATAGCTGGACCTCATCAGTTGTATCACAGTTTGTCTCATAGGCCAGTTTTGGTCTTTAGAAGACGTTAATATAACTTTCTTTCTTTCTCCCTCTTCTTCTCCTTCCCTCTCTCCCTCTTCCTCTCCTTCTTCTTCTCCTCCTCTCTCTCCCTCTTCTTCTTCTTCTTCTTCTTCTTCTTCTTCTTCTCCCTCTTCTTCTCCTTCTTCTTCTTCTCCTCTCTCTCCCTCTTCTTCTCCTTCTTCTTCTTCTTCCCTCTCTCCCTCTTTCTCTCCTTCTTCTTCTCCTCTCTCTCCCTCTTCTTCTCCTCTCTCTCTCTCTTCTTCTCCTTCTCCTTCTTCTTCTTCTTCTTCTTCTTCTTCTTCTTCTTCTTCTTCTTCTTCTTCTTCTTCTTCTTCTTCTTCTTCTCCCTCTTCTTCTCCCTCTTCTTCTCCCTCTTCTTCTTCTTCTTCTTCTTCTTCTTCTTCTTCTTCTTCTTCTTCTTCTTCTTCTTCTTCTTCTTCTTCTTCTTCTTCTCCTTCTCTCTCTCCCTCTTCTTCTCCTCCTCTCTCTCCCTCTTCTTCTCCTTCTTCTTCTTCTTCTTCTTCTTCTCCTCTCTCTCCCAATTCTTCTCCTCTCTCACTCTCTCTCTCTCTCTCTTATCAGCATAAGGGCCTGATCATCCGTCCGTCTTGCATAAAGGCTAAGCCCTTTATATAGTATTTCAACCAGAGGGGGGGGTCACCATGTGGCCCATGCGTCATTATGGCAGCCACTTGGGAGTCCATCTACCATGACTGCAGTTTGTGTATGCTGTTCTGCCAAAGGGAAGGAAGCTTTGCATGGATGATGATGATGACGGCGTAGATGATGGGGGAGGGGGCGGTGATCATGACATTGGCGGCCCAGATGGCGACATCGACTGCAGTCAAGGTAAGTTTTTTTTTCTTTTTTTTAATTTAAAATTAACATTTTCCTTTTCACCTGTCTCCCTTACCCTATTACTAACCTTTCCTAATAACTTATAACTTACTAACCTTACTCAATCAACTAACTCCTTCTAACACAACTAACCCATACGACCATATATATATATATATATATATATATATATTGAAAAGATTGAGTTCGATTGGGATGAATGCCAATAGATCTTCTCGAGATGGATTTAATCTTCGGATTTCAACGTAATGTAGGGGACATTACACCTATTGGACAAAACAAACAGCCCACATATTAAACCATATTATTTTTTAAGGCCCATTTTTTACTTCTAATTTTTCCTAATGTTCCACCTTTACTTGCAATAACATTGAGATAAACTTGCTATACAAGATAATTGTGGACTTTCATAGCTCATCAACCTCTTCCCAATCATCAGTATCTCAATATTTTAGCTTTATTCCCTTTGTTTTCAATGACTTTACTTGCTTTCTTTGAATCAATACTACCTACCAAATATGGGTCTTCCAATATTAGAAGTTATTCCTCTCTATGTTAAAGATAGTACTATTATTGGAAGATTTTGAAATACTTGCCATTATGTCTACCAACACCAAAGAGAGTAAGGACTATTATAATTACAATATATCAGTGCCAAAATTGAGCCAAAAGCATAAAATAGAAAAAAACTAAGAAAATACATTGTTGTTCATAAGCAAGAAGCACTAGAGTGTGCAATACAAGTGTCTATTCTCAAAGAAACAACTACTGAATTTTGGGGCTTCCACTACCATAGATATATTGGTAGAAATCAAGATATGTTACTACCCACAAGTAAGAAGCAATAGAGTGATAAATACAAGTATCTACTCTCAAAGAAACTACTCAAAACTAAATTTAAGTATGGCTTCCCATAAAACAACAAGAAACAAGTATATAATTGTAGGCAACAGACCAAAATATAGGGCTCCCACTACCAAGGATATCAGAGTAGCAAACCAAATACAAAATGCAACTAGCAATGCAAGATAGTGCATAAACCACCAAGGTATCAAATGTTGTCAAAGACCCAAAGATTTCATGTACATAGACACAGCCCAAGCCAAAGAGTAGCATGTACATAAGCCACCTATAAATAAGAGATCTCCAAAAGCAACATAGATCCACCAATTTGAAACTAACTCATTGCATATGAATAATAAACTCAAGTACATAACCAAGCATGTGTCCAAATCTAACAAACCCATTTGACACAAGGAAGTATCGGGTGTACAAACCAAAGCCAATTCATCCCACAATCATCAATGTTTGTAACCACAGTGTATGCTAGAACTAACTCAACATATATACAAAGGCACGAGACTTCCATTGTCTTGAATCAACCATGATGTACAATGAGAACTATCAAAGTGCTCCCATAGAAGAAAATCTAGAATTTCCAAGAGCAAAGCAAAGCCCATTACATGCATCTCATAACATTTGAGTGCCCAAAGACATGAATCAATACATTTGAGAGCATATACCCACAAAAAGGCTTCAAGCTCATAAATGGGAAACCACTAAAGTAAATAGGCATTGTGTATATGTATCCAATGGAGCTGAAATCCAAAGCTTAGAGCTCAACATAAGCATATTAAGATGTAATAATCAATGCCAAGCATCAATACATCCATCTAGCATACACAAAGTATCTACATGTATTCAATACATAAGCATTCAATCTATATGCTTTTTGTCCACATAGCATTATAGAAAAGAACCCTTCAATGATGGAGCTATTCAAGCTCTAATGGATCAAAATTCATTTCCCAAGAATCAAAGCATCATCCCAACATTAGAAAATTATCCAATAAGCATCAATATAACATTAAACAATCAAATAATTGCTGCACAAATAGTGAACAACATGCTTGAATAATAGTAGAGTAATGGCTAACTTCAATCTCTCCAAAAGCTACTCTAGAATAATCCACAAGTACCCAATAGATCAAATTCCAAGGTCTACTAAGCTTGAATACTACATGGAGATGATTGCAAAGGAGCAGATTGGATAGTGGGTACAAATCACATTGGCTATCTTGGGGCCTACTAGTTCTACTTTGGAGCTTAATGATCACTTGTATGGAGCTTAACTGATCTAGAGGAAGACCAGAATCAATGCTAGATGGAGTTTCAAGTAAGAGAGAGCAAGATAGTATGTGGGAACTCTAATTGTCACAATCTGTGACCTTCCTTTCCTTATTCTATTGTCATAGAAGAATAAAAAATAAAGTGATAGTGATGGCTAGCCTCCACCTATAGCATAAAGGTGTGTGGGCACCATATACAAAGTAATATAGGTGGCTAGGCATGGGGGGCCTTAACCTCCAACAATTAGTTTTCCATGAACACGTTTTGCATGTGTTTCATCCCTTGTAGGGTCCTTGGCAAGTGCTGATCAGTCACCTAAACCTTATGGTTGTTGTGAATGTCTCCTTAATCCATCGATGTTCTCTTTACCACTTGGCCCGCTTGAGAGTTTTCTCCATGTCAACACTACCCTCGTCTTGTTTGATGAATGTCCCCTCTACCATTTTTTTATCTTGAGGGTCTTACCTCTAATGATAGTTTTCCTCTTCTTCATGATTTCTATCTTCTTGGTTTTTCCCATATTCTGGTGTGCTCTATGTTGTTGTGCCAATTGGCACCTTGGGAACTTTCTTGGTAGTAAATATCACTCTATTCATAGAACTTTAGTCTTTTCGCTAGGTCTAACAAAGAGTGATTGAGGTTGTCAAAAGTTTGCTTTCACAATAATAGGAAAAAAATTTAGTCTCTTCCCTAGGTCTAACAAAGAGTAATTGAGGTTGTCAAAAGTTTGCCTTCACAATAATAGGAATGTTTTTTCCAAAACATGTGAAATATGCAACCCACACCCTACATCATGCAAGAATCCATCTAGCAATGTGGAATTTTCTTTTCGTCACCGTATTCCAAGTGAATTTGAGCTGAAACTTGAAACTATGTGTAAACATTGAGGAATAGAAAGCATCTGACAATGGTATCTAAAAGTTAAGAAGATTCAATTATTGCCATCTATAGATGCTATTAATATGAGGAAGGTAGAAGACAACAAGGGAAAGTGGTCAAAAAGGAAGAATGGGAGGAAACTGGTTACCAAGGATGAAAGGAAGTAAGTGAAGAAGGCAGAACACCCAATGGAGTCATTTGCATAGGCAAGCACAACTGTGAGGAGGTAAACATGGAACGGTTAAATTGAAGTATTATATATTCAAAGTCTCATACATGCAAGTCAACACTAGCAACCATGTCACATGTCCACAAATGCAAAATTTTAGGTGTACCATTTGGTAGGTATCATCACATTGTGTTGCCACATGTGCATGATTGCAAAGTTTGCAAGCTAACCATTTGTCATGTGGCAATCATATCATGATTCGTGGAGTTCCATTGGTAGTTGACCTCATGCTAGCATAGGTAAAACTATATAAATGCACAATTTCAAATGATTTTCTAAGTATTAAGGAAGTGGAGCCATATTATGACCCCATCTTGAGAATTAAGGCCTAGACATATGGAGCAATAATGAGGTGGTTGCAAACTTCTATACTATGATCAACATGTTCTATGTGAATGACAAGGCAGCATGCAAGGAATGTGTCAAGGAGATCTCTAAATTAAAGATAAGAGGAGGCCCATTTTCTAATGCATTTGTGTAGCAGATGGCCTAGGACCCATGAATATAGAGGAGACTTGTCCACACTTGAGACCCCTTACTGTATGTATACTAGCGCAATGTGCTAGCAGCTCTAACTCTAGTGAAATTGGAGCACATATAAATATGTGCACATTTCCATTTGAGATAGATTGTTGGTAGACAAGGCTAAGAAATTAGTATGCATGTTCTGTAATGATAGAATCTTGTGGATTCTTGAGAGCAACGACTACAAGGATGGTGTGCCCTTATGGGTGTATAATTTTGATGGTGTTGAGACCGAGGCCTCAAACACCAATGGGATTGAGCATGTTGAGAGTGAGAGTTGCACCATTGCAATGAACATTGTGATTTAGATGAATGTAGAGCAATGGATGCAAACATTGAGGGGCATCTTGCTCATTGGATGACTTGATCACATGGAACATTCATCAAGCTAGAACATGATTATGTGGTATGGATTAGCTTTGAAGCTTCACCTCTCCTTTTTCCTTGATGTAAAAAATTTTAAATGCTATAAATGATTGACTGGTGGACATTTAAAGTTTTTTACTAAAATACATTTAAAATGGCACATTTAACTTGTAGTATGAAAGACATGATTTATTGTCTCAACTATGAAAGATACGATTTATTGTTTCCACTTTCCATAATTAATATACTTTGAAAGCCATCTCTTTACAAAGATGCTAAAAGTGATATTGCTTGACATTTGCAACACATTTAATTTTTATAAAAAGCTAATATTTACATAATATTTTCAATCAACAAAGAGATTGCAAAGAGCACTAGGATGCTCTCTCAATCTCCCTCTTGAGATAGATATCTTATACAAAGATTTAGGAAAGAGAGAGTCACAAGATGGACACTTGCTCAAAATAATTTGCTGGACTAGGTAAACAAGGTGCAAACATGAACCCGTTTTTCCACCATCAAATGACTTAAAGCAGCCTTTACACATATTTCCTGAGCTTGTGGAGGCATCTACATTTTGCATGACTAAATGGGAATAGAGTTTGGTTCTCATGAGGTGATCTCATGGTAATTCCCATTGAGAAGTGCTCTCTCTGACACAACGCTCCACAAACTCAATGGTCCTTATCAATGCCTCAATCCACTCCTCAATGTGGGCATGCACTTGAGGTAGTTTTTGGGATTGCAAAAGTTGTTGAAACTCTAATTCCCTTTGAGCTATCTTGTTCTTCAAAGCCTCCTCTCTTTCATGCAAGTCTAACGTTGTGCCTTGCAATGCCAACTACAAATCATCATAGATGATTTTTACATTGCATGCGCGTATGTCCTCAGCAAAATGGTGGGTCTCATTTGATGATAAGTCCACAAGATGGCCAATTACAAAATGCATATAGAAAATCTTTGCTAGGTATGATGGGGAGTTCACATTGTGAAGAGGTTGGCCAGAAACCTCAAGAGCTATGCATATAGCATTCTCCCTATGCCATCATGAAGGCATTTTCTCACTTTCCACCACCCTTTCTTAATCTCTACATTTGAGCATGGCTACTGCCTTCACATTGTAGCCTTCTTGACCTGCTTCCATTTCATGTGGGATGGATTAGCCCATTGTGAGAGCTACTAGGCTCTACATTAGGCCTCCCTTCCATCCAAGGTGACCACTAAGCTTTTCAAGCACTCATACATCTTTCCAACATGCTCATCATATGCTCTCTTGGTTGATCATCCCCATCTCTTCCTCATCATGAGTCTTGATCCCTCTACCATGTCATTTCTTGAACATAAAGATGTTTAGAGTCCTGGGTCAATATTCCCTAAGTTTGATATGAAGAAGTCTAATGACTATGAGCAACCGTATCGAACACACAACACACAATGATAGATACATGAGCATAATGATAGATTGAAAAGAAGTTACTACAACAAGAGACAGATTAGAAAAACCCTAAATACTAGCTCTCTAATATATTAAAAATGAGGAGTTCTAACTCTAATAGTGATTAATAGAAAACAAGTTTATATACTAACAACTTGGCATAAAAAATAACAAGTTAACATGCAATGAGAGATACATTATACCCACCAACGATAGCCGAAAATAAGTTCACATAATGACAACTTAGTTGAGAAGTTAAACACAATAAATCACAATTTTTTGCAATGTGATTCAAATCGTTTAAGATGCAAATTATAAATTGCAACTCATTAATATTCAGAGATGATAAGCTAAAACACGACCAAGCTCAATGAGGGGTCTATATGCCTTTGTAGGATTTGTGTGGAACTCCACTCTCAAAAAGGCATCAAGATATGCAAAGGACATTTGTTGAGCCCTATTGTCTAGCATCATGCAATCCATGGCCTTACATTCTAGCACCTACATGATGTCTATGTTTGGAGCATCCTTCACCTCCCTATGCAACAATAGGCACTAGCCTATGTGCCGAAATTCAACAAGATAGAGGATGAGCTAGCCGAATGCATAGACATTAGAATCCTTGTTGTAGGTGGATTGGAAAAGTGGATTGTAGATTTTAGCTGCGATCCATGACCTTCTTTTCATACATGCTTCTCCTCTCTACCGACACTCTTTGATGACATTCTACTTTGCATCAAGGTTTGTAATATTCCAATTAAGAGCTAGCCTCACCATGCATGCAATGAGCATTAGGCCCTATTCTATAATATCTAGCCTAGGGATATTATCTCTAGTGAAGTCAAATAATATGTTCTTTGCACATAAATCTGAATGGATGACATCGGCATAGTGAATGGCCTTGGTCCCACCTATGAACACATGAATTATTGCTAGATATATTGTTGATGCCACCTAGGATTCTAGATTTCATCTCAGCACTAGGCTCCACATTAGGATTAGGTTCAAAACCATATGGGCATTGGTGGAGGTGCTCAATTGTTCTTCTATATTTATGTTTTGCAAAAGGGGCCCACATAAGTATATAATTTAATGTGCCACTATTAAAGAGAGGGAACATAGTAACCTAAGGGGTTTATAGGCATACACAATGCATAAAAAGTAGATGCATTGAACTTTTGTAGGTTACACTCCATCTTAAATTAATGGTGCAATATACAATTTTGGAAGGAAAGTGAGTGATGTTCTCTATAGTGACCTCCATGCACTCTCTAAAGGCACCCTTCTCTATTAGATTGCCAGGCTTGAGGGCATTAAATAGATGTGGGAACTCCAATATTTACAATGTGTAATCAACCTTCTCTTATTCAAATGTCATTGAAAGAATAAAGAATAAAGTGATAGTGATGGGTGCTCACCACTTGTAATGTACAAGTATGTGGGTACTATTAGTGTAATTAATATATGGGCAGCTAGGCACAAGAGCCTTTATCCCCAACAATCTCGGACTTAAAGGCAAATGTGTCCCTAGTGAGGAGAGCCCAAGAAAAAGGTAACAAAGTACAAGTGGACATAAAGTACAACAAGATGAGAAAAGATGTCATCTCATGTAATACCCATCAACTTCCTAAGAAATAAAAAATGCTTTGCTGAGAGACTTTTGATCAATAGATCTGTGAGATTTTAGTCAGTTGTTCAAGCTCAATGGACTTGTCTTTAACGACCTCTCAGATAAAGTGGTAATACACATCAATGTTCTTTGTCTTCACATGGAAGATCAGATTCTTAGCCAACTGAATAGAACTCATAGAATCTAAATGCAATATAGGAACCACATGAGTAATACCAAGGCCTATCACCAACAAATGGCCTAACTAGATAGACTTCTTGTAAGCCTCAGTGGTTGCAACATACATAGCCTTGATAATAGAGAGGGCCATGTATTTTTGCACCCTAGACATCAAAGAAACAATAGCTCTAGCAAAGGTAAAGACATAGCCAGCGATGGACTTCCTACTATTTGCATGTCTTGCATAATTTGAGTCAATGTACCCTACGACTCCTGCATCTTGGCCACCATAACATATACGCATAGTTGTGGTCCCCATTAGGTACTACATGATATCCTTTATGGAATCCTAATGTAGTCTACTAAGTGTATCCATATAGCACGCCACAACTCCCACTACAAATGCTATGTTAGGACAAGTGGCTATCATGGTATACATCAAACTACCCGCTGCTAATGAATAAGGGATCTTGGCCATCTCGACTCTTTGTTCACTTGCTGGCCGTGGACAATCTTCTAAATTAACCTTCACATGAGAAGATAGAGAATAGCCAATAGGTTTACCATCTTGCATATGAGACCGCTCAATGAATTTTTGAATATACTTCTTCTATGAAGACATATAAAGAAGCCTCTTAAAGAGATCACAAGTGATACACATCCCAAGAATATGTGAGGCATGTCCCATGTCCTTCATCTCAAAGCTCTTCTTAAGTTGAGTTTTCAAGGAATCAAGCCTATCATTAGTTTTCCTAGTAATAAGCATATCATCCACATAGAGTACAAAATCATAAGGCTGCCATCACGAGTCTTCTTTTTGTATAAACACATATCCATAGCACCATGCTCATATCCTTGTGAATGAATAAGAGCATCAAAATTGTGGTACCATTCCCTAGGTGCTTAGTTAAGTCCATAAAGGCTCTCAAATTGCATTGTAGGTGTTCCTTGATTTTTTCCTTAAAGCCCTTAGGTTGTTGCATATAAATCTCATCATGCAAGTCCCCATGTAGAAGAGTCATATTTACATCCATATGATAAATATTTTGAGCAACCAATGCTAGTACCAAGCATAGGTTTGACATCTTGACCACAAAAGGAAAGACTTCATCGAAGTCAACACCATGTTCCTACTTGAAACCCTTATCTACCAATCTAGCCTTATAAGTAGGCTTGGGTCATCTAGGGATACTTTTCAACTTATATACCCACTTGCAAGGCAATGACTTCTTGCCACTAGTCAAAGGAATCAAATCCCATATATGGTTGGTCCATAAGGAGCCAAACTTTGATTGCATAGCCTTATCCCATGAGTGACTATTAGCTCTATGTATGGCCTCATCATAAGAGAGAGTCTCACCTACATTTGTCAACATAACCTAATCCATGGAGGGCATAAAGCACTCAAGCTAACATCGTGCTCAAGTAGAGCATATCAAAAGAAGTTAATTCTATACAACAAGATATGGATCCTGGGCCATTGGAGCATCAACTACTATAGGCTATCTAGCTAACTATATAGGAGCATGAGGCTTTTCCTAAAATATCACCTTGTGTACCTCAACTATCTTCTTAGGTTGTTTATGCATCTTTTTCTCATGGAAAATGATATCATGGCTCTACAGAGTAACCCAGCAACCCGGTAGATTCCAAAGGCAATATCCCATCTCACTTGCATCCCCATAACCAAGAAAGATCCATTTTACAGACATAGGATCCAACTTATTGCACTTGTCCTTAGGAACATGGTAGAATGCCTCACAACTAAAAACATGCAAACAAGCATATGATGGAGGTTTCCCAATCCATACCTCCTTTGCAACCTAGCAATCAATAGCAATGCAAGGCAACATATTAATCAAGTGTACAATAGTAATAACTGACTCAGCCCAAAACTGTTGTGGTAAGCTTGCCTAGCTAAGCACACTATAAACTCTCTTGAATCATCATCTTCATGTGTTTACCAATACTATTCTAGGGAGGGATGTAAGGAGTGGTCGACTAATGTTTAATATCCTACTCATCGCAAAACTACTCAAAAGCTTTCAATACATACTCACTTCTATTATCAGACCTAAGGCATTTCAACCTATACCTATTAACAAGAGCAAGCCAATGTTGAAAGGTATTTTGCTTAATAGGATAAGCCCATACCTTATGTGAGTAATCATCAATGAAGATGACAAAGTACTTCACACCACCTAGTGATTGAGAGGGTATGGAACCACATACATCTAGATGAACAAGATCCAAAGGCTCACCATGCACTCCATACCAAAATTTTTATGCATACTATGATATGGGTTTGTCACATGACTTACACCACTTATAGTTAAGGGGCAAAAGATACTACAAACTAGTAATAATTTGTATTCCCTTCAAAGACATGTGCCTAAGGTGATGATACTAAAGAGATACATGTGAACTACGACCATTGTAGAAACATGGTCAACTGATCCAGATACAAGTGAGGGATAGAGGATACTAGACTTAGCACCATGTGCAATAATAAGATTCCGACATGTAATCTTCCATAAGGAATCACTAAAAGAGACAACATAACCTGCATCACTAAGAAGTTGGACAAGAAAAACTACCCATCATGGAAGTTTCATGTGACAAACTTTCTTATTTTCTGATAATGGTAGAGAATAGTGGAAACCCCATCACTAAGAAGTTGGACAAGAACAACTACCCATCATGAAGTTTTATGTGACAAACTTCCTTATTGGAAAATGCCTATATGAGTTTACTTCATGTAAAGAAAAGGAGCCAGAGCTAAGCACTCCAATGACTATAGAAGAATTAAAGGCATGGGAAGAATGGAACCCAAAAGGCAAAAATGTGATATATTAACAGGCTATCTACAGTCATTGATAATACTATGCTAAGATATATCAATGTAGCTTGTACAATTTTTGAGAACATGTTTTTAGTAAGTACAAAGGCACAAAAGATTCAACTCAAGCAAGAGTTGAATACTTTGAAGAAAAAAAATATGTCCATAAATGAGTATGGTTTGGATGTGAGAAGCATTGTAGATACCTTGGTAGCTATTGATGCAATGCTTGATAATGATGATTTAGTGACATATATGACATATACTTTGGATGGTCTTAATAATGAGAAAGCCTAAAAATTATTTGTCACTTATATGTATGTATGAAAGTCATTTTCAAATTCTAATGAGTTGGTTTTTCTCATTATCATAAACATGTAGAGTGAATCATCTGAAAGAAGTAGTAAATAGATCCAAGCATTTACTTAAGTTCAAGAAAAGAACGTGGCAAATTCCCTTCAAGTGGTCATGGCATGGGACATGCTTGTGATAGTAAAAAACATACTAAATTCATTAGTTTGGTGAAATGTAGGTTTCAAGTGGCCATGGTAACTTTAGAGGTAGAAGAGCTCTAGAGAAAGAGGTGGATGGAAGAACAAAGGTTTTAGAAATTCTAGTATTGTTTGTCATTATTATGAAAAGATAGGTCTTAGAGTTCTCACATAAAAGACCAATCTACATTAGTATCATCTAGTGCTCTATACCAATTAGAGGCTCTCGAATCCTAAAAAAAGAACCGTGTCACCATACACAAGTTTGGACCTCATTTTCTTAGCAAAGAACTTTTTCCACTATTTACTTAGCAAAGCCTTTTCTTTTTATATTTACTGTTTGGCTCTATTTTAGTTTGTCAAGAAACACGTCATCATGTAGTGCACTACCATGAGTGCCAATCCTATTCTACCTTGATTCTATAGATGTTTCAAACTCACAAATCTTTGGTGATTTGATCCTTGTATTATATGAAAATGTGGATCCCTTTTTATTTAATAAAATTGTTTTTAAAAACTCACGTATCAATATGTCTTTTAGTCATGATTACTCAAAAATCAAGCACGTGAACTGACAAGATATGTTTTCTTTCTTTAGAATCGTCCTTGTGTAAAACTCTATAGTGTCACGGATGCTCTAACTAACTTTGAATAATATGGTAGGATACCTATCATTTCCTCCCTAAAAGTACTTCAAGACATGACACATATATTGTTGCTCACTTAAATGTTATGTCCAAAAACTTATCATAGCATTCTTTTACATGCCATGCTTCCTTTTTTCTTTATTGTACTTTGAGTATTCAACAATGTTCAATCTGTTTTCCCTTAGAAAGCATGAAATAAATATACAAATGAATGAAAATTCCCAATTAAAATTTGAAAGCATACAAATTTAATTATATTTCTTACATGTTCAAATTTCAAACTTTCATGATGACAATGATTATATGTTGTCTTTCAAGACATGATCATATATTCTTGCTCGCTTAAAATATTATGTTCAAAAGCTTATCGTAGTATTGTTTTAGAGGCAAAACTTTTTATTGATCTTAGTGTTTATGTTCAATCCATCTTCCCTTAGCAAGCATAAAAAGAATAGACACAAAAAATCCCTATTAAGATCATCAAAACATAGAAATTTAATTATATTGCTCATATTTTCAATTTTCAAACTTACATGTTGATAATCTTTATAGGATTGGTATTTCAAGACTTTTCATTGATAGGCATATGCATATATGCATGCACATCCAAACATGGCAAGTAACAAAGTAATCAATGGGAAACAGGTCACTATTGCCTAAAAGAGAAAGTAAACTCAAATTGTTCCTCACCTCATGAGATAATGCACACACAAAGACACACATTAACACCACACCGCACATACATGCATGCACCAACATGCACAAAAATGTGTTAATTAGACCATGTTGTTCTTCATTAAGCAAGGTTAGTTTATGATAGTTTAGTTTGTGTTACATTTGAGCAAGATATTGTAACTATGTATAGAAAAAGGTTATCTAATAAAATTTCAAAGGGTCATGTGATTGTCTATTGCCTTTATAGTTGTTCAAACAATTATATTGACCAAGTAGATAGATTGCCAACATAATTTAGGAAATGTGTATATGGTCTTATATCAAAGTAAACTTTTTTGTATACATATAGACATACACCCACACACTTGTGAGCATGCCTATATATTTATATGTATTCATGTATGTATGTATGTATGTATGTATGTATACATACATACATACATGCATGCATGCATACATATGTACGTACATACGTACGTACGTACGTGCTCACACATTTGTATATGTGCCTTTATGATTGTGTCATTGTAGCATTTCTTGTGTTGCTTTAAATTATGCAACAATGATGATGAGAAAAATGGTTTTAAAGCCCAATGGGAAAATTAAAAAGCTTCAGAGATACACAAGAGAATGGGAATATCCCAACATGCTTTTTGTAGGTTAGCAGGTCGCCCTTGACCTACTCATGAGTGAACAAAAATCAAAGTGATTACTTTGGTTGTTTACAAAAAATTAATATTTAATCCTTGCATATTAGGATGGTTTACATTATACTTTTACTATGGTAGAGGTGGAAAAAGTCTTTATTTTTTAATCCTTAGCTCTTATTTTGTAAATATTATTTTGTCTCTTAGGACATTTAACTCTCAATACCAAATTTGTTAACATGTTGCAAATTACCTACCTAAATATTATTTTATATCTTAGGATGTTTACCTCTCAATACCAAATTTGTTAAACTATTGCAAATTACCTACCTAATTTATGAATAATTTGAGCAAAATCTTAAGTATTGCTTTCATTTTTGGATGCTTCATGGACCCAAATATTTCTTTATTCTGGTAGAAAGGTCTTGTGAAATTAATGTGTTTACTTCATTGGAGTTGTAACTCTTACATCCTCACTAGATCTTTTCAAACTTGAATGGACCCGTTAGAGAGGGTGTTGACCACACAAAGGTGATTAAAGGTCAGGGAAGCTTGTTTTGATGTGTGCCTTTGACATCGTACCTTGCAATTCAAAAACTTGTTTGAAAATGATCAAAGTAATTAGCGAAGAAAATACCCTCAAATGTAACTAATCTCAAGAAGTGAACCATGTGCTGCAAATGTTCTCAAGCATCCTCAATTTGTTTCACATAAATTGTAATACTAAGTTGTTAGACTTGTGAGAAGGATCAGCAAAGTCAAGTTCTAGCATTGGTTTGGGCAAAATTTTCCAGAAACTTTGTGATGCAATTAACAATGCAATTTATCATCGATAAAGGTATTGTTCCTTTTTTTGTTGTCCAAGTTGATACCCTACAAGCTCGATGTGCTGCCCTTACGTTATAAGGAAATGTCATATTATATATTCCACATGAGGTTGTGGCTTGGAGATTAAGCTTCTAGAGTTAAATGAGTTCCTAAGACATGAGCTATGAATGCACGCTTGGGGGGGGACTGCTCACTGAAGTAACGTTAGCATCATCGACATGAGTAGAAAGACCGATTGTCGTCTCAACCTTACAAAACCATCCATCGATCTGTCTACCACCTCCAGCCGCCTCATCATCATCATCCCACCACCACCGCCCATGTGATGGGACTAGAAGTCGTAGTCGATGAGCACACATAAGCTAAATCTACGCTACACAATAGCCTTAATCCAAAGGGCTAAGGGCTCGTTTTTGGGAATCATTATTCATGGACTTTCTCATACCTCCAAAGAGAAATTTTTCTCATGGATCTTCCTTAATAAAGTATATGGTCCATGGATTGGATCAACCCTTGGATGCTTATCTAGAGTCCCTAAGACCAGCTAGCTTACAAGGCACTCTCACACAATCCAAAGACTAACTTCTTGAGAATAACTACCTCACAGTGGATATCAAAGAAGACTATGATGACTCAAAAGACCATGGAAAGAGGTGCCACAAGTGCGTGAGATAGAGCACATCGAAAAGTTATGCCGTCCCAATCATCACTGATGCTTCTATTGCAATGAGCTAGGATATATCTAAGCAAATTGCACTCAGTGGATCAAGAGGAGAATCAACAAAGAAGAGAGGCCACACAAGTTCAACATTTTCCTTCTCTCAACAATTAGATAACGATGAAGGCATAGAGCCCATTGTAACCTTTGAAGATGATTAGAAGCCCTAGAAAAATCTTCATGAGACGTAATAAGCCTTATCCTTGTAATAAGCTAACTCTCGTTATGATAATTGAGCCACATCGTAATGCAATAAATCTATCTTTAATTTCTTTGAGTTGCCTCAAATTTGAGTGTTTATATGTAATCAAAATAGCATAGCAAAAGCATGGTGGGTTACACCCATCCTATAATACAACTTACCCTAGAGAACAATAACTCTAAGTTAATCTTGAGATGAGAATATCTTGATTCCTCCAATAGAGAGATGATGTAATATATCCAATCCCCTCCATACATGAATGCATGCTTATTGGGGGGTGGGATTTTGAAAGGTTAGTTTACATACATGCATACATTCATACATGCATATATATATATATATATATATATATATATATGCATGTATGCATGTATGTATGAGAATTATCATTTTATCTATTTGAGCAAAGTTTCTAGTTGATGTTTTGCTTTTGGCTTGTCAATGCCAAGTTATCATGGACTACTCACTAAAGCAAAATGCCATCGACCTCCACATTGAATGAATAAGTATAATCAACATGAGCAAAAAAAGTAAAAAATGTTATCTCCACTACTAGCTCAACCCAATAGAACCATCAATCAATCTGTCTACTACCTTGATCCATCTTAAAACAAACAAGCACCCCAGATTGCCACGCATCATCATCATCATCAGAACCCAGCACCACCACCACTCATTGATTAAATTAAGACTAATGTGACAGGAGTAGAAGTCGTAGTCGACAAGCACATAGGAAGATAAATCTAGGCTATATAATAGCCTTAATCCAAAGGGCTAAGGGCATGTTTTCGGGGATGATTTTTCATGGACATTGTCACACTAGAAAAGAGAAAAAAAATTGATGGATTTACCTTACGCAATAGTTGTCCTTATGGTCCAATAGTAGTCTTGGTGGATGTCAATTAACCATGTTTTAAGGAGGAATAATAAATAACTCCCTTGCTAGAGTATCCTCAAGGGAAGGGATAGACTAAGTCAATGTTACTTGAGTACTTGAGTGCTATTTGAAGAAAGTCACAATACGCAATTGCCTTGGAAATATGGAGTGGATTAACCATTGGCAACGAATGGTAATTCCTCCTAGAAGGATGCAAATATTAGAGACCACACTTAAGTGATATATTAGCCTCAAACTTGTAGTAATGAATTAATTGTTCGAATCATTTACCAAAGGAATGGTTAGAACATTAAAGTATTAGGAGATCATGCCCAAAGGCAAGTGGACTCATGAGCCTAAGAAAGAACCACAAGTAGAAACTTATGATTATACATCTTGTATGTCAAAGCATTAAGTATTTCTCTCCTAAGTAATTGCACTTTATAAGAATTATGTTGCAAAGTGTATCATTCCTTGTCAAATCTCCAAAGGTAACAATTTTTGGCTTGATCAAACTCTTGTAAGATATGCTTGTTGTTTGGGATGAGAAATGATAATCTAACTTAAAAATAAAGATAAGTTGTTTTGCCTTGTTTTTCTTTGAACCTTGAAAATCCACAAAGGGGGAGAGTTTACTCATTTTGAGGGTTTGATACACGGATGGATCACCTCCATGATTACATGTAGAAAAAAGATTCTAGAAAATGAAAAAGACTTGGATGCGCATTGCTCAATACACTGGCCAAAGGTTGAGTGGTGTGAAGGCCACTATGGAGCATTGGTTTGCTCATATGGCATCTTGTAGGTTAGGGAAGCTGTTGACCCCTCGGTGGGCCTAAGATGGAGTTAGAAAACCTTTGTGGTGGCCTAACATCTATGGATTATGGATTGTGTCCATAGTACTTTGACACATGGGTCCTCATGTAGTAACAGTGCCGAATTGGAATTGTACCTTAAGGAAGGTGCATATAAAAATATTATTGTTACTATCTTCTAAAGGATGTTTGATCTTCTCTTTGCATTCACGTGTAAACTATGTGAACAAACCTCATGCTAAGAGGCTAATTAAGGAATCTATCCTTACATGTCAAACACAAATAACTAAAGCACACCATCAAAGCAGGAGGGCAGAATCCCCAAAGAGTCTGTCCTATGAGACTGGGTGGTCTCAATGAGCCGAGAGTTTCCTTTAAAAGCATCAAAATTAGGAGTTATTAGGAAGGAGTTGGATGACGACTATCCTATAAACTATTCTAGACCCTAATCTCACATCATTGTTAGGACTTGAACTTCACGGTATATTTAGTACTATTTTACACATTAGTATTTGTGTGCATGTAGGCTTGAAGGTTCAGCATATGTAAAGCAGCCTTTATCTTTCATATGATGTTTCACCTGAAAGTCAGGGTGCATGTAAAAAACGTCAGGTAGTTGTATTCAAGCAGTTGCTTTTTTATCAAAAATGGAATATGACTGAGTGCAACACCCAGAACTGGCGATGGTGGCTGATGTTTGATCCCATTATCTTTCAATTGTATCTTGAGTGTTAATGTTATTCTCTTTTAAGTTGTTCAATCAATGATGGCTATGGAGATAGGAAACATTGTAATATTTGATGATCAGAAACTCTATGTTCTTGAACGTTATTAAGTGCTAATGACTATAAATGCATTCAAGAAGTTCTTTGGTGTATTGTGATGTTCTCTCAACTAGAACACTATGTTTGAATTGTTATGGTATTCTAAGAGGGTAGAACACTTTGGCGATCCCTGCCAGTTTCAGGAAAATAATTTCTTGATTTAGGAGCAAATCTAGAACCGATTCCTAAGAGATTTACGTGACAGGAATATTGATGGCATTGATCATGTACCAAGTGCCTTTTATGGGTAGCATTTATGTTAGGAAATGACCCTTATCATTCAAACCCTATCCTTACCAAGAGTAGATCACGAGAATTAAGGGAGGCATTGTTAAGGCAACAACAGTAGGAAGTTTTTCTTGATGATGTAGTGGTTGTTGCAACATTAGGCAAGTTGGATGAAGAACGTGATGTACCTAATAGTTAGGATGATCAGGATGTGGGTCCCTCTAGGGATACAACAACCGTTTATAAGAATCTTTTCCAACCCCTTCGACTCTTGAAGTTTCACATAATGTTTTGGAAGATAAGGAACTATCATTACCATTTAAAGATCAAGAAACTCCTCCTAAGTAGGCACTTGAAAGACTACAACATATAGTGCTTGGGAGATCATTTTTACTGAGAGGTACAGCTCGTCAATCTAAGAAGTCTTTAAATTTTAATCCTCCACTACCATTGTGGAGGCCTTATAAGCCAAACATAATGAATCCAAATCAAATTGTTAACCTAAAAGTTAGAGCCTCTAAGTTTTCAGGAAAGGAAAAAGAAGACCCCGATTATCATGTGGCCCAATTTGAGACAAGATGGACAGCTAATGGCTTCAACCAAATGTATGGGGACCAGGTCAAAAAGCAACAGTTTCCTACCACCTTTTAACGGAAAGCTATGGACTGGTTTGCCAGTTATGGTATGGCAGCCTTCAATTCATATGATGCTTTAAAAATAGCATTTTTAGGCAAGTTCCGTAAGGACAAAACTCCGGGAGGTATTCTAAGGAAGATCAAGAATATCAAACAAAAGGCTATGTTGGTGGAGGACTATGCCCAGAAATTCAAGAACCTGTTGAATAGGCTAGATGTTGATGATACACCTGCAGTTGAAATGTAGATTACCTATTTTATGAAGGGCCTGAGAGGTAAGATTCGGAATCCTATTGCCAATGTAGAGATGGGTCATAATGATACATTGGACACATTGATAAGGGTAGCTATGAGAGTGGAAAAAATACTTGGTACATCTAGATCGAAGAATAATAAAGATGAGGACTCTTCGAACTCCGATTCTAATGCAGATTAAGGGTCAGATTTAAACACAGACAGTGATGATGAGGATAATGATTACATATCCGATTCAAATGATGATTCAAGTGACTATAATGAGGATAACCCTAGCAAGAGGAGGCATAAGAGGAAAAAGAAGAAATCAGGATCAGCCAAGACTAAAAAGAAGAAAGCAAAGGACAAAGATAAGAGGATGTCAGAGGACAACAAGTTAGATAAAATGATAAAACAGAAGCTAAAAGGTTTGGGTATTTTTGAAAGTAAGAAGAAGGAAAAGCATTGTGAGATATGCCAGAGAAAGGGCCATGAGACTATAAGGATTACCCCAGTTGCAGCAGTCCTTATAGAGTTACCTAATCAAGATGAGAAAAGGAAATCTCCTGATGGTACAAGAACTGCTAGCTGTAAGAAAATTCAGCAAGAGAAGGTTCAAGAAGAGGCAAAGGAGGTGTCAAGTAACACTAATGCTATAAGTATGCATGTTCATTGTGATTGTTCTAATTGCATTGAAATATAGGAATGTCAAGAGGAACCAATGGTTTTAGTAGTAACAAGAAGTCAAGGTGGTATGAAGCTTGATTGGCAAGAACAAGAGAAGATAAGGAAAAAGGCAACAAAGCAGGTGAGAAAGGTGCAAAAACTTGCTAAAAAATGTGAAGCTAATCAACTTGATGATGTATGGAATTCAAGTCTTCAAAGACCTGAATTGCAGGAGCAATTTCTTGAGATTCAGGAGTATGCTCTTGAACAACAGAATCGGTCTCCTGAAGATCAAGAGCAGTTTCTTGACAGTATTTTTGCTCAAAAGTTACAGCAAGGAGGCTCGAAAGAGCTATTCCAAGCTTTAACAAAGTGCTCTCTACATTTAACTCTGGAGAAAATCTTGGATCTAGTACCGGGATTTAAGGAGAAGTTACTTCTGAAGATCAGACAGAAGAAACAAGAAGTCCTTAAAAGTGTAGTAGTTCAAGATCAAATAGTTCTTGACTGTCGAGCAGTGATACCAACCCAACAAGAAATGGTGGATTATCAAGTACCTACCATTCAGGTTGAGTATGTAGGTAGTAAGTATGATGATGTTCTATTGGATGGAGGTTCAGGAGTTAATATACTTCTTGAACATACATATTTGGCAAATAAGCAAGAAGAGTTATTGCCAGCCCCATTTCAAGTTTGGATGGCAGACCAACGGAGGTTACAACCTTTGGGTATTCTTAGAAATTAGCAAAGTCGAGTAGCTGGCCTGAAGTTTAGGGTCAATTTTGTGGTCTTGAGAATGTCAGAAATTAGGGATTCTTATACAATGCTTTTGGGGAGGCTGTGGTTTAGATTGGCCAAACTCAAGCAGGATTGGAGAAATGATTATGTGTGTATTCCAAGAGGACTTGAGGAAATCATGTTATCTACAGTGAATAAGGTTATTTTGAAGAGTTCATCTAGACTTGTCATGGCCCAAACTATTAACCTTGCAAATGAAGTAGAAGATGATGAGGAGGAATTGTTTCTTCAAGCAAATCCTTCTGTAGTTCTAGTGTTTGAGATAGATGTTGATGGTATTGAACAAGGGTATCAAGAGCGACCCAATATGGCTAGAGATGTATTTCTAGAGCAACAACCTGTTGAAACTACAGGTCAAAATCAGCCTACACAACAATCAGAAGGTTTTCTTGAAGGTTAAGAGAATCCTGAATTTTAGGACAGGTCAGGGCATGAAAGGAATAAAGTAATTCAGGATCGAGGCACCACTCATCCTGAAGTTTTGCAGCATGAAATACCTGATAAACAACAAACTGGTATGGACAATTTCATGGACAGTTCTAGTACATTGGATGAGGAAGGGCAGAAAGCTATTTTTCAGGCCGAATTAAGATATGAGCATACAATGAGAATATCGGCAAGAGTGGCTGAAGATGAGGTTCAAGAGGTTAACCTGAATGTTGAAGACCGAGCTTAAACCCATCAAGGTCGGTATTTTTCTAGACGATAATTTCAAGCAGGAGTTAATTCAGTTGTGTAGAGAGTTTCAAGATATTTTTGATTGGGATTATACAGACATGAAGGGATTCGATCCAATTGTGTGTCAACACAGGATAAACTTGAAAAAGGATGCTAAGCCTATTGTTCAAAAGAGGTATAGAATGAATCCTAATTATGCCAAATATGTCAAGGAAGAAATTGACAAGCTTTTGAGAGTTGGGTTTATCAAATCGGACTTTTCGTCATGGGCAGAGAGGTTAATGCATTAGCTCCCCCTCGTTTCTCACTCTTGTTGAACCAAGTGCGACACAAGTCTACTTTGATTCAAGTCAATTTGCACAGGCAACTGCTTGATTAACGATGCCAGACAAACCATAGGTGACCATAGTACTCATTAAGAACCTTGAATTTGACAATCCTCGTGGTATGGTATGGAGAAAAGCTTTCCCTGTAGGGTAGACTTTTAAGAGAACCTAGGCAACAATGTCTGCATATCCCAACAGAGTTTCAAACAACATTGCCTAGGGGAATCTCTTGATGGGCTACCCAAATTGTGCAATCGAGGGAGTTTTTGACAAGCATGTCACATTAAGATCCTTACTCAACCTCAATAACAAACTATATCTTGTATATCTAATCATGGCTAATACATCAAGCTTCTAAGCTCCTACTAAGATAAGAGTGCATTTTTCAAGCTTAAGCTAGGTACCTACCTCCCCATGTGCATCTACAATCATGAAACTTGTACAAGGAAACCCCAATCTCAACAATTTAAATAATATCTAAACAGCTAGCAATAGAAATATCACTACAGAAAAAAAAAATATCAAGTTACTTTTGCAACAAGAATCCATGAGATACAATTGATGATACTTCAATTCCACATGTTGTATCTCCTCTATATCCCATGAAAATTAGTACTAGAAATAATTCTTGTAACATGTTACAATTCCACCCTTCTACAAGAGACTATGTGGAGTGTGCTCAACTCTCCTCTCTCTCCCACACATGCAAAGTCATCATTACACGTCCTCTATATGCACATACTCCCATGAATCATACTAACAACAATAAGGTAAGATACAAAAATAAGTGAGCACATATGTTATGCTCATATATTAATCATTAACTCCCTCAATTTGACCATAGGTGATTAATCTTGAGAAGGAGAAAATTTTGTAACCCCTCCATGCATTCCATATTTCCCATGATTGAATACCCTACACATTTGGATAGAAGGCCATCGAAGTGAGATCATGCAAATTTCTAAGGTGTTAAGCTTTGAAACTCATTGAGGCCTCTTGCTAAGCTATGTTAATCCTCATTAACAAAGGACAAAATGGCAAGTCAAAGCTAATCAATGAAGGTCCAATGAAGTCAACACGAGATGGGATCAGAGAAAAAGTAAAAAGTAATAAAAATACAAGGCTTCCAAAAATAAAGATCCAAATTGAAGGTAAGAGTTAATGAGAATACTATTTGCATTAATTTACATTACAATATCTCTTAGATTATAAAGCAAATAATTATTGTATATGGTCCAAAAATTAATTGTAAAATGTGGGTAGTTTACTCATTTGCGTAGATTGTAAATTGATTGTGGAGTAACTTTAGTTCTAGAGTTTGGAAAATAATATCAAATCTATAAACATGTTGTAAAGGTCTACAAGTACTATAAAAGGTTAAAATTTGGGCATGAGAGAGAAATAGAGTATTGGGGTGCTTACTATCAAAACAACCATGATGTATAAAAGCTTTAAAATGAATTGGTGTTAAACCTCAATCTTAGCTTTCTTTTCTAAAGAAAAACAACTACATGCATATTTTGTTCATCACACTTGAGTGGAGGAAAAGACTATGACCCTTTTTGGATAGAGAGAGAGAAAGAGTGAGGGATATTGGATAAAACCAAAGACATTGTGATCAACATCTACATTCTTATTTTCTTCATTATCTTATTCTCTTGCTCTTGTTTAATCTCTTCCAGCGCCATAGCATGCATGAGGCCTTGGTATTAAGAGAGGAGTTTTTTCTAGCATAGCTTGAGCATTTTTTCTCTCTTTCTCACTTGCTTGATTACATGGTAGGGCTTGGAGAATCACAAGGAATTTGGAGAAATGCCCATATCTTTGTTAGATATGTTCAATGGCCCACCCTCATAAGGTGCCACCAATGATCCATGGTGCTAAAGTTATAGGGTCCCCATCATGAGGAGAAGTCATGTGTGAGACCAAAAAAATTGTGAGGTGCCTTCTCCAACAGACTCAGAGGAGTCCTCTTAGTAGTCGACTGAAATTCATATCCATGAACATCACCATCTTGTCTGACCATGGGAATCCTTGGACTTAGTTGAACATGGGAATCTCAGTTCTACTTCACAAGGGAAGCATGGACAAGTCACCCCTAACTGTAATCTAACTTCCACCTAAGAAAGACCACTTTGTAATCAATCAAAGGCAAGAGTGAGGTTAACACCGCACTTGGTTCAAAGAGAGTGAGAGAAGCAAGAGAGTGTAACTCGATCCCCCTACCCATAAGGTAAAATCTCACCTCCGGCCCCCTAAAATGGTGTTAAAATTGGTAACTAATCCTACCGATATTGGGAGGGTCATGATTTAATTAGCTCTATCTAGTGTCGGTCAACTTATCAGGTCCACCTAGCCATAGGTGTCCAATCATCAGGATCAAAGCCTCCCACTTTCCTCAATGGGGTTTTCTTAGTTTTCTAATTAGCAAAGCATACTACCACACTATTTGGACATATAAAATCACCTTCCTTTTATTACTCTGTTAAACTGGGTTCGTTAAACTCAATCTTTAGCACATAACAAACAATTTAGAAATCACATACTTTATTTCATAATAACATCCACAATCATCACTCCATAAAGTGGTACAAAATCGTGTTTCCACAAAAAGACATTGTCTAGCCTAGGATAGGACCTTCCAATCCCTCCAGACTGGGTTGTATGTGATTGCACTCCATCCACAGTCAACAGGGAATTTACTGGCTCAGAGCCCCTCTAAGCTTCCCTAAGCCTCCGGAGCCATCCTACATAAGAGGGGCACTTACCACTCGGCCCTTTGCCCTCTCAAGTTCTCGAGTGATCAAAAAGTAAAAACACCTATCTCCCTCAGGAGCATAGGACCCCCACCCACAGGTGAGTTATTCCACACTCCGCAAAGTGTTAAGGAGCATTGGGTTGTTGGGGACCCCAAAGTCCCAAATCACCATAATCCTCAACTCATCCATCTATGCAAGCACGGAATCATAAGAACCATAATTCATCATTCACAAATCCAAAAGCAGTCATAACCATGAGACATTTTAACACAGTTGGCAATGTGATGCATGCAATCTATCCCCTCCATCAATTTTTGTGTTCCTTCCTAAAAAGTAATTGATATTACTAATATGTTTTTGTAAATTTAAGTATGTTTTAACTTATCGTAATCTATGTAACAAACTAGCGTATCCCTCATTAGGAAATTGTAGAATTAATAGCTTAAAAAGTAATCCTTCTTTTATGTACTAAACCTGATTATCTCCGTTTGGCCATCCATCATGATTACGGTTTATGACCGCATCCTCGTTTCGGTACCATCCTCTCAGTCCCAAAGATCCTCAGATTTCTTTTACTATGTTAGGTATTGGCCATTCTAGGATATCTTTCACTTTGGTAGGGTCTATAGAGGTTCCATTAGCGAAAACAATGTATCCAAGATATTCAATCCTGTCAGTGAGAAATACACATTTACTCATCTTGGCATAGAGCTAATTTTCACGGAGTGTTACTAGGGCGATCTTTAAGTGACCTTCATGTTCCTCTATTGATTTGGAGTATAATAGTATATTGTCAAAGAATACTAGCACAAAATCATCTAGATATGGTCGAAATATGTCTTGCATTAGACGATTGAGTGTAGCTAGGGCATTGGTCAATCCAAATGGCATGACTAAAACTTCATAATGACCATACCTAGTCTTGAAGGTAGTCTTTGGGATATCTTGTTCCTTGATTCAAATTTGATAGCATCCGGACCTTAGATCAATCATGGGGAAAAAAAAAGCTCCATGTAGGTGATCTAAAAGTTCATCTATCCTGGGTATGGGGTATTTGTTTTTTTACCGTAACCTGATTTAGCCCTCTAAAGTCAATGCAGAGTCTAAGTGTTCCCTCCTTCTTTTTTTGGAAGAGGGCACGCACTCCCTAATGTGAGTTACTTGGGCAGATAAATCCTTGCTCTATCAGTTGCCTCAATTGTTCCTTAAGCTCAATAGCTTCAGGAATAGACATTTTGTATGGTCGTTTTGACACTGGCTCGGCTCCAGGAATCAATTTTATTTTGTGATCAACCTCATGATTTGGAGGCAGTTGAGTTAGTTCTTCTGGAAAGACATCCTCGAAGTCGTTGATCTAGGAAGGTAGAGTGACTTCATTAGTCTTTTCGACCTTATTCAACCAGATCATGTAGATTGGTTGATCTTTCTTCAATCCCTTCCCGAGTCGACTTGCCTTGGCTAGTTGGACTCTAATTCTTCCAACTTTCCCATATGCCTTTACGGTTTCTCTTTCCAAGTCTTGAAAGATTATTTCATCTTCAACACATAGAATCTGGGATTTATTCTTCTTGAGACAATCCATTCCCAGAATGCAAGCGTAGCATCCTAGTGGTAGGATTCAAAAGTCTGTTTCAGCTATATGGATATCTAACTCAAATTGAAGTTTCCCTGCAGCTTCGATTGAGGCAATTTCCTTTCCACTAGTCAATTCTACTATCATTTTCCTTGTCCCCCTACATTCTAGATGCAATCTTTTAACTGTCTTGGGTGCAAGTAAGGAATGCATGCTACCGCAATCAATTAAGATTATAAATGGCATACCCTTGTAAGTAGATGGAGATTGAATTACTGAATATTGGTGGTCTGCTCCTTTCCTTTCCACGGCAACATGAATGGATCCTCTTTCAATTTCTTCATCTAACATGCATTCCTCAGGTTGTCCAATCATGGTATTTACTTGGGCACCAGCTGTTCTTTCACATCCATGGCATGGGTTGTTGTTGTTGTTCCCTCAGTCTCTTCCACCAACCTGGTTTGGGCTAGGATTTTGAGGACGATTAGAATAATTTGCCCTTAGGTGTCCAATTCTTCCACACTTGTAGCAGTGTCTGATTCCTATCCCATTTGGTCCTTGGGTGATTGCATTAGCTCTATCATTCCCTTTGGCATTGGCCATGTCAACACCATGGTTTGGGTAGCCCCTTCCATAGTTTTTTATTGGATAGTTCCTTTGTCCATTTCGAGTGATTTCCTTGGCCATAGTTTTTGCTCGTGTAAGAGAATCTTTGAGAGTTGTCGGTCTTATTGATTCAAGGCGAGTGTCCAAAGGTGGATTTAGTCCTCGGCAAAACCTTGCAATCTATTGAGACATTGTCATTGGGGGTGCATATTTGTGCAGACTCACAAACTTAAAATAGTATCCTTCCAAGGTTAGGCTTAATTGTCGTAAGTTGTAGAATTCATTCATCTTGATTGATTCAAAAGATGGGGGAAGATAACGTCCTTTCACAGCTTCTTCGATCTCCTCCCAAGTTTGGGAAGCTTCTGTTACTCCTTTATCTCAACAAAACTATTTTCATCAAAGCTTAGCTTTGCCAGTAAGATAAAGACGAGCAGTCATGGACTGATTTGCAGTAATAGTTTCAATAGCTACAAAATAGTCGACCAAAGCCTCAATCCACGCTTCTACATCTTACTCCACCTTGGGTCCTTCACTACTAAACTTGGGTGGTGGTGTTTGCTTTAGAATAAACTTCTTCTCTTGGAGCTCCTTGTATGTTTCATCAATTGTCACTAATTGGCGATTCTGATTATCACACAAGTTGAATGTTAGATTTGATTTTCCAAGAGTTAAAGTACATACTCTCTCTTAGTCAACTATATCAATTAAGGTAATCTTTATTTATCAAAAGAGAAATACAATGGAGATTAGTCATGGATGTCGTATAATGGTACATTTACAAAATAAGGGGGTTTCTTATCTATCTCTAATGCTCTATAAACTGAGGGTAAAGGAGGGTATCCTCTAATAGAATAGCCATTTCAAGCATGTCTCCTGTGGACTATTATATGGTCAAGAGGTAAAATTTGGATGACTTGTTCATACATCCAATGATGTAATCAATCGCATAAAGTGTACTTTACCATTTATCTATCAAAGCAACTCAATTATCATCATAAGCTCATAATTCATGCTCTTCAATAATAATAACAACAAGACTTTATATTTATGAAAAGTATTTACAAAGATACATTGATCATATTTATGATCTACCAATACACCATCTCATGGATCCTTTCCTCATGAAAAGTATAAGGGTCTATGCTCTCATATCTTAGGGGTTTCTCATGTACATGGCAAACAACATAATATGGTGGTTCTTGGGGATAACCAAAACATCCCATACCAAAATAAGGCCTTCTTGGTACTACAACAACTCTCTCGTGTGGTACTATTTGTAGCACTTTTCGATATACCCACAAGGTTTCAGGTATAGGCTCATTCCCAATGTCTAGTAGTTGTTCAGCAAAGGCACTGAACAAAAGGTATATCTTAACTATCCTTAATCGTTCAACCCATCGAATCCTCCATAGTTCATAATGAAGAAGGATGTTACACCCACAATATATCCCCATATGTAACCTATTCCTTGGCTAGAAATCTCTCATGTACCGTGAGTTAGGATGAGGTTGCAATATAAATGGAGGAATAAAGATCATCTCCATTATCTCAAATATAGCCTCGTGGTATGAGAAATTATTTGACCCTAAGGCTACTTGATACATGATAAGAAAAATATCCCGCAAAGGTGTAGCTTCCTCATCGCTAAGTTCATGTGGGCACAATGTGTATACTAGTGTTAGTGCAAGATAGTTAACAACCATTTTCTTCAAACAATTGTGATTATTTTATTAATTCCTTTTATGCATTGACTACTTAACCTTACACTAAAAGCTCATTTGAAACCTAGGCTTTGATACCATGTCTGAGATGTCTCCTCCAATAGACCTCGGACGAGTCCTCTTAGTAGTTGACTGAAATTCATATCCATGCACATCACCATCTTGTCTGCCCATGGGAATCCTTGGACTTAGTTAAAAATGGGAATTTCAGTTCTACTTCACAAGGGAAGCATGGACAAGTCATCCCTAATAGCAATCTAAGGCCCACCTTAGAAAGATCACTTTGTAATCAATCAAAGACAAGAGTGAGGTTAACATTGCACTTGGTTTAAAGAGAGTGAGAGAGGGGGGAGAGTCTAACTTGATCCCCCTACCCATAAGGAAAAATCTTAGCTCCGGCCCCCTAAAACAATGTTAATCTTGGTAACTAATCCTACCGATATTGGGAGGGTCATGATTTAATCAATGAATTATTGGGCCCCACCCATCCATAGGCGTCCAATCGTCATGATTGAAGCCTCCCACTTTCCTCACTGGGGTTTTCTTAGTTTTCTAATTAGCAAAGCATACTACCACACTATTTGGACATATAAAATTAGCTTTCTTTTATTACTCCATTAAACTAGGTTCATTAAACTCAATCTTTGGCACATAACAAATAATTTGGAAAATCACATACTTTATTTCATAATAACATCCAGAATCATCACTTCGTAGAGTGGTACAAAATCGTCTTTTCACAAAAAGACATCGTCTAGCATAGGATAGGACCTTCCAATCCCTCGCGATCGGGCTGTATGTGATCACACTCCAGTCAACATGGAGTTTACTGGCTCAGAGCCCCTCTAAGCTTCCCTGAGCCTCCGGAGCTATCCTACATAACAGGAGCACTTACCACTCGGCCCTTTGCCCTCTCAGGTGCTCGAGTGATCAAAAAGTAAAAACACCTATCTCCCTTAGGAGCATAGGACCCCCCCCCCCCCCCATAGGTGAGTTATTCCACACTCCACAAAGTGTTAAGGAGCATTGGGTTGTTGGGGACCCCAAAGTCCCAAACCACCATAATCCTCAACTCATCTGTCTGTGCAAGCACAGAATCATAAGAACCATAATTCATCATTCACAAATCCAAAAGCAGTCATAACCATGAGACATTTTAACACAGTTGGCAATGTGATGCATGGAATCTATCCCCTCCATCAATTTCCGTGTTCCTTCCTAAAAAGTAATTGATATTACTAACATGTTTTTGTAAATTTAAGTATGTTTTAACTTATCATAATCTATATAACGGACTAGCTTATCCCTCATTAGTAAATTGTAGAATTAATAGCTTAAAAAGTAATCCTTCTTTTATGTACTAAGCCTGATTATCTTTGTTCGACCATCCATCATGATTACGGTTTATGGCCACATCCTCAATTTGTTGTGGGACAGCTAGTTTTTTGGTTTGAATGGGTTTGGGGTTAACCTCTGCTTACACTTCAATATCATGTTAAGTTCTCTCAGTGCAACGGCCACTTCTTCGCATTGGGGAGCTCTCTGAGCATGACCTCACTCAACATCTTGACATATCTTGAGAGCCATGGAAGAAGCTTATGGATTCCAGCAATGGTCTCGCGTAGGTATGGAGAGAGAGAGAGAGAGAGAAAGAGAGAGGTTCAAATGGTTGCAGCTGAGCTTTGTCGCATCAACCAACAGAGAGACTTCTACACGGGTCGTTGTTGTGTTTGTGAATTTCTGAGAACGTACAACCCCGATCAAGAATGCAGAACGGTGACTGTGGAAAGAGGGGAGAATGCTAAATAGGTGCATGTGCCATTGAACTAGGCCTTGGTGGAGAAGGCATTGGGGCTGGAACCTAAGGTGGAGAAGAAACATAAGAGAGATGTGTATTCTATGTGCTAAAGATAAAAAGGGAGGATGTTTTGGCAAACAACGACATCAGCATACAAGATATCCCCGATGCTGAGGCCTACATGCAGGAAAAATTGGTGGACTCACTCTTCTCCAACCAGTGCTATAACTCCCTCATGCATCGAATCAGTGTGGATGTGCTGGAGAATGTAGTAGCCCACACCTTGGATGAGGTAGACTGTAAAGGCTACGTGCAGAAGACTATAGACCAAGCAGCCAAAGTACTAGCCCTGGGCAGCAAACAAGTAGGCAGAGAGTCCCTAGCCTCTAAAAGTACCGAGAGGAAAAGACCTTCCTCGAAAGCTTCTTTGATCAGATATGGAAGTGTGCTAACAACCAAAAATCCAGGAGGGTGTAAATGAAGCTCAGCAACAAGGAGAAGAAGGAGCAGGTGAGACTCCAGATAGGTCACCAATCCACCAGGAGAAAGAGCCATTAGGCGACATGACAGAAACTGAGACAGAGAAGGAGGAACAGGAGGCTCAATCCAGAAGGAAAAAAGCAAAGAAACCCACTAAAAAGACAGATCTGAAGAAGAAACAGGATGAGGGCAAGAAGAAGGAAAAAGAAGATCTAGACAGAGCCAAAAGGGAATCCCTAAGAGAGACTGAAGAGAGGATGAAGAAAGAGAAGGCAGAAGCTAAAAATCTAGCAAAAAGAATCAAAGGAAACAGAGGAAGAGAGAGAGAGAAGAGCTGCGGAAAAGGAGGCGGAGTTGAGGAGACAGGAGGAGGAAGATATGGCCGACGAAGCAACTTGCCAGTCCATAGAACAACAAAGCAGACCCGATGATCTAGGGGCTTTAAGCCTGCCCAGGGATGAGAAACCTAGCTCAAGCTCTGATGTACCCAAAGTCATACCGCATGTGGCCATCAAGGGCAAAGGCAAGGCTCCCATTCATCCCATTCCGCCCCTCTTGCTGCCCACTAGTGAAGCAACCACTCTCACTCCAAGCATCCCGGCGAGCACCAATGTGAACAATTTTGTGGCCTGGATGCAGTACTTCATTAATAAGGAACTGGCCCAAGGAAAGAGTGTGGAGACTATGGCCACTGAGCAAAAAATACTAGCCACAAATGCCGAGTCTAGGCAGGATTTGAAACACCAAAAGGTGGAGGCTTTGACCACACCAATCCCTACTACTATGACACCACCAACAAACTATGATGAGTATGTTGATGAACTGCTCTCCCAACTAGAGAAGGCAAAGGAGAAAAGAAGGATAGCAGTGGTCAAGTTGGAAGCAGAAAAGGAGTTGGTGGAAACCTTCTAGCTTGAAAAGACGAGGCAAATAGCTATGCAGCAAAAGGACATCTTTGAGCTAAAATAGGAACTAAAGGCCAAAGATAACAAGGAGGAAAGCTGGCAGAAACGGTTCAAAGATGAAGCTCAAGAGCTAGTGAAAATGTAGAGAGAACATAAGCTTTTAATCATGCAACATGAGGAATTGGCATCAAAAACAAATCGGATCGAACAAGGCATGGAAGAGTTCGCCACAAAAGAAGAAGAAAGGAAGCAAGAAGAGGAGCAACACCGCAGAGAGATGGAAGCCATGACCGAAAAGTTGAGCCTTGGAAGAAACAAGCAGGAGAGAATGAGTAGGGAATTGGAAGACCAGGATCAAAGACCCATGGCCTTGGTACAAAGTCAAGGAGAAAGTATGGAAGAGATGAAAAAAAGAGCCGAAGATTGGGCAAGGCAAAAAGAACGAATAGTGAAGACCTTGGCGCGTCGCTTGGCTCTTGTAGAAAAAGAGAAAATCCTAGCAGAAAGTAGTGCAGAAAGCAGTGCAGAGGCAGCCCAAGTGGGCCTCAATACTCAACAACGAGCTTTCCTAAATACCATGATGGACGCCACCCACACAGAAGAAGGGGAGTCCCTTGAGGTGGTAAAGAAGAAGTTGAGCAGCATGGCTTGCAGAGCCCTACAAGCAGGGCTACACATGCCACCACAAACCGTTTTAGTTGGGGTGAGCCTTGAGGAACAACACAAACACCTATTGATGGCTGGCCTAACCCCCCATGAGATTGATGCACTGGGGTTTGTAGAGGAGGTAAAACAAGAAGATTGCCTAAGGGGTGAAGCTGAACTGCAATTTGACATGAGCAGATTCAAAGAAGAAGTAATCCCACAACCCCCTTCACCCCACCTTGAAGAACAATAGCCATCCACAAACACATCCATGAAAAGAAAAGCTGCCCTGAGGAAAAAGATAAAGAAAATGGTGGAAGAAGCCTGACATCGATTGAGGGCCAAACCTATGGCATAGTTGTATGCACCTCTTCCACCATGCACAGGTGACTTGCCGGCCAGCTTCCATGCTGAACTCATAGTCTTGACAAGCAAGAAAAAGAGAAACAACCTTTTGACTTCCGCTTCCTCCTCCCCAACGGCCTAAGCAGAGTCCTTCCTCTTAAAGTAGCGGAAGAGGTGATCGGCATTGGAAGCCAGCTAAGCAAACAATGGCTAGAAGAAAGAGAGAAGAATCCCACCCTCTGAGGCACCAAGGATGCAGAGTATTGGCAAAATAACATTTTTGAAGTGCCTCGATCTGTGCCCAGATACGAGTGCCAACGCAGTTGTGACAACAATTGTTCTCCTGGATGGCTTTTTGTACTACCCTTCCCTTTGAAAGAAACAATCCCACCTTCATGACGTATCCTCATAGGGTAGGGTAGATTTTGATACAAACATCCATGGTCACTATGACTTTCCCATCATATATAACCCCTGCACTACCACCTTAGCATAAGCCCTCACTTTCACTGTGGACAGCCTAGATGCCACCCTGATCCGCTTCATTGTTGACTTCTCCTCCTGTCTTGATCGTGCCTTCATTACCACATTCAACTACCTTAGGCTATTAAAAATCTTACTTAAGGAGGATCCCACCCTGGCAGAATGTGATCTCCCCCCACTCTTTTTTATCCTAACGCCATAGATGACTGCTCAATGACCTGCCGAATGATACAGACCAGCCTTCTACCCTCCTGCCTCAATATTCTCGAGGATATGAGTGACAGCCAATTCACCCGCTCTAACCACCCATTCCTCTCCACCACCTCTCTCCAAGTTCATTTGAACCTTAAGGGTTACATGCATAGCTGGAAATTTTTGAGTCGCTCCATTAAATCTCCTTCCCCACCACATTCTGATGATGATAACTAGCAATGACCTACTACCCAAATCATGTAACTTGGTTTTTTTTTTAAGAAGAGGAAAAGAAAAGCAAAGAAAAGGGAAGGTCAAACACAACGGCAGCAAGCAAATAACAATGAAAGGAGCACATGAGACGTCCAAACACAATTCACGGCACATAGCTCACAGTCACTTCACCTAGGGGTCCTCAAGTTAGGCATGTCCGGTGGCCACGGTTGCAGTCGGCTCTGTTCCTAACCCCCTATCCCTTTTTGACTCCCCACTTCACACTTAGGGCACCTCAAGGGCAGGACATACCTAGGGAGGTAACACTTGCCTAAGGTTAGACCTCTCACCCTCAGCTACACACACCATACCTCCCTTCACACGAACGGGGTCCTCAAGTGTGGGACATCACCGAGGCTTAAACCCAGCTCCCTGTTCCACCAGCATGAGCACAAAGCACTGCACAATGAGATAGACACTCCCCTTAGGTAGCGCACTTTCTCCTTTCAGGCACAACAAGATGCTGCAAACCACCAACTTCGGAGGCCCCCATCATCTACCCGACATACCTTGGGTTTTCCATCCAAATCATTACCAAAGCTTCCCAATCAACGGAGCCCACACATGGCCCTATCATCACCCCACCAGCCACTTGCCCAGCACCCACCCTTCCACAACAAAGAGCTCGAAGTGCCATGGGACTGGCACCCATCTTAGAGGGGGATAATGTTAACCTCAATTCGAGATGGCGGAAATATGAGGCAAAGAGTGAAAAAAGGACAGAAAAAGAGCAAAGATGCAGAGGTGGCCCCTAAAGCTGAGCTAAGGCAAAAAGTGCAATTCTAAATGGAAGGCGTCTCAAAAAACTTTAAAAAATCTTGTTAAAGAACACCAGGCTCCCTCCTGTGCCATTTGTAAAAGAATAGACGAGTGTAGGCTTAAGGTATGAGGCAAGAAGAGGGAAATAGGAAAAAGGACCTTGCTACAATGGCTAGTCATGTAAAAAGGCATGGGTGTTCATGGGATTTTAGGGCTTGTATATAAAGTTCAAAAAGTGAATGGAAGCCCATTCTTTGGTGCATAGCTAATAAGAGTCCTCTCTTCTTCTCTTCTCTTCATCTTGTGTGTGTACTCTTGAGAGAGGGAGTGTGAGAGTGTGATTGAGTAAGTGTGTGAGAATGAGGGATCAAGAGGGTGAAGCTCTTCACCATCTCCTCTTCTCTTCTTCTCTTCTATTCTCTTCTCTTGCATGCGTGCGGCTATGGTGGATGGAACTCAAGGGATGATGCTTGAGCTAGCATCTAGGATTGTGGAGCTACCGGTGTGTGCGAGGGAGGAGGCAACTCATCTCGGCATCGAGGTAAGCTCACTACACTCGTAGGTTCTAAGGCGCGTCGGCAAGGTGAGAGATAGCCATTAGAGCTCACAAATGCTTGAAGCAATAAGCGGTTAGTGGGTCTTGGTGGTTGAGCATGAGCTCCCTCTACAGTAACATTCTTCAATGAACTACCACCAATGCTTGACCCTTTGTCGCATCCCAAGAAGTTATATCAATCTTCAATCTCCAACTTAAAAAAACATGAATATCAAATGAAATTCAAACTCAAACCTGTCAATATATCTTACAAAATGAGAGATAATATTACCAATTGGTTTTCATCATGATGTAGCTTAGTTGGATTCCATAGATTAATTGATGATGATGTCTCATTGGTATCTTGTAATTCTTTAAAATAGTCTGACTATTCTCTTCCTAAATTGAAAATTACAAGTCGGTCTTGAAGACATTCAAACTTCTCCTCACTAATCCCCAACTCTTTCTCAGCATCCCTTGCCTTGTTGAAACAAAGAGAAAGGACATCCCCTGCATCAATAAACTTGTCATCTACAATTTCCATGTTCAGTTTTAAGTAACTCTTCATTGGATTCATTCTCAACATCAATTATGCCATTTACACCATCAAAATTCTTTGCAATGATTGCTAAATATTAATACTCGCTGAGATTAAAGAGCCTTTGGATATCTAATAATAGTATGTGTTTATTGTCCTTAATAGGAAAAGCTTGAAGAGAAGGAACAATATAGAAAGAAGGGGAGTAGAACACAATATCTACATTTGCATGGCTTTCTTCAATAATGGTCTCAACTCTGAATTAGGCGACATCTAGTTTGTTAGTCATATATGTTTTTTGTTGAGGGTTTGTACATTTCCTCTGCATCCTTCTCATTTTCCACCTCATCCAGCAAGCAAAAGCTATAAGATTTTGCTACCGCCAATTGTTTTTCATTAGATTTAATAGGATATTTAACAAGAATATATATAATAAATGCAGCTAATTTGATATAAGCCTACATTTTCCAGAATAAGTTGAACAAAACATGCCTGTTACCCAAAACCTGTCGAGAGAATGAGCTCCACACTTCCTAGTAAACAATGCCTTCTCTAAAGGTGAGGTCCCAATAGGTATGTGAACATATTCCTTTGTATCCTTTTCAACCACCACACTCACATTGCTAGACTTTCAAACTCAACAAAGTCCTCCACACAACTTTTTGCAAGAGTTCACCACATGGTCAATATCCCAATTAGATTTGAAAATATCCTTTGCAATTGCATAATAACATAACTCCATGCCATTCTAAATAAGAAAGTCTAAGAGCCTTTTTTAGGGAGAAACCTCTATGATTTGAGAAATCTTGGAACCCTCAATGGTGACTTACCTTTGGCTGGACATTTTCTTAGGTATTTCCACACTTTTTTGCTAAATTGAGGGAATTTCAAGAGTAAATGCAGTACAAAATGAACCCCTTGATTTAGTCATCATGCAATCGTGATTGTGCCACTTTCGGCCCCTGCCTCGAAGCTTCATCCATGATACAGTGCAATCAAGAATCCTCAACAAGACACGTCACTCTTCTTTAAAGAAATGCACTACTGTCTTTTGTGCCATATTGACTAGAGTACTTGGCCCATCCTCCATGATAGGGCACGATTCAACCTCTTCGTAGAGATGCGGTGCTACCTCTCATGCCGTATCAGCTAGCCCGTTCTCTATGATACAACACAATTCAACCTCTTCATAGAGATGACACACTACTACCTCTTGTGTTGTATCAGCTTTTGTCCATGATACAACGTGATTCAACCTCCCCACATAGATACATTGTTGCTCTTCGCACCGTATTGGCTAGTGCTTGGCCCCTCCTCCATGCTACGGTCCCCTCAATTAGATATTTTTTGTTTGTTTTTTTGTCATTTTTTATGGCAAGGACAAAGTAGACATCAAGAAAATTTTATATCGACAGCAAGGATAGTAGACAAGTGGCTAGGCCATTAGAGATTCCAAAGGTTATTGCTCCTAAGATCCCTCCTACTCTTGGTTTTGTCCAGTCTCCTACTATGCAATCAAAGAAATCGAGTGTAAAGACAGTATCTTCTCCTCCTGCTCAAGGCAAGGCCCATGTGGCTAATGAAAAACCCTATGATCTTGGTGCACAGTTCTCTCCTCCAACCCAACCTCCCCAAGGACACCTAGTCAGCCAACTGATCAAGCTAGACCCTCTTCTAAAGGAAGTGAACCTTCCAAGCCAATTAGGAGAAAGAGGAGATCTAGATTCTACTATATGCAAAAGTGTTCTAGTATGATAAGGAAGGCCTAGAGACCCACTGAGCATGTCATTCTAAAGAGAACTTTTATCAGAGTTATCAAGGATAATTCTGATAGATTATTATCAAGGGTGTCCTTTGAATCTGGTTGTTAAAAGAAATGGCAGCTTGCAACTATTTTTTGTATTTAGGAGGCAGTTGAAGATTTCATTATTGATTTTATGAATTATGCTTACATTATTACTACTCATGCTCATTGGATCACCTTGATGAACAAAGATTTTAGCATGGTCAACAGAGTCATATACAAGTTCGATAAGGTATTGAGGCCCTTACCTACTACTAATAAAAAAGTCTTTGAGATCTTTAATATTTCCCAAAATCGTCTAGGAAAGTTAAAGAGCCAAAGATTAAGGATGTGACACACCTATACTCGACAAGGAATGCATCCTAGTAGGAGTTTATGTCCAAGAAGAAAAAACACAAGAGATATAAAAACCAAGCATGAGATTTGCAAGAGAAAACTCGTTTTGCTTAGTGCCATTAATAATGAGAGAATGGGTGAAGTGTATGGCCAAATGGTTGTCAATGTTTCTTGCATTTCTTATGAAGAAGAGGACTATCTTAGCATATCTCTTGAGGACAAGTCCATGCTAGTGAAAAAATATATTCAATTGTTAGACTCTATAATTTATTGTTGCATAAGGTAAGATACTTAAGTTCTCAATGTTAAGTATTTAGAATGATTGTATTGTTGATTGCAAATAACTTTCCTATGTTTTTTTTATTTGCTTTAGGGCATTGATTGGTTCTCTTATATCTCTAAAAGTATACTTATTATTGATCCATTGTTATCAGTGGAATTATGTTCAAGATCTTGTTCAAACATAGCAATGTTTTTCAAATATTTTGATTCCATCACAAACTACCATATATTTTTTCTTACGTCGAAAAGTATGCAATTTTCTAAAAGGGTTAACATATACTTCTTTATTGTTGTATTTATTTCTTACTAATGTTTTCTTTGTAGAGGGCATTGGAGTCTTGTATATGTTGATGTACTTACTAGAGAAATTATCCTCATGAACTCTCTAAGTGGTATTCATGGCCAAGCAAAAAAGTGTGCTGAATGGAATGGTGCTTGCTTTTTTGTTAATGATTTATTTTATTTGTTTATCTATTTTAGTTACCAGTGTCCATTTGTAGTGTTTGCATACTCATGACTACCTTTTTGGATACCACATATGAGAATATTGTTGATTGTGAAAAACCGTACAAATTTGTCCAACAAGAAGTACCATTGCAAAGTAATGCATCTACTTGTGGATGGATTATGATTTTAAATGTTTGTAGGATAATAGATTCAAAGATATTCAAGACAAATGAATTGAGTGTAAGTCTCTTTCATATTATTCATTTTTTGAGAGACCCTTATCAACTTACCAACTTGTTACATTTATTCTTGCAATGTTGGGATTACCCTAGCTCATATATGCAATGAATAAGGGAGCAGTGTATTGAGTTGATTTTGGATAGAGTAATCACACCAATCAATCCCGATTGTTCTCCACAGAAATCTTCAACTAAGGGCAATGGCAATGGCAATGGCAATGGCAATGGCAATGGCAATGGCAATGGCAATGGCAATGGCAATGGCAATGGCAATGGCAATGGCAAGGGCAAGTCATCTACAAAGACTAGTAAGGAAAACTCCAAAAAGAAAGGAATGCTAACACTTTCATCTATGAAGTTTGATCCATCTCCTCTTAAACTTGAAGGAAATTGAACACTTATCAAAGTCAAATTCTTTGAGCAAGCAAAGAAAAACTCCCCTGTGAAAAGACTAAAGATCTTTCTAGAAAGTGATGAAGAATTTACAATGCTAAAGAATGAGAAGCTATCGGAGACAAAAGAAACATAGATGCAAATGAAAACTTGGGAGGATGCTTCATTATTTTGCATTCTTGTATATTTTCACTTTAATTTTGTAATGCATGATGTAATGAAAAGCTTTTAATCCTATGTAAATATAATAATTTTATTTAAGAAAACTTCCTTCATAATGGCTTATACGTTTGTATTGAATGATATCCTTTAAACAATGTCACCCAACAAGATGAGATACTGCAAAGTTTTCATATTTATTACTCAAAACTTACAATTGTAGGAGGCAAACAACTCATATAAGAGAAAGAGCGTTCAACTCTTTTCCCATTTATTTTACCATTGACTTTGAGCTTATATCTAGGGGATTTATTGTCTAGCAACTCCAAGGTATCCCTTACATCCTTTAGACTCCAATAGAAGTGGCATTTACCTCATTGTCTTCTTCATGTGCTATAACTTGCACCTTAAGTTTAAAAGGCATGTGTTCTGTATCAAAATCCAAGGGAATCCAAATGCCTAGTTTAAGTTTATATTTCTTATAATCAAAGCCCAAAGCAAGAGTTTGTCGAGTAATATTTAAGATAAAGCCAAAGATTGGGAGAATATAGTATACCTCATGATATCACCCTTATGGTCATACGCTCTAGATTTTCAAAGCCTTCCTATAATGTTATCAAAATCCTCTTCTACAAAATTTCTACTTAGCCAAGATACCTTTTGTTATAAGATCTGACATACATGCTCGACTTTCTTATATACTTAAAAGATATATGGTAAATATTATGCTGGCACAGAGAGAGAACATATGAGAGAAAAGAAATATGTAGAGAGAGAGACAGATTGAGAGATTGACAACACACTAGGGACTGGAAGATGGAGCAGCCCCCCGCCCCCCTTTTGGAGTTATATTATTGACAAGGAGCAAGCTCCTCCATTACACATAAACTAGTTCTTACTCATAGATCTTGGGAACAAGATCACGGTTCCTTGCACGGTATACAACCAGCTAACACTTGCACAACATGGAAGTTGGCACCTTTTGATCCTTCTTGAGTCTCTCCTTCTTTCCTACACATATTGTGTAGGGATTTCCTAAGAGCTTGATTTTAGCAGAGCTTCCCCAGCACTTGCACATTCTCTTCTCCTCTTGGATGAATGCAAAGTGATGCTTCCTTCTGTCAACAATCGTGTGATGGGAGGATGTGCTTGAGCTGCTGCGCCAAACACACAGTGTATATAGAAGAGGAAGCTCACTCAAGAACACAAGAAGAGAGATGGAGGCCAAAACATTTTCTTGTTGGTTTCTTCTTCTTCTACACACTATACAATGTACACAAAGTATAGATAAGATACAACATAAAGGAAAGTGGCCTTCTAAGTCAAATAGTGCATAACCGACTACACTAATCGACTTTTGGCTAGGGAGAACACAGAACAAAAGTCGACAATGCTGAGCTATAGATGGTGATCTAATGTTGAGCATTGAGGTAACAAAGACAAGCTCTAGGATCAGGAGTAGAGATCTCCAGAAGGAAGCTTGTCAATATCTTATCTGTTGAAGAGATCTAAGAGATTCAAGAAGGGTAGGTGGAGGGTGGCTATGGCTACCAAGTAGAGCATGGATCATCTCCCTGCACATCCAAATCACCTAATAACTTTTGCAGTCATACCACCTCACATGCTGCCATAGCAGCACCTCTATACTCAGCCTCTGTACTTGATAAAGCAACTGTAGGTTGCTTTTTGTTGCTCCATGTAGCTGCTACACTACCAACTGAAAACATGAATCCACTTGTAGATCTTGTGTCTGGCATGCTACCAGCCCAATCTGCATCTGTGTATCTAAAGACATATACGTCCATACCTGCCTCATAAAAAAGTTCATAATGTAAAGTGGACTTCACATACCTCAATATACATCTAATTGCATCCAAATGAGGCTTTCTAGGCATCTGCATAAACTGACTAACAAGGCCAACAGCATAGCTCAAGTCATGCCTTGTGATAGTCATGTAAATCAAACTCCCTACTATCCTCCTGAATATAGTAGGGTCTTCTATCTCATCCCCAACGTCAACACTCAACTTCACATTTTGCTCCAATGGTACTGAAAGAGGCTTACATGCTATCATAACAAACTTGGATAACATATCCAAGCCATACTACCTTTGGGATAGCCATATACCATCATCACATGTGATCACCTCAATACCAAGAAAGTATCTCAGCTCACCCAAATCTTTAATCTCAAACTTCTTCTTCAAGAAGTCCTTAACTTCAGCAATCCCATTGTCACTGTCACCTGTAATAATCAAGTCATCCACATAGATGACTATGATGACCAAACCTGCATCTCCCTTTCTCACATAAAGTGAGTCACCAATATCAGAAATACAAAATCCAATATTGATAAGATGCTCTTCAATCTTGTCAGACCATGCTCTAGGTGCTTGCTTTAGCCCATAGAGTGCCTTCTATAACCTGCACAAATATATGGGATGCTCTAAATCCTCATAACCTGTTGGCTGCTCCATATACACTTCTTCTTGCAATTCACCATGCAAAAGAATGCATTCTTAACATCCATTTTTTGCAAACTCCAACCTTTGTCTTATGCCAAGGCAATCACACACCTAACAGTTGCCATCCTAGCAACTAGACTGAATGTCTCTTCATAATCTATGCCATATGTTTGAGCCATCTCCTCATCCATTGTTGCATCCCAATGAGCATGACCAACAGCATTTTCAAAACAAGTGGGCTCAACATCCTCAATTATTTTCTCCATATAAGCATAATGGTGAGCTGCATAACCTTCAAAACCAAAACTTTTAACAGGGTATCTGACCCTACTAGACCTGCGTACCACCGGATCACTCAATGGAGCCTTTACATTACTATGAGCTCTCTGTACACCTGGTGTCCTGACTGAAGGAATACCAAGTTCATCATCCAAACTCTCTCAACCACTAGAATCTCCGTCAAATCCCAAATGACTGGTAGATGCATCATTACCATCCAGCACTTTCTTCTTTTATTTGTCCTTCCTTACAACACTTATAGATCCACCTGAAGATGTGGTGCTACTCCTTAGGCTCCCAGACCAAGGCCTGACTATAGATATAGTACCAAATGATGTTTCTGGTCCACTAAGACTCCATGATTCTTGTTTTTTTTTCTGCACATAACTGTCCTAATAATTATCATCATCTAATACATCACCAACATGTGCATACCAGCTGCCCATCTCATTGAAGATATCAGCCCTGCTCACTCTAAACTCACCTGTGACAGGGTTATAACAACAATACCCTTTCTGCTCTAAAGAGTACCCAATAAAAAAATATTTTTCAACCTTTGGATCAAGCTTCTTCCATAGCTCATCTGGCACATGAACATATGCAACACATCCAAATACCTTCAAGTGCGATACATTGGGCTTCTTGCCAATAAAGCACTCTTTTCCCATGAACTGCAGTTGTGGGAGTTCTGTTCATAATGTAGACAACAGTATGGACAACCTCAAACCAAAAATGTTTGGGCATATTATTTTCAGCCATTAATGCCCATGCAACTTCTGCAATATGCCTATTTTTTCTTTCTGCAACCCCATTTTACTGTGGAGTATACCTGCAAGTGAATTGTCTCTTTATCCCATGAGTCCTCAAGAAGCTAGTAAACTCATTAGAGAGGTACTCTCCCCCTCCATCTGATCTCAAGCACTTCACTTTTAAGCCCGTTTCTGTTTCAACAGCTGCCTTAAAAGATTTTAAGTGCTCAAACACATCACTCTTTTCCTTCATGAAGTATACCCATAGCTTCCTTGAACAGTAATCAATAAATGTGATAAAGTATTTGCTGCCACTAAGAGATACATTCTGTGTAGACCCCTAAACATCTGCATGTACTACATCAAGTATATTTTTGCTCACTTCTCTATCATGCGAGAAGGGTTGTCTCGCCTGCTTACCAAACTGGCATGCTTCATAGACTTTAAGCAATTCTGCAACTCTAAAAGAAGGCAACCCTGTAACCAATCCTTTGGGGATTGCATTAATTTCAACCTTTACAATTTGCATGTCCAATACGTTTATGCCATATTTCAATATCTGCAACTACTCCTTCTCCTTTAGCATACATAGCAACATCCATTGCAGGAATTCAGCATCTAAAGTGAACATTTAGCCACAACTCTGCTTCCTTTTGTGACCAACCTGCACTTATCATTAAAGTCTTCTACAAAAGAACCTTTTGCATTGAATCGGACTTGCAACCCCTGCTTTACCATTTGGCCAACAGACACTAGATTCTTTGTAATTGATGGCACATGTAATACATCTATCAAACTCTTTGTCTGGCCATCATACAAGGACAAGGGAACCTTTCCAATGTGTGAAATTGGGTGGCATGAATCATCACCCATCTGCACATAACCTAGGTTTTGTAAGTCCTGCATCTCTCCAAACCATTCAACATGATTGGTTCATATGATTAGATGCACCTGAATCGACATACCATATCATCACGTGTTCCCTTTCCTATAACTGCATTCATCATATGATGCATAACAAACAGACACTCATTTTTGTCTTCATTCTATTGTGAAGACGATGCATAGTTTCCTTGCTACAATTTACCACTGCGAATATCATCCTTCTTAGCATAACAATTGGCTGCAATATGTCCTGTTTTGCCACAATAATGGCAAAAAATAGCAAAATTTTCAGAGCCTCTATTATGCCATCATCCACCTCTTCCTCTAGAGCTCCCCCTACCTCTAAAGTTTCCTCTGCCTCCGGAAACCTGCATTTCACCAAACTGTTGATTGAACCTGTTTTGTTGGTTATCGGTAGCACGTCCCATACCATGTCCTCTCGAAGAGGATCTACCACGTCCCCTTCTTGAAATTGAGTAAAATGCTTGGACCTGTTCACCATTTCTTTCAGATGAATCACCCTGCATATTGATCTCTTGAGTAATCATGAGAGAGATCAACTCATCAAAATTCGGAAATGGCTTTCGTACATATACTGAAGTAACAAATGATTTTCATGTCTTCTCATTATTAAGGCCACTCAGAGTGAATGAACCAAATCATCATCATCCAGCATTGCATCAATCGCTGCTAAAGCATCTGCAATGCTCCTCACCTTCAATACATACTCATTGACAGGCATCTTCCCTTTCTTCAAGGCATTCAACTCTTGCTTGAGTTGAATCTTTCGTGCCTTTGTATTTACTGTAAACATGCTCTCAAAAATTGTCCAAGCTACATGTGAAGTTTCTACATTCCTGATATGTCCCAGCATAATATTATCAATGACTGCAGATAGCCGATACATCACCTTTTTGTCTTTTGCATTCCACTTTTTCCATGCTTTTAACTCATCTGCAGTCGGAGGGATACCCAGCTCTGGCTCCTTTTCTTCACCTAAAATAAACTCATAAAGGCCATTTCCAATGAGGAAGTTCGTCACACGAAACTTCCATGAAGGTACTCAATAATGGTATTTCCACTGTTCTCTGCCATTATCATAAACAAGGATACAACACAACAAGCTAGTCTTCTGCAATCTTTCACAACACGTACACATCACTATACCAAGCAACCTTTTTCACTGATTGCTCAATAGTACATGTAATCTGCAACCTGTTTTGTAGATAAAGCTTATGTTTGCTTCCTACAAACACCTCAAAAATTACAAATTCGCAATCTGTAATCTGTGCACCCACTTTCGGTCAATGTCGTCGAAATTACAATGTATCCTAAAACTGATGTTCGCAACCTTGCAGCTCTAAAACAGGGCCTGAAATGACCTCAAACGCCCAAAATAACTACAGGAAAGCCCTGAAGGGCATATCTGCAAAATATATAGTGCTCTACTCGCACACCAAATCTCACAACAATCTGAGATTTTTGCTCGATCTTGCTTCCGATGCCTCCATAGTCTGCCTCCACAAGCACTATCCAAGAGAAAGAGTGGAAGAATGGGAGAGATTCTTACCCATTGCTTGCTTTCTCGAACCTTGCTTCTTCTCATTCACTTCAGCCTTCAAAATCAGCCTCTCTCAGTGGCACAGCTCTGATACCATGTCAAGAATCATGTAATGGGGGGATATGCTTGAGCTGTTGCGCCAAACACACACTATATACACAAGAGGAAGCTCACTCAAGAACACAAGAAGAGAGATGGAGGCCAAAATGTTTTCTTACTGGTTTCTTCTTCTTCTACACACTATACAATATACACAAAGTATAGACAAGATACAATATAAAGGAAAGTGGCCTTCTAAGTCAAATAGTGCAATGGATAAAGTGAGCTTGCTTACTGAATCTATCAATGATAGTCCAGATTGCATCATTGCCTGCTTGTGTGCGAGGAAACTCCATGATAAAGTCCATGGCTATACTTTTCCAAGGCTCATTGGGAATAGGTAATGACTTCAATAGACCAGGTGGTTTATGCCTGTCATACTTTACTTTTTGGCATATCTTGCACTCGCGGACATATCTTTCAATGTCAACTCTAAGAGTGGGCCAAAAGAAATATATTTCCAATGCTTGAATAGTAGTTAGAATACCCCTATGTCCAGCATATGGAGATGCATGTGCTTCATTCATTACCTTGTGTCGCAATGGTAATGCTACACAAATTGCTTGATGATGATATAAATAACCATCTCGAATCAAGTAAGGTGTAATCGACTGACCTAAGTTGAGCTGATCCCATATGGTTGAGAAGTCGGAATTAGTTGCATACATTTTGGGTAAATCCATGAACTCGTTATGGTAAACAATTGTGATTGCATTCACTCGAGGTCACCGTGATAGAGCATCTGCTACCACATTCTTAGTTCCAGATGTGTGAAGGATTTGAAAATGAAACGTAGATAATAAATTTTCCCAACGCATATGTTTCTTTGAGAGCTTCTTCTAAGTGAGAAAGTATCTTAGACTTTGGTGATCTGTTTTAATAACAAAATTTGCACCAAGTAAATAGTGTTTCCATACTTGAAGAGCATGTACCACTGCCATAAGCTCTTTCTCATATACTGAAGCATGTAGCTCATGATCCTTGAGGTGTCGGCTCTCAAATGCTACCACATGATGCTCCTAGTTAAGCACAGCTCCAATACAATCCCTAGAAGCATCACAGTGAACTTCAAAAGATTTTTGAAGATCCAGAACTATGAGAATTGGTTCTTGAGTCACAAGAAACTTAATTCTTTTAAAGGCTTGTAGTTGCCTTGATCCCCAATGAAAAGGCATTTGCTTCTTAGTAAGGTCATGTAGAGGAGATGCAACATACGCAAAACCTCGTATAAACCTCCTATATTATGAATATAGGCCCAATAAATTTCTAACTTCATGTACAGAAGTAGGTGTAGGCCATTCATCAACAATGGCTCGAATCTTCTTAGGATCCATTCTCACCAAATTGTGAGAAATAATATGGCCCAAGTAATGAATTTCCGAAAGGAAAAATTCACTCTTCTTAGCATTGACCTATAGTCTATGCTTGCAAGGCTCTTGAAAAACAATAGATATATGTTTTCTATGCTCTTCTTGAGACCATGAAAATATTAGAATGTCATCAAAGAAGACGCCTGTGAACTTTGAGTGAGGTCTGAAAATTCTCTCCATCATTTGATTGAATGTGGCAAGTGTGTTAGTCAAACCAAATGGCATGACTAAAAACTCATATAGTCCAAACATTGTACGAAAAGCTATATTATGAACATCTTCAGGTGTTATCCGTATCTAGTGATAGCTGCTCTTGACATCAATGCGACTAAAGACACTAGCCCCTTGTAACTTATCCAAGATATCATCTATCCTTGGGATGATAGGAAAACGATTCTTGATTGTCACCTTGTTCAAAGATTTATAGTCTATGCACATATGGAAAGAACTGTCTTTCTATGGAGAAGAGCTAGGTTGAACTAACCCTTTTTCCAACAGTTCGTTTACTTGTTTTAGGATCTCTTGCTGACTTGCACTTACTCGGTAAGGCGGTTGGTTAGGTGGTGAACTGTCTAGGATAAGATCAATTGTGTGATCTTCCAGGTGCTTAGGAGGCTCAGGGAGGTCAGTTATAAATATATGTATGTATCACATGGGTTCAACATAAGGGATTTTTAAAATAAAATTTTTACACATTTTTTACAAATAGAAGGGTCCCATATAAAGGGGTTACTTACAAATTGAATAGAAAAGGGTTATGTTTTATTAAGGAAAATTTTATAGATAAAGATATGTATAAATAGGCCTTAAATGCACGTGATATAGAGGGTATACATATAGTGAACTACCCGGGTTAGGAGGTAACACTCCTGGGAGTGAATCACTAAAACAATCTTCATATTGTTAACAAAATCATGTCTGGCTTGATCAATTAAAGATAGGGATTCTTTTAAAGTCTAAGACTTAGAAGAATTAGTTGGTATTGTGTGTTCATTAGAGACATCAACTGCCCTTGAATCATTAGCTTCTTTTGACTCTCTCACAAAAATCATGTACGCAAAAATAGCTTTCTTCATTTCTTTAGAAATACTACCATGACTAACCATTAGCATAGGAAAATCTCTAGCGTCAGCAACGCATACTATGTTATGACCCTTAAATTGAAATGCAAGGGTCTTCTTAACAAAATAGGGAAGAGGTGTAATCTTGTAATGCCAAGGCATGCCTAAGATAACATCATAGTTACCAATGGGTGCAAGTAGAAAATATTCTTGGTCGCGGTAAAATCCCCAATTCTAAGATTCAACTTCCCTTGGATAGGAGTAGAATTGGTTGTAAGTCCTTCAAATGCCAAACCTAATCCAATTGGTGTTCCCAATCGATCCAGTGGAATTTGTAGCCTTTCAATAGTATCTGTTGACACAAAATTATTTGTGGACCTTGGATCAAAGAGTATCAAAACTCATTGATTATTGAGTATCCCCCAACCCTTTAAGAGTTGTCTTTTATTCTCATTTGAATGAGTGTTATCTTGCACATCCGGAATAGAATTTGAGGATGGCGGAGGAGGATCTTTAACCACATTTTCTTCCTTCCTTTTGTAAGTAAAATAAGGCTTCATATGCTCTAACTCACTACAAATAAAGCACCTTCCTTCCTCTTTGTACTTTTGTATCTCAAAGGGTGAGAGATACTTACGCTTCTTCTTGTTACCCTCTGGCTTTGAATATTGGTCATGGGTGGAGGTAGGTCTTCTTCAATTAGTCATGTCTCTTGGTTGATCATAGAGCTGCTCTTGTCTAGCTCTATAAGAACTCATCTCCAGCTTTCGAGATGTACCAGGTGTATGCAAACTCTCAACTATGATGGAAGACTCCATCATACGTGATAAGATTTCATGTGGATACACCTTCATGGTTCTCTGTAAATGAGAGAGTAGGCTAGCTTCAAACTTCCTTTTCTTCTCTTCATCTTGCTGATCTCCATGAAAGGAGTAACCTTGAGAAGAGTAGACCAAAACTTGTCCACATAACTAGTGACCTTCTCTTGCTCTTTTTGGCCTAGCTAATCCCACTCCTTCTTAACATCATTCTCAAAATCAGGAGGTAAGAATTGAGTATAAAACTTCTTCTTAAACTTTTTCCAAGTTGTAGATTTCCTTCCCTCCAAAATGAGAGTCAACCACACCAATTGCTAGCGGTGTCTTTCAAGTGCGTGCCTACATACGTGAGCTTGGACTTTTCTGAGAAATTACTATTAAAAAAAGAAACTTCAAATTTCCTGACAAAGGCTAATGCCTTAGCAGGATCTCTCTTACTGGAGTAAGAGTCTAACTTTATGTCCTTATCCCCAGACTTGAAAGTCTTAGTATTCTTAAGCTTGCACCTCTTAGGTCCCTCTTTGTCCGTTTGCGGATTGCACGAGACTTAGAACCAAGAGAGTAGGAACTAGAAGATGAGGAGAAGGAGGAGGAACTAGAGTAATCAGGGGAGTAGCTAGTTGCTGAGGGAGATGACTCCCTCCTTATCCACCTCACTCGAGGTGAGGTTTTTTTACTCTTCTTAACCCAATATTCATTCTTGTAGGGATCTCCTTGGGGCTTGATTTTAGCAGAGCTTCCGCAACACTTGCACCTTCTCTTCTTCCCTTGGAACTTGATTTCAGTAGAGCTTCCGTAGCACTTGCACCTTCTCTTCTCCTCTTGAATGCATGCAAAGTGAGGCTTCCTTCACCTCCCCCACACCCAAGGAGAGCCTCCTCTTTTATAGGCTTCAAGAGCTTCTCTTCTTGGAGAGAGACTTGAGCGCCAAGATTGGGAAGGTTGATCTTCATGCAAGATGTGGTTGTTCTAGGACTGACTCTGCAGCACCAATTTCAAGCTATCTTTCTGTGCATTGCTTGGATGGAAAAAACGTCCAACACAAAAGTTGTAGATCTCGTCGTTTTTGATAACTCATGAGGGCCATTTCCATAGATCGGATTTTTATCAGGAGATATTTTTAAAAATGGATTCAACTTGTCTATTTTAAGAAAAATAACTTTTTAAACTCCACTCTTAACTTATGGTCCATGCAACCACCTTGAGCCATAGGTAAGGAGAGTTCATTAAATTTCCTTGGGCCTCAACCTTAATATTGTCTTCCACACAAAAGCTTGTGTCATCTTAGACCTTAGAAAGAGAAAAATCACTTCTCTCCTCACTTCCAAAGGATCACATCTTTTGTCTTTCTTAGTGAGAGAATTACCTCTTTCATCTTTCTTAATGAAAAAAATGACCTTAAACCTTAACTTGTAAGGGAAAGTACGATCCCAAATGAATGCAATGTTCATTACACACAAGTAAACATTCCCAGGCGTCCCCAGATGCACACATTAATACATATTCACAATGCTAATGTACTTTCTCTTCTTAGAACTCAATCCATCTTCATTTATGTGTAACTCCTTAATTCTTGTGTACACTCTTACACTTGGCATACACTTCCTTTCTCCTTCATAACTTATACTACATGTATCAGATATCCCCATCATAGTGCTCTGATCACCCCATTAAGTGATGCACTAAGAATATTGGTCTCTAAATGGTCTCATGGCCATACTAGATCATCATCAACACTTGAAGAAAAGTGAGTCATTAGTTTCTTGATATAAATTTACTAAATAGAGAATACATAATAAGCAATCAATTTTTAGGCATATTCTTGTTGAGATCCTTCTAGCCATCATGAACTTTTGAATATCCTAAGATATTTTGAATTGAAAATTTTGCATCATTGCCTTATTAAGAATATCACATTTTAGAAATGAAAGACTTGGCTATGTAAAATTCTCATTATGCCCATATATATCTACTATAGAGGGAACCACATACTGTGCATAATATATAAAAACCCTACCCTCACTAAAAAAACATACGGTCTAATCAGTATAGATAATGTCTGTTGCAAACACCTTATGAATTGTATGAAAGGTTCCACTCAAGATTTCCATAGGTTTTCATTTAATACTTGTTGATGAAAATATGTCTACAATGAATAATTCATTATTAGTACTTAAATAAAAAAATATATTACATACATTATCAACTAAAGACTTACAATGTGTTTGTTGAAAAACACATTCGTTTGGAGGCAAGTGCATATCTTTGGCCATGTAAACATGTTACACTTTGACAAACCACCCTTCAATCATAATTTTGAAGGCAATGATATATCCCTTCCAATGATATTTTATATCTTCTCATTTTCGTCTTTTCACCTTGTGAAAGCCCTTACAAGAGGGCAACATGGTAACCCAATCATTTACACCAAAGGTTCTGCACTCCCAATTTCCATTGGCTCCCTCGCTATAAACGGTGTAAGAGTTTAAGAAATGAGAAGAGGGCCTTGTGGATGCCATAAAAAGAATGAATTTTCAAAGAAAGAAGCTCAGCGAGAAATATAAATGAACTAAAAAGAAATACTAATAAGACTAATGAAAATATATTAGGTACCAAAAAGAAAAGTGAAAGTTCTCAACTTTCATAAAAATCATTTCTTAACTTCAAAGCATATTTATCGTGTCCTTTGTCAAATTTATAAGTAAATAAGAACTTTAGGACTACCAAAACATGTTAAACTTTTGAGATTTTGGCTAAGAAGGAGAGAATCACGAAGTGGACTCTACTATGTCCAAAAAAGAGGAGACAAAAACACCATATCCTTGCACACATTGCAAACTCTCTTTGGCCTTTTTCTTAATCCCCTGATTAACAAAAGTGTATTTTTTGGATCATTTTTTACCCTCATGTGCTCCTCCAAATTCCATTTCCAACGATATCTTGCTCTATTCCAACTTGTAGATACCTCACACTTCTTCTAGATAACCATCTAACTCTATACAAGCTTATACATGCTACAATAGAAGAGATAATGATATATTATATCAAACAATCTACATGCTCCACGATTATATAACAATGCTTCTCTCTTGTAAAGGTCCTCATAAGGGCAAGATGTGGTGGTGAGAAGCTCAATCATCATCAAATTTTCCAATCTTTTAAGCTAGAATTAATTGCATGATACTATCAACACTTCACAAGTGAATGCATGATAAAATAGATAGCAAGCATTAACAACTCAAAGCTTGAAGACAACATCAATAGTAGAATCTCTCCCTAAAAAGATCCTAAGATATCAAAACATCAAGAAACAAAACTAATTACTCAAATAAGAATCCATGACACACAAGTTTTAACTTTTTCAAAAAAAAACACCCTTTAACATATGACCTCACTTCTTTAGCTTCAATATGATTTACATCAATAATAAAGCATTGTGCTCCAAGTATCCGAGTTTAGTATTCTTTGCATGGATTTGAGTATATCAACCATTCTAAAATTAGGTTTATTATTTTTCATTAGCATATTAATTTATTATACTATCAACTCAATCTATGTAAGGTCAAAAGCTTGATTGTATCGCATTGCACTTATTCAAAAAAAGAAGAGAAAAAGAGAAAATAAAAGAAATATGGACCCACAAGTACTACACAACACCTAAGGAAGAAGAGTATGTCACATTGCAACCCATTGTTATGATAAAAAGGATAGTATTCACAATGGTAAATTACAATAAGGAAATTATGCATCATCTTCAAGGATGAATGATGATAAAAGTGGGCATTTGTTTGTTGTGCAACATATGATAAATGTCGTTCCAAGAAAGAGTACAAGTGATCATGTATGGTATGTTGATTCAAGTGTATCATATAACTAGCCATGCTAGATAGTTTAGAGAGATGCAAGATTCATAGAGTCCATGTTCATTATGTATTCTACTAAGCAAAAAAGATATCGTTCTATTATAACCATGTTGAATGGTGAGTTTAATGTGAGAAAGAATGTTACTTTGGATTATATGATTATATGAGTAGTAGAGATGCGTTCGATGTTGATGATGATGATCCTAATAGTCATGTGCATGTCAAAAAGTAAATATCATGGATTCCTAGTGGACTAAATATGTCATCTAGTAGTAGATCTATAATCATTACTTGGTTTAGGAGACTAAGGAGTAACCCCACATTTTCAAGTGCATCTAGTAGTATTGTAGATAATGACAAAGGGAAGAAGAAAGTATCACATAGTAATGATGTATCTACTAGTCATTTAGTTCTAATGGAGACTCTAGTGGATGGTAGAGTTTGGATGATGAGCTTAGTACTCCTTCAATGAAGACACAATGTATATAGAGAGAACATAGTGATAATACATAGGTCTAGTAGAGTGATGGAGCTCACCATTATGCTTATATGGTGAAGGTAGTTGAGAATATTAATGCCGCTTGTCATGAGGAGACTATTAGTCATGTTCATTGGGATGCAACAGTGGATGAGGAGATGGCTACATTAGAGGCTAACAAGACTTGGAATCTAATACCATTACCTAAGGGCAAGAAAGCTATTGGTTGTAAGTAGGATTATAAGTTAAGCATAATGCAAATGATTATCATAGTAAGTATAAAGCCAAGCTAGTTGCGAAAGGCTATGCACACACATATATCCTAGATTATAAAGAGATATTTAATCATGTTTCTAAGATACCAAATATTAGATGTTTCAAATGAAATATCTGGGTGAGATCAAGTTTTTTCTTGGTATTTAGGTGATTAGATGTGTTCATGGTATATGGCTATACCAAAGACAATATGGCTTGGGTATAATATTTAAGTATAGTATGACATTATATAATCCTCTTTCAGTACCATTGGAAAAGAATGTAGAGTTGAATGCCTATGTTGGAGACAAGATAGAAGACCCTACAAAATGTCAAGTTGAGTGCTCATATTAGAGATGAGATAGAATACCCAACTATATATAGATGAATAGTAGGGAGCTTGATTTTTCTAACTATCACAAGGCCAGAATTGAGTTATGTTATTGGACTTGAGTCAATTTATGTAAATACCTAAAAAGCCTCATTTAGATGCACTTAGACATACATTGGGATATATAAAGTTGTTTGAATTATGGATTTTTTAATGAGATACATAAGAATATATAGGTATTTGGGTACACATGCATTTTGGACTGATAGTATATCTAACAAAAGAATCATTAGTAGATTCATGTTTTCTCTTAGCAGTGCACCAATTCCTTGGAATAGTAAAAAGTAGCCTATAGTTGCATTGAGTATAGAGATTGAGTACAAAGATGTTGCTATGGCAGTATGTGAAGTGGTATGATTGCAAAATTTATTGGTTGATTTGCATGTGCAAGTAGATGGTCCAGCTGTCGCATTGTGACAACATGAGTAGCATACAATTGGCTAGGAACCCTGTGTTCCATGCTAGGACAAAACATATTAACATGCATTACCATTTTATTAGGAGAGATCAACTTGGTATATGTCAAGATATAGATTCAAGTAGCTAACATTTTCATGACAGCATTGGATACAAAGAAGCTTCAAAGATTTTGAAGCTTACGTGAAGCTACAGAGATGCAATTGAGCTTGAGAGGGAGTGTTGACATGGCATGCTCAACATGTATGGACATATGTACTTAGCATGTCAGTGGTTATTATGATCGTTACATTTTGAGTCAAATGAATGAAATGCAAGATCTTCTCTTTTCCATTTCTAAACTTTGATCTCTCGTTATTCCTAGAGAAATGGTGAGTAGATTCTCTTGGGAGAAGGAAGAGGAAACGAATACTCAATGCCTGATGAGTAAATATGATTTTTTGAGTACTCTAAAATTACATTGATCTATTCTATTCAATCATATGGAAAGTTGCATCCAAAAAAGTGTGCAATTTGAAGGGAGTTCTAGCCCACTAACTCATCCCTTATTGTATTTGGATAGTTACATCTACCAAGAACTGGCATAGTTACAATGAGAATCGATTAGGATAATCCATTCTGCATTGTTTGACTAAGTAGGCCACTTTTCTTTATGTTGTATCCTATCTACACTTTGTACACTATTGTATTGTGAGAGAAAGAAAAAAGAAAAATTAGCAAGGAAACTTTTTGGCCTCCATCTTTGCTCTTGTGCTCTTAAGTGATCTTCTCCTTACATGTCTTATTTGTGTTCTTAATGCAATAGTTGGAGCAAATCCCTCCATCACCGATTCTTAACATTCATTTTGTTTCAAATAAATATACACAATGGTTTTGAGGGCAATGACAATTATGTTGATAGCTATAGTAAATGGTCTACATGGGGATGCACCTCTACATATTGGGATAGATGTCAAATAAGCCAAGTGTCAAAAACGATTTTTGGTCTTATGTTAAAGTTAAGTGGATCCAATTTGACAACTTGGGATAAATGTTAAATAAGCCAAGTGTTAAGGGGACTTCTAGCCTCTGCATGATCAGTTCCTTTCAATATAAAAGTTTATTATCGATACATTTGTTAAAAGATTATACATTTTTAAATGAAAGGTTAAGCTGGGGGGATGGCAACCTCTAGGGGTATGTGGCCAAGCTCTGTCCACTAAACTTTAAAGAGCCTTGGAATGTATTCTATCTTTTAATTTCCTGCCTTTTCACCCGAAAAAGAAAAGATAACATTAACAGAGAATAAGGGTGCGTTATCCATTGAAATGAGCTGGAACTTGCAGATTCTGAACGCGCCTGGTGGGCCACACTTAAGAGACGCAATCCCGCGTGATGAGGTGTCGACTTGAAAGGCCATCCGAACATACGTGGAAAGAGCTCGGCAGACTTAGTCGGACCCGCCTTGACACGTCACAGACAATGAGAGATGCCGCACCCGGACGCGCGGTCACGAGACGACACGTGGCAGAAGATTTTTAGAGGTCACAGTCGGTGGAGGATCGTTTACTTGGGTTTCTTTGTTCTTTCTTTTTTGCCTTTTGCGCATTTTTTAGAGCAAATTAAATTCTCGATCTCTCGTAGCTTGCCAGAGTGCAGACGCAATATTTTAGACGAGAAAGGTTGTCTCCTTAAGGCACGCCTCTTCAGAATCAGAATCATCGTAACCTTTAGCAGCCCTTCCACTCAGCTTCCTCATCACAACTCAGCTGTGTTTCCCTACAAGGAATCAGGCTTTCTGAGCCTCCACAAGCATCATCAGCCTACTAGCTTTGTGTGTAGTCTCTCTCAAGAATCAGGATAACTGAGCTTCCATATCTCAATCTCAGGTGTTAGACAGGAATTAGGATCACTGAGCTTCCATATCTCATTTCAGATTTGTCTTCCTGTCAGGAATCAGGATAACTGAGCTTCCACAAGTATCATTAGCCTAATAGATGTGTGTAATTACTCTCTGGAATCAGGATACGTGAGCTTCTCATACCTCAATTCAGGTGTGTTTTCTGTCAGGGATCAGAGTAACTGAACTTCCTCAAGCATCATCAGCCTAGTAGCTGTGTGTAATTTCCCTTGGGAATCAGGATATCTGAGCTACCTGAGCTTCCATACCTCAATTCAAGCGTGTTTGCTATCAGCAATCAGGATAACTGAGCACAAGCATCATCAGCATAATAGGGTTGTGTCATCTCTCTCGATAATTACCTGAGCTTCCGTATCTCAATTCTGGTGTTTTTGTGTATCAGGGATCAGAATAACTCAGCCCATATCTCAATTCAAGTGTAACACAGCTCCGTATCTCAGATTGGGTGTGTTTTCCTATCACAAATTAGGATACCTGTTGGTCCATTTCCATTGAAACCATAGGAATTCAAGACACTGCAGTTCTTTCTCTCGTCCAAAGGCTACTCCCTTAACATGTCCAGCTGGAAGCAGAACTCTATGCACAGCCATGGCATCATCCCCGACCAGAGCCACTACCACAAGCAAGACCTCCCCCTTCGAATGAATTTCCGATCTCGTGATAGCACAAGAGCAGCTATGCAGGATGTGGAGCCAGCCTTTAACAATCAGAAAGTCAAGTGGCGATTGGATCAGAATTACATCATCAATCAGGATCCAATCTCTACAGCTCCACCTGCAGCTGGGGTTGATCATCATTCTGCAAACAAGGAGAATGTGAAGACATGGCTTAACCAGTCTAGCACGACCAGTCCCACTTCTGTGATTCAACAGGCACACAGAGTAATCTTGGGACATGAGACTACAGACCCCCCTAGTCCGTCTCCTATTTGCAGCCCTTCCCCTTCCTCACCCATATCCTCTCCCAGGCCATCTGTCTCAATGGAATTGCAAAAGCCCTCCGAAAACTCTTCCCAGAATCGAGATATTGATGGAGCTAATAATATGGAGACAAACAATTCTAGGACAAGCACCCCAGACACTGCAGAAGCTAGCTCGAGTTACAGTGGAAACAAGAGGAAAGATCATGGAATTCGCATGGACGATTTGCATTGGACAAGCAGAAGACATGGGGTAATTATTTCCTCATTGATATGTTTATTGTAGGTCCAGCCGTGAGAAACATCAAAATCATATAAAATGTAATTACATCAAACACAAATACTTTCTTGTCATTAAACGTGTAGATTGTCTTTGATTGCCTAAATTCAGGCTGTCAGTCAAAAGAATTAAAAGTGTTTTTGCAGTTAATGCACCCATTAAATCAGTTCATGACTTAGAGTGACCTCACTTAACTGTGCAGAAAGATATTGCTTCAGATGCTCCCCCAGATAGCCCCACAGGAAGCTCCTATTCATCCACTTCTGAGGGCGGCCTTCTAGCTCTTCTTGCAAGCAAATTGTTCTCGTATAGAGAGGGAAGAGGATCATCACGCTATGCAAGAGGTGTGCTCCTTATATAAGCACTGCTTTGTTGCTTATTGTGATCCCCTGATCCATGTGAAGTATAAGTCTTTGCAATCCCAGTCAAATATGGTCCGAGAGCTTTCATGTGTCTGAGAAATCATTACCTGCATGGTGCCTCATTGTGCATCGGTCAATTCATAGTCTTGTGTTAAAAGAGAGTGATGACTGTAGCTTTGTAAGAAAGACACAGTAATGGGAAGTACATCTACCTATAACTTAGCAGAACTGAAGGATATTCAGGTGCTGTATAGTATGGATGGTAACATATATGTCTCACTGTTCTATGTAAACAAGATATTTGCGAATGGTGGGTTCATGGTATCATATGTAGAAGTGGTGGGGTGTTTCAAGGTTTATAACTGACTTTGGATGGTTTATGTGCTTTTAAACAGAAAGGTCTGGACCCATTGATGAGAAGCATGTCATGGAAGACAGACGACAGAAGCCACCAGTGGAAGAAATTTTTGTGCAACCTGTTCCTGATCATCCTCAGCCTGATCAAACCTCTGACTACACCACCAGTGCTGGCTCTCTTTACAGGACAGCTTCAGAAGCAGCATCTGAACTGTCTTTGGGGTCTGCAAATGATAGGACATTGAGTATGGAATTTGATGCCATGTTAGCAGCAGCAGTTGTGGCAGGCGTTAATAGAGCCAACACCTCAGACAACACACCCGAAGGATCTACAAGGGAGCAGCATTCATTGCCAGAAATTCAAGAAGACAGCTCCCTAGGCAGCAGCTTTGCAGCAGATCAACAACGTAATAGTTTGAGCAGTCAAGATGGCCATGCCATCAGTAGCTGGAGGACAGGTACAACGTCTGACAGGCCAACGCAGCCAGGGTGCTTTGCATCTGCATTAACCGTGATGCGCCAAGGTGCGATAGTGAAAGTGAACACCTCACTGTCTTAGAAGTGTGGTTGACCAATCTTAAAGAGATATTAATGTGTTCCTAATAGATTATATCAGGTGAAGGGGTGCAATGGGATTGTTATGAGAGAAGGAAATGACCTCTGATTGGATTCAGAACTGTAGCCTAACAAACATGTTCAGAGCAAGGGCAGAGGGAACATCAGGAGAGAGGAAGCTTAAGCCATAGAACTGTAACATAATAAGCATGTAAAGGATTATGATAAGTCCATCTAACATGACAGGTTCTGTTTTGGGCAGGTAGGGGTAGTGATGATTTGGATTCAACTAGTGTTTCTGAGATGCATCTGCCATCATCTAGAAGTTCAAGCCATGGAAGCAGATCAAGAGCCGACTCAGAATCCCATCTGCAAATAGTTCCTACAACTACTCTAAACTCGACACAATCAATGGATGACTCTGACAATATTGGCAACAATAGCGTCCTTGGTTCCAACAGTAAACTCACGCATGCAGCTTCATCTGGGTCCCCTAGTGCCTTAGGAGCATACAACAGAGATAGCCTTGCTTTGGTCTTGGTGGATAGCCAACCCTCTCAAACAAGCTCTTACAGACAGGTTCCTTCACAGTTGCATACAACTAATGAAAACATCTCTTCCAATTCAGCAAGATGTGCTTTGGAGAAAGTGAGAAGGAACAAAGTTCATGCCCAAGCACTGGCTTATCAGAATGCAAAAAATTCAAAATATAACAATCGGTAAGCTATCTGAAATCCTGAGTTTTAAGCAAGAATGTGTTTCTTGTCTGATTTGAAACAGCCCTGATTGTTGTATGTTAATCTGCAGACATAAAAAACAATCATATTTGTAAAATGTTCTCAGTCTGTGTTTGAAAATCTTGTGTTATATGAGATATGAGTGACATACTCATTGTTCTGAGTGATGACGTTAGTAGTAGGTGGTGAAGGTTCTGCTAACACATAAGAATATGCACCAACATGCAGGTACAAGAGAGATGAGGCCAAGATAAATGCCTGGGAAAATCAGCAAAAGATCAATGCAACTATAAGCATGAAGAAAGTTGAGGTATGTGATGTATTTGATGTTACATTTTGCTGTGTCCTACCCAGTCATACCCGAGGCTATCCATTACCCTGTGGATTGCTGCTGGTTCATGTCAATATTGGGGACAGACCTGAGCTTACTGAAGCCAAAAAGGGGTTTTTTAGTGGGCACAACTTGGAAGTAGAGCAATTTTATGGTACATTAGCATCAACAAATCACTTTGTATGTATGGTTGCGCAGATGAAATTGGAAGCTAAAAGGGCCAAAGCCCTGGAGAAGATGCAGAACGAGATTGCATCTGCCCACAAGAAGGCCGAGCAGAAGAAAGCCTCTGCTGAGGCAGTGCGTGCAGCAAAATCGGCGAAAGCAGCAATAGTGGCTGAAAGTATCAAGAAGACTGGGAAGACCCCTAGTGCTGGTTGCTTCCCCTTCTGATCCAACTGCAGGGGCATCCAGCTTCACAGAACCTGAGGATGGCAGGTGCATTTAGATGCAGTATTATGTAGGCCTCAAGGGCCTCTGAGAATTATTATACCTGTATAATTTACTGAGAATGGACTTTACATGTTACGTCTGTATCTTCTTCCAATTTTCATCATTCAGATCATAGCATGAAGTAAAAAAAAAATTGTCATCCAACTTCACAAAAGTGTGAAAAGTCATGGTCATTCCTACTGGCTGTACTACTGAAGAGGGGGTGTCTTTTCTTTGTACATATTGGTTATAACTAGCAGGTATACTGGCTACACTACTGAGGAAGTCCCTTCTATGTACATATTGGTTGTAACTAGCAGGTATATCATAACGAGTTTACCAAATTACAACTGAAAATGGTTTTTTGTAATCTGGGTTTTACAGTTTGAGAGAGACTTTTCTTCAAAGAAAATGCAGAGATAGTTGCAGCTAGTCATAAAGGCTTTAGCTTCTACAATAGATCTAGGAGCGAATTCCAGCTGCAAATGCATTACACAATAAGGCTTCACCATGGTGCAGAAAGGCAAAACATTTCAAAGCATTCAATACAAAAGACCAACTAATTTTGGTCATAAGCCTTATTGAGATCCATATTGATAACCAAATGTCTACAATGCATTCCAAAGCTAGTCAATGCTAACCCATATTGCCTAGGATGAATAATTCTAGACAAAGTAAATGTAATTCTCAAAGCAAGAACCTTTGCCATAAGTTTGCAGGAGATCCTTGCTCCTCTCAGCCTTAGGGATTAAACTATCGTACCCTAAGTGAGAAACTCAGATATCATACCTGAAGTTCTGAAATGAGTTAAGCAACTTTGCATGAATTTCCATCACATGCATTCCACGTTTCCACAAAACTAGAGGAGAACTATCTAGACCTGTTGCTTTACCCTTCTTCATTTTCTTCAAGGCAAACTTCACTTTCTCCAAGTTAAGAGGGTGATCAAGTACTACATCACTATGAAGTGAGACACACAATCTCTGCAAGAAGTCAGAAGCTTTTTATGATAATCATCACAAGGCTTTGGATCATACCCAACAATAGGTACAAGGTGATTCTGGAAAAACAACAGTAATTTCTTCCCAAACAGTGTGCAAGTGGCCTTCAGCATCCCCAATCACCACTTCTTGTGTTTAGCTTTTAATGCCAAAACACACTTCCCATTCTAAATCATACCTCGAACCTAACTGAACCTTAGCACTTGAAACTCAATGATCCTCCTAATCCTTGAAGAAACCTGCAATATCATGCAGCAAATGAAATAAATACATGCCCCTAGGTTGGAGAAGAATAGCACCAAGAGGACTATTATGTCTACGTTGTGTAGCACCAGCATGCTGGCCCTGCTCCCTTGCAGCTTGACATCTTCCCACTCCATCCGTTCTTCTGATAGAGCATGCATCTGCAGCCATGTGACTTGTAACATACCAAGATAGAACTTTTCCACTCCCACTTCTTGTTTCTGTTCCCCAGAAGAGATTAGGTGCCGGAAAAGTGAAAATATCTCCCCATTGACACAGATTTTAACGACCGAGACATTGCCACAACCATCCCTTACAATCAAATGCAAAATTAAACTCTTCCTTAACCAGTAGATAACGTGCTACCTACCTTGCCCTTTGGACTATTCGTTTTTAGACTCTTCCTTAACCGGTAAATAATGTGCTACCTTGCCATCTGGACTGCGCCTGAACAAAACAACAATAGCCCTTGAAGCCCTTCTCCTCCACTGCGTCATCTCTAGTCTTAATCTCCTGCAAAGCCAAAACATTACACTCTTTCTGCCTCAGCAACATGCAAAGAAGCTTGTCTGCTCTTTTGTAGCTGAACAGAAAGCCTCGACTGTTCCAAGAAATGATGATTATCCTTCTCAAGGTTCTCTATCCATCCATACGAATAGATCATGCACCAGCAGCACGACCCTCGAGTGGTGCATACAAGGTTGCGAAGCCATGTGTTTTGCATGTCTACTTCTTAGAGGATTGCTATTCTTAGAATATTCACTCTCTTCTTCACAAGAAGTTTCAGACAAATCCCCACTATATTACAAGATCCCAAGCCTTTGCATGGAGGGACCACATACCTACCTAAATGCTAGGCCAGCAGCCCTAACTGCAGCTAGCTTGATATGCGATGCCTTTGGAGCAAAAGCTTAGGATGTTGAACACTATAGGGAAAAACAAGGGAAAATAGCCTCTTTTTTTACACAGAAAAATGTCAAAATTTTCTTTGTTTACTAAGACACACAATGTGTGTGTGTGAGGTGAAACTAGCATCAGGTTGACTATTTGTTAGCACATCGAAGTATCATACTTGACCTTACATGTACATCACATTGCTCACCACAAGAAGAGAATATTGTAGAGACCACATCTTTCTTTACGTCTTCGTGCAAGGGCTACAAAGGGCTTATAAATGCAACATTATTCTCCCAAAATTGTTGCAAGAACCTACTTTATCTAACCTTTCTAGAGGAACACAATGAATAAAAGGCAACAAATTGTTGCTTATCTTGTTATTCTATTTAGCAATTAAAATATTCAAAAGAGTTCACATGAGGGCAGTGCAATTGTTGAATGTTTTTTTCCATGATACCATGAAGTAGCATAATAGTTTTGGCGTGTGATAGTATGCACCAGAATGTGTGAAGCATTGGAGTGAGACGTAAGCAATTATCTTCGAAGCATGTCTTCTCGGCCCATTCTCCTAGCTATGTATAGCTCTTCATTTATTAGCATTTTATCAAGCAAAGGGTGTTGTAGCAACTTGCCATTTAAATGAAAATTTCAAATACCAACCTGTCAAGAATCGCGTGGTGGGGGACTTGCTTGAGCTGTTGCACCAAACACACACTGTATACACAAGAAGAAGCTCACTCAAGAACACAAGAAGAGAGATGGGAGGCCAAAACGTTTTCTTGGTGGTTTTTTCTTCTTCTTCCACACACTATACAATATACACAAAGTATAGATAAGATATAACATAAAGGAAAGTAGCCTACTAAGTCAAACAGTGCACAACTAACTACACTAATCGATTGGCACTATGTCTTTGCCAGCTGTAGGTAGGTGTAACAAACTAAATATATAGTGATAAGTCAATGGCCATGTGAGTATCATAATGACCATCAACATGCTAAGTGTAGACGTGCGGACCCATCTAGCCAGGCGGTCCATCATCAATGTCTACACATCTGGAGCTTACCACCTCAACACTCCCCCTCAAGCTCAACTCTATCTCTGTAACTCCAAGTAAGTTTCGAAACTTTCGAAGCTTCTCTACACCAAATGCCTTTGTGAAAATGTCAACTATCTAATCTTGTATGCTGACATATACCAAGTCAATCTCTCTTGCAAGTACCTTCTCTCTCACAAAGTGGTAGTACACCTCAATGTGTTTTGTCCTAGCATGGAACACTGGATTCCTAGCTAGCTGTATGCTGCTCATGTTGTCACAATGAATGACAACTGGACCATCTCCCTGCATGTCCAAATCACCTAATAACTTTTGCAGCCATACCACCTCACATGCTGCCATAGCAGCACCTCTATACGCTGATTCAGCTCCGTGCTCGATAAAGTAACTGTAGGTTGCTTTTTGCTGCTCCATGTAACTGTTGCACTACCAAGGGAAAACATGAATCCACTTGTAGATCTTCTGTCTGACAAGCTACTAGTCCAATCTGCATCTGTCTATCCAAAGACCTGTACGTCCTTACCTACCTCATAAAAAAGTCCATAATGTAAAGTGGACTTCACATACCTCAATATACGTCTAGCTGCATCCAAATGAGGCTTTCTAGGCATCTGCATAAACTGACTGACAATGCCAATAGCATAGCTTAAGTCTGGCCTTGTGATAGTCATGTAAATCAAACTCCCTACTATTCTCCTAAACATAGTAGGGTCTTCTATCTCATCCCCAACATCAGCACTCAACTTCACATTTTGCTTCAATAGTACTGAAAGAGGCTTACATGCTGTCATACCATACTTGGATAACATATCCAAGCCTTACTGCCTTTGGGATAGCCATATACCATCATCACATCTGATCACCTCAATACCAAGAAAGTATCTCAGCTCACCCAAATCTTTCATCTCAAACTTCTTTTTCAAGAAGTCCTTAACTTCAGCAATCCCATTGTCACTATCACTTGTAATAATCAAGTCATCCACATAGATGACTATGATGACCAAACCTGCATCTCCCTTTCTCACATAAAGTGAGTGATCAGCATCAAAAATACAAAATCCAATATTGACAAGATACTCTCCAATCTTGTCAAACCATATTCTAGGTGCTTGCTTCAGCCGATAGAGCGCTTTCTTTAACCTGCACACATATGTGGGATGCTCTAAATCCTCATAACCTGCTGGCTGCTCCATATACACTTCTTTTTGCAATTCACCATGCAAGAAGGCATTCTTAACATCCATTTGCTGCAAAATCCAACCTTTGGCTGCTGCCAAGATAATCACACACCTAACAGTTGCCATCCTAGCAACTGGATTGAATGTCTCTTCATAATCTATGCCATATGTTTGAGCATAGCCTTTTGCAACCAGCCTAGCCTTATACCTGCTAACTGAACCGTTTGCATTATGCTTGACTTTGTAAATCCACTTACAACCAATAGCTTTCTTACCCTTAGGTAAGGGTACCAAATCCCAAGTCTTATTGGCTTCTAATGTAGCCATCTCCTCATCCATTGCTGCATCCCAATGAGCATGACTAACAGCATCCTCAAAACAAGTGGGCTCAACATCCTCAACTAGTTTCACCATATAAGCATAATGGTGAGCTGCATAACCTTCAAAACCAAATCTTTTAACAGGGTATCTGACCTTACTAGATCTGCATACCACCAGATCACTCAATTGAGTCTTTACATTACTATGAGCTCTCTGTACACCTGGTGTCCTGACTGAAGGAATGCCAAGCTCATCATCCAAACTCTCTGAACCACTAGAATCTCCATTAAATCCCAAATGATTGGTAGATACATCATTACCATCCAGCACTTTCTTCTTTCCTTTGTCCTTTCCTGCAACACTTATAGATCCACCTGAAGATGTGGGGCTACTCCTTAGTCTCCCAGACCAAGGGCTCACTGTAGGTATAGTACTAGATGATGTTTTTGGTCCACTAAGACTCCGTGATTCTTGTTTATCTTTCTGCACATAGCTGTCCTGATCATTATCATCATCCAAAACATCACTAGCAGGTGTATACCAACTTCCCATCTCATCAAAGATAACATCCCTTCTCACTCTAAACTCACCTGTGATGACAGGGTTATAATAGCAATATCCTTTCTGCTCTAAAGAGTATCCAATAAAAACACATTTTTCTGCCTTTGAATCAAGCTTCTTCCGTAGCTCATCTGGCACATGAATATATGCAACACATCCAAATACCTTCAAGTGCGATACATCTGGCTTCTTGCCAGTAAAGCATTCTTCAGGAGTCATCCCATGAACTGCAACTGTGGGAGTTCTGTTCATAATGTAAACAGCAGTATGGACAGCCTCAGACCGAAAATGTTTGGGCATATTCTTTTCAGCCATTAATGCCCATGCTTGTTTTTTTATTTCTGTAATATGCCTGTTTTTTCTTTCTACAACACCATTTTGTTGTGGGGTATACCTACAAGTAAATTGCCTCTTTATCCCATAAGTCCTCAAGAAGCCACTGAACTCATTAGAGAGGTACTCTCCCCCTCCATCTGATCTCAAGCACTTTACTTTTAAGCATGTTTCTGTTTCAATAGCTGCCTTAAAAGATTTGAAGTGCTCAAACACATCACTTTTTTCCTTCATGAAGTATACCCATAACTTCCTTAAACAGTCATCAATAAATGTAACAAAGTATTTGCTGCCACCAAGAGATACATTCTGTGTAGGCGCCCAAACATCTGTATGCACTACATCAAGTATTTTTCTACTCACTTCTCTGTCATGCGTGAAGGGTTGTCTTGCTTGCTTACCAAACTGGCATGCTTCACAGACTTTATGCAATTCTGCAACTCTAAATGAAGGCAACCCTGTAACTAATCCTCTGGACTGCATTAATTTCATCCTTTGCACATTTGCAGTCCAATACGTTTATGCCATATTTCAATATCTGCAACTACTCCTTTTCCTTTAGCATACATAGCAGCATCCATTGCAGGAATTCCGGCATCTAAAGTGAACATTTGACCAACTCTACTTCCTTTTGCGACCAACCTGCACTTATCAAGGTCTTCTACAAAACAACCTTTTGCATTGAAATAGACCTGCAACCCCTACTCTACCATTTGGCCAACAAACACTAGATTCTTTGTAATTGAAGGCACATATAATACATCTGTCAGACTCTTTGTCTGACCATCATACAAGGACAAGGGAACCTTTCCAATGTGTGAAATTGGGTGGCATGAATCATCACCCATCTGCAAATAACCTGGATTTTGTAAGTCTTGCATCTCTCTAAACCATCCAGCATGATTGGTCATATGATTAGATGCACCTAAATTGACATACCATACATCATCATGTGTCCCCTTTCCTGTAACTGCATTCATCATATGCTGCATAATAAACAGATACTCATTTTTGTCTTCATTCTGTCGTGAAGACGGTACATAGTTTCCTTGCTGCAATTTACCACTGCGAATATCATCCTTCTTTGCATAGCAATGGGCTGCAATATGGCCTGTTTTGCCACAATAATGGCAAACAATAGCAGAATTTCTAGAACCTCTATTCTGCCATCCGCCTCCTTCTCTAGAGCTCCCCCTGCCTCTAAAGTTTCCTCAGCCTCTAGAAATCTGCATTTCACTAAACTATTGATTGAACCTATTTTATTGGTTATCACCAGCACGTCTCATACCATGGCCTCTCAAAGAGGATCTACCACGTCCCCTTCTTGAACTCGAGTAAAATGCTTGGACCTGTTCACCATTTCTTTTAGACGAATCACCCTGCATATTGATCTCTTCAGTAATCATGAGAGAGATTAGCTTATCAAAATCTGGAAATGGCTTCTGTACATATACTAAAGTAACAAATGATTTCCATGCATTCTCATTGTTAAGGCCACTCAAAGTGGATGAAACCAAATCATCATCATCCGGCATTGCATCAATCGCTACTAAAGCATCTACAATGCTCCTCACCTTCAACACATACTCATTGACAAACATTTTCCATTTCTTCAAGGCATTCAACTCTTGCTTGAGTTGAATCTTTCGTGCCTTTGTATTTACTGAAAACATGCTCTCAAAAATTGTCCAAGCTGCATGAGAAGTTTCTACATTCCTGATATGTCCTAGCATAGTATTATCAATCACTACAGATAGCCAGTACATCACCTTTTTGTCTTTCACATTCCACTCTTTCCATGCTTTTAACTCATCTGCAGTCGAAGGAATACCTAGCTCTGGCTCCTTTTCTTCACCTGAAACAAATTCATAAAGGCCCTTTCCAATGAGGAAGTTTGTCACACGGAACTTCCGTGAAGGGTAGTTGTTCTTATCGAGCTTCTCAATAATGGGATTTCCACTGTTCTCTGCCATTATCACAAACAAGGATATAACACAGCAAGTTAGTCTTCTGCAATCTTCCACAACACATGCACAACAATACACCAAGTAACCTTTTTCACTGATTGCTCAATAGTACATGTAATCTACAACCTGTTTGCAAATAAACCTTATGTTTTCTTCTTGCAAACACCTCAAAAAATTACAAATTCACAATCTATAACCTGTGCACCCACTTTCGGTCAAAACAGCCAAAATCACAGTGTATCCTGAAACTGTTGTCTGCAATCTGTAACCTGTGCATCCACTTTCGGTCAAAACAGCCAAAATCACAGTGTACCCTGAAACTGATGTCCGTAACCTTGTGGCTCTAAAATGGGACCTGAAATGGCCTCAGATGCCTAAAAAAACTGTGGGAAATCCCTAAATGCCTAATCTGCATAATATAGAGTGCTCTACTCGCACACAAATTCTCATAGCAATCTGAGATTTTTGCTCAACCCTGCTTTTGGTGCCTCCACAGACATTATCCAAGAGAGAGAGTGGAAGAATGGGAGACCTTCTTACCTGTTGCTTGCTTGCTTGAACTTTGCTTCTTCTCCTTCACTTCAACCTTCAAAATCAGCCTCTCTCAGTGGCATGGCTCTGATACCATGTCAAGAATCGCGTGGTGGGGGGACTTGCTTGAGCTACTGCACGAAACACACATTGTATACACAAGAGGAAGCTCACTCAAGAACACAAGAAGAGAAATGGAGGCCAAAACGTTTTCTTGCTGGTTTTTTCTTCTTCTTCCATACACTATACAATGTACACAAAGTATAGATAAGATACAACATAAAGGAAAGTGGCCTACTAAGTCAAACAGTGCATAACTGACTACACTAATCGATTGGTGCTATGTCTTTGCCAGCTGTAGGTAGGTGTAACAAACTAAATATATAATGATAAGTCAGTGGCCATGTGAGTATCATAATGATCACCAACGTGCTAAGTCTAGACGTGCGGACCCATCTAGCCAGGCGGTCCATCATCAGTGTCCGCACGTGTTGAGCTTACCATCTCAACACGACCAATAAGGCTTAAGAGAAGTGGGTGCCATGTACATCAAATTACAATCAAAAGCCTTTATGGCTCTTCTTTCCTCAATATTAGTCATCATTGGGCAATACTAGTGCATACGAGATACATACGAGGTATCGCTCGAATGGGTTACATTCCTTTGCTTTTTTCTTTAGCTACTCCTCTAGCTTTTCAAGGAAGAGCTCTGTAGAATAATATGAAATTAACCTCATGGCCTCTATTAACCTCAACACAAAGAAAGGCGCAAGGGCAACCTTAAAAGTCCAAGGCAAATGCAAAAGGGGAAAGGTGCATTTTAAAATACAAAGGCGCACCGTGAAATCTTGTAAAAGAGTGCCATGCGGTGGAAAATCCAGAAAGCTAAAACAGAAGACAAAGACAAAGGCCAAGGCAAAGAGAAACGGAAGACAAAGGCGCACAAGGAAAAACGCAAGTCAAACTATTGTAAAAGAGCGCAAGCGCATCATGGTTTAATTCAAGGAACGTCAGGCTCTCACCTGTGCAATTTGTAAATGTAGAGGGGCAGTGGAAAGGAAGCTAGGAAGATAGAAGGACAATGGGAAAAAGGGCTTAGGCTACGGCCGGCCATGTAAAAAAGAGCGCCCAAAAGGGATTTAGGGTTTTGTATATAAAGTTGAAAAGTGAATGAGAACCTCATTCTTTGGTGTGGCAAAAAGAGTCTTCTTCTTCCTCTCTTCTTATCTCCTTCTGCTTGTATGTGCTCTTGAGAGAGGGATTGTGAGAGTGTAAGGGAGTGAGTATGTGTGGGAGTGAGGGATCAAAAGGGTGAAGCTCTTCACCATCTCCTCTTCTCTTCTCTTCTCTTCTCTTCTCTTGCGCGTGCGGCTATGGAGGATGGAGCTTGGAGATGGAGGAGGCTTGAGGATGCTTGAGCTAGCATCAAGAATCATGGAGCTACCGGAATGCAAGAGAGAGGAGGGTACTCGATCAAGCATCAAGGTAAGCTCACTACACTCGTAGGATCGACGGCGCGTCGGCTAGGTGAGAGATAGCCATTAGAGCTCACTTGGAACACTTGAAACAATAAGCGGTCCGTGGGTCTTGGTGGTTGAGTGAAAGCTATGTTAACCCCAACACGAAGAAAGGCGCAAGGGCAACCTTAAAAGTCCAAGGCAAATGCAAAAGGGAAAATGTGCATTTTAAAATACAAAGGCGCACCTTGAAATCTTGTAAAAGAGTGCCAAGTGGTGGAAAATCTGAAAAGCTAAAATAGAAGACAAAGACAAAGGCCAAGGCAAAGAGAAACGGAAAACAAAGGCGCACAAGAAAAAACGCAAGTCAAACTATTGTAAAAGAGCGCAAGCGCATCATGGTTTAATTCAAGGAACGCCGGGCTCTCACCCGTGCAATTTGTAAATGTAGATGGGCGGTGGAAAGGAAGCTAGGAAGATAGAAGGACAATGGGAAAAAGGGCCTAGGCTATGGCCGGCCATGTAAAAAAGAGAAAAAGGGGATGACCGCCCAAAAGGGATTTAGGGTTTTGTATATAAAGTTGAAAAGTGAATGAGAAGCTCATTCTTGTGTGTGGCAAAAAGTGGCTCTCCTCTTCTTCTTCTCTTCTTGTTCTTGCTTGCTTGAGCTTGTGCTTGAGAAAGGGAGTGTGAGAGTGTGAGGGAGTGAGTATGTGAGGGTGAGAGACCGAGAAGGAGAAGCTCTCCATCTTCTCCTCTCTTCTTCTCTTCTCTTCTCTTCTCTTGTCTTGCTCGCGGCAATGGAGCTTGGAGCGTGGAGCTTAAGGATGGAGCTTGCTTGAAGCTTGCACTTGGATCATGGAGCTACCGAAGTGCACGGGAGAGGAGGTAACTCGATCTGCATGGAGGTAAGCTCACTACACCCATAGGTATGGATGGCGTATCGGCTATGTGAGAGGTAGCCATTAGTGCTTGGCTTGGAACGCTTGAAGCAATAAGCGGTCCGAGGGTCTTGGTGGTTGAGCGAAAGCTCCCACATTTTGGTTCCGTTGCCGGGACCAACGGATTCAAGCCTTGAGCACTTGCGCGCTTCAAATCAAGCATTGGAGTAGGGTTTTCCCCGAACCGGTGCTTGAGGTAGATAAGTAGGAATCGAGGGAGTTTGAAGAGGTATTCGATCTCCTTAGCAAGTAGGTTTTTGGTTTTTTGGATTTGGAAAAGCATGTTGAAGTAGTGTAGGTAATTGCTTTGTGATTTGTATGAATTTAGGGTAGGAAAAAAACAAAGAAAAAGAAGCAAACACTAGGGTTTTCTGTTGTTGTATAACAGGTTGAACAGGGAAATAGGGGCACAGATCCTTGGAGTGCCATTTGATTCGAGCATCACAGTGATTCCAGGCATGTCTGGCATTTCCTTGTAGTGTTTTACACCTATTTGGAAGGCGCTAGATGATTCGGTGGAGCAAACGTTGACCTAGAGGCATCGCACGCAACTCGCGGGCCGTCGTCTGCGCCATCGGACCAGGCTGTCCGAGTCCCAGAATCGGACCAATCCAGAATCGGACCAGTCTAGAATCGGACCAGCCCCAAAATCGGACCGTCCGACTACTAGAATCGGACCACCCTATCCAATCCGACTCCCAAAATCGGACCACTCCGAAAATCGGACCACTTCGAAAATCAGACCACCCCATCCGACTGCTATAATCGGACCCAATCTCAAAATCGAACACTCGGACCTTGAAAATCGGACACACTGAAAATCGGACTTCAGAGTCGAACACACGAGAATCGGACGCAAGGAATCGAACGAGTTTATAATCGGACGCCTGTCAAAATCGGACGTGACCAAAATCGAACCATTGGGCCGATCGGACCAACCCAAAATCGGATGTCCGATTCTGATAATCGGACTCCTGAAAATCGGACGTCTGAGAATCAGACAGAAAACTGTCAAAATCGGACAGGTATCTAGAACAGAAATTTTGACACATCTAAACCCTGAAATTGACCCCAAAGGCTACGTAGAGCCAAAGGCACATCACAGGTCCATTACTGGGCTGAAACTTAGAGCAAGTAGTTCAAAATTTGACTATAAACGGTCCTCCAAATCTCGCATGGTGTTTACCATAACGGCCCTGAGGCCGGGGGGACCCCTCCCCCCCCCCCCCCCCCCCCCGAACCCCCGCAGAGGGGGCTATTCCCCCTCCGCACCTCCCCCAAGTAGGTTGAAGAGAAAACGCGCGCCATAACAGGTCCTCCAAATTGGACCCTAGTGTAGTAATGGCTCTACACGAGCATGGATTCTCACTTGGAAAAGAGCAACCAAAAGCCATACCCGAACATAGAGAAATAGAGACCCTGGAACATCAATGGGCCAATCTAGCCATCAAGGGCAAAAAGGCCACACCATGAGAACACAAAGACATCGTGCTTAGACCATGTCTAGTCAAAGCGAAATGCAACATCAGCAAACTACAAATGCCAAGATGACTAAACATAACACTCTTGACGAGAGATGTTCCTTGAGCAACACTGCACAGATGACCCAAGACATTGGTGGAGAATCCGCGTCTGGTCATGCAATTGGGGACTCAAGGGCATTTGTCAAAAGGCTTAGATTTACAAGCCAAGACCCGGAAGATGAAGACATAGTACCACTGGCTTATCTTAGGGTCAATCTCACCGCGAAAAGAGAGCAGCCTACTAGGGCACTTTTCCACTCATCTTGCCCCTTTCTCACCTGCTAGAGGCGATGAAAAGGCAAAATTTGGACTTGAAGGCCCAAAACACAGCCTTTTTCCTTCTCTAACAGCAAAAATCAGCAACAGCTTCAGCAAATCTGCTCCTTTCTCGCACGCCCACGCTCGCCTCAGCATTGTTCTAATGGGTAGTCCTCCTGCTCACCCTTGGAACCTTGTGTCACATTAAAATCTCCTCTTCAGGTAGGTCCAATCCTTCAATGCTCTGATACGATGTCAAAGTGAAGCAATATGGAAGCATATGACCAAGACAAAGAGTGAACAGAGATAGAAAAGATAGAGAAAAAGAGAGTAAAAAACTATCGATGCTCTGATTGATGAAGGAGCAGATTTTAACATCTTGACCTATGAATCAAGGACCCTACTTGACCAACCAGAGCTCACACCGACTAGTGCAACTCTTAGCCCTTATGGGGGACACCCACAAGCACTCATGGGAAAGTGCAAAATCCTTGTGACAATTGAAACGGAAAGCTTGCCTATCCTATTTCATGTTCCTCCAAATAACGCTAGCTACGGGAAAGAAACCCTCCTAGGAAGACCCTTCAAAAGGGCGACCAAGTGTGAGGCCGACTATGTAGCACAGAGGATACACCTGACACTACCGGGTGTGAGGATAGTCACAACCTTTAGCAAGGGTGACCTCATCAAACCTCGAGGGAAAGGCAAGCAAGGTGCGAACATAACAGTCAAGCTTGCTGACAAGAGCAAGGACTTGTTGGAAGAGTTAATACAAGCACAGGTCGAACAACAAGAACCAGTGAGTGAGGCCATGCCTGAAACAAGAAGTTCAAGAGATAATGCCAAGGACGGGCTTTGGACTTACAAATATCGTAGAAGACCCCAAAAGAAGCCCAAGCCTGATAGACGAAGGCATCGATAGAGGGACAGCACAACGCCGCGATGGATATCCAAAGCATTGCTACGTGCTCAAGGGTATTACGCAGGTAACCGATGGATTTGGATACCAAAATCCCCTGCTAAACCATCTCTATCAGCTGAAGGCAAGATTGCATCAAAAGCAACGATGCACAGGAGGAAATCTAAGAGAAACTCTAGGTCTCGAGACAAGAAACCAGACATGAGTGTTCGAAAGAAAGAGCCTCAGCCTAGCATGCTTAATAAGAAGATGTCATATGTAGCCATTGAGCATGCACAAAAATCATTAGTGCCCAAAGAGCCTTTGATTTCCCAAGGGGAGAACAAGCATCATAGGCACAACATTGCTCATGGCAAGGCTACTCGCTCAACAAAGCAAATGGCACAATCGTCTAATAGTCTTGAGTAAATCATTCAGCTAGTGCCACGCCCACCTATGAGTCCTAGATCTCCTAGGCCCTCTTTTCCCAAACAAACACAGGAAACACTACAGCAGTTGTCAAGGGCGACTGCTCAATTCCAATCTCTATCTCCATTTAAGCTTCCAAATTTCCAAGAGGAGGGACATGATGCCATCTGTAGCTCTCGACCCAAGGATATGCCTGAGCAACCTAATGTGACTAGATCAACTCATGCTCGATCTACACAGATGAGTGCTCAAAGGGCAACAAAAGTCACGACCACTTCCGATCGCCCCAGGGACTTGACACCGCAATCCACCAAGGGTAGCCAGCCTACTAAACTCGCTGCTACTACTTCCAATCAGGGATCACAGCAGTCACAGCCCTTAGCCATGACAATGCTCCTTGCGGAACGTGTCCTTAGCAGTTTACCTGTGGAGGAGGTGTCGCAACCAACTTCATTGACAACTCCAACACTTCCAAAGCGCCTAAAGCCTAGGCTAGAGGAGTTAAACAGAAGGGAAGAGCTAGACTCTCCAAAAAGGGACGTAGTTGTATCCTCACAACCTAGCAAGGCTATTCAGCAGGCCACGGCTATATCCCATAAGGACACACTAGAGAAAGAGAATGTTGAGGCCCAACCAAGCACATCAATGGTGGACCGAGTCCAGGGTTCTGAGTCATTGAGAGATGCACCTTCACTGACCAAGAAAAAGAGGAGAAAACAGCGAAAACAACAACAGTTTGCAGGTGGTTGTGGACCCCAAGAACATTGAGACGAAGAGCGCTGGAGAGCTGATGAATAAAGCATCGAGTCCATACACCAATGAACCCATTGACGCCTCTCCTAATAATGGTGAAACCTCAGACACATCCGTGTGCTCTGACAAATCAAAGCAGTCGTTACCATCAATGGCTGCTTTCAACACTCAATCCACAGACTCACATCGACCAATCAAGAGTGGATACAACGCTGTCACAACAGGGTGACAAATCTATACCAGTCACATCCGAGGAGAACCATGACAAAATAGCAGCAAAACCTTAGGAAAAATGCACAATCCCCGAGAGTATGAGCAAACCTAGCGTTGACCAATCTTGCTCATCTAGGCCTGAGCCCCCAGCTATGCTAAAGCTTAAGGAAACTCGTAGAACTTTGCATGAGATAGCAACCGAGCAAGCCCTCGTTGAACATAGAAGTGTCGTAGAATGCTTAACTGAGTTGGATGCTAAGCTCACGGTGTTCGCACGTGTTTACGTCCTTGCGGACATGGGCACAATCCCCAAGGAGCAGCTTGGAGATTACTTGCCCTTCCCTTTATCTTGGGAAGAGCAGGAACACCTTGATGAGCACTATAACAGGCTCCCACACGAACGCTTGCGACTCATCTCGGGCGAGGAAGCTGACGAACTGCGCTTAACTGTCATGTTCAATGAAGTGCTCTGCCAACCAAATCTCGTAGACATAGAGCAACTAAAGCGACTGTCAGCAGGCCGAAGTCTATTTGAGCAGCATTGGTGTGAAAGCCGCGTTGCAATGGCTGAAATAGGTGCTCAGATCATGACAGTCTCTGAGGAGTGATTGGCCGAATGGCGATCCCAAAGAGACCCAACCTATATTGCACCAACTTCCTTTCAAGTGCTGACTGCCATTCGGGGCAAGTACTTGGCTGAACCAAGCCAAGAAAACCCTCTGCTTGATAAGGTTCTCACTAAGGAGGATTACATGTTGCCAGTAGTCTCGGACAAGGTTCCATGCTACTGGATGTGGCGAAATATCTATCAGTATTAAGTAAGCTACCACGAGTGCTGGATGCATGTGCCACGCTCCAATACAATCCCGAGTTCTACAATTGGTTCTTATCCTTGTGAAGTGACATGGATTCATAAATATGTATATAAATAAACACTGATTTTTGTGTCACCGTGTATAGACAATAGCAACACACACAAGCAATGATAGTTAAGTGCAGGGAGAAGAGTTGGGTCTGATAGGCTAAGCTCCTCAAGTCCTCCTCTCATCATGCATTTAAAAGCCGTGTGACCATCCCCACCTCCAAGCGAAGGGCATGCAATCCATATGACCGCCATAGGAACCCTTGACCAACAACCTTGATGGTGTAGACAGGGTGCAGCCCCTTTTCTATACACCTTCTTCCCTTCACGGTCTATCCTTCCAAGGCTGAGCCCTGCCTAAATTCATGACCGCCAACAGACGTAACTCAGCATGAGCCAAGATCTACTAATGGCAGGAGGCTAAGTATATATCACGGGGGCCATCCCTCTACAACAAGCACTGCATGCCCTACCCCTCCCCTTCTCGTCCTATGCGCTTGATAACCCGCACTATAATCCCTTACATATGAATGGTCTTATCATGTAACAAATCCTAATCCTTGATTCGCATCTTACAGGTCCCCCTGCGAGGAAAGCATGGAGAACCAAGGGCAGCTAGCTTGCAAGGATGCTCTTTGCAGCCGACGGAAACATGCAGCACACGCCCCTCCGTCGATGTGCTATGTGCCCGCTCTTAAAAGGTAAGCCAAGAAACGCGGCCCCAAGTGCCACCACCCCGGACAAAGGCTGAAGAATCCGCGGGCCAGGGGAGCGGACACTCAAGGAGGCACACAAAATGTGGCAACACCAGGGGCACAAACCCCCAACGTATGCTCAGGCACCAGGTGCTCAAAGGCAAGAAAGGCAAAGCGGGACATGCAAGAATTTAATGAACTGTTCAAAGGTATTTTGGAAACAGTGGCGGGCCGAGACTACACCATTCATGTCCCAGCCGACATGTTCCCTGCCCAACCCCATGGGAGCCCCGCACCAGCAGAGCCCCAGTCGCCCGACCACCCAGACTCGCCCCGCCTCGTACAAATAGAGTAGCCCCATGTTGTATAAAGGCTTATCAAACGCTACCTGGCCAGGACTTTTTTCTTTTAAATGGTTCAGTGTCGACATGTTCCCGAATTGTACGAACTTTTCATATCTGCGTTTAATATATTTCATGTCTTTAGCAAAAGGAAAAGCTAATCAAGCGTAGGTGATAAGTATCTAAGTCAACACCATGGAATTCTGATAAGTGATGCCTCCTTGCGTTGCACTGTTTTATTATAGTTGCGGCATATACCATGCATGTACTCTCATCAAGTGACAAGTGGATGCAGGATGATACATGTCCTTGTGTGAAAGTGTTCAATGCCCGATCACCGCAAGACCATTGACCCCACAAAGAGCCGCAACAAAGCCACGCTGCCGAAAGCAAAAATCACCCTTACCAACCACCCACATCACATGGCCCAAAGTACATTCATGGGCCACGCTCTCTTTCTGGGTCAAGCTCTATAGTTGGCTCACAACAGTTGTTACCTCAATTATACCAACATTGCATCTCGCAAAGAGGTTTGTAATATCTCAAGTGTATCTCCCCATCTCAACAACTACTTCTCTAACAACGAGACTAGGGCACAATCATCACTGCAATATCCATTTCCTGAGCCTTCGAAGCTTGACAATTTCCAACCCATTGAAAGGTTGATAGCCTTAACATATTGCAATGGTTGTACTCAGGCAAGTTCGGGAAAAAAATGGAAAATCAAATTTTTTAAAAAAAAAGAAAAAAAAAAGAAAATCAAGGAATGAAAGGATAAGACGCACCCACGATCACAGCACAACACCTAGGGGTTCTCAAACTAGGTATGTCCAGTGACCTTGGTCGACTGGCTCCATCCCTAGCCCCTTCGCCCTTTACCTTCACCCACAATTGTTCAGGGCACATCAACGGCAGGACATACCTAGGGAGCTTGTCTCGCCTATGGTTAGACCTGTCACCCTGACCCACTTGCACAATTCCCTCTTGCACTCTGCCTTACTACCATTGCAATCAATTGTGGTAAGGACCGCACGATTGGCCATGAAAAGTACACCATCCTCATCAAGCAAGTCCAATAGCTTCCAGCTACCGAAAGTGCGGTGTCCCTGTGTTCAATATGCTACGTCGAGCAATCACGATGCAAAGGATGTCTCATACACCTTCACGTGTACTTCTTCTCAACATGGATACCTTTGCTTTATCCACATAATGTTACGAGAAACCAACCCGTAGTATTCTAACTACATAATATCTAAGTATGCATGAGCACTCACATAATATCTGCACCGAAATATATACACAGTTTGGGTCCTCGAGTGCAGGACAATACTCCAGGCTTGCTTAGAGTTCGACCTGTCTCCCAAACTAATCAAAATATGTCTTGTGCACGATAAAGAAGACTAGCACTACCCCTTAAGGAGAAACCACATGAGAGGTTTTCCAATTGCAGGTATTAAGACTCCAAAAGCGCTGTCACCTCTACATCAACACTCAACTCTGAACTCTTGTCCTTTACTTCATCATGCAAGACCACCAGAGAATCAACACAAGCAGAATCCACCATGAGCATCCCAAGAACACCAACACCTGTGCCAGCTATGAGTGACCATTCCCAACAAAGAGTAGCCCTATCGCCACCTATAACAATCATATCACCAGCCAATCAGAACAGCAAAGTGCCACCAATGACCTTCATCCACACCAACATCAGAACTCCTCCAAGGCAAGCTACAATAGTCCCTTCCACCCACGTCTTCGGTGCAAGCTCCGCCTACTACCTACGACGGTGAGTGCCATGGGACTGGCACTCGTATAGGAGGGGGGTAATGTTAACCCCAACATGAAGAAAGGCGCAAGGGCAACCTTAAAAGTCCAAGGCAAATGCAAAAGGGGAAATGTGCATTTTAAAATACAAAGGCGCACCCTGAAATCTTGTAAAAGAGTGCCAGGCGGCGGTGGAAAATCCAGAAAGCTAAAACAGAAGACAAAGACAAAGGCCAAGGCAAAGAGAAACGGAAGACAAAGGCGCACAAGGAAAAACGCAAGTCAAACTATTGTAAAAGAGCGCAAGTGCATCATGGTTTAATTCAAGGAATGCCGGGCTCTCACCCGTGCAATTTGTAATGTAGACGGGCGGTGGAAAGGAAGCTAGGAAGATAGAAGGACAATGGAAAAAAGGGCCTAGGCTACGACCGGCCATGTAAAAAAGAGGAAAAGGGGATGACCGCCCAAAAGGGATTTAGGGTTTTGTATATAAAGTTAAAAAGTGAATGAGAAGCTCATTCTTGTGTGTGGCAAAAAGTGGCTCTCCTCTTCTTCTTCTCTTCTTGTTCTTGCTTGCTTGAGCTTGTGCTTGAGAGAGGGAGTGTGAGAGTGTAAGGGAGTGAGTGTGTGAGGGTGAGGGACCGGGAAGGAGAAGCTCTCCATCTTCTCCTCTCTTCTTCTCTTCTCTTCTCTTCGCTTGTCTTACTCGCGGCAATGGAGCTTGGAGCATGGAGCTTGAGGATGAAACTTGCTTGAAGCTTGCACTTGGATCATGGAGCTACCGGAGTGCGCGGGAGAGGAGGTAACTCGATCGGCATGGAGGTAAGCTCACTACACCCATAGGTATGGATGGCGTATCGGCTATGTGAGAGGTAGCCATTAGTGCTCGGCTTGGAACGCTTGAAGCAATAAGCGGTCCGTGGGTCTTGGTAGTTGAGCGAAAGCTCCCACAGCCTCAGTAATGCTTTTGGAGATGAGTTGTTGAAGCTCATTAGCGACTAGTAGTGATTATCATAGATATGTTCTTATTCTTCCCATGTCCCTAGTAGTATTGTAAACATCTTTTGCTTCTCAAGTAGGACTTTGATGTTAGCTTGCTTGAAGACTTGTGCAAGAATGAGCAATGTGTCTTCAAGTTCCTTAGAGGCATGCCACAACATATTGTCCTACTTTTAGCTATCTCTTCTACTATCTCCACAATTGTTAGCTTGGATTTTGGTTTTCAGATCTAGTGGAGGCTCTAGTGGTGAGTCAAAACATGTCATGAATTCTTAGATTGAATAACCAATTGATCTCATTGACTAAGTTTGCAAATCTAGTTTTGTGGAAGTATTAGACGCTAGCTCCTTATCAAAGAATAGGAAAATGGTCATAGTTGGGGACTTGGACTATTCTTGTTCCACACTTTGATTAGTATAGTGGCTTGTCCAATGGCTATTGGTTTGACAACTATTGTGGATGACTTCATGGTGGATCCTTGACAACATTTGAAGCAATAGCTAGTGGTAGAACTTCCCTGTGGCTATGTTTGTTCAATTTTCTATTTTTGGGTTGGTGTTTTGTTGATTAACACATTTTCCATTTGATTTTGCAACTATCATGGGTGTTTCCTATCTTGACTAGAGGGTTTAGGTATCTTCTACCTATACACAACACCACGCTATTTAGCTACTAGTTTCTTAAGAGTGGCATGTTTGGGCTCCACTTTGGGTTATGCAAATAGGCTTTGCAAGTGATGTAGTTTGGCACATCTTATTTTGTGTGTGGAGTGTATCATCATAGGTCAAACTATTGAAATCGGAGCCTTCATCTATCAGGGCATTTGTAATATTTCCTCTCCTTGCAAATAGTTTGACTGTAAGGTATGTTGATGGGACTAGCTCCTCCTCTTTGGGGGTGGTTTCAATGGTTCTCACTACAACAACATTACATAGTAATATGGAGGGCTCATGTTGTGGATCTTCATGCATGTAATATTTCTTAATACAACTATAGTTAAAGTTGTTAATCTCCTCGCCTTGAATTTTATCTTTTGCTTATGTCCTTTTGGCAAGTAACACAATATCATTTTTGTTAAATTCTTTGTGTTTGACATGTTTGTCAAACCATGCCTTCCTACATATTTTTGCATGTGAAGGCATGCCTGGACAAGATTCACATGCTTGACCAATAATCTTGTTCTAGACAATCGTTTTAGTTCTTCAAGATGCTTGGTGCAAGCTTTATTTCCTTCCTACTATTCTTGTATATCTATCTCAAAGACTAGGATTAAAACCTCCATAGCTAGAATGGAAATTGTGCCATAGATATATCTAAAGGGCATATGATCTACTACAATCTTATAGGTTTTTCACTTGGCACAAAATGTTGCCATGAGTTTATTATCCTAGTCACTCCTAGAGAGTGAAATAATATTGGTGAGTGCATTGATTAGGAGTGTATTTGCTGGCTCACCTTAGTTATTTTATTGTGGATGGTAGAGTGATGACTTCTTATGAATGGCCATGAATGTTGATGATTATTTATCATTTCATTTTTGAGAAAGTTGGTTTCTTAGTCACTCACTATTTTAATGGGACAACCAAATCAAGAGATGACTTGCTTCCACAAAAACTTGGCCATTGTGTAAGCATTGTTGTTTCTTGTGGCTTTTACCTCAATCTATATTATCAAATAGTCAAATGTGACTATCATACATTTAGCTTGTGAATATTGAGTTGCAAGTCTTATAGGCCTTGTGAAGTTTATTCCCCACTTTTTGAATGGTTTATGGGCTATCCTTGGTGTTTTCTCCATTTTTTTTCTTTTTGAATTGGCACTCTTGTCTACAAACATAAATCAAAGTGCTTAATGAATGAAAGCTTGTACTTGAATAATGTGGACCAACACAATTTGGTTTGCGGCACTTTTTGGACTATGGTATCTTTGTTGAAGTTTTCTTCAACTATAACTCCATGTGCTTCTTGGAGCACATCTAGCATCTTGTTCTCACATCTACATCTAGTGAAGGGTTTATCCTACCCTAGCAAGTACATACCTTACAATGAGTTGGTAGGGTTAGACTTTAACAAGAAGGAAAGTGAGTCTAGTCTTCTCCATGGGGTAGTCAAGTAGTCCATATTCAAGAATGTGCATGATGTCATAAGCCCAATATGAAGTGGGCTTTACCTTGAACAACTCCATGACAATCTTAAATAAGTGGACATCAAGTAGATCATCCATTATACTCTCTTTAGTTGACTCCCCACCTATGATTCTTGACATGTGATCTGCCAATAATGCTAATTTTCTTTGCAGACAACCCTTTGAAAAAACAAATTCAAGAAAAAGACCATCTAGCAATGTGTCCAATTGTTAATAGTTTATTTACAAGATAAAGTGACGCTTGACGATCTATAAAGAAATTAATGGAGTAGCTATAAGATAGTGTCAAAGCTTCTTTATGATGTGAACCATTTCCAATTATTCCCTTTCTCTCATTGAAATGTTTATTTGTACATTAGTGAGTTGTGTTGGGCAACATGTGCTCAATGTCTTGGGACTTGGGACACACTCCCATTATTTCAGGGGAGCTTTGACCATGAAAGTTGCTGACTACTCTCACCTAGTCTCTCACATGCAATGAACACTACAATTTGTTTGTAGTGAACAAGCATGGCATATCTTTAAACATGAAGGATATGTGTTGCTAGCTCCACAATCCACGATTCACTCCCCTAGTTCTCAAACTCTCTATGGCCTTTGTCATGCATGAGGAGAGCATGGATGAGGTATAATAGAGTGCTAAAAAAGAAAGAGAAGGCTTCACACACCCTCACACTTGCTCTCTTAGCTCTCAACCCTGACCTCTCACTCTCATTCTCTCAATGACAAAAAGCAAGGTGGAAAGAACAAAATTTAGCACACACATGAATAGCATTTTTCATTATTTTTCATCCTTTTTATATAAAAACTTACTATTAGGGTTTTCCCATCCCCTTGGACATCTAGACCTCTTTTTGGGTGAAGTGACTAGCCTTCCCTTTTGCATGCATATTAAACTAGTTGATTACAATTAGCCTACTCTTGTCTAGCCTTTGGAAACTCTCAATCATGAGTACAACTTCCATGGGAGGGAGCTTGACTCTCATGATAGAATTTTATACAATAATTGTTTTAGAAACATAGTAAAAACAAAGTAATTTTGATCAAAATTTGTGGTGGGTCTTCAAGGTCTTCATTTCTTTCATACCATCATGTCCTTCTCCTTTAAGCAATTAACACTTTTCCCCTCTCCCAGACTAGTTCCAATCCCATGGCACTCTCACCAAAGTAGCTAAGCAGCTAGCAAGAGGTGTTGGAATGGTTGATGAGGAGGTTTTGGTGAAAGAGAAATATGAATAGGTAGTGAGGGATAGGGTGAAGAAGGTGAAGTTCGAAGGATGGGTGAAGAGGGAATGGTCATCATCATCAATGGAGGATGTAATGGAAGGTGCGGGACATTGACATTGATTGTTTTTCATGTGCCCACTGTATGTGCCTCCCCTCTAATTTCTTCTTCTTCTTCTTCTTCTTCTTCTTCTTCTTCTTCTATGCTCTCCCTAAGGGGTGTGCCTACCTATCTTGTGTAGTGCAACTAGGAGATGGGTCAAGTTTTAAGTATACTTAAAACATTGTCCCACACTTGAGGACCTAGTAGCTGTGAAGTTGAGGTGGTGTTCATCCCCTAAGGTGATAGGTCTATCGAGCAAGCTCAAGATATCATACCCTTGATATGCCTTGAGGTTCTAGTGTGGAGGATGTGGGCTAAGGGATGAACCCCTAGGTGTAGTACATGTGTTATTGTGCTTCTTCTTCTTCTTTTTGAAATATAGAATTACAAGTTGATAGGCAAGACACTACTTAGGGATAGGCCTGAGTACATGCTAGGGGCATCCCATACTAACCATATATCCTTTTAGTTAATTGCATAGTTGCAAGCGTGACTCAAGAAAGAAGGGATGTGTACACAATGTGAACTACTATCTACCATATCTTCTAGTAGCTCAGCATAATAAGAAGATAGTAGTATAGCTCTAAAAATGGAGTCATATCATCGCCTTGGTCAATTCCTACATTCACATCAAAAAATAGTAGTAGGAGTCATTCCTCATATAGTGTGATAAGTTGTCAGAGTAACGTAATGACGAGTCAGAGATAATTACATATCGTGATAAAAAAAGGATTTGGGAAATTAGTGAATCTCCTCACACAAAATGGGTAAAAGATGGGATGATTTCAAAGGGTTGGAATAATAGGTCGTTTTCTTTTTAGTGTCTCTAATATTTGGAATTTTGGGAAAGTTATACCTACCATGTTCTCCTTCCTTGTATTCTTTGGTGTATCGATGGGGGTACGGACAATGGAGTGGGTTTACCTTAACGATCTCACTTGAGTAAACAAAGGCCTGCCATGTTGCCTTCTCATTTTCCAAAATGGGGTATCTCCATTTTGATTGCCTTGGCCAAAAGTTTTGCAATTTCATGGTAAGTTGTATGCTCTTGCTGTGTGGCTTGACAAGATTCCTTAAAGGCCTTGATGTCAAGTTGCCCTCCTTACTTCTCTGCTATGCTTTTGGTTGCTTGGATGATTACTTGTACTGTGCATGCCACGTGCAAAGGCTCCTTGAACCAATCTCCTTCATGCCCCCTTGAAATTGAATATCATCGCATTGCTAGATTCTTTCGGCACGTGTTGATATTTCTATACTTCCTCTTCAGAGTTTACTTGCTCTTCTTCTACTAGAAGTTCAAATGGGAGGGGGAAATCTATGACCTTTTGTGGTTATGACTTTAATTCCTCAATTGTGGCTTCATAAGACTCATTTCCTCTATTGGTTGCTCTATTGATTCTCCAAAATCAAAGTCTAGCAGATCGTGCAGATCATTATATGTCATGATGGTTGCTGGCTCAAGGGCAATGAAAGACTCTAGAGGAATCATTTCTAGTTGTAGAAGCCCTATTACTTTTAACTCTCTCTCTCTCTCTCTCTCTCTTTGTACCCTTTCTTCTTTAGATGATGGATAAGAACTTCCTAGGTGTGCTTTGTAGCTAGCAAATTAATCTCCTTGAATTTGCTCCAAGCCATCTAAAATGCTAGCCACCAATCCTAGTCAGGCTTTGATCTTTTCAAAGTCCTCTATTTGTGGGGTTCGAACCAATAAAGAAATGTATCTAAATACTTCTTATTGCTTTGTCATAGCATGCCAATATGCATCCATTTTCACTTTACCTTGGCACTAGCTGTACAATGCTATATCCAAGTTAGTGGAAATCTTCATTAGGGTTTCTTCATAGAGCTTTTGGAGTTTGATTTTCCACTAAATTCGCAACTCCCATTAATTGAGTGGTTATATTTTCTTAGAGGCTAGAACATGGATCTTCCACTATCCTTGCATTTTTTTATGTTCCTATTTTTCTCTTTCTCATAGTGTTGTTTTCGCTACCTCCTTTTATAGTTGGAGCTTGGCATATGCAAGTTGGCAATTCATCTCTTGTAACTAGTGTTGCAACTCTATCGTCTCTCTCTTCTTTCTTTGAAGCATGGAGTTATGCTCTTAGAGTTAATTTTCAAGGTCTTGTACTTATTCCTATAACTGAATGATGACTTTTTTGTAAGCTTCTTATGTCTCATTTAAGTGTTCTTGAAGTTCTTGCCTACTCATAAGAGCTTCTAGTTTCTCCTTCTTAAGCTCCTCGTCAACATAGCTTTTGAAAGGCTTCAAGACCCCCTTTTGCGCTTTCTTTGACAATTTTCTCCTAAGATTTGGTGAGCTCATCTTAGAGAGATTTCCCATTCTTAGTCTTCTCAAGAGATCCTTCCATGGTCCTAGCCTTGGCCAAGTCAGCAACTTCTATTTGCAATCCCTTGATGGTGGCTGATCTGAGAAAATCACAAAAAAATATTTGTCTAACACTTTGTTGATTTTTTGTACATTTGGAGATTTGAAATAAAGAAGAGGGTGGGAACAACCTCTTGGGAAATCCAAGAAATCACTGGATGGAAATATTTCATGGATCGGTTTACCAAGGGAGGTGAAGAGTAAAGATCAATGGAGAAAGGTGAAGGGAAAATGTGTGATGTGAAAAGAAAAGACATGAAATGGATTTGGAGCCATCCAAAGGGCATGTGAGGCTCATAATGTCATTGCTTTGGAGCCTTATGATAATTCAAACAAATGGGACCCTTCTTGGAAGCATTAGTGGAAAAAAAATCAGGCACATGGTTTTGTAAGATTTTTTTAAAATACTTTCACTCCGATCCAAAAAAACTTTTCACATGAAAGTTGTTGCGTGTGACTGAAGTTTTGGCTAGTATTTTTTTATAATTTTTTGGAGCTACGAGTCGGGAGATATTTCCAAAATGGTGGACGCCAACTTTTTCCAACTGCGGTGGAGACCACCTCCCAATTTTATACACACCCACACTTTCTTCCCCACACTTAACACTTCCATAAAGCATCATTCATTAGACTCCTAACCCTTTCCTTTCTCTTCTCCTCTCTCTCAAGCTAATAAACCATTAGAATTCCCCTTCTAAATCACCCTCAAATCATCCTTAATTGTAGTAGTAATGTATGAATTCTCACTACTCTCTCTCCATTATTACTAGATATGATCTTATTTTATGAAGATTCTCTATATTTTTTTATAGGAGAGCTCTTGGACTCAAGCTATGGGGGGGAGAATGGAGACAACTCACCTATGATGGAACTTGATTAAGTACAAAATTAGTCAACAAAACATCTAGATGGAGCTTCCACATTGGTGAAACCGCCTTAATGCAGCTTTGGTGGTGTTAATTCATATTCTATATTAACCTCCTCCCTAAACACCCTCAAGGACTATATAAAGAGGCCTTATCCTTTGTAATTTGCAAAAGAGAGAGAGCCAAGAGGCCTTCTTCAGCCCTATTGAGCCTTCCCCATTCTCTCTCATGAGCTTATGCAGTTCATTCCCTTACTATAGCTTATGCATGCTCTACAATGTAATAAGCCCATGCTATTGGTGTCCATATTGTGTATATTGGTTATGTCTTGAGGGTTCTCCATCTCTTGTGCCCTCTTAACTTCTCTCTCTCTCTCTCTCTCTCTCTCTCTCTCTCTCTCTCTCTCTCTCTCTCTCTGTTTTCCTCTCTTCTCCCTCACAAGCTCCTCTCCCTCTTGCATAGCGTCTTAGTCCGCTCTTCCATGACTAGGTGGTGCCCTCACCTCATTCACTTTGTGGCAGAAGGGAGTTTGGCATAGTATAGAGGCTGCCATACTGAATTTCCTTCGTCAGTGGCTTTGTATGGTTGTTAAGCCTATGACTTGTGATCCTTCGATCACCTTCTCTTTGCCATTTTCTAATATTTTCCCTTCTTCTTCTATGTTGGTTATGAGTGCTTTGACAAACTTCACTATTATCCCCCCTGTTTTCTTCATATCTTTTTTGGACTTAGTCGGATCACACATTTTTGCTCACTTGACTCCTCCTTGTCAGATGTTTGAGAGTGTGGACTTGAATCTTCTTCTTCTCTATCTTTCCTTTTCCTTCTGTCTTCAACATAGCTTTCAAATTCTTGTTATGGTCACCTTTCTATTTCCCCTTGCTGTCCTTTAGTACTTGGGGTGCCGTTCAACCTATCCTAGAGGTAGGACATCCTAAGAGGGATTCCCAAATTGATTGTTAAAATTTTTGTAAAAACCTCTCCATAGTTGATGAGGCTATGCTTCCCTTAATATGGCCAGTTGAGCTTCTTCATTGGCACTCTTTTGGAGGGCATTGTGAGTTTTGGGGCTAAAGACTTTATGATGCATTCTAGACATAGTGCATTTAGGTCCTAGTTGACTAGATTATTTATTACAATGTCCTCATCAACCATGCTTGGTACTTGGATGGATAGGTAGTGGTCTTATTGTATGTAAACATATAATGAAGAACTTTTCTTGTGATTCTTAGCTCTTCCTTTGGTACATTTTTCAAATTTACCCCATTTGCAACTACTATTACTTCTTCCCAGTTCTATGTCACTTGAGTTAGACATGATGCCTTGACATGTTTTCCTAATCCGACTTTGATGCCTAAAGTTTCCATAATTAGTTTTGGGGTGAACTTGATCGTTGTTTCCTTGTCTTCATAATGTTGGCAAATTCTTACTGAGTACAGGAACTGCTGATTCGAGTATCTAGGTTCTAATTTCCAATGAGGCCATCACAAGTCTAAAAGTGAATTGATGTCTCTATGGCCTTGGCATAGTCAGCTAGGCCACACTTGTTCCTTGATAGTATGATTCCCTATCACCAAGTTTGTGAGGCTTGTTAATGTTCAAAACTTGAGGTGGCTAACTCTCCACTTATGTACATCCATGTCATAATCCGACCATTGTTGGGTGGAGAATACAAATTTTTCTTCATTGAGGACATCATTGATGTGCATGGGGTTTGGAATAAGTTTGAGTATAGGAACATGTAGAACTGCCATCTCTACAAAAAAAATACTTCACAATTAAAATAGAGCATAATTGAATAATTTTACTTACCACCAACACCATTTGGGGAATATGGGAATTTCCCATAAGTTTGGAACATGTGGTCAAATCTTTGGATTTGTCATAACTTTAACACTAACTCCAAATCGAGTGCTCTATAGCTCAATATATTCTATTTTTCAAGAGCTTTCCAATGATAGGTCACATCATATGGTTTTGAGAAACCTATGGGCATGTTATCTGAGTGCCACCTTTTTAGTATTCAAAAAATGGGAATTGGGAGATTCCCAAACTCACTAGTGACCTTTCTACCATTACCAAACAAAAAATTTGTTGTAGATGGTTAGGGTCTTTCATTGGTAGATTAAAGGTAGATCTTAAGCTCCCTCCCCCTATGTAAAAAATAAGTCAAGCTTCTGAGTTTGGGAACTCAATTTCAATGTGTGCGATTAATTTTAGGTTTTTGGTTCATAAAAAATGATAATTTTGTTTCTATATATAGTAGGAGCAATTTATTTATTGTAGAAGTGGGGGTTGTCCTCTAGGTCGGCAAGGTGGTCTACGTCAATAGGGTGGATGAGGAGCTCACAAAGGTATGATGTGAGATCATCCAAGAGTGATGGCCCATTGACATAACTTGCCACATGGAGATATTCCTTGGCTAAAAGCCTATCAAGAAGAGGATGATGCAACAACTCTTTTGGGGGAGTCAGCTTGCGAGGAGACTTACTATTCTGCGTTGTTTAGCTATGGTGACTATTTTTCTTCCTAGAGTGGTAGTTTCATGGTGAACGGGGTACCATTTCTTGAGGAAGTGAGTGGTCAAGCTACAAAGATGCTGCAGATTGTCAATAGCAAAAGGGTCTTTGAGGATGGCATTTTTCACATATGATGGAATTATTTGGTGTGATTCTAACTCTTGTTTAGGGATTTCTAGATACAACTACATGGAAAGCACCTTTTGAAATCATTTGTGGACATAGATTGCCTACACCTATTACTTCATTGTCAAACAAAGTTAAAGTTGCTAATGATATTGCCAATATGTATGCTACTATTTTTGCTGAAGTCAAAGATATGATTGCAAAAGCCCAGCAATCATATACTAGACAAGCTAATAAGAAAAGAAAAGCTATGAATTTCACAGTTGATGATTATGTCTGGTTACTATATGTCGAGAGTTTACAAGACTCAAAAGAGTCGATTGTCTGTAGATTGGGAGGCAAAATTGGCCTCCAATTCCTTAGGTACTTTTGGAACACTGGGACACTTACTGGTGATATGCCTAGTGTTTTTGCATTTATTACACTTCATTTTGTCATGATATTTATTCCATCAATAACTTACAATATGTCCTTTTTTATGATAGAATGAGCACTTTGTAGAAGTTGTATGGACTAACACTTACTCACGGGAAGTAAATGGTAAAGTCCCTTCACTATGGTTCCTCTTCTCTTCATCCAAGCATAACTGGATGGTACTTGCTAAGGTTGGGTTCGGGATATTAGTAAGGGTAGTAACAAGGGTTGGAAAGACATTCTTCACAGACTTCAAAAGGATGGCAATGGCATCTTCATCATGAATTGGTGCTTGAACAGAGGCCAGTTGTGCCATGATCCCCTTCATATGTGAAATAAACTTGCTTAGATCTTCTTGTTTATACTCCAAGCTAAAAAACTCAATCTTGAGAAAGATCTTGGAGTTCTTCCCTATAGCACTATAGAGCCTTTCAAGCTCATCCCACTTCTCCTTGGCAGTGGAGAGTTGGTTAATATGGTGAATTAAAGATTCATCCAAATGAAGCATGATGATGGCCTAAGCTCTTTCATCATCTTCTACATCAAGGGGATTGGATGGGTCCATAACTTTGGTCCCTTTTATGAAGGGCTAGTAGCCTCGTTCCATCATTTTATATTTTATCAAGACTTGCCATGGATGGAAATCTTTTCCATTGAAGTTGCAAATTTGAGGCCTTATATCTGCATAGGCCATAGCCATTATAGAAAGATCTTACCTATTGCCTTAAGCAATGGTAGTGTCTAGTCCTTTACAGGTGGCCAAGTATGAACCAAATAGCAGAATTGATAGCCCTATAAATGAAAACCAACTTTAAAACTGTAAAGATGAAAATGGTTGGAAATCATACATATGCAATATCTCAAGATAAGATTTTGGTGGTCCTATTCTGCAAACAACCCTTGATTTAAGTTTTACTATTTTCCTAGGTTTCAGTGAGGTGAACTTTGACTAGACTTCTGGCTCCTCCCCTCCTTGCAATTTAGTATACAAGCATTTGGTTGAGCAAGGCCGATTAATGACCTCGACACTTAGTGAAGAGTCCGAGGAGATTTCAATCACATCAATATTCATAGGGAAGTAGTAGTGATGTCACTAAATGCCTTTTCAGTGCTTAGAAGCACTCATCTCAAGATTGAGATGTTTAGGTATTACCTTGTCGAGCTTGGTGAGACACTTGACTTATTACTAGTATTGAAGTCATGCTTCTCAGTGAACTCATGATGTCCCCCGAGTGTTTGAGCTACTCACAGACTAGGAACACACTTCAGATCATAGGCTTCAATGTTTAGAATCATTGTTAATTATTACAAATTGAAGAAATTGAAAAAATAGGAAGCTTGAAGCTTCTTGGCTATGGCTGCAAGAAACCCACAGTTAGGGTTTTGCTCATAACAACCAACAAAGGAGGAATTTCTCCAAACCCTCTTAGAGGGAGATGGCCCACTAGAGGGGCTATGAAAGCCCTATGGTGGCTGAGAAGAATGTACAAAGTGTCTTCACGAGGGGATGGTTCGTCATGTAGGAAATTTTGCCCCCCAATTTTGCCTTTGTAAATACCATTATGAATCAGGACATACATGTGTAAAGAAACCCTAATTAGGGTTAGCTAGGGATTAGCTAGGGTTTACCTATAAAATGGCAGCCAGCCAAATGTAGCATCATCAATTGATCATTGGAAGACATCTTGTTCTAGGGAACTTTCTTTCTTGTATTCCATTTTTTAGCTATGGCAGCTTGCCATGTTAATGAAGGCTAGTCTCTTTCCATTTTCAGTTAGTCTTGTTGATTTCCTGTTTCTTTATCCATGGTTGGACATGGAGCTAGGCCAGTTTAGGCTAGTTAGGTTAGCTTCATTACACACATGGAGCTAGGCCAGTTTAGGCTAGTTAGGTTTCCTTAATTACAAATCTATTGCTTCTTTGGAAATTTGAATAGGTGATCTTTGCTTTATAATTTCATCCTAAGTAAAAAATATTTCAACCATGTGCCTTGTGCTACTTGTACATGTAGGTTCTTAGAGTTGGATAATAAGAACATATGACCTCTCTATCTAGTGGATGTCCTAAGGATTAGTCATAACAATGTCTCACTCTAGATGTTTGGATTGCAATTTTCCCTTTTTGGCTAGAGTAAAGAAGGTTCTTTAGAAATGGTATTAGATGAGGTCCCAATCCCCACTCCAAAAGTAATTCTAGAATCTGTTCTGAAGGAGAATATCGAGAATAAAGCCAATGATGGGGAAATGGTTGCAATTGCAACATTGAACATCACAGAAATGTTGTGACAAGAGAGGGGATTTGAAGCCCAACTCCGAAAGGTCACTTTGAGTCATAAAGGATGAAATTTCCACAATGTATCTTAGGCCAGATGATACCAAGCTGGTCAAGATTAGTGCATCTCTAGATTTGGATTCCCAAGCCCAATTGATCAATCTTCTAAAGGAATTCAAAGATATCTTCACCTAACATGACTTAAATATGAAGGGCCTTGAACCTCGATTTTATCAACATCACATTCCGCTTAAGTTAGGATATTATGCCTCTTTGGATGTGACAGTATCAAATGAATTAGCATATGGCCAAGTTAGTCAAAGAATATTTGGATCACCTCCTCAAGGTTAGATTCATTGCCCCAGTAGATTGAGTGGAGTGGATATCCTCAATCATGATTGTGCGCAAGAAGAATAAGAATCTCTGGAGCTGTGTGGATTACTGGAAGCTTAATGAGGTTACTATTCCTAATCCCTTTTCCCTGCCTTACATGGACATCATACTAGATGAAGTGGTAGGGCATGTGATGTATTCTTTTTTGGAAGGATTTAGTTGGTAGAAGAAAGTCCAATCAGCTCAGGAGGATCAAGCAAAGACAGAGGCTACTTCGAATTTCGCTCCAACCAACCCACCCTGGACCTCATATGATGAGATATTAGTCTTTCTAACTATTGGTGTGGCACTAGATCATCTACCTATGGATTAGCACAAGCATTTGGCACTGCAAATAAGATGGTTCAAGTGCATTCTGGGCCAATTGTATCATTAGACTCTAGTACGAGTCTTGCAATGAGTTGTTTTCCCTATGAAACAAGCTGCGGTCATGAAAGAAGTCCACCAGGGGTGGCAGGTGGATAGTTCTCTTCGAATGTCACCATCTAGAAGATTCAATAAGCATGCATATGATGGGCAAAAATGCACAGTGATGTGCAGAAATGGGTTCGACATTTGATTCTTGCCAACACTCATGGAGCCAATTAAGCCAAAAGCTTCCAAGACCAAGAACATGTACATCCTTACTGTTAAGGATTATTGTACCAAGTGGGTTGAAGCTTGGCTGTTAAAGGATAATTCAACCAACTTGATCGTTGCTTGTCTATTTAAAGATGTCCTAACTTGATATGGATGCTTGATGAAATTGGTGAGTGATTGTGGCAGTCATTTCATCAATAAGGTCATTAAGTTGCTCACAATGATTTTTCTCATTATTCATAAGAAGTCCTCACCTATACCCCTAGGCCAATGGATTAGTGGAATCCACCAATAAGAATTTGTGCAAGATTTTGACCAAGTTGGTGGAACATCATCGGAAGGATTGAGATACCAAACTTCCAGCAACCGTCTAGACCTACAAGACTTTGTATATAGGGTGACTACTAGGCTCCTTATAAATTAGCTTTTGGCATTGGAAGAAATCGATCCAGAGAAGTTCATTATTTCAATCATGTTGTAGATTGTAGTGTCCGATTGGCTCCTTTCGAAGGCATCCTTACCATTTTGGTTCAAAGTTGTGGGCATACTAGACGAGGAGTGCATTTAGAGTGTGTACTTATTGGCCAAACTCTAAATGTGGAAAAAGTACCAAATGGATTGTTTCTCCAAGAAGTGACTTTTTAAATGGGGGTAGACTATTCTACTCTTCAAGACCCAGATGGGCAAGCTATCGAGGAAGCTAAAATTCTAATGGAGCGGCCCTTTTTGGGTGTTTGAGTCAACTAGTTCCAATGCATCTTACCTCACTAATTTACAAGGAAATCTGCTCTCTCACACATAGTTAATGGGTTTCCTTCTTTGACATTATCAAGCAGATGTGTTTTTTACATTATCAAACAACTGGGATGGTGTGCCCTTTTTCAATAGAGGAAGAGGTGGAGTCACGACTGCTTTGGAGTTTATTTCGGATTCTTCTGCTCTGGAGGGCTCGGTGTCCATTTTCGAATCCTTTGACAACCTTGGCAATTGTGATAGTCGCTGGTGTCCACATTCTCCATGATACTTATTTTATGGGTTTAGTTGATGTGGCATGTTGTAAATGTGCCCACTCATGGTTCGGGATGTCGGCTCTTTGGGGTGACAATATGAAGTTTTGAAGCACAAACAATATTGATGATTCATCATGGCCTCAAATGATGATGTGGCACACATGCATTGGTTACTTTCTCCCTAGTGTGAATCACCAATTCTTCATCTCACAAAATAAAGTCTCCTTGGCCACAATTGTGCAATGTGTTTTCCTTCTTTGCCTTTGTGCCCTTCCCTCTTGCTCATTCACCACCTTGCAATCTCCTACTCTGCATGCTTGTCACATGTCTACACTCTTTGTTATCACCATGGGAGGTGGTTCTCATATCCTTTTTGAGAGGGTTATACCTACAGTACTTGAGCATACGAATGCAATGGAAGGGTGGGTATATGCATTGTGGTTGTACCAGTTTGTGACATTGCCATGGCCAGTCATGTCGATGCACCCAACAACTATCCACATCCTGACTCAACTTGATGAAGGGCCTCTCATTAACATCGTCAACCATTGGTATGAACTTACCTCATATTGCATCCAAGAGCAGCTATTGTTGCATTACAGTGGTGACCTTGAGCCACCATCTGCTCTCAAATTGCCCCAAATGGACAGGCTTTTTGGTGCCCCAATGGTTGTTGAGTATTGGCTACACAACTTGTAGGAAGCCACCAATCCAAGCTTGATGTCCTAAAGTTTCTAACGGAAGTACAGTACATATAGGCCAAGACCTTCAACATCTTACATTGAGTTGTCTCCCTTTTTTTTTTTGCCAGAGTTCCCCTAGCTCAACTTGACCAATATGATGCATGACCTGTTGGTCAATGACAAGAAGTAGGTGGCTACCTATGGTGTGGGTGTTCATTCTATATGGGTCATGAATGGCTAACATTTGACCTTCTTGTTCCCAACTCCTGACTCTGAGGATCTTGAGAGGAGTCTAGGCAATGTTGGCCCCTCAACCCCTACATCTTCCCATGTGGAAGGTGCCATTGAAGAGTAGGAGCAACCAGCTCCAAAAATCATGGAGGCAAGCCTTGTGCAGGAGGAAGAAGAGCAACAATAGTATCCTCCAACAAAGCTTAAGGCTTTAGGAGCCTCTAGAACTACTCTAAGCGATCCCTCTCTCTTGGAGTAGGTAATAGTGTGACCTGCCAATGCTCCTAGAAGCTCAGGGTCCAATAGCAAGCTAGACTTCAAGTCCCTACTTAAGGGCACAACTCATGGGAAAAAGTGGAGCTAAGTGCAAATTCCATTCATGATTATCTACACAGTGCTAAGGCAGAGGTTCTATGTGTCCAACTAGATGGCTTGGAGAATGAGGATGGGGCAACAATCTTGTCCCTGGAGTGTCTCGAAGAAACTGCAACTTACTTTTCAGTAGCAACTGGAAGAGGACCGGGCTAAAGTATAGGGTGGCTATGTTGGATCCTTGTGCACAACTGTCTTCTCTTCCTGTCGATGATGACGATCTGGGTACAAATGTTTAATCGCCACTTGCTCATGTTTTGTCATCTATTCTGGGATCAAATTTGGCCCCTATGCAAACTCTGGTGGTTCCACCTTCTTCAGCTCCTATGCATTCTCCCAAAAACAACAATTTCCATGACTCAAGTCCAGCAAATCAATGCCTCTAGATTCCAATCCAGCACACTTTGGATCTAGTCGGCTCTAGCCACCCCATCCTAGGCAAGCTCCACGCCCAAATGGACTTGTTAAGTGTTGGAGAGCCTCTTTCTCTCAACAATGAGGATGAGCAACCAACTACTAGCCATGTCCCAGATTTCTTTGACTTTTCAGTGGATAGAAGTGTGGATGATCCAAAGTGGCAAGTGTTTGTGGAATATTGCAAAGTAGTGGAAGTGCAAAAGGTTGAGCTAGAGGAGCGGGTTCAAGTTCTCCAAAGCGATCACTAGCAAATTGTTAGCAGATATGGATGTTGAAGATATATATTTGCTTAAACATATTCTTCCAGTCGTCTGCAAGACACTAAATTGACATATGTACCATACTCATCTTCCTTCTCCCATTCAAGATTCTTCTAACATGGCTCTGATGCCCTCTATGCACAAAGGGCCCAAAACTTGTCAGGGACCAAGCCTTCTGCTGAAGGAGTTGGTTCTACGAAGGCAAATGAGCTTGTTGGTCAATCACAACTTATTATTTAGCTAAAGCAACCACCTGATGTGGAGCCAAAATCAAGTCTGGATATCCAAATGCACTTCAAACTTGTGCAACTCCACCTTACATCTCTGGAGGCAGTCTCCAATAAGCGCTTACTAAAGATCTATGGTCTGGAGAAAGCAACAAATGTTTAGAAGAAGCGTGTGGACCATTTGGAGAAACATCTTGCCATGGTTACAGTGGAGTGGAATCATTTGCTTCATGATGTGTGACTTGGAGCTACCTTTCGAAGGTGTTGGCTATTGAACTAGTCTTTTACAATATCCCTCGGTTGCCTTAATGGAATAGGATGGATCTCTAGTTTCAACAACATCATCTTAATTATCATTCACTCCCTCCATTGTGACCTCAACTTCCTATTTGGAATTGACCTCCTCATCTAAATTCGGTTCCTATCCTTGGAGGTTCTCTTCCACCTATTCTGGTTCTTGGCCCTCTTTGGCCTCAAGTTCATATTCACCTTCCTCTTGCTCCAGCTTGTGCAACGATTCATGTTCCAACTCCAACCAATGTACTTGTTCCTTATGTGTGCATAATCAAAATGATCTATGCAACATCGAAGACTAACTCTAGCAGCCATGGGTTTGAGTCAACTGTGTGTGCCATGTGTTGGACACCACACATAGGGGCGACTAAATGTTTCATATGCTAAAGTGCCGAAAGATCAAGAGGCATAAGTTGTGCTAATCCATATATGTCAATTGGCTTATTGTGCAACTACACTACTATATAAATGTATCTCATTTATTTTCTTTGCTTATGGATATACAATATACATTTGATATTCTGATTCATGTGCTCTAATCAATGGAAGTGTATTATGGATCTCTATTATCTCTATTCTGTTCTTTGTTTTCTACAATATGAAGTATTTGCCATGTTCACATTTCTTTGTATTGGATCCTTGTATTAGATCCAAATATCCATGGTTATTATTTTATGTTGTGGTGTTTGTGCCCAATTTTACTGTTCTGGGGCTATTTTGATCGAAATATGGTAGCTCGTATTCACTTTGTTTTGCAATCACTATGGCAGGTGTTTATAATGCTTTTGAGGATAATGTTATCTTTAACATTGGCAAGTTGGATGCTAATAACTTTAACTACTAGAAGGCACAAAATTGCCAAGTTGGATGTCGACACCTTTAACTACTGGAAGACTAGATTTGGCAAGTCTTGTACCAAAGAAACAAGTTAAGCCATTGAAATGCAAAGGTATAAAGCCAAAAGACCTTGACATTGACACTTGGGAGGAACTTGATGGGCTATGTAAGTCCACAATTATTTACTTTGCCTAAGCAAGTATATCTTAATGTCATTGAGACTATTGATGGTGCATGGAAGTTATGGGAAAAGATATGGGATCATTATGATAAGCAAAGCATGGCTTCATAGTTGTACTAGCCCAAAAAGTTTGTGGACGTTCCTATGAAGGAAGGAACTCCTATGTCTACTCATTTGAATGAGTTCCATTTTTTTTGTAGCTAGCTTACATCACAAAAGATTGTCTTTGATGACAATATTAAGTCTGTGTTCTTGCTTGTCAATCTCCTTGAGCCATGCGGCACATTTCGTACTACTTGAAGCACTAATGCTCCTAAGGGTGGATTTACATGTTGCTCAGATGTAGAAGGAACTTTGCTCATTGAAAAGGTTAATAAGAAGAATGTTGATGTAGCTCACACTTCTCATGCTTTCACACTTTGAGGTAGGAATGATATTAGAGATAGTAATGACCATCATGGTAGATACCCAAAATAGAAAAGGTCTAAGTCTAGATCTTGTGGACAAGCTTGTAGTAATCTTATAGTCCTAACTCTTCACTTACATGCCATTATTGCAGGTAGCATGGACACATACGACCATAGTGCCATAAGATGCACTAGGATATGCATGATATAGACAAAGGAAAAATGTAAAATAATGCTAATAATCAAATGATTAGTGCATTGCTAAATCCATTGTCAAGATTGAAGAAATTAATACATTAGAGTACAATTCAATTGATTACATATTTGCTACTTCTTCACTGGTTGCCAACAGTTGGCTTCCTTATTCAATCGATTTTGGTTACTTGATTCAGGGGCTTCCTTTAATGTGACTCCTCATCATAATTGTTTTTACACTTACCATACCATTTCACATTCTATACAACTAGGAGAAGATCACGTATGTAATATTATTAGCATTATGATGTTCACTTGTAGTTTCCTACAAGTATTGCTTTTGTTTTGCATGATGTACGTTATGTTGCGACTTTGATGAAAAGTCTTATTTCTATTGGATAGTTGGATAATGCTTATTATCATGTCTCTTTTGGTGATTCTTCTTGGAAGATTACTTGTGGAAACCTCATTTTTGCTAGAGGTGCCAAAGTTGACAATCTATCCCTTGCTTGTTTTCAGATCTATGGATCACGTTCATTGATTTTCTTCATGTATCTCTATGGCATCATTGCCTTGGGTACATGTCACATAAAGGTATGGAAAACTTGACTCATTTGTAGTATTTATCACCCCTTGACTATTCTTATTTTGATTATTGTGATCATTACTTATATGGCAAGTGGACTTGTAATGCTCATAAGAAGTCTAGCTCTATGCATATGGCTAAGCTATTGGCTCTTATTCATTCTAATGTTTGTGGTTCTATGCCTTTGTGAGTCTTTGGGTGGTGCTAAGTATTTCACCATATGTATAGTTGATTTTTTACATAAAGTTTGGGTATATCCCATAAAGGAAAAAATTAGATATTTTAGCTACTTTTCAATGCCTTGGTTGAGCATAGGTTGAAATGCCTAAGATTAGATAATAGGGATCAGTATGATGATCGGGGCATTAAAAGTTAGTTAACCACTCCTTGTATTTGACCCCAAAATAGTGTTCCCAAGCATATAAATAGTACTATTTAGGAGAAGGTTCGTTAGTCATGTAGACTTACCCGTGTTTGAAATGCCTAAGATTAGATAATAGGGATGAGTATGATGATCGGGGCATTACAAAGTTAGTTAACCACTCCTTGTATTTGACCCAAAATAGTGTTCCTAAGCATATGAATAGTACTATTTAGGAGAAGGTTCGTTAATCATGTAGTACTTTGATGAGATCTTCTCTCCTTGGTTTTGGCCTTGGTTGCACAATTAAATTTGGACTTATATATTAGATGGATGTTAAGATGGCTTTTTTACATGGGGACTTGCATGAGGATATTTATATGCAACAACCTAAGGGATTTCTGGAAAAGGGCATGAAACATCAAGTATACAAGTTGAGGAAGAGTCTCTATAGACTTAAGTAAGACCTAGGAAATAGTTTCATAAGTTTGATGCCTTTATGCATTCACAATCTTATTCTTGTAGTGATATGGATCTATGTCTCTACATGAAGAAGGCCAGTGATGGTAGCCTTATTATTATGGTACTTTATGTTGATAGTATGCTAATTGTTGGGAGTGCTTGTGATGTGATACATCCTTTAAAGTCTTAGCTCAAGAGGAGCTTTAAGACGAAGAAAATGGGACATGCTTCTTATATACTTGGTATGCATATTATGTGCAATCACTCTAAGGGCTCCTTTACTTGTCCCATAAGAAATGCATTTATATGATACTTGAGCGGTTCCATATGTAGGGTGGTAAACCCATTGGCAATCCTTTATCTTCTCATGTGAAAGTCATCAAGTGAATTGTTCTTAGTTAGACTATGAGAAAGTCGAGATGGCCAAGATTCCATATGCATCTGGAATGGGTAGCTTGATATATATCGTGATCACCACTAGACCTAACATAGCATTTGTAGTGGGAGTTCTAGCTCATTACATATAGTGATACTTAGTCGACAATGTTGAGACATTATGAAAGATATCATGAGATACTTTAAGGGCACTTCAGACATGCCTTTGCTATGGCATCTAGGATAATGGAGTCATGGGTTATACTGACTCAGATTATGTAGAACATGCAGATAGTAAGAAGTCCACCACCTTTCGCCTTCACCTTTGCTAGAGGTGTTGTTTCTTGGATGTTTAAGGTGTGGAAATGCATTGCCTTGTCTATTACCAAAGTTGAGTACATTATAGCCACTAAGGCTTGCAAGGAGGCCCTATGGTTAGGTCATCTGGTTTCAGAGCTTGTTATTACTTCTATGACTACTACCTTGCTTTCAAATTCAATGAGTGCCATTCAGTTGGCATGCAATCCAATCTTTCATGCAAAGACCACGCACATTGAGGTCCATTATCACTTCATTGAGGTGATTGAGGACAAGCACATAGAGCTTGTCAAGATCTATAAAGACAAGAATGCTACTGATTTGCTTACTAAAAGTCTCCTAGTGGAATGTTATTCCTTCCTAGGAAGTTGATGAGCATAGGATGAGATGATGTCTTCCCTCATCCATTTGTACACATATGTACATATTGTACCTTTTATCCTTGCTCCATACACATTTGTATTTATGTGGAAGGTTATTGGGGGTTAAAGGTTGCATATACCTAGCCACCTATATTTACCTTGTACTCAGTGCCCACACACCTATACACTGTAGGTGGCAAGCACCCATTATTGTTATCTTTATTTCTTATTTTTTACAATGATAGAATAATAAACGAAAGGTAGGTCACACATTGTGATTGTTGGAATTTCCCACACACACGTCTTACTCTCTCTTGTTCTACCTCCATAGCTCTTGCTCTTGCTTCTACCCATGATATTCTCTCTCACTCCTACTCACCCTTTCAATTTTTATTGCCATGATCAATGTTTTATTAGTACTTTGTGTATATTAGGCTTGAGCTTTGAGACATTGAGAAAAAGCCCTTTCCCTTTCATTTTTAATGAATTTTGATCAACTATATGTGTAATAGATTGATTCAATCAACTAGTTCTTTTTGTAACAGTCACAAATTGATTCATTGAATGTGAAGGCATGCTTATGCTTCATCACAAGCACAATTGTATATGTAAAATTCTGATGAGAATTTGGTAAAGCATTCAGATCTCGGTAACTATGCTATTGTAAAATGAACCTATCAACATCAACAAGCTACACTTTGAGATTCCTAGTTTTGTAGAAATGTGTCCATCGAGTTATCCTTGCTTGTATGCTCAATTTTTAATTATTTATGTTGTTTAAGTTACTTGTGTCTCATTGCATGCATGAGGGAGGCTAGCAAGTGCATCTTGATCATTTGTGTGAGGGAGACTAGCAAATGCATCTTGAGCTCACATGATAATTTCACATGAGAAAATGTGGGCTATAATTGCTATTTTACAATGGAGCCCATGATGCATGATTCTGTGCATACTTTACATCCTTTCAAACTATTCTAGAGTGGATGGTGCATCTAGGTTAGCTATTTGTATAAGTTTACAACTAGTAGAATTTACCTCATTTTCTAGTACATATATGTATGCACACACACACACACACACACACACACACACACACACACACACACACACACACACACACACACACACACACACACACACACACACACACACACACACACACACACAAAAGGCAACTATTTTAGCCTTTTTTTGTGATTTGTAACTCAACATAGATAGTGAGATCCCATCAATGGCCAATGTTGCAATATATAGGACCATAGTGGTTGGTTGGCCCCACAAGCTTGTCCCAACTGATAGCACATTGAGTACACATTTGAATTCCTAAATATATTTGCAAAGTATATATGACATGTATTGGTTACAATTATGGAATTTCACTCTCCCTTTACTAAAATATGGTATAGATAAAGGTCCTTACAATGGAAATCATAGTGATTAAAGGTTGATTTGAGATTTGTTGAGACAAGCAAGCAAGGTTCTTACATTCATACAACATAGATATGTACATATACTTTGTGTGCGTGTGTGTGTGCACATGCATACACACATGTGTACGTGTGCACTATAGCTCGTAGGATGCAATCACACTTACATCATGTTTTGTGCTTGTGGATTATCTCAAATTTCACCAAAAGATTTGTGGATCATCAAAAATACTTTTTTGGAAAAGAGGAATAATATAGTCCACATGTACTTTTAAGTGGGCATTGCCCTATTGTGATGAAGAGAAACATCGTACCTTCCTTTGATGCACCATAGAGCTACCCTTGTCATTCAATTTTACAACAAAAAAAGGAGTAACTTTGAAATTTGGACAATTGGTTGCATCGAGCAAAACAAGACATAATGCTTACCACTACTACAACAATAAGAACTAATGTAATTATGTGGCTACCTTAGCCACATTAGACAGGTTGCAAGTAGAAATTCGATCCTTTTGTCACATGCAAGATTTGCAAGCAAAGTTGACCAATAAGATCCACTGGGACTTTTTAATACGATGCCATTTTGTGGCAGTTGAATTGGTACCCTCCAAAGTCCCGTACGGGTAGAGCTAGGAATCCACCAGCTTGTCCATGGGAATCAAACCTAGCTTATCATGCTACGTGCACAAATGTCTTATCAGTTGTGCTAAGACACTCTTGGGTACATCCATTGGGATTGATGTGGCTCCTTAGTCACATTAGTTACACAGGTTGCAAGAAGAGCTCGAAGTCCTTTTCAGACGTATGATTTGCAAGCAAGGCCTAGCCATGGCAGGACTGTTAAGCTCGGCCTCATCCCTGTGCAGCCGACCGATGGCTCCTCACGTGCTGTCCTCACCCTCGTCCCGCTCGACCTGCGATCTCCGGATTCTCGAGGTCTCCATGCCGTGCCTCCCGAGTGTCAGCTCAGGCAAAGGCCCTGTCCACTACATGGGAGGCGGCCCTCGCACTTATCCCGGGGGTGTCACCAAATGGCAATGGAAGAGGATGCAGCTGAAGAAAACCAGGCAGCTGGAGAAGGCGCGGCTGATGAGAGAGAAGCACCTCTATGAGGCCAGAAAGCGCGAGGAGCTCATGGCTGCAACCCCCGTGCTGGAAATGCCCTGGCAGAGGATGTCACGCGTACGACCCCCGAATTATGTGAGAGCAGATGAGCATGTAACGAAGCTCGCCGCACGTTTCCAGAAACGAAATGCAGAGGATCTGTGGACTGAGAAAGACGGCCCAGAGAAGTTTGAGGTGATTTATGATCAGTCATCACCAGGCAGGGGAACATACAACCAGGTAGAAAAGCAATTTGTTTGTATTTTGTCAGATTGGGTTTTGTATCTGTATTGTCAAATGTGTGCAATTAAAGATGGATGGAAAAACTTCCAAACAGTTATTGGACGCAAGGGCTTAATCTATAGAGCATGTAGATTGAACATGCGTACATATTCAGGTCAATTACTCAGTCTACCAATCTCACGTAATATCTCATCATTGAGTGAGAGTGGGCAACCTTGCTTTACCCCAGTGATGCTGATGATCTCCATCCCTCCTGGAGTTCAAACCTTGTCCTGACTCGTACAAAACCAACATACCCCACTGCACCTCAGCAAGAACCCCAAGCTCCTGGAGTTCCAACCTTGTCCTAACTTGTACAACACCAACATACTGCACTGCATTTCAGCAAGAACCCCAAGCTTCTATGAAAATGCTTAGATGATTGGAAGGGTGAAAGAGAAAGCATAAACATTGATAGAAAGAAAGAACACATGAACAGAAGAAACTCAAAATGAATGGGCAAGTGAGTCCGTAATGTAAGGCATGAGTTCTGTATTGCAACACCAGCAGGGCACCGGGACAATGATGACCGGCAGCAGTGCCTCCAATCTCCCTCTCTCCATGGATGCAAGATGATGTGATACCACAAGAATGAGAGGAGTGGAGCATACATGGAAGCCTCAGGACGAGACACAAGCCAATTGAGAAACCCTATATGGGTCCCTCCCTAGGTTGCTTCTATGGGGATTTGGGCACCCTATTGAAGGCTAAACACAAGTAACCCATGATACGTACCAACTAACTCATCTTGGATCATGGGTGATTGGTACAATACGATATACAATGATGGGGAACATACAAGCCCCTAGGGACCACCAAAATGTCCCATACCACAATAGTTATCCGTTAGAAGTGGTAACATCATAATATATACAAACAATGACAAACAACTAGGACTATGACTACACAAGTAGTGGGTGATCAAGTCATCATCAAGGTGCCTTTGAAAGACAATGATATCGATGATGATCATGCTTGATCCTAATCACAGAAAACAAAAATAGTCAAATCTCCATACTTGTCACTAATGTCTTATAGAAACACATCATGACCATCAATTCCCTTCATCAGAATTTGCCAATTCTATGGGCAGTGCTCAATGTTTCAGTCAGTTGGTTTGTGGTGTGAACATAACTATGTTAATAAGTTGGTGTCACAACTTCTAGAGTTAGTTCTAGAGTTAGCTCACTTCAGTTGAGTTGGGGATAGGTCTAACTTACTTGAGACCTATTGTACTTTCATTTCATCATTCTAGCACTTGTATCTTTTGAGTGTGGAACTGCTGTCCACTCTTGCTCATTGTCTTGTGTTCACTTTCTCCGTTTTCAACATTTGGTATGGGAGCTAGATATGTGGATTCCATCTCTCCACCGCTTAGCCAGTGCCACCCACACGAAGTCCACTCACCTGACAAAGAAAGAGGAGTTGCTATTTTGTAGGGAGGAGCTGTTGTTTTGGAAGAGAAGTTGCTATTTTAGAGAAGGTGCTATTGCTGTTTTCAGCGTGTATGCAGTTTCATACGCAGTCTTGCACAAAGCCTTGCATACACAGCCTCTCTTAGCCTTGCTCATGATATTCTCAGCCTTGGCTGCCATTTTCTCAGCCTTGCTTGTCATTTTCTCAACTTTGCTTGCCATTTTTTGTAGATATTAAAAAAAAGTAAAAACCCTAATTTTTTGAATTTGTGGATTCTATTTTTTTTAATTACAAATTCTCATCCATCTTGCCCATCTCATTCCCAATTTCAAAGAAATTTTCAAATTTTCACATTTTGTGCCAAGGAATTTGGGGTTTTCGATCAACTTTTTCAATTTCTAAAATCTCTTGAAATTTCTTCAAAAAAATTTGGGGTTTTTGCCTAATTCAAGCTCCCGTGCGTAAATCTCTATCAAAATTGCCAAGATTGTGCAATTTCTTCGACATTAGTGCGAGAAATTTGGAGCTTTTTTGATTCTCGTGTCTGGCATGCATCCGAGGTGCCCTAAAGTTGCTAGTTGCTGTGGATACGCATCTCGAGGCGACACTCCATCAAATTTTCAGGATGTAAGTGTAAATCTCTGAAATTTCTTGGAATTTCTTTATTGAGATTTGGGGATTTTGTGTAGCACACATCCCAAAGCACTGGACAAGTGCTGCAACAGCATTATGTTGCTGTTTATGTGACATTGGATAGAGAAATTTCTGTAAATCTAGAATTTGCATTGAAAATTTGGGGATTTTCAACATTTTTCAAGAAATAGTTTTGACAGTTTTGCACTTGCTTTAGTATCCCATGTTGGGATTTTGGTACTCAATTGAGTTGGCTGCTTAGTTTGTGCATAAATTGCAGCAATGTCAAATCACGAAACCTGAGATTAGAGTAACATTTTGGGAGTTCTTACCTATTATCCTTTATGGAGTTTTATGGTGCGCAATTTTCTCATTACAAAGGATCTTTGGGATTTTGTTATAGGTGATTTACCGAGACTGGATGAGCTTGCTCCTTAGACACTTCAAAGTGGTGCTAGAGGATAGCTAGGTGCTCTTTCTGTTACTTCAGTTGTTGCCCTTGGTCCTCCTATAGCGGATTAGAAAGGATGGGACTCAAAAGATGCATAGGCTTTGTCATTGATTGCCTTGTCAATTAAGAGAGCCATCATATCTCATATACGATCATGCAGGATCTTTAAAGCAGCATGGGATATTTTGGAGTGCATGTTAGTAGCTCTTAATGAAGCTAGAATCTCCTACTTATGGAGACAAGTGGCTAATGCACATTCTATAAATAGACAGGCTGTCCACCATTCAGCCTCATCCTTTTGTGTAGGTTTCTCACTCTACCGTGCAGGTTTCAACCATCGACCACCTATCATTTGCTATCTAGCCATTAGCGAATGGTGACTAAGAAAGAGAAAAAGGTAAAACTCTTTTGCTACCTAATGGTGACTAAGAAAAAGAAAAAGAGAAAGTCCCTGCTTGTGCTACTCTTGCACAATCTGTACTCATGATCTCTCCTTCATAGTGAGCTAATTCCTTGAAGTTCTGACTCAAGCCTGTCCCCATGCTCAAGTGCTAAATGAAGTTTGTGTTCATTGTAAGAAACTTATTGAAAAGCTGTAGTTAATGTTGTAAATGCTATGACAGAGTTTGAGTATGAAGGTCATGTATATAAGGTTGCACCATATTTACACCCCCAAGATGATATGACTTGGTTGGGTGAATTGCAAATGACAAATTGGATACATCTTGCTCTTACTGGCCTTATGGAAAGAATGGACAAATTAATGAGCCTATGTGAAACATTACAAGATCTATTTCAGAAACTTCAAAAAGAAAAGTAGAAACTTCTATACAGATAGCTTCTTCTTCTACTTCTACAACTACTACTTTGATGGCTGCCAGTGCTGCTTCCTATATGTCTCCTCTTGAGATTTCCTGGGATGTTGTTTCTGGTAAGCGTCTACAAAAAGGATGGTCTCCTGTCTTTCAGTCTCCCAAATCAAGATCTCTGAATGTCCACACTGTGGTGGATCCCTCTGATAAGGGCAAAGCCCCTATGCATGACAATACTGATGAGTTGGAATCTTTGTTGGATCAAATACAGAAGATTTATGCCCTACTTTCTATTTGACAAACGATTTCCTCAACAAGCCTTAATGGTGCTGGTCCGTCAACCACCAGACCAATGCTACCTGATTGTATGGGTTATGCTACTGGGGTTTCCCTCTCAGATCCGTATGAGAAGCTTGTAGATCAAGAATTGGATGAATATCTAGAAATGGTTTTCCCAAAATGGAAATAGTGTGATTATGAAGACTACACTATCTCTTCTTCTGATGAAGATGGTGATAGTGTTATTGATGATGATGTAGTTGATGATTCCTTTAGACCTATAAACCCACACCATGAGCATCTTGACCATGAAGTCCTTAATGCTCATTCGTTCTCTAAGGATAATGAGAAGAAATCCGAGTAACTTGGTGTATTTGAAAGGTAGGAAATTTTCCTATCTGGTCTATTGATGGAAAAACACCTGACGAAATAAAGCTTTTGATCTACATGGTGTATATGTATGTGGGCCAAAAGTTATTGGATAAACCAAACGCAAACCGTGTTGATGTTTTGAATGCTATGACGCTTGGTTTCGTTGGAGGACTTTGGTAATGGTGGATGTCAATCCATCAACAGATAAAATTAGCTATTGCTCAGTAACTTGATCCTGTTACTTAATGTTTTGAATTGTTACTTGGTGAACTTGTGGGAAATAAGTTGGATGAAGTTGTTGAAGCAAGGGAAGCTTTCTTCAAAGCCAAATTATGTGGCCCCAGGTAGTATAAAGACTATTTGATTTATATGAGGGATTTGTTATATGAATGTACGGGTGCACATGATACATCTATGAAATTTCAAATAACATCTAGTGTATTCTTTCCCTAAACCTATTCCCTTCTTTTGCAAGCAAAAAATGTAACAAGAAAAGTGTGATTTCAATGATAGCATGGGACAGATCATCCAAACCATTGAACAGATAGTGAAGGAAGTCTGTCATCAACAAAAGCTTATCTCTCTACAACAGAAATTCCCTTCTGAGGTATGTAAACACAGCAGGAAATATTATAAGGATTTTGGCTGTGAAAAATGTAGTTGTTCCCCTTGGAATAGTTCCAAACCTACTAGTGGAGAATCTCTTCTTCTAAACCTAGACACCATAGATCTCACCGACATTCCAGAAGATCTAATGGATATTCTCACCGACATGACTCCAGAGACACGTAGAAATACTATAAGTCTCGCGGTTCCAGGAGGTCTGCTTACAAAGCTTCTGCTCAATAGAAGGTACGGAGATACTATATCTGTGGTAGCATAAATCATCTAGCTAACAAATGTCCTTAGAAAGAAAAGGAGAAGCATAAGCACCGATCCAAAAAAGAAGACAAGCCAAAGGTTGTCAATTTGCATCATTATTTATCTGACCCTTCTACTGATTCTGCCTCTGACACAGAAGACTATACTTCAGAGACTAATACTGAGTCTGTGACTTCTATTGAAGCTGATTCTTTGTCATATAAAGCTTCTTTTAGTGATTGGAACCAATCTGTGTCCTTTGATGATTATTCTACAGACTTTGATGTGGAGCAGGGAACTTCTGCTGAACTTGTTCACTCTGATGATTCTGTTTCACATGTGCAGACAGTAAATGCTCATTCTATTCCCTCTTTCTTTTCTTTAAAAGGCAAAGAAAAATATTTTTCGGGACTCTCAACATCCAAACATGCATCCCACAAAGGAAAGGGTAAGAATCATCACAAATCTTCTTCATCTGAAGAAGAGAAAACTCAGAGTCAATCTTCTTCCTCCGAATCTGAAACTTCTTCCTCAAAGCATAAAAAGAAACAAAAGGACAAACTCAAAGCTGAGCTTTTCTCTAATCCACATGATTTCCCTCACCATGGTACTTTGAGTACAGAGACTCTAAAGAAGGCCAATATTTTTGTCCCTCACAAGCTTGAGAAGATCCACAATCCTAGGACTGTTCAACAATTCGTGGATGAACTTACCAAGACAACTGCTTCTTCTACAGGTAAGATGGCAGAAATGGTTAGTGCTTTTCAAGCCATGCAAGCCCAATTGCATTCTTTATATAAAAGTCTCAAGTGTACAGTCAGAGCTCAGAAACATATTGCACAAGCCACTACTGACGTGCTTAAAGGAGTTGGCTACTTCAATTCCTTCTTCCCCTAGTCTTGATTCCTCTTCTAAATCCATTAATCCTATTAACCCCATCCGAGCTACCAGCTCCAGACACACTATCCAGGCTCATGCTCTTGATCTCCTTGAAGGTGGTGGACCGATCCCTACGGTTTGTATCAAGCTTCGTTCTATTGGGAAATTCCAGTTTTTCCTTGATGCCTTAATTGACACAGGATCTAGTGTGACTATCGCTTCATATGAGCTTTTTGCTCTAGACCTCATACAAGAAAGCAGTCCTATTATAGTGGAGTTGTCTAATCACAAAAGGTTAACCTTAACCAAAATCATCAAAGCCTTTCTCTACTTGGGTGAAATTAAGTTGCCTATTGAGGTTTAGTTAATGCGCCAAATGAGGTATGACTTGCTCATAGGCACTGACATCCTACAGCATCTTACACCCTATATTTTTTGGCAGGATCACATCATCTTTTCCTATCAAGGGCAAAAGACCCGAGTACCTCTCTTGGAAAAAATTGGAAGGAGTATATACTTTATAACTCCCTCTCTTCCTTCACATAAGATCCAGCAAATTGAAGACTAGCTTCAACAAGAAATGTAGAAATATCAAACAAAAATCCAAGAGCTAACGAGTAAAATGCACAGGTTCATGCATGAGGATCCTTTGATGCTTAAGAAAAAAAGGCAAGGATTTGGTATTGGACTACCCTTAAGGAAAATGTTGTCCCAACAAAGATAGTTTATAAAGGTATGAAAGAAGAAGATTTAGCTCTATGTAAGGCTGAGATTGCTGAACTACTTCAAAAGCAATTAATTGAACCAACCACATCTGATTGGGCATGCCAAGTATTCTATGTGAAAAAGCATTTTGAACCAAAGAGGGATAAGAAGCGTCTGGCAATCAATTACAAACTTTTAAACAAATATATTCTAGGCCATGGCCACCCCATTCCTCTTAAGGACATTTTGATCAAACATATTAAAAAAGAAAAAAATTTCAGTAAGCTTGATCTTAAATTAGGGTTTTGGCAACTACTTATTAAGTCGGAGGATCAATACAAGATAGCATTCTGTGTTCCTGATGGGCACTATTAATGGACAGTTCTTCATTTTGGAATAAAAACCACTCCTACACATTTTTTCAGGGATGGACTGATTTTGTCTTTTCCAAATTTTCTTTTTGCCCTGTATATATTGATGATATTTTAGTTTTCTTTGAAACTATTAAGGAACACTTAGATCATCTCACATAGTTTATGCTTGTAGTAGAAGAGGCTGGCATGGTACTATCCTCTACCAAATCTCTCATATTTATTATGTTATCTTGCTCTATTTCATTGTTAGTTTGTCATCTCCTGGTTGTGAGCTCCTGTCAGAGTCTGGCAAGAGACAGAGGAGTTCTATCAGTTTGTGTGTTGCTGTTTTTGTTGTGCATTCGCTTCTTGGGTGGTAGCTAGCCATTTTAGGCCTCTTTTTGGTACAGTCGGCTAGTTTAGGCCAGGTCTGCCAGTTTTAGGCGAGGTTGGTCAGTTTGGAGGCTGGGGGGCTATATATAGCAGTCTCCCCCCCATCAGTCCCACTCTCTGTCTTACATATCTCAGCACACTCTCCCTCCTCTCCCACTTCGGCATTGGTGCTGCCATTGTTTCCAGCCTGATCTGGTGCCCTCACTAACGCTCCGGGCTGTGTGCAGGGATTGATCAATCCACACCTTTGTATTCAGCATTCATTTCAGTCAGTGCAGATTTTCTTTCTTCATTTTCTGCTTTTTCTCTCTTCCTCTATGTTCATGTTTCTTCTTCTGTTGCGCATTCTCACATGTTATCAGAGCCTAATTGAGAGCACGGAGGAGCTTCCATCAACAGAGAGACACCATCCCCTTCTTCTGCTGTTGCCAGTTCTTCTCATCCCAAGGAGAAGTGTTGGCAGGAGTACCCCCATCTGAAGCCCAAGAAGAAGGACTCGAAGGCGGCCCTAGCCACGATAGAGTCTGCTTTTGTGCATGTCTTTGTTGAGGAGGATACAATCCTAGCTTCTACCACTCAGGAGAAGCCTTGGCTAGCGGACAACGGAGCATCTTCTCACATGATCTTTCAGTAGGATCGGCTTCAGGATCTTTGTTCGAGAGGGGGGACTGTCACCATTGGTGACAACTCTACAGTTCTTGTTCGAGGCGTGGGGACTTTACCTATGTTTTCAGATAGGCGGTCTTCTTCCGCAAAAGTTCTAAGTACTTGATTTGGGCTTTAACCTATTGTCTGTGCATGGTCTTACTTAGCTAGGTACCCGAGTCATTTTTACCCAGGATGCAGTCACAGTGGAGGATGCTTCTATAGGTGATGCTCTTTGAACAGGTACACAGGAGGGTGGGCTTTACAAGCTCACAGCCTTGGCTGCGAGGGCTTCCCATGAGCTTGGGCTGCTTTGGCATGCTCGTTACGGGCATCTAAACCTTGATGTGATATGGCGGGCTTCTAGGAGGAAGATGGTGGAGGGACTTCCCGATTTCCCTCCTCTTGACACTTTATGCCCTAGTTGCTTGAGGGGCATGCGGACCTATGGGCACAGCCTTCCTTGGGAAGGCCAAGTATTTGATGCGAATTGTAGACGACTTCAGTCGTTATGTGTGGCCTTATTTCTTGGAGTATAAGAGCGAGGCGTACTCCCATTTCTGCGAGTGGAAGGTGTTTGTGGAGACACAAACTACTTCCAAAGTTCGTGGCGTTCGAGTTGATCACGGTGGCGAGTTCACCTCTCACCTTTTCTCTTAGTTTTGCAGGGATCACGGCATTCGGGTGGAGTATTCCCATCCGAACACACCATGAGAGAATGGTGTGGTGGAGCGTGCGAATCGGACCATGGTGGAGATGGCCCTATCCATGCTGGAGCATAGGAGTCTACCTCATTCCCTTTGGGGTGAGGCGGTGGCTACAGCGGTGCATATTCGCAACCGCTCTCCGACTTCGGCATTTCAGGACATGACTCCTTTTGAGGCTTTCTTTGGGAGGAAGCCTTTCGTGTCCCACTTTCGCATCTTTGGATGTGATGCTTTTGTCCATGTGGACAAGAAGAAGAGGAAGATGAAGCTCGACTCTAAGGGGAGACAGCTTATCTTCGTGGGCTATAGCACGACCACGAAGGGATATCGGCTCTACGACCCAACGACATGGAAGGTTCTTCGGCTCCTCCCCCTCCTATTCCTCCTTTTGTTCCCTCTACTTCGGCTTCCTCTCCCTCTTTGGCGGATGTGACTCCTTCGAGTACTTCCACCCCTTCAGTCTTCCCTTAGGAGTCCTCTAGGAATACACCGCCATCCGATGGAGAGCCTTCTTTAGATGAGGAGGATCTATCTCCCTTGGCGAGGGGGAGTCCCTTTCTCTGACAGGTGCTTTGCAGGTTTTGGAGGCTACTCGGTCTCCCTCGCAGCAGGAGTCACTCAAGATTCCTTTGTGGTATCACCGGCTTATGCAGGATTCAGGTGTTACTCACTTTCGTGTTTCAGTCAAATGCAGCTGCTGCCCTGCCTCAACAGCTTGTAAATGCAAAGAACTAAAGAAAACCAGTCATTTACTGCTGCTGCCCTGTCTCAACAGCCTGCAGTGTCATGAGGACGTGAAAATTTGATGCTTTGCTTATGTTTAATTGACATTTGATTAAAGGATTAATCAAATGTGCAATTAAAAGAAGCACATGTGTTACACATGTGAGGTGCTAGCTACTTTTTCACAGTTGAAGGCCGAAGGACCCTGTGAAAAAGATGAGTGTCAAAGGCAAAAGTTGTAACAAGTTACACTTGTTAGATTCTAGGTAAATTTTGGTGTCAGTTTGCCCCTAGGACCATTAATTGGCCATTAAGTATCAGTGGTGACACTAGGGACTAGGCATTAATTAATGGATTAATGCTTGTCCAAGGGTCAATTAATGCATGGGACCACTTTGGGTTGCAAATGGCCTAGCCAATTAATTTTTGGATGGGCAAGGTCAATTTTTTGGGCATGGCAAAACTTTCCCATGCAAGTGGAGGAAAGGCTAAATAGGGCTGAAGGGAGAGGGAAATCTCGTTTTTTCATTTTGGAGCTGTTGGAAAGAGGTGTTGGATTGTTGCTGCCAGCTTTTGGGGCCATTTCCCAGCCATTAGAGACAATTTTGGTGATGGAGATTGCATATTCTTGACCTTGGGAAGTTGGTAATTGCTGCTGATGCACTTTCTCCTGAAGATCACAGTCTCTGATGCTCCTATTGTTGTTGGTGCATCCGTTTGGGGCTGGTAGCAGGGCAACAGCAGATTTTGATCAGTTCTTCGTGACAAATCTCAGAATTTTCTCTCTACAGCATTCTCTCATCTCCTTCAACCATAGAAATATGAAACGGGGAATGGGAACGGGGAACGGGGACAAGGACAGGGACGGGAACGCCAAACCTAGGGAACGGGGACGTGGGAATGGGAACGGCATTTAAAAAATTAAAATTCATGAAAAAAATTAATATTTCACTCATAATCCATGTGGACTTTGGAGTGTTAAAACTTAAAACCAAGGTATATAATCCACAAGGACAAATCATTTTAAGTTTTAACTTTAAGATATCATGCATCATTCTAAAACTACTCATTAGAAATTGAATTGCAACTTACAAGGCTCAAGAGGTAAGCTATTCAATTATAAATAATAAAATCCATAATACATATGCCAAAAATGATAAAACAATGACAATGAACTAAACTTTAAAGTCTAAGCTAAAAGAACATGCCTATGGTATCATTGCCAAAAAACTTAAAAGATTACAAATATGAAATTGAAGTCTAATCTTTGACAGAACATGCTCATTGCCCCAAAAAAGACTACAAATATAAAGTCTAATCTCTAGACTAAAGCAAAATGCGGCATGCCAAAATAGCCCAAAGGGCAACTGTAAGATTGCAAGACTCAAGTACAAATATAATATCGGCATGGCACAACTGTCAACAGTCCAAGTGTCACACTGTCATCAATGATCATAATATCATATATAATGTAAATGTGTCATGTATCATGAGACTCATGATAAGTAAACTAAATCAAAGATCATGATCATGATCTGAGGCTGCTCTAGCCACTCCTGAAGTGCCAGCCTCATCATCATGTGTACCATGAATTGCTGCATCTCCCTCAACATCAACATGTGTCTCCTCTTCTTGTTGCATCTCCCACTCTGTGAATGGATCGGGCTATGTTGTCATACTGTTACATAACATCCTCGAATTAGTACTAACGAATACTAGATCGTTTGCCCTCTCCACACCAAGACGGTTCCTCTTCTTTGAAGCAATGTGAGCGTATGTACTCCACAATTGCTCCAAACAAGAGGAGCTAACTGATTGACTCAAAATACGGATGGCTAGTTGCTGCAACTCAGGACCATCTGAACCATAGTCCTCCCACCACAAAGCTGCCTCAATCTTACAATGATCCTCCTGTGCATCCCTACAACCAAAAGAACCTCGAAAGGTCCTATAACGTGAAAGCTGATCTCTGATATTTCGTCTAGTGCCATGATCATGCATCCATAACCTCAGTATCATTATCCAGATCCTTGCCCTGGAACTCAGGATCCACAACAAATGCAGCTGCATGCATGGGTGAGCTATAGGAGTTCCACCTCGTCACAACTAAATGGTGTATCTCCTCATACGCCTCATCATTTGGTGCCAACTCCTGCAACTTTTCATTCAGCCTATCCATAGCCTCATATACCTTGCCAATGCAAGGTTGCATAGCATCCATAACCCTCAATAAATGTACAATAGGTGATACCATAGCATCTATCCGCTTTACATCATCCCAAAAAGTGGAGTTATTTGCTTTCTCCAAGCATAAGATACCTGTAGGAGTATCTGCCAATGTTGATGAGGTAAACTCATCACTAAGAAATAACTGCCTCAAGGCACCACTGCATTCTCTTAACTTGCCTAGCATCAAGAAGTTAAAGGCAAATCTGATATCAAAGTATTTTAAAAGTGTCTTCTTCGACTGCAAAGAGAAGTGATGGTGAAGAAACTGGTGATTCAAAACAAAGCTAGCCATTTGAGCTCCTTGCTCTATGATAGGTGCAATCCATGACAGGTTACCAATATCCTTTAGTAGGTTGTTCAAGCAATGAGCCATACAATATGAAACTGTGATATGCGGATAATATCCCTGAATAATAGCACCTGGTGTCCTATTTGCGGGCTCTCCATCTGCAACAAATCCCACAACATACTTGGGAAGGTTCTTTACTCTCTATTGTTCTCCTCTCTATTGTTCTCTACTCTCTCTGTAAAATCTCCGTCACCACCTTTACATTTACCTATTGGATACCCACTTGTAATCTATACTGATGCATCTAACAATGGCTGGGGTGCTGTTCTCTGTGAAAATACTCTCCATCAACTATAACATCATTGGCCTATACAAAGCATCTCCAAATTTGCCGATATGCCTTAGGGAGTCTTTTTTTCCAGTCAAAAAAGTTATCCATCCTATTAGCGAGAATCATCAAGGCTAGTAGAGCTTTTTGCAAGTTTGTGGAGTTTAAGACTTTTATTGTACGCACTGACTTGCAACATGTGCGTGGTTATCTCACAACAAATGCTCCTATAGAAATTGGTAATAAAAGGCTCTTACGATGGTCTCTCTTTTTTGATAAACTAGACATTATCTTTGAACACATGGTCGGAAAAGACAATGTTCTTGTAGACCTACTGTCTAGATCTCATCAACCACCTGAATACTTTATACTGTAGTCATTCAACATTGTAATACACTGTACAAACACATATTTTGTCTTGTACACCTTTATTTGGTGCGTATGTACCTGGCAGTGTACCAAAGTTTTATTCCCACGTAGAAGTGGAAGCCAACACAGACCGCACTTGTGGTACCCTTTGTGTGTGTGTAAATTGTGCAACATAAAGATAGATCAATTATCACATAGTTTCATGAATTAGACATGAGCACGTGGCTCACTAAGCAACATGATGATTGAGTTTAGAAAACAATTGTAATGCCATATAGGTCTAAAGATGCGAAACTAGAGTCATGTATTGAGTGCTCCAAAAAGATACATCAATTGCAAATGCTCATGAAAGGACTCAAAATGTATAATGACAAATGAACTAAGTACAAAGTGTCTAGACTCATGGGGACTCCTCTGTTAGCCTGCTCTTTATCATTCTTAGTCTGTCATCTCCTGGTTGTGAGCTCCTGTCAGAGTTTGACAAGAGACAGAGGAGCTCTGTCAGTCCTCTAGTGGCTGTTTTCATCAGTCCACAGCCTGCGGGAGACACACAGCCCATACTGGGCTGTTTTTTGTGCAGTCGGCCCAGTTTTTGGGCAGGTCGGCCAGATCTGGCTGGTTGGCCAAATCTGGCCAGGTCGGCCAGATTTGGCAGGTCGGCCAGTTTACTGGCCTGGGGGCTATATATAGCAGCCCCCCCAGTCATTCCAGCATTGTACTCTGCAGGTTCAGCACTGTCTCCGTCATCTCCGTCTCCGACATTGGTGCTGCCATTGCTTCCAGTCTGTTCTGGTGCCCTCACTGACGCTCTGGGCTGCGTGCAGGGACTGCTCTGTCCATTTCAGTGTATTCAGCATTCATCTCAGTCAGTGCAGACTTTCTTCCTTCATTCTCTGCTTTCTCTCTCGTCTCCTCTGTGTTCGTGTTCTTCTTCCGTTGCGCACTCTCACATGGTATCATCGCCTGATTGAGAGCACAGAGGACATACCCTCAGGAGTGAGATACCTTACTGCTGCTGCCATCTGATCAACAACTGCCAGGCGACTTCTTCAGGAGGCCTTTCAGCCTGCGTTTTCCTGTCCACGCTGTCTGCAGAGGCTGCCATGTCATCCAGCGACGCAGAAACCCTGCGTTTTCCACCAGGCTGATTGAGAGCACGGAGGACATACCCTCAGGAGTGAGATACCTTACTGCTGCTGCCATCTGATCAACAACTGCCAGGCGACTTCTTCAGGAGGCCTTTCAGCCTGCGTTTTCCTGTCCACGCTGTCTGCATAGGCTGCCACGTCATCCAGCGACGCAGAAACCCTGCGTTTTCCACCAGGCTGTCCCTCCTTCTGCTGGGCGACCTCTCTAAAGGCTGCGTTTTGCTGTTCTGCTGGTCGCCTCCACTCCAGGCGGAACATTTCGTGCTGGCGACTTCTTTCCCGGCTGTTTCCTGGTGCTGGTGGTCTCTTTTCTGGTGATCGTCATCAGTTATCTTTGCGCTTTGCAGATCCAGGTGTTTGTAGGCATTCTCTGCTTGCGTCTTGGTGGTTGGTGACCACATTGCTGGTCATATTTCGACATCGGCACAACTTTCTTTGGTATTTTGCAGATTGGAAGATGTCTTACCAGTTTTCAGGCTTTGATGACTCAGAGGATGAACTTCTTTCTCATCATTCCTCTGAGCGGAGGCGGGATTATCATGAGGTTTGACGTCGGGAAGAACCTCCTCGCACTCGTCCTTCTTCAGTCCATGCATCTTAGAGGGTTCCATCTACCGCGAAGGTTTCTTCCGTGAAGACTGCTTCAGATGTGCGGATGCCTTCCTTGATTCCCTCTATTCAGGTGCCGATTCTCCCTTCCTTTCCGAAGGAAGATAAGTTGGATGGTTCCAACTACTCCCTCTGGTCATGCAAGGTGGCCTGCATCCTCGATACATTTGACCTTTGGGAGCTTGTTTCTTCACCCATCGACCGTCCCCCCGCGGATTCGTCCGATGGCACCTCTATGGACCGTGCAACCTTATGGGATAGGCTCAACTCTCGAGCACGTTCCTTTCTTTTTATGAGTCTCCATGATTCCGTTCTTGTACATGTTCACAGGTTACAGACCACGGCGGAAGTGTGGAAGAAGCTTGCGTCTTTGTATCAGCACAAGACATTTGCCCACAAGATTTCCTTGGAGAAGAAGTTGCGGATGCTCAGTCTTGATGATTCTCCTTCCATGAAGGAGCACATCACGAAGATGGAGGATATGCGAGGCGAGATAGCCTCTCTTGGTCGTATGATATCGTCTGAGGATATGGCGATGATTCTGTTGACTCAGCTGCCATCACCCCGTTATGATGTCTTCTATATCAGCCTCATCACCTCGAGGACCCGTGAGACACTCCTATGGGAGGAGCTTTCCCCGCTTGTCTTGGAGTATGACGAGCGACTCAAAGAGGTGGGAGCCAGTGGCTCCACCAAGGCATTTACGGCCGGCACAGGTGGTGGCAAGAAGAAGAAACAAAAGAAGGAGAAGGCCAAGGACAAGAAGGAGGAGGACAAGAAGGATGCGAAGGAGAAGAAGCCCAAGTGTCCCCATTGTGGGAAGGGCACTCATCCCGAGGAGAAGTGTTGGCAGAAGTATCCCCATCTGAAGCCTAAGGAGAAGGACTCGAAGGCGGCCCCAGCCACAACAGAATCTGCGTTTGTGCATGTCTTTGTTGAGGAGGATACAGCCCTAGCTTCTACCACACAGGAGAAGCCTTGGCTTGTCGACAGTGGAGCATCTTCACATATGACCTTCCGTCATGATTGGCTTCAGGATCTTCGTTCCAGAGGGGGTACCGTCACCATTGGTGACAATTCTACAGTCCCTGTTCGAGGCGTGGGGATCTTACCTATGTTTTCAGACAGGCGGTCTTCCTCCGCCAAAGTTCTCTATGTCCTTGATTTGGGTTTTAACCTATTATCTGTGCATGGCCTTACTCAGCTAGGTACCCGAGTCATTTTTACACAGGATGTAGTCACAGTGGAGGATCCTTCTACAGGTGATGTTCTTTGGACAGGTACACAGGAGGGTGGGCTTTATACGCTCACAGCCTTGGCTGCGCGGACTTTCCATGAGCTTGGGCTGCTTTGGCATGCTCGGTATGGTCATTTGAACCTCGATTCTCTTCGGCGGGCTTCTAGGAGGAAGATGGTGGAGGGACTTCCTGATTTCCCTCCTCTTCACACTTTGTGCCCTAGCTGCTTGAGGGGCAAGCAGCACAGGCAGCCTCACACTCAGGTTGCTCCTAGGAGGGCTACTTCTCCGCTTGAGTTGGTTCACACCGACCTTTGCGGACCTATGGGCACGGCCTCCCTTGGGAAGGCCAGGTATTTGATGCTGATTGTGGACGACTTTAGTCGTTATGTGTGGCCTTATTTCTTGGAGTACAAGAGCGAGGCGTACTCCCGTTTCTGTGAGTGGCAGGTGTTTGTGGAGACTCAAACAACTTCCCAGGTTCGTGGCGTTCGAGCTGATCACGGTGGCGAGTTCACTTCTCACCTTTTCTCTCAGTTTTTCAGGGATCATGGTATTCGGGTGGAGTATTCCCATCCGAACACACCATCAGAGAATGGTGTGGTGGAGCATGCGAATCGGACCATGGTGGAGATGGCCCGATCTATGCTGGAGCATAGGAGTCTTCCTCATTTCCTTTGGAGTGAGGCGGTGGCTACAGCGGTGCATATTCGCAACCGCTCTCCGACTTCGGCTTTACAGGACATGACTCCTTATGAGGCTTTCTTTGGCAAGAAGCCTTCCGTGTCCCATTTTCGCATCTTTGGGTGCGATGCTTTTGTCCATGTGGACAAGAAGAAGAGGAAGACGAAGTTCGACCCTAAGTCGAGAAAGCTTATCTTCATGGGTTATAGTACGACCACGGAGGGATATCGGCTCTACGACCCAACGACGCGGAAGGTTGAGGTGAGCAAGGATGTGATCTTTGATGAGGATTCGGCCTCTGAGGATCCGATTGATGGTTCCATTACAGATGTTTCTTCGTCATCGACGGACCCTCCCCCATCTTCTCTCCCTTCACTTCCTTCCAGGATACCCCTTAGCACCCCCACTATTCCTCCTCCTTCGGCTTCCCTTTCCCCTTTGGTGGATGTGACTCCGTCTTCTACGAGCTCTTCCACCGCCACTTCGGGATCTTCACGGGATACACAGCCTTCTTCTGATGCGGCGGATCTACCTTCACTCGGTGAGGGGGAGTCCCTCTCCGATTTGGGTGCTTTGCAGGTTCCGGAGACCCCCCGGTCTCCCTCACAGCCTCAGGAGTCTCTCAGGATTCCTTTATGGTATCGCCGGCTCATGTAGGATTCAGGTGTTACTCACTTTCTTGCTTCTTCTACAGGCCCATGTCGATCAGCACGTTTACAGGCCCAGCGGGATAGTTCACTATGTGTGAACTATGCTCTTATGTCACAGATTCTTCAGGATTCCGAGCCTTCCACTGTGGAGGAGGCTCTTGCACAGGATATTTGGAGACGGGCTATGCAGGCCGAGCTCGATTTCATCGAGCGAAACCATACGTGGGAGCTTGTTCCGCGTCCCGCGAAACGGAAGGTGATAGGTGTGAAATGGGTCTTTAAGACCAAGTATCTTGCAGATGGCTCCTTGGACAAGCATAAGGCTAGGCTTGTTGCCAAGGGTTTTGCACAGCGTGCAGGCTTGGACTACTTCGAGACTTTTGCTCCTACAGCCAGGATGTCCACCATTCGAGTTCTTTTGGCTCTTGCTGCTCACCACCGTTGGCCTGCTTATCAGATGGACGTCAAGTCTGCTTTTTGAATGGCGTTCTTGAGGAGGAGATTTATGTTTCACAGCCTCCTGGTTTTCTTGTGCAGGGGAAGGAGGATCATGTCTACAGGCTGCGGAAGGCTCTTTATGGCTTGAAGCAGGCTCCTCGTGCTTGGTACCAGCGGATTGACCGCTTCTTTCTACAGAGTGGCTTTGCGCGCTCCACTTATGATTCCAACCTCTACTTACGGGTTGTGGATTCTCTTTCTGTGTTCCTTATCTTGTATGTGGATGATCTTATCATTACAGGGAGCGACACTCAGCAGGTGGAGCATACACGGTCCATTCTTCAGCAGGAGTTTGGCATGACGGATCTAGGGATTCTTCACTTCTTTCTAGGCCTGGAGATCTATCAGATGGCACAGGGCATTTTTATCTCGCAGCATAGGTACATCTGCGAGCTTCTTTCGGAGTTTGATATGGCTGCGTGTCGGCCTATCTCATGCCCCATGGACCCCGAGTCCAAGCTTTTGACAGCTGGAGTTCCCCTTCTAGATCCCACCCGTTACAGGTGCCTTGTTGGCTCTCTTATCTGGCTGCTTCATACTCGGCCGGATATCTCTTTTGTGGTGGCTTTATTGTCTTCTTTTATGCAGACTCCTACCCAGGATCATTGGCAGGCAGCCTTGCGGGTTCTTCGCTATTTACAGGGGACTCGATCCTTCGGGATCATGTATGGAGATGGGATTACCCTTTCTGGATGGAGTGATTTTGATTGGGCAGGTGATGTGGATTCGAGACGATCCACTACAGGTTATGCTTTCACCCTTGGATCCGGTGCTATCTCTTGGAGCAGCAAGAAGCAGCCTACTGTGGCACTTTCTTCTACAGAGGCTGAGTATCGGGCCCTATGTTCGACCGCTATGGAGGCAGTTTGGCTCCGTCGCTTACTGGCGGAGATTGGCTTTTCCCAAACCGGACCTACTGAGTTGCGCGTGGATAACCAGAGTGCTCTTGCTCTGGCTAAGAACCCGCTGTTTCATGCTCGCACGAAGCACATTGAGGTTCAGTATCACTATGTTCGAGAGCGGATCGTGGATTCGGAGCTGGTGGTGGTCTATGGTCCTACGGCGGCCAATGCAGCTGATCTCTTTATGAAGCCTTTGCCTCAGGCTTCTTTGCTTCATCACATGCGGTTCTTGGGTCTTCAGACTCTCCCAGGATCTGAGAGGGGGTGTTAGCCTGCTCTTTATCATTCTCAATCTGTCATCTCCTGGTTGTGAGCTCCTGTCAGAGTCTGACAGGAGACAGAGGAGCTATGTCAGTCCTTTAGTGGCTGTTTTCATCAGTCCACAGCCTGCGGGAGACACACAGCCCATACTGGGCTGTTTTTTGTGCAGTCGGTCCAGTTTTTGGGCAGGTGGGCCAGATCGGCCAGATCTGGCTGGTCGGCCAAATCTTGCCAGGTCGGCCAGCTGGCCAGGTCGGCCAGATTTGGCAGGTCGGCCAGTTTACTGGCCTGGGGGCTATATATAGCAGCCCCCCCAGTCATTCCAGCATTGTACTCTGCAGGTTCAGCACTGTCTCCGTCATCTCCGTCTCCGGCATTGGTGCTGCCATTGCTTCCAGTCTGTTCTGGTGCCCTCACTGATGCTCCGGGCTGCGTGCAGGGACTGCTCTGTCCATTTCAGTGTATTCAGCATTCATCTCAGTCAGTGCAGACTTTGTTTCTTCATTCTCTGCTTTCTCTCTCGTCTCCTCTGTGTTCGTGTTCTTCTTCCGTTGCGCACTCTCACATGGTATCATTGCCTGATTGAGAGCACGGAGGACATACCCTCAGGAGTGAGATACCTTACTGCTGCTGCCATCTGATCAACAACTGCCAGGCGACTTCTTCAGGAGGCCTTTCAGCCTGCGTTTTCCTTTCCACGCTGTATGCATAGGCTGCCACGTCATCCAGCGACGCAGAAACCCTGCGTTTTCCACCAGGCTGTCCCTCCTTCTGCTGGGCGACCTCTCTAAAGGCTGTGTTTTGCTGTTCTGCTAGTCGCCTCCACTCCAGGCGGCACATTTCGTGCTGGCGACTTCTTTCCCGGCTGTTTCCTGGTGCTGGTGGTCTCTTTTCTGGTGATCGTCATCAGTTATCTTTGCGCTTTGCAGATCCAGGTGTTTGTAGGCATTCTCTGCTTGCGTCTTGGTGGTTGGTGACCACATTGCTGGTCATATTTCGACATCAGCACAACTTTCTTTGGTATTTTGCAGATTGGAAGATGTCTTACCAGTTTTCAGGCTTTGATGACTCAGAGGATGAACTTCTTTCTCATCATTCCTCTGAGCGGAGGCGGGATTATCATGAGGTTTGACGTCGGGAAGAACCTCCTCGCACTCGTCCTTCTTCAGTCCATGCATCTTAGAGGGTTCCATCTACCGCGAAGGTTTCTTCTGTGAAGACTGCTTCAGATGTGCGGATGCCTTCCTTGATTCCCTCTATTCAGGTGCCGATTCTCCCTTCCTTTCCAAAGGAAGATAAGTTGGATGGTTCCAACTACTCCCTCTGGTCATGCAAGGTGGCCTGCATCCTCAATACATTTGACCTTTGGGAGCTTGTTTCTTCACCCATCGACCGTCCCCCCGCGGATTCGTCTGATGGCACCTCTATGGACCGTACAGCCTTATGGGATAGGCTCAACTCTCGAGCCCGTTCCTTTCTTTTTATGAGTCTCCATGATTCCGTTCTTGTACATGTTCACAGGTTACAGACCGCGGCAGAAGTGTGGAAGAAGCTTGCGTCTTTGTATCAGCACAAGACATTTGCCCACAAGATTTCCTTGGAGAAGAAGTTGCGGATGCTCAGTCTTGATGATTCTCCTTCCATGAAGGAGCACATCACGAAGATGGAGGATATGCGAGGCGAGTTAGCCTCTCTTGGTCGTATGATATCGTCTGAGGATATGGCGATGATTCTGTTGACTCAGCTGCCATCACCCCGTTATGATGTCTTCTATATCAGCCTCATCACCTCGAGGATCCGTGAGACACTCCTATGGGAGGAGCTTTCCCCGCTTGTCTTGGAGCATGACGAGCGACTCAAAGAGGTGGGAGCCAGTGGCTCCACCAAGGCATTTACGGCCGGCACAGGTGGCGGCAAGAAGAAGAAACAAAAGAAGGAGAAGGCCAAGGACAAGAAGGAGGAGGACAAGAAGGATGCGAAGGAGAAGAAGCCCAAGTGTCCCCATTGTGGGAAGGGCACTCATCCCGAGGAGAAGTATTGGCAGAAGTATCCCCATCTGAAGCCTAAGGAGAAGGACTCGAAGGCGGCCCCAGCCACAACAAAATGTGCGTTTGTGCATGTCTTTGTTGAGGAGGATACAGCTCTAGCTTCTACCACACAGGAGAAGCCTTGGCCCGTCGACAGTGGAGCATCTTCACATATGACCTTCCGTCAGGATTGGCTTCAGGATCTTCGTTCCAGAGGGGTTACCGTCACCATTGGTGACAATTCTACAGTCCCTGTTCGAGGCGTGGGGATCTTACCTATGTTTTCTGACAGGCAGTCTTCCTCCGCCAAAGTTCTCTATATCCCTGATTTGGGTTTTAACCTATTATCTGTGCATGGCCTTACTCAGCTAGGTACCCGAGTCATTTTTGCACAGGATGCAGTCACATTGGAGGTTGCTTCTATAGGTGATGTTCTTTGGACATGTACACAGGAGGGTGGGCTTTATACGCTCACAGCCTTGGCTGCGCGGACTTCCCATGAGCTTGGGCTGCTTTGGCATGCTCGGTATGGTCATTTGAACCTCGATTCTCTTCGGCGGGCTTCTAGGAGGAAGATGGTGGAGGGACTTCCTGATTTCCCTCCTCTTCACACTTTGTGCCCTAGCTGCTTGAGGGGCAAGCAGCACAGGCAGCCTCACACTCAGGTTGCTCCTAGGAGGGCTACTTCTCCGCTTGAGTTGGTTCACACCGACCTTTGCGGACCTATGGGCACGGCCTCCCTTGGGAAGGCCAGGTATTTGATGCTGATTGTGGACGACTTTAGTCGTTATGTGTGGCCTTATTTCTTGGAGTACAAGAGCGAGGCGTACTCCCGTTTCTGTGAGTGGCAGGTGTTTGTGGAGACTCAAACAACTTCCCAGGTTCGTGGCGTTCGAGCTGATCACGGTGGCGAGTTCACTTCTCACCTTTTCTCTCAGTTTTTCAGGGATCATGGTATTCAGGTGGAGTATTCCCATCCGAACACACCATCAGAGAATGGTGTGGTGGAGCATGCAAATCGGACCATGGTGGAGATGGCCCGATCTATGCTGGAGCATAGGAGTCTTCCTCATTTCCTTTGGGGTGAGGCGGTGGCTACAGCGGTGCATATTCGCAACCGCTCTCCGACTTCGGCTTTACAGGACATGACTCCTTATGAGGCTTTCTTTGGCAAGAAGCCTTCCGTGTCCCATTTTCGCATCTTTGGGTGCGATGCTTTTGTCCATGTGGACAAGAAGAAGAGGAAGACGAAGTTCGACCCTAAGTCGAGAAAGCTTATCTTCATGGGTTATAGTACGACCACGGAGGGATATCGGCTCTACGACCCAACGACGCGGAAGGTTGAGGTGAGCAAGGATGTGATCTTTGATGAGGATTCGGCCTCTAAGGATCCGATTGATGGTTCCATTACAGATGTTTCTTCGTCATCGACGGACCCTCCCCCATCTTCTCTCCCTTCACTTCCTTCCAGGATACCCCTTAGCACCCCCACTATTCCTCCTCCTTCGGCTTCCCTTTCCCCTTTGGTGGATGTGACTCCGTCTTCTACGAGCTCTTCCACCGCCACTTCGGGATCTTCACGGGATACACAGCCTTCTTCTGATGCGGCGGATCTACCTTCACTCGGTGAGGGGGAGTCCCTCTCCGATTTGGGTGCTTTGCAGGTTCCGGAGACCCCCCGGTCTCCCTCACAGCCTCAGGAGTCTCTCAGGATTCCTTTATGGTATCGCCGGCTCATGTAGGATTCAGGTGTTACTCACTTTCCTGCTTCTTCTACAGGCCCATGTCGATCAGCACGTTTACAGGCCCAGCGGGATAGTTCACTATGTGTGAACTATGCTCTTATGTCACAGATTCTTCAGGATTCCGAGCCTTTCACTGTGGAGGAGGCTCTTGCACAGGATATTTGGAGACGGGCTATGCAGGCCGAGCTCGATTTCATCGAGCGAAACCATACGTGGGAGCTTGTTCCGCGTCCCGCGAAACGGAAGGTGATAGGTGTGAAATGGGTCTTTAAGACCAAGTATCTTGCAGATGGCTCCTTGGACAAGCATAAGGCTAGGCTTGTTGCCAAGGGTTTTGCACAGCGTGCAGGCTTGGACTACTTCGAGACTTTTGCTCCTACAGCCAGGATGTCCACCATTCGAGTTCTTTTGGCTCTTGCTGCTCACCACCGTTGGCCTGCTTATCAGATGGACGTCAAGTCTGCTTTTTGAATGGCGTTCTTGAGGAGGAGATTTATGTTTCACAGCCTCCTGGTTTTCTTGTGCAAGGGAAGGAGGATCATGTCTACAGGCTGCGGAAGGCTCTTTATGGCTTGAAGCAGGCTCCTCGTGCTTGGTACCAGCGGATTGACCGCTTCTTTCTACAGAGTGGCTTTGCGCGCTCCACTTATGATTCCAACCTCTACTTACGGGTTGTGGATTCTCTTTCTATGTTCCTTATCTTGTATGTGGATGATCTTATCATTACAGGGAGCGACACTCAGCAGGTGGAGCATACACGGTCCATTTTTCAGCAGGAGTTTGATATGACGGATCTAGGGATCCTTCACTTCTTTCTAGGCCTGGAGATCTATCAGATGGCACAGGGCATTTTTATCTCGCAGCACAGGTATATCTGCGAGCTTCTTTCGGAGTTTGATATGGCTACGTGTCGGCCTATCTCATGCCCCATGGACCCCGAGTCCAAGCTTTTGACAGCTGGAGTTCCCCTTCTAGATCCCACCCGTTACAGGTGCCTTGTCGGCTCTCTTATCTGGCTGCTTCATACTCGGCCGGATATCTCTTTTGTGGTGGCTTTATTGTCTTCTTTTATGCAGACTCCTACCCAGGATCATTGGCAGGCAGCCTTGCGGGTTCTTCGCTATTTACAGGGGACTCGATCCTTCGGGATCATGTATGGAGATGGGATTACCCTTTCTGGATGGAGTGATTCTGATTGGGCAGGTGATGTGGATTCGAGACGATCCACTACAGGTTATGCTTTCACCCTTGGATCCGGTGCTGTCTCTTGGAGCAGCAAGAAGCAGCCTACTGTGGCACTTTCTTCTACAGAGGCTGAGTATCGGGCCCTATGTTCGACCGCTATGTAGGCAGTTTGGCTCCGTCGCTTACTGGCGGAGATTGGCTTTTCCCAAACCGGACCTACTGAGTTGCGCGTGGATAACCAGAGTGCTCTTGCTCTGGCTAAGAACCCGGTGTTTCATGCTCGCACGAAGCACATTGATGTTCAGTATCACTATGTTCGAGAGCGGATCGTGGATTCGGAGCTGGTGGTGGTCTATTGTCCTACGGCGGCCAATGCAACTGATCTCTTTACGAAGCCTTTGCCTCAGGCTTCTTTGCTTCATCACATGCGGTTCTTGGGTCTTCAGACTCTCCCAGGATCTGAGAGGGGGTGTTAGCCTGCTCTTTATCATTCTCAGTCTGTCATCTCCTGGTTGTGAGCTCCTGTCAGAGTCTGACAGGAGACAGAGGAGCTATGTCAGTCCTTTAGTGGCTGTTTTCATCAGTCCACAGCCTGCGGGAGACACACAGCCCATACTGGGCTGTTTTTTGTGCAGTCGGCCCAGTTTTTGGGCAGGTGGGCCAGATCGGCCAGATCTGGCTGGTCGGCCAAATCTTGCCAGGTCGGCCAGCTGGCCAGGTCGGCCAGATTTGGCAGGTTGGCCAGTTTACTGGCCTGGGGGCTATATATAGCAGCCCCCCCAGTCATTCCAGCATTGTACTCTGCAGGTTCAGCACTGTCTCCGTCATCTCCGTCTCCGGCATTGGTGCTGCCATTGCTTCCAGTCTGTTCTGGTGTCCTCACTGACGCTCTGGGCTGCGTGCAGGGACTGCTCTGTCCATTTCAGTGTATTCAGCATTCATCTCAGTCAGTGCAGACTTTCTTCCTTCATTCTCTGCTTTCTCTCTCGTCTCCTCTGTGTTCGTGTTCTTCTTCCGTTGCGCACTCTCACATCCTCATCGTAGGGTTAGGTACATCAGAAGGTGGAGAGCGGCTCTCACCAGAAGAGGCCTCAGATGGCTCACCAAAGTTGCTATCACTTACAGCATTCCCAACATCATCATAATCAAGCTCCTTAATTGGAGCATCCTCTACAACAACTGCACGTGCAGTAGAGAAACTCCTTGAGTCTCGCCTCACATAGGTCATGATGGCTAGTGCAGGGCCGGTTCTAGTGCTTACAACTTGAGCAACAACTCAACGATCCCCACACGTGTGTGAGACTTGATGGTCGATCTTCTCTAGCTCCATGTAGAGATCCTTGAAGATGGCCTCTTGCTTCTCATTTTGCTCCTTGTTGATACTCTTCAAGGTAGCCACACTTAACTTGATCTCATCAACATTCACCTAATTGAAATAAAATGATAATTTACATATTTAGAATCTAACTCATTATTTAGAATATGTAGTAAGTGGAATACAACTTGTTACTTCCAAGTTCTAACTTGTCTAGCCATGGGCATTTCATGCATAGTTCGAAGCATACACAAGTTAGAGCAACAATAAATTAGACGCTCTAATTGCCATGTGCTTAACTTGTTTTGGATCTTGGTGTGAATGAGAGCATATGCTGACTAGTTTCTCTCTCACGCACTAGCCATACAATCTTACATTAGACAAAAAATTCAAATTGTTTCAAAATTCAAATTCAATGATCACACAACAATTCGGCTTACCTGTGCAAGCATTGTAAGGGCAATCTTTGGGACAATGGGTACCTGATATCCAAAAGATTCCCACAAGAAAAGAGGCTTGACCAAAGAGACCCTCTTCTAGCATAGAGTGCTAGCAAAAGTGGTTCCTCTTTGGTCACTATAATTGATGATTTCTTGTAAGAATGATGCGTGTTGGTCTTCATCCAATGCCTTCGGGAGGTAGGTATCTCTATTGACTGCCAACTCTTGATCCATGAAAAGGGGTGGAGCTTTATAAGTAGGATGTAAGAGGGCAGCCAATCCGTGGATGGGTTTTCTCATCCACTTTCATATTTTCTTTACTAAGTAAAGGATGTTATCACACCTTGGCGTGGCAATATGCCAATACTACATTTAAAAAAAAGAAATTTAATTTAGTCATTTAAATTTAAAAATTGAAACTCTTTACTTTAAACTTAATTAACTTATGCAAAAATAAGTGTAGTTACCTTGGGTGCTCCACATCTAGTACTTTGCATGCCTTGATCTCTTCAATGGCCTCCCTCATGAAGTGCACGAGAAGCCCCAAGGTGGCGCCCTCGTCAGTCATACGTAGAACTCTATATAAGGGAGTAATAGCATTGACTAGCATTCGTACATCGTTCGGAAATGCTTAAGGAGAGCCGTTGAATGGCTTTCCCCTTCTCCACGCTTAAGAGTGGCTCTTTCTGTAACCATGCCTAGAACTTCTTGAGACCATGGCTTACTGAATTTTGTTTTGCACGTGATATAATCGCTCTAAAAGCAACCACATGGTGGAAAAATGGGACTTGGAAGGCTTCTTTAACTTTGTATGATTGTAGGCACGGTAGATAGCCAAGATCTTTACTTTCTTGGTGATGAAATCTACAGTGAGACAAGCGTCCCCAACAATCTTCCTCACCCATTCCAATGATCCTATGTCTTCCATGAGGAGATCAATGCAATGGGTGGCACATGGGGTCCATACAATGGACAGGAACTCTACTTCAAACAAGCAACCTATCCTTCGACAATTGGAAGCATTGTCGGTGACCAACAATTGGAAGCATTGTTGGTGGCCACTTGCACCAATTGGTCACACCAACCTATATGGCACAAGGGAAAGAGGGGATAGGTTTGAGTTATGATGGATTCATGGATCATGGAGATAGAGATTTATGAATCATGATGGAGAATAAAGAGATAGAGGTTTATGAACATTGAAGAGATAAAATGAACTATGATTTATGAATATTGAAACATAAAATGAGTAACATATCATTGAAACCAAAAAAAGATTACCTCAATGATAGCTTGGCGAATATGTGAGTATATGAATGTGCCTATAGTTCTTTGTCCTCTTTGCTTCGCATTCATGGCCTACAAGAAGAATGTGCCAAGAGGTGAAGAAACAATGATGTTATTGATGACTCATTTCTTCTGATCGCTCTATCAATCGGAAAGTATGGTATAACTATACTTTGCCCATCCGGCATGCATGGGCTTAAGAGATTTATTGACTCTCTCTCTCTCTCTCTCTCTCTCTCTCTCTCTCTCTCATCGAGCTTCTTGGTCCGCATATCATTGTAGCTAACACCATACCACCCCTTGCATGGACCAATCACAACAATGGCTTTGACCATTCTCTTCCATCTATCCACTCCAAGCAAGTGGAATGGGAGATTGCACTCAATGATAGTGCGTGTAATCTCTATCTTTGCATTCCATTACCTCTTTTTGAGAAAAGGCAAAGAACCGAAAACACCACCTGTAGCTTCTTGTAGTGAGGCTTATCTACACGGCCTTTTACTTCCAATGGTGGTGGAGGAGCCCGAGGCCGTTGGGGTGCATAGGCTAGGAGGTGTAGATGTAGGTGTTTCGGAAGTATCCACTTTCATGTCAGGGGGAGCCACATCCTCTTGAGCTTTTTCCATGCTCAATGGTACATGGTCACTTTGACGGGAAAGGGGAGAGTACCTCTTCATGATCTTATCCGCTATGGATTGAGGGATGGAAGGATATGGGCCGCATTGACCATCCACCTTGGGCAAGTGGTGATGAGCCTTGTCATGCTACTAGTCATCATTTTCCTACAAAACTTGCAAGTCCAATGATAACAATTTGCATTGCTCAAGGCCTTTACAAGATTTGTGGTGTAGAGACCAAAAGCTTCCTGAAGAGGCTTTGGCATTGTGGATAGGGATAGGGAGAGAAAGAGGTGGATGAAATGAAGAGAGAGGGAGAGAGGGGGCAAGAGATAGGGAGAGGAGAGGAAGAGGAGGTGAGGGAAAGGGAGAGCAAGAGGAAAAGAGATAGGGATAGGAGACGGTGAGAAGTGGAAGAGAAGGAGAGGGAGAGGAGAGGAAGAGAAGGTGAGGGAAAGGGATAGCAAAAGGGAGGGCGAGAGGTAGAGGGATAAGTATAGGAGAGGAGAGAAGAATCAAGAGGAAGAGAAGGTATTCGAGGTGCTTCAAGCTTGAGCCCAAGAGGGGAAGATTGAAGGAGGAGGCTGGTTTTTGGATGAAGAGGTAAGAAGGGGGGGCTGCTCTTTATAGTGGGCTGAGGTGAGGGAGAGGAGAGAAGTTAGAAAGAGTCTAGAGGAGAACAACTTTCAAAAAGTACATAATGCCTATTAGCCAAGGCCCAATGTTCATGTGTGCAATGGCTTGCAAAATGGGCAGAAATTTCAAAATCACATTTAGTTTGCAATGGTCGAATCTGGTCGGTGCTTGTTGGAACGTACGGAATACTGCACGGTAGTGTATGGAATGCAGTATGGTACCACATGGAGTGTTCCGTGCACGCACAGAATGCAAGCTTGTCACCATAGATGTGCTTTACAGTTTGTAGAGAGCGATTATGTATTGTTGCATTTTGAAAAGGCAAGGTTGAAAAAGATGAAAGAAAAAGAGAGGTGTATCCGAAGTTGAGCAGAGATACTATGAGCCCTTCCAAGTGTTGGAGAAGATCAACGATGTGGCATATCGGCTGAAATTACCTCCACATTGGTAGATACACAATGCCTTTTATGTCAGTTTGTTGAGGCCTTTTCGTGGTGATGTGCCAAAGGATATGCTTGCTGAAATTCAGTTTAAGATTGAGGAGTTGGATGAGATTTCGGTACCTGAGCAGATCTTGGCACATAAGGAAAGAAACCTTAGAGGTAAACTTTCCAAGAGATATTTGATGAAGCTTCCAAATTATTCACGAATGGATGCAAAATGGATGGAAGAGGATGACTTGGCGACCATCCTCAGTTGTTGTAGCTTTACCTAGATGCCTTTCAATTAGAGCCATTTCAGTTTGAGCTCTGTCATGTTCAGTAGAGTAGAGGTCCGGAGTATTGCCTAATGCTCAAGGGGAAGATAGCACTTCCACTCCTCCAGTTGTGGACAACTCTTGTTTGAAGTGGATCTTGGATGTATTCAACATGCATCCAAGGTACTATGTTGATAGTATGTTTGCCATGGGATCACTACTCAGTGTACTAGTCACTGTGAGATGTATGTAGATGAGTATGGTTGTTACTATACCTTTGAGACCATACTTTTGTATCGGTTTGGGATCAATTCATGATCAGTTGGGGACATGAGCTTTTGCATTAGTTTAGCGATAAAATTGTGATAAGTTTCAACTTAGTTTTTGATCAGTTTGAGAAACATTTATGGTTACTTTTGGGATAAATTTTGCGTTAGTTTTGCAATCACTTTGCAATCAGTTTGGGGTCACATTTGCAGTAGTTTGTGATTAGTTCTCGGATAAGTAAATGATCATTTTATAATCAGATTATGCTTAGTTCTCAGTGGTTTACAACTAGTTCCATGGACAACAGCATGCTAGTAAATGCCATTGACAGTTTCAAACATGGTTTATGCTGAGAATATGCTTTACTATGGTTGAGAAACATGAGTTATGGATGCATCCAATGGGTTTCTAGCATTCTTCCTTTGGGCAATGACACAAGATCCCAAGTATCATTAGCGTACAGAGATTTAATCTCTTCGTGCATAGCTAGCTTTCACTTACTGCTGAATTGGCATGACTTGGCCTCTTTGTATGTAAGAGGCTCACCCTCATTTGTAAGCATCACATAATGCAAGGAGAGGTCAAACCTGTGTGGTTGCCTTCTTACGCGTGTAGACCTACGTACCCAATGATCTCCATTTTTAGGAATTGGGTCTACATTTGGAGGTATGTCATTTTCAGCATTTATTGGTTGTTGTAAGCTATTTTTAGTATACTGTTCATGCTGTACAGCACCTTCATTTTCATTACCAGCACATGCATTTTCATAATCAGTAAGTCTATCTTGCTGTCCGTGGCCTCCTTGTGCTTCTATTTGCTGTCCATCATCATATGGCTAAAAAATAACTGGTTGATCATCAGTTTCAGCCTGTGGTAGAGCACCATGAGGCTCATTATCTGAAGTAATAGGTGGCTGCAAATTTTGAAATTTGACATTTTTCATATCTTCATTAGAGGCTAAAGTACCTTTCAGCAATTTTGCCTCATTAAACACAATGTTACAGCTATGAATAATTTTCTTGGATTGAGGTAATCACACTCTGTAGCCAAATTCACCCTCATCACCATAGCCCATGAAAATGCCTCTCAGCTCATCTCGAATGTGCACAAAAGCATCACTGCCAAATATGCATAAATGGTCATATGAGGCCGATTTGCCAAACCAAACCTCCTCAGGGATGCCATTATTTAAGGACTTGTTTGGAGAGCGGTTGCAAATGTGAACCGCAGTTTTGAGTGTCTCCCCCCAAAATTCATGAGGGAGATTAGCAATGGACAGCATGTACCGCTTTCTTTCACATAAAGTCCTATTATATCTTTCAGCCATCCCATTTGAAGAAGGGCTGTAAGAAGCTGTAAGCTTCCTCTTAATTCCATGCAAGTCACAAAAGGACTTGAATTCAGTAGATATAAACTCACCCCTATTAGCAATTCTCAAGCATTTCAGCTTTCTACCTGTTTGAGTGGTCACAAATGCATGAAAATTTTTAAAAACAGCAAACACTTATACTTTTATTTTTCAACCGGTAAACCCAAATCTTTCTGGAACAATCATCAATAAAGGAGACAAAATATGCAGCACCACCTAACGATCTCATGGGCATACTACATACATCAGAATGCACTAAGTCCAAGACATTGGACTTATGAGAGACAATAGAGTAAAATGAAATTTTTATTTGCTTTTCAAACTGATACTCATAACAAAAGTCAAGTTTAGAGCCTTTTTCATCAACTCTTTTCAAAGACGTAAGGACATCGAGTCCTTTTTGGCTCATATGGCCTAATCTCTTATGCCATAACTCTAAATGATAGCCAATTTCAGCAACTGCAAGAAACTTGCCATTCAAAGCTTTACAGTGCAAACAATACAAAGTGCCCTTCTTGGTTCCTTTTGCAATTAGCACGGAACCCTTTTTCACTTTCCACAAACCACCACCAAACATTGTAGTGTAACCATGCAAGCCAAGCTGACCAATAGATAGTAAACTCTTTTTGATGCCAGGAACATATCTGACATCTTTCAACACAAGCTCTTGCCCATTATCTAAAGACAAGTGTACAGTGCCAATCTCATAAATGCTGCAAGTATGGTTATTTCCAAGATACACCTTTCCATAACTGCCTGGATTGAACATAGCAAAACACTCCAAGCAAGGAGTTACATGGAAAGAGGCATTAGAGTCTACAATCCAAGTTTGAGTGACACCATCATCAACTGACAAAAGTGCATCAATCACATTAGCCTTGGTAATCTGCATATCCTGCATGTGACATACAAGGGCATCATAATCAATTGCACATAATAAATACATCAGCCTTTGTATCCAAAAGCTCCTCTATGACTACACTAGAGGCCACATTGGCCTTTTCCTTGCCTTAGATACATCTGTCTTATCCTTTTTCTTCTTTTTTCTCTTACATTCTTCTTTCTCTCTTGTTCCTTCTTGTAATACTTGCAATCCGGCTTCTTGTGGCCCTTCCAACCACAGTGATAGCAAGTAATGTCACTCTTTTCATTTCCTTTGCTCTTGCTTCTGTTTCTCTATCCAGCATTTGCATTTTTCTTTTCAGCCCTGCCTTTTAAATTATAAGTTGAGTTGCTCTCTTCTCCACTAGACATACGTCTAATTTCTTCATTCAAGATTGAACCCCTCACCCCATCATATGAGAGATTGGGGTTATTGCTGAGAGAAACCACCAAGGTCTCCCAAGAATTAGGCAGTGTCATGATAAAAAAGATTGTCCTCAACTTATCATCAAAATTCAAATTTGCATCCTTGAGCTGATTTAAAATGCTAGTAAATGCCCTCAAGTACTCAGCTACAGGCTTTGACTCATCCAGTCATATATTCACCAACTTGCGCATTAAATGCACCTGATCAACAGGTGTGGTGATCTCGTAGGTAGTTTTCAGCTTCTCCCATATTGCATAACTTGTATCTAAACCCTTAGTATTTGTCAAAATGTCATAAGTGACACCCATCTTAATGTAAGCCACATCCTTTTTGTTAACTCTGGCCCAATCTGCATCAGACATTTGTGCGGGTTATCTTTTTGCAAAGCATCCTCACAATCCTTTAGGAACAATATGCCCTACATACGGTCTTTCCAAAGGTCAAAGCCATGACGATCAAACCGATTGATTTTCATTAAACTCTTGATGTCTGAATTGGAAGAAGTTACAACTATTTTATCACAAACACAAGAGTAAATGCCTTGGACTGCTGAAGCACAAGCTGAATCAGCAAATACACTATTGTTTTTCCTCAAATAGTAATAAATCTTTGTTGTTTGTATATGAACCAACCACCACACGAGCAAAAACTACAAAAATTTACCAAATTCTCCACAAAGCCCCAAAATTTTAGGTCCAATAGTGCATAAATGTCAGTCAATTTGACCTTGCTGATCAAAATTTTACCAATGCATGAAAAGCCCTAATTTTTCGAGGTTCAGTATTAGGAAATTTTACTCAAAAGAGCGAAATTTCGATAAATTTGACAAAATTCCCAATTTGATTGAGGTCAGCATGCACAATGTCTGCAATTTCTGACCTGAATGTCACTGCCAGGCATAGACAAGGTTAAATTTGGGAAAAACCTCAAATTTTTGGGCTCAAATTCGCACAAAATTGACGAATGTGCTTTCATGCACGAACTCCTATTAGGCGAAGGGAATGAGAGACATTCAAAAATTTCAGTCTTTTTAAAAAAGATTTCTAAAAAAAAGAAAACAAAACGGGAGACAGGTCTATTGACCCGCCATCCGGGTCTGTGACTTGTCAGGCGTCACGTTGCCCGCCCGCCCCGTGTTGGTCACGCTGGCGCCTGGTCGCTAGTGTGTTGTGTCTGGTGCCTGTGTGCCTTGCAGGTCGCGACTGCTGGTCATGTTGGTGCCCACAGCCCCGTCATCACTGGTCTGCAGCGTTGCGTTTGCCCAACCAATCGTGGTGCATGTTGGTCGCTACACGCTTGCTACTGCCTGTTACCACGCAACTTAGTCGACTACACGTCACATGCTGAGTAGCTGTACGTTTGTCTGTGGCCTGCCGTGACCTGTTCATGAGTTGACTGTCGCCTGTGAGTTAGCGGTCTTGGGAAGCGCGCACAATTTGTGCTCTGATACCAATTGTTGGAGCTCAGCTGGAGGGGTGAGCAGCAGTTCGAGGAGTGAGAGTGACCGGAGAGAGAGAGAGAGAGAGAGAGAGAGAGAGAGAGAGAGAGAGAGAGAGAGAGTGTGTGTGTGTGTGTGTGAAAGTACGATTAGATTTGAGTGTACCAACGGATGTATTGATACACAAAGAATAAAATGTATTTATACTTAGGGCATATAAGGATGCATTCACATGTACAACTGAATAATGAGTATGTACTATATACGGAAGTGAAAAAAGGCCTTTATCCCAACATTGGTTGGAAATTTTCAGCAAGGTTTGAGGCATGTGGCATGGTTGGACAAAAGTGGCCAATGTTGTGATTGTGATGCCTTATGGAAATTCCAGTTCAGGATGCTTTTCCTTTGGCACAATGTCGTGCAATCGAGGATGACTGTAGGGATTTCAAGGAAAGGGTCTATTGTGGGGACGTGAAATTTTAAGATGCTTTAATTTTGCCGATAACATTGTGCAAGGTTGTTTAGCTTATATGATGCACAATGTAGTTATTTCATGGTAACATGATAAGGACCTTGAGGGTGCAATGGGTGTCAAAGGCAAAAGTTGTGATAAGTTATTCTAGTTGGGCTTTTGGGGGTTAGTTGGTGTTTGTTTTGACCCTAGGATAGTTATTTGGCCAATAAATATTAGTGGTGACACTAGGGACTAGCATTAATTAATTAATGCATGCCAGTCTAATGGTCAACAAAGGTTGGGGACCACTCGAGGTTGTAAATGGCCTAGCTAATTTAATTATGGATGGGCACTTTGATTTTGGGCGGGGTCAGAAGGATTGAAATTAATTTTCAAGATTATTTAATTTTGAAAATTAGCTGAATGGCTAGATAATGTTGAAAATTTGGTTTAGAAGGCTGCCACTTGGCAATATTACCCATGCAAATAGAGACAATGTCTTTGGGGGACTGGGTCTTAGCCATTCAATTAGTTTACAGCTAGAGAGGGAGAGTTGCTAGTCCATTTTCTAATTAGAGAACAACAATTTGCTGCAGAAGACAACCATTTGGGGACCTCAGTAGGTAGGGGACAACAGGGAGATGCCTTCTATGGGCTGGCAATAGCATTGCTGATCAGGTGATAGAATTTTGGGGGTGCTTAGCAGTAGGTGATTGCATTAAATGCACGTTGGAGCAGGCAGTAGGCAAATTTTAGGGCTTTCTCGCAAGGAAAATCAGATTTCTCTCTCATCTCGGCTTTCTCTCACCTTGTCTAGTTAATTCTCCAAAGATCTCAGCCAAATTTGGTAGACAACAAGAGGATTTCTGCTGCAAACTCTAATTTTTTGTAGAAATCAGGGTTTAGCAACTACCTTGGGACCCGTGCCAACAGGATAAGGCATCTTACATTGAAATCAGCACCTACATTTTGTTGTATTCATAGGGATTTCAGATGCCAGGCCATCCATTGTGAATTGGGGCAGCATTTGGCTAGTTGGTGGTTCCATTTGTGCAAGTCTTGGGTAAAAAATCAAGGGGCAATTGGCCTAAATTGCTTGTTGATTGTTTGTATAGCGAGGGGCTTTTGGATTAGCCAAGGAGATTAGAGAATCTCGGTTTGTAATTGGTCCATTGGCAATTGAAGTTAAATAAATATTGAAAGGGGCTCCAGGTTTGGGGCCAACAGGGTGTCTATTGTCCAAGATTGTTAAGGTAATGTGTGTATTTTAGTTAATGCTCAATTATTAATTGCTACACTTAAGTGCTTGATCAAGTTTTGCCACCCTATCTAATAAGGCAGATTGGTTTTGTAGAGCTCCAATGTCCTTGTTAGACTTTGATTAGGGCTCACAACTAGGAGATGATAAACTGAGAAGAAAATGGCAAGATAACAAATCTCCCTTGGTAGTAGGCATAAATAGCTCCAACATCTTTTCCTTCCTCTCTTAGCCTCCAAATGAGTGTCTCTACACTTAGCTAGTCCCCAAACAACTTCCCTCATTTTGCATGGGTAAATTTGCCAAGTGGCAGCATTCCAAAAGCAATTTTCAGCATTGGTTATAAATTCCATTGACCATTAATCAATGCCTAGCCCAAATGTCACCACAGGATATTTCTTGGGTCTAATTAATGCTCTAGGGCCAAAATGACTCTAGGCATCCAGATTCCACAAGTACTTGTCAAGCACAACTCACAACAAGTTTTGCCATTGTCACCCAGTGCATGCTTAGGGTTTTAGATTGTCACTATGCCTTAAATCTAACTTGCATTTCACATGTGCACAGCTTAATAATGCCAAATCTAAGGTTTAAAAAAAAAAACTTCCCCACGATAGTCCATCAAATCCTCTACCCCTTTCAGAGTTGAAAATCGATATTGACATTGTAGGTGGGGACTTCTCGGCCCTTCTATCAGTTCCAAGGAGGCTTTCTAGGATTGTTGTGAGCTCTTTCAGGGATCACATTCTCTTAGGGATTTTACCTTCTGCAATGGCTTCTTTCTCTCTTGTCCAAGCCACCTTTCTTGTTGCTAGCATGCCCATTTGGTGTGGGGTGCTATTCTCTCTTTGATGTCTTCTATTGGCAGGAGTTCTTTACAATGCCATAAACAGCTCCTCACTATCGTCTTTTGGTTAGATCAAGGACACGGCTCATCCATTCTTGACTGGATACACCTTGTGTAACTCGTTCGAGGCCTCCACTCCCATTGGCTTGATTTAGCCACCCTGTAGCATCCGGTTCTCATTTGGAGAGGGGTTCATGCTACTTGGTTGTACTTCATTGACAGATGTCATCGACATGCACATGGTCCAATCTCCCATTGGATTTTTTACTTCTTCCGCCGCCTTCAGTCATACCTAGGATTTGAGAGGGGGTGTTAGCATAGTCATACGAGTTATTTTTGTGTGACCAGGTGGGTAGTGGAGTGCCGTGTCATTGGAATTGGCTGAATGTAAATACTGCTTCACTAGAATACTACATCTGCATGCTTTCAACCTGTGATTTATGTGGTTGTTCTAGATGGCATGGATAGCTTAGTAGATGGTTAGAGTGCCCATTGCCAGTCAGATTCTTGCTGTGACTAACTAGGATTTGAACAGTTCAAATTAAATGTCCTTTTCTCTCATGCATGCTTATAATTAAGAAAATGGTACTCTTAAATTTTAATAAAAGGATTATCTTGCATTGAGACTTTGACTGAATTTTCTTGGCACAGGATGCAAGATCCTGGAAGCAATCCCAAACAATGGAGTGTCATGAGGAATCAAGGAGACCACTTATTTCTTCTCAGAGGCACATACCTCCCATATCATCGGATGATGTTAATAAATCCTCTGGTGGATCGTATTGGAGCAGGCCAACCAGTCCCCTACAGATGCTGAGCGATCTAGATGATATGAGCAGCCAGCCTCATCACCAGTACACGCACTCATCGCCTATGGATCTCAAACCATCTAGTCACTCTTACTTTAGGTATGCAGGGAAACCGAGAGGTTCTCAAGTAGTGTATGATAATGATGGAGTTTCTTTCGAAGAGAGACAACCAAGCTTCTCAACAGGTGAGAGGCACACAAGACTGTCAGAGGCTAGATTCTTTCAGAAGCTTGATGCATCCTGTAATAACCAGTGGTCAAGGAGAGAAGGCCCTCTAATGGAATCAAATGCTTCTCAAAGAGACATGCAACCTCTGCCATCTGATCAGGATGACAACAAATTTGATGGTGGATCATATTTGAATAGGCCAACCAATTCCCTGCAGATGCTGAGCGATCTAGATGAGATGAGCAGCCAGCATTCATCATCAATGGGGCACAGACCATCTAGCAATTCTTTCCCTAGATATGCAGGGAAAACAATAGTGTCTGTTGAAGAGAGACAATCAAGCCTCTCAACCCATGGGAGGCAGACAGGACCATCAGAGCTCAGTTATTTTTCCAAGCCTGATGCATACTCTAGTAATGAATGGCCAAGCAGAGAAGACCCTCTAATGGAATTAAATCCTTATCAGAACTTATCGCCTTATCAACATGATAAGATGCGAAACTCTCATGGTTCATCCCCTGGTGAGATGTCTCCATTTAACTCTTCTCAAAACAAGGGACAGGAATCATATTTACATGATGAATATCTATGAAATCCAACATGTATGCATATGTGATTACAACATCAACATGTGTATGCAGTAGAAAACAAGGAAATCATCTTACTAGAGAATTCTTCTTGTATATGGGACCCATACTTTATACAACTAGATGCCTCTTCAATGCTTTCAATGTTCTTATTTCAAAAAGAAGCAAGATGGCAGACTTAAGTAGGGATCCATGTCCCCCGTAATGTTGTGCCATGCTTTTCTTCCAGTTTTATGTATACTTAAAAAAGCAAGCCAATTTGCTTATGTCAAGCTGTCACACACATTTTCTTGTGTGTGGTCACTGATGATAGCAGCAATTAAGAAAAAAGAAACTTGAAAACCTGATGGCAGCCACTTTCTGACAGTTTGAGAGAGAGAGAGAGAGTAAAAGGGTCCTTGCTGTGTAAAGTTTGGACCATAAACATTGCAAAACAAGTGATGGTCTCCATGTAAGTAATGGTCTCAAGGTGAACCATGAGGTGACCAAAGTAGGAAGTAAAAGCAAGGGAAGGATCCAAAAGGCTAATCCCCAAGGAACTAGATGGAAAACTTTATGAGCAAGTCAAAAGAAACATTTTCAAATAAGAGCAGCCTGCTGTATCAAGCTCAATATAATTGCATTCCCCCCATAAAAGGGGCAAAACCAAAGATCTAGTAAAGATTTGGAAGAGAGAATTGAGACAGTTGGAATTCTGAGCTCAAGATTTATCTTGCAATATTATGAGGCACAAGGATTTTACAAGAGAATTCCCATAGTTATTAGGCAGAAATGGATGTCTCAATTAAAGTTTAGTAGCATGTATCAAAAGATTAATAAGAATTATTTGCATGTTATTTCCATCTTTGCCAATGGTATTTAGAAAACTCCTGAACCTGAGAAATGGCCCAATCTTCATGATAAATGCCTCTTGATTCTATTTGCGCACACAAGGTAGATCGGCAGAGATTAACACGTCCTTTTGACCCACAAAGGAGATAGTCATCACTATATGTTAGTGTGATGATGTGAACACTAGCTACAAACCTTTTGATTAACCAAAGTTGATCAGAATGTTGCTTTGAACGTAATACCCTAAGTGCATTGGTACTCAAAACTTATATTTACCTAACGCTTTGATAAAGATATCTATGTTTTGGTCATTGGTTTTGATGTGTACCAAGCCTCTATCTCCATTCATGAATTTCTCTCTGAGGAAATGATAGTGCACTTCAATGTATTTTGCTCTTATATGATAGACTGGCTTCTTTGCAAGCATAATGCTACTGATGTTATCATAATACATGATAACTCCACCATCCATCTCAATCCCCATGTCACATAGAAGTAGTCTTAGTCATCTTTACTCACAAGCTAGTAATTCCATTCCTCTACACTTTGCTTCAATGTTTGACAAAGCTATTGTAGGTTGTTTCTTGTTGCTCCAACTCATCATGGTTGAATTGAATGAGAAAGCATGGCCACTGGTAGATCTTCTATTCAACAAGGTAGGCTTAATTTCTTTTTCATAGAACAAGCCATTACTCACTGTCTTCTTCATATACCTCAACACTTGTTATAGCTCTAAGTTTGACTTGCATGGCCTTTGCATGAAGAATTTGCTTATCACTTCAACTATGTAGCTCAAATATGATATTGTTATTGTCACAAGTAGATTACACTACCAACCATCTTCCTGAACATAGTAATATTCTCAACATACTGTTCATCGTTAACCATCTTTATGTTTTGGTCCAATGGTGTATCAACTAGCTTACGTGCAATCATTCCATACTTTTCCAACATTTCCAAGGAGTATTGTCTTTGCACCAACAAAGTTCCATGTGGAGTATCAATTACTTCAATGCCTAAAAAATATATAAACAATCCAAGATCTTTGATACCAAACTCCTTCACTTTAGCAATCTCTCTTTCAAGAGTACTTGTTATGATAAGATCATCAATATAAATAACAGCCACTACCATTTAATCTTCCAAGTGTCTAATGTAAAGTGAGTGGTTAACTATACTTTGTTGAAATCTCATGTTGCATAAAAGCTCGTTGGTCCTTTCACACCAAGCTCTAGGTGCTTGCTTTAACCCATACAATGCCTTCTTTATCTTGCATGCATAATATAGATACTTGGGGTGCACATACCCTTCTGACTGTTTTATATATACTTCCTCTTTTCAAAGGTTCCATTCAAGAGAGCATTCTTAACATCCATTTGGTATAGATTCCAGCTATAAATTAAAGCCAAACCAATAACTAATTTGACTGCAGTCATCTTTGCAACTAGACTAAATGTCTTCTCATAGTCTAATCCATATATTTGTGTGTAACCCTTTGCAACTAGCCTTGCTTTATATCTTTCCAATGAACCATCCAACTTGCATTTGACCTTGTAAACCCGATTGCAGGCAATTGCTTTCTTGCCATTAGGTAACTCTACTAGATCCCAAGTCTTGTTATTGTTTGGAGCATTAATTTCCTCATCCATTGCATCTCTTCAACCCTTACTTTCAACTACTTTATCAAAGCAACTAGACTCTGCATGCTGCACATATAATACAATATACACATAATGCATTTTCATAAAGCCGTTGTATGTCAACTTGTCAACTAGATATCTTACTCTATCTGATCTTCTCAATTGAGGTGCAATAGATGGTATTTCAACTGTTCTTGCATGTGGTGGTACATATTTTCTTGCACTTCTTATGCCTGGAGTTTTCATGTGTGGTATCCCAAACTTATCATCAATCTACTCATCCTTAGAACTCTCATCCATAGGCCTCTTCCCTTTTGCTATTCTTTTTCTCTTTTTTGTACACTTCTCAACCTGTCACTCCATGGGCTATAACTTCCATTGCTTTTTACATTGCCTTCTTGAGGACTAGATATGTCTTCAATATGCTAATTTTTTTGAGTATTGTCTATTGTTGTTTTATTTCCATAACCATCATCATCGCTGCTCTCATAAGCATCCATATCAATTGCAACTTTAGGTCTATACCATGACTTTTATCCCGTAGAATTTTAAATCCTTACTTATGTAGACCTTTTTAGTGATAGGATCATAATATTCAAACCCTTATTCTCATCTAGATAGCCAAGGAAAATAATTTTGATAGCCTTTAAATCCATTTTTCTCCTCAAATAATTAGGAACATGAATATAACATACACAACCAAACACCCTGAAATATGTAACTATAGGTGTTCTCTCGTATATCTTCTCATATAGTGACATGTGATAAGTCAATGTTGTAGGAGTCTTGTTCATAATATGGACTTCAATATGTACTACCTCAACCCAGTAAGTGAATGACAATTACATTTTATTCATCATAGTTGTAACTTCAACAATGATTCTATTCTTTTGACATGTAACTAGTCTCTTAATCCCATAATCTCTTAAGTAGTTAGAAAACTCATTTGGTATGTATTCACCTCCATTATTTGATCTCAAGCTCTTTATATAACTTCCAAATTGCTTTTTTGCCATAGATTTGAATTCTAAAAACTTCTCAAAAGCCTCACATTTATGTTGCAAAAAATAGACCCATGTTATCTAGCAACTGAAATCATCAATGAATGTAATGTAAAATCTGCATCTCCCACTCAATGAACTGTTTTGAGATGGATCCATATGTCCAAATGTACATTTTCCAAAGGATATACGCTAATTATCCCCATTTTTGGTAACTAACATGCCTTACATACATGGTCATAGTTTACCTAGCTAAAATGCAAAAGACCATGAGCAACTTGTCTAGACTACATTTGTTGAGCATCTGCAAGTTGATATGCCCAAATTTTCTATGCCACAACTCAACATCCTTGTCTTGTCCATGTTTAACTTCCACATATATAGAGTTTTGTATGATAGAAGTACTTGCATCTAATGTAAACAATGTGCCATTCTTTTGGTCTCATGGAATCAACCTACCAAGTTTACCATTTCTAAATTCTTCAATGAAGCAACTATATTTATAGAACCTTACTTGCAATCCTTGATCAGCCAACATAAGCTAAATTTTGAGTGATCGTAGGTACATCAAAAACATCCCCAAGTTGATTCTCTATCCCATTTTTGGTTATCAATGGAATACTGCCAATGTGCGTGATCTTATGCAATGTATTATCTCACGTAGTAGTAATATACTATTCACTTTGCATTTGTTGGTTCCTATCAAACCATTCTGCATGACATGTCATGTGATTCGTAACTCATGAATCCAAAAATGAATCATCCTCTCTAAGGTGATGTGTTATGCTACCAAGTACATGTTCCACAGCAAAAACATAACCTTCAGATGATGAATCACCTCTAGCATTGGGGAAGATTTGGACTTAGGTTTGGGCCTTGTTAGAAATTCCACCTTAGCATAGAGAGAGGTAATTTAGAAATAATTAAAGATGAAAAAAATTTAGTTTATTTTTTTTAGAATCATAAAAAAGCACAAATCTTTTAAGTTGTCAATTACCCTTAGTTTAGTCTAAAGGTCAGAAGACTCAAAAATAAACTAGTCACAATACTTGAAATTTGATGGCTTGTATCTAGATCAATTTGAAATACCAACGCAGTTTCTTTTCATCAAAACTTGAGCCAAAATATTGTGCCAAGGCTTAAGTTATATTTTGATGTGTTAGGTTTTGGCACATTCTCATTTCTTAGAAGCAACTCTAGATAACATAAAGAAGCTCGTGAGGATGGCTCATGCTAAATCAACATCATAGAGGGAGATGGATGAGGCCTAATCATAATCAAAGAGATACAATAGAGATGTGTATCACCTCTATGTCAAGCTTGATATATACAGATGTTTGAGAAGATGGTTGAATTTACATATATAGAGAGGCATAGGTGAGATGTACATTATCTTCACAATGATCTTGATTATGAGTATGAATCATTAAGTAAGGAAAATAAAACTTCTCTTTTGTTTAAATATTAGGGTTTTATAATGGAACAAAAAACTTTGAGATATGTAAGATATGAGTTTGCAATAGAGAAATATAAATAAGAGGATACTATGCAACAAAGTAAAATATTTTCCAAGCATATCTTGAGGCCCATTATTTCTTTATCTCAAATAAATTTTCTTTGCTTTATTGAAATTGACTATCGATTTTTCAAGACAGGTTTATCCATTCAATAAAAGATATTTAGGTGCATATATCAAAATGTTATTGAAATGTCAAAGTAAGAAATCCTTTGAGATAGAAATCTTCTTTATTGGACTTTTGCTTGTATAAAAAGTTTTAGTTGTATCAAACAAAGAGTGTCATATACTTACTAGTTCAACCTTGGGCTTTTAAGTGATTTACTAATTTAAATTTTATTCTTTGACAATATAGCAGATATAATCACATCTCTTAGCTTTCAAAAGAATATAATAGTATATCAATTTGGTCAACTTGAGGGATGGAGAAACCATGATATCAAGCTCAATCATATTACTAAGACATAGAGACACAATGGAGTGGAGAAAGCCAATATTAATTCTAAAGGACTTATATTATATTACATATAGAAATATTGTTCCACAAAGCCATCCCAAAAGAAAGTAATGCAACACTTAAAGAGACAAGCAATGAGGGAATCATGACACAAATGTAATGTTGTAATTGAACATCCTTAATATATTGTGAAAATGTAGTATTTGTACTTAAACCTCCCTTCTATTTGTTAATTCAATATCCAATAAAGGTATTATCATACTCCATGTTAGAATACTTTGTTCCTTAACATTCATGGATGAAGGATACAAAGTCTCTTGTGATCCTCCCATATGAGAAATATTCAATTTATAGTGGATTATTTACATACACTGGCTTAGGGACAACATAACTTGAGGGGAGGGGGTTCTCAATAGTTTCAGGAACCCCTTGCATTGTATTGATCCAAGGCCAACACAATACAAGAGAGGGATCAAGGATAGTGCTTGGAAAGGATTTACCATATTGCATTGGTCACCATGGATACTTTCCCAACTTCTTTGTGATTTGATCTCCTAGTGTCCATTTTATATGCTTTGTGACACTTAATAAATGAAATAAGGAAGATATCTATGATAGAAAGAAATAGGCAAATATAAAAAGAAATAAGGAAGGTACCAAAGAGGAACAACACAATGTGAGGGGTACCTTGGGCTAGCACAATTTAAGAAGGGGACATTGAGGAAGATCAATACATTTTGTGCCAAAAATTGTGAGTAGCTAACTAGTAGTCATCTTTAGCTTGGAGTACTTCTCTGATGCATCATATGCTACTCATGGCACTCTTTGATGAGCCTTTTACAAGCTGGAACCATCTGCAAGCTTCTTGAGGTTAGTTATGGTAGATTCTCTCTCTCTTTCTTGTTGAAATCTCAAGACAACAGTAAAGTTTTATGAATTTCTTCAAGATTTCATGGAGCTTTGATCCCTCTAAGCTCTAGGAAGCCTTCTTTTATTTTAATCATCAAACATTGAACTCATTATTCACTCTTGAAGCTTCTTCCAAACCCTAGCTATAGAGTTTATGGGACAACGAGCAATATTTTGCTTGAATCTTTAAATTTTCATGGGGCTTTTACTCAATCTCTTCCTAAATACTATTCTTAATCTTTAGCATGCATTGAGGTTACAAGATTGTGAAGCATTTTGGCAAGATTTGGTGTAGTTTTGCCTCTCCAATTTCAAAAAAATAGGGTAGCCACTAATTCCTTCAAACTTTTGGTCAACCATGAGGATTATGAAGCATTCTACTATACGGAAGCAAGAGCAAGGCCACACCATGAAGATTTGACCGACATTGAAGCAACCTATTAAGATTCATGGGCATTTTCCTTCTCCTAGAATGCTTGGACATTCATGAATGTTTGAAATCTCCTAAGTTATTGATTCCAATTAAGAATTGAAGCATTTTCATGGAGCATAGACTTTTCTTCATTCATTATTGAAGGCATTGGTTTAAGATTGGCATTCTTGTAGCCATTTAAAGACTTCGAGTGGATGCTTTATATGGATTTCACACAAACTTTTATGATAGACTTTAATCAGTCTCAGCATTCTTCATAATCAAGCATTGAACAAGGTACACCATCTATTCTCTTCTACTCTCTCTAGTTCCATTTGTTGAAGCATAAATAGTTGCTAAAAGGAGAGGTTGAGTTGAGTATACTCTCATTTCTTGATTGAACTTTCTTACAATTAGTTGACCGAATTTTAATGCCCATCCATTGAAGATTGAATTTCTATAATTAAGAGCTTGATAATTCAGCCCATCTGCAAAGCTTGAGAAAAGAGAGTGGCTGAGAGGTAGTGTGTGAGAGAGTGAGGGACTCGTTGGGGAGAAGCTCTTCTCCTTATTTTCCTATATCTTTTTCTCTTAACATTTGATGCCAGGAAGCATCTTTCATGGTGGATTCCGTGAGGTTTTTCTGTGGATTCCGTAAAACTATTTATTTGTCGAGGCTCGTACATAAGGAGGATTCCTTGTGCGAGAAGTTGACGGGGACGCCTGTCCTTTTTGGGCATCAGATTAATTTAATATGCACGTGGGTGATTCCATAGCAATTGATTTTGTAAAATACATATTAAATTAATGGATGTTTACAAGTTTAGAGTGTGTACTCGAATTAAATTAAGGTTAGGACGACAGAGTTTCAATCTATTTAATTATTTTGTAGCTGAAGAGACTGTTAGGTATTCACTTTTGCTGGGTTTTATTTAATTATTTTCTAACAATTTTGAATGCTTCAGTTGATGTGTAGAGCAGGCAGCGGTGATGTTGGGTAGCACCGGGCAATGGCGTGAATCCAAGTGCTTAGAAGAGTTACTATTTTTTATGGATACACGCCTTTTCACTAAAGGCGTGGTGCCAATATTTATTTAAGCGTGCTTATTTATTAAAGCACTTGACAAAACATTTATTATCTTGTATGCGCATAGGTGCTCGATTAAATATTTCATTATTTGATATTTGTATTTGGACATAGCCCGCTTTTGGACACCCAAATGCCTTACTTTATATTTGGGCAAATGCAAACACAAAAGCAAAACCATGCTATTTATAAAGTGGGCTATTTTTGAGCTTGAAGATAAATAAATCTATAAATACACGCCTTATGAAGCGCTCACACAAGGCATGGTGGGAGATTGCACCCAATTTGTCTTTTTTGTCTTATGTTGTGCAAATTTGCTTTTGCTTTGTACTTGAAATTATGAAGGTCTGTAGAATTCTATGTTCTTGGAAACCTTCTGATATTCACTACACACGCGTACAACATCCGATTTGCGCACCAACATTGGAGCGGTGATATTTGTGGATTGGAACAAGGAGGTCATGAATTGCTTGGTGGGAGGATTTGCTTGAGCTATTGCATCGAACACACACAATACATACAAGAGGAAGCTCACTCAAGAACACAAGAAGACATATGGATGTCAAAACATTTTCTTGTTGATTTTTCTTCCTTCTTCCTCATAGAATGCAATATACAAAAAGTATAGATAAGATACAACATAAAGGAAAGTGGCCTACTATACTAATTGACTAACATTATAACTATGCAAATTGTAGGTAGGTATAACCAACCAAATATAATAAGTGATAAGTCAATGGCCATGTGAGAATCATAATGACAATTGACTTGCTAAGTGTAGATGTGCAAACCCATCTAACTAAGTACTCTATCATCAATGTTTACACATGTTAAGCTTGCCATCTCAACACTCCCCCTCAAGCTCAATCGCATCTTTGCAACTCCAAATAAGCTTCAAAATCTTCGAAGCTTCTCCACATCCAATGCCTTTGTGAAAATGTTAGCTATTTGATCCTATATGTTGACATATACCAAGTTGATCTCTCCTACAAGTACCTTCTCTCTCACAAAATGGCAATGCATCACAATGTCTTTTGTCCTAGCATGGAACATTGGGTTCCTAACCAACTATATACTACTCATGTTGTTACAATGAATGACAATTGGACCATCTCCCTACACATCCAAATCACCCAATAAATTTGCAGCCATACCACCTCACATGTTACCATAAGAGCACCTTTATACTCAACCTATGTACTCATAAAGAAACCATTGGTTGCTTTTTGATGTTTTAAGTATTTGCTATACTAGGAAACATGAATCCATTGATATATATTTTATGATAGTTGCACACTTTATCCCCACTACAAGACAATTGGTGGCAAAGGCACAATGCAACTTTTCCTTGAACATATCTATAATGAGAAAAATTTTTCTCCCCTTCTTTTCATTTAGATCCACAGTAGTAATAGTTCAAGGCACGCCTATTGAGGGTACCTAAAGACATGTAGAACTTTGGTTAGATTAGTACAATTCTTGGTTTCCTATAGTTGGCAATCTTTCTAGATATTTCAATTGAAATGCAAGGTTGATAACCTAGAAGTAAAATCATGGTGTCGTTTAACTTGGCAAGACCATAAACTCAAAGTGTGGGGCTGTTTGTCGTATGCATGAGGTCCCGCTAGTGCCATAGCCAGTGCCGGCCCATTTTAGGTCCCATCACTAGATTTGGTGGAGAGGGGCTATGGCACTTACAAACAGGGCCCCCAACTGATCTCATGACTGATCTTCTTTCTATCTTCATTCTCCATCACCGGTTTTCGCTCGTCAATTGGCTGCCTGGTTGTGGAGAACAAAAGCCAATATTTCTCTCTCCTCCCTCTCTCTCCTGTATAGAGGCTATTCATGTGCAAGAATTCAAGAAGAAGAGGGACTGAAGAATGCTTGTCCGCTTGTGATCGGATTGTTTCAAGATGAAGAGGAGGCTAAGGAAAGGGGTTCAGCACTGAAGAATGGTTGCTGGTCGATTTGTGGGCTGCTCAAAATAATGATTAAAAAATCCGCAATATGCAGGACACGCGGATTGCTTCAATTTTATGAAAAAATTTGCTTGTTTTTGTTGTTTCATGGTCCAAATGTTGTTCATATATGATGAATTTTTGTTTGAATCTTGTTTACATCATGATTGAGGGCTGGAATTACAAAAATACAGAACCCGTAATGATTTAGAGTCGTTATTAATTCTTTAAAACCCGTAAAATGTCATTTTTTATGGAAATTAGTGGGTTTTTTCGATTTTGAGTTGGAGAAAAGGAATGAAAATGGGATAAAATCAGAGAAAATATTAAGTTTCAGTCAAAAAATAAGCCAATAAAAATAAATCAGAAAATACCTATTTTTAATTAATAATAAATAGATAAAAATAGCAAAAAATAGAGAAAATTGGATTTTTCACGCTAAAAAAATATGGAAAAATAAGATTTATGTGCATGAATATTTGGCTTAGATTATTATTGTGCCATATAGGCATTATAAGATGTACATAAGGTTTTCCATGTAAGGCTTATAAAGATTTATGTAAGAGAGTTTGTATAAGATCTCAATTTTTCTTTAGTAGGCATTCTGCAAAAAAAAAAAAAAAAGATGTTCTGAGAAGATACATTTATTAGCCATGGATTAGGTGTATGGGCATGATATAGTAATTGGAGGCTCATAGAAGATATCTCATGCTAAGTATTTACTAGGCAAGTTGGAGAGAACCTCAATCTTGTTAATACAAAATTGACAAGCTACAATAATGTGACTTGGTAGGATAATTCAAATGATGTGAAGATAGACCGATTGACTTAGGGTCATTATTCCACCTTCCATATGAACCATTGTATTGGTATGACTTTGGTTGAAAATGAGATGCAAAACCAAGCATAATTTTTCTACAAAGTTTAGCCTCCATAAATCATATTCCATATTGCTTATTAGGTCAGAATTTATGGAATAATAGGAAGGCATCTAGTGCTAGCCCTTGTTTGATCACCTGTTTTGATTAAATCAATAGATTGGAGCAATAAATATCTATTCCATAGCTTGAAATATTTCCTCTCTCAAGAAAAAATTGCACTAAGATCCTACTTGGTAAACTATAGGGAATATTGGAATAACTCACGAAATTGCTACGTTTCGTCTTGCATATAGCTTAAGAAGTGAGAGAGATTTTTCTTAACAGATCCTTGATTCCATTTTATAACACACTATAGATAGTTTATGATTTGATTTTTCTCACTACATTAAATCCTTTTTAGTAATAGATCTTTAATCAATTATTATCTTCTAGGATCTATTCGCACTTCAAGTTTTCACTTTTGCAATGTTGCACTTTTCGGATTTTTACTTGGATCTTATTCAAGGAAAAACTTTTGAAATTGCAAGCATTTATCTACCTTGATCATATTTCCATGATATTTAAAATTTATATATTGGATTTTCAATATCATTCTATTTTCAATACTTAATTTTCGAGAGAAATATTGTAAATGACTTGCTCTAATACCACGTAATGTACTCGCTACTTAATAGAAGGTAACATATGGTAGTTGCTCGAGGTATCATCCCAATTTTTGCAGTGTGTAGTCCACAAGAATAGTTAGACTTTGATCTAATTTGGGAAGCTCTAGTGAAGCACCCTAGCCTCAACCCATAAGGATTTACCTGAGGGATCCCATTGATCTAGCAGTCCTAATAGCATTCTAGTGCCTAGTCAAGATGATCACTTTGTAATTAATCAAGCTATCTAAGAGTAGACTAATCACAAAGAGACTTGAGAGATGGGGGGGGGGGGGATTGGACTTGACCCCCACCATAAGACAAAATCTCAGCTCTAGTTCCCTAAAATGACACTTCATCAGGTTCTTGTCGGGGTAAAAGGCCTCTGGGCCTACCCATGTATACTGTGACCACCCATTCTTTATTTATATATAATATGATAGTGCAATAAGGCTGTCAGTTCAGTTGGATAGCACCTACATTGTGTATGCTCTTCTCTCCTGCATCTTTCTCTTCTCCTTCTCCACTGCCATTGCATCCCCTTCAACTGGTATCGGAGCGGGTCTTCAAGAGCTCATCCCGGCCTTTCACACGAGGTATGAGATCTTCATTCTCACTCAGTTTTTAGCTCAACAGGGTTTTCACAGGTTGTGGGCAGCCATAGCTCACACCTCTTGGAGCTTCCTTCACCTGGATTTTGCTTCCAGCCTATCAAGGCTTGCTGAGGCTTGGTGTAGGCCTTATTTGGCCCCCATTTGTGCCCCTTTGGGTCCCATTGTTGACACGTGGGACAGTGGACCCCCCCCAGCCAGCTCACGTTTTTTTTGCGTCTGTTTCAAAATCTGGCCCAAAAATCACTATTTTTGTCATATCTCGAGCATTTGGAACTCGATTCAGGCAAGGTAAGAGTCTAAGTTGGGGTTTTGGCACGCTCCGACGCGATGGTGATGTCAGATTTGCCAAATTCCGATGACAGAATATTCTACAACAGATTTCAGGTCTGAGACATCATGTATTTGTATGCCTATGGCCTATGTGATGCTTCTACTTATGTCTATTGATATAGGATCACTTATGGATGTTATGCTTCTTATGTGAGACGCATTTGGAGCTGATTTAGCTCAGCCATTGACTGTTTTGGACAATCCCAGATCTATCCAAAACAGAGCAGCCACCTGTTACTTCAATTTTATGCTTACAGGTCTTGGCATTTGATGCCCGATTCTGCCCGGTTGGTGCCTATACATACGGAATGCATGCCTATGGATTTGAGCTTGGATTGTGCTCACTTTACAGAGCTTATATGCTGCTGGAAACTTCAGGAATGAAGCTATTTATGCTACAGTTGGGTTATGCCTATTGGTTACGGGGTGCTCTCGGCTACTCGGTATGATGTCATGATGTATTTGGACTATGCCACATGTCTTGTTTATGCTCCGGAATGCTTTTGAGGTGAGATTAGAGCTCGATTTGGGTTTGACTGTCACTTCTTTGCAGCTGGCATTTCATCTATTACATAGTTTATGCCTAGGCTACTCAGTATGGGTTATGATGACTTGGTGAATGCTTTATGCTTTGGCTGTGGATGGCAATTGTTTGAGCTCGTCTCGACATTCATTTGAGCATTCCCTTGAGCAGTTGGATATTGACTTGACTTTTTCCGTGACGACTTGGCTTTTTTCGTTACGACCTTGGATGCTATATGGGATTTGATGCTCCAATTATGGATCTTGGCTATTACTTGGATGCACTTACAGGTATTGAGCAGTGAACTGCTCCCTTGTTTTGGCAGTTGCCTATTGAGCTATGATTGCTCGTTTGCATTTGATATGTGGGATAGTTACTGATTAGTGGACTTGGATAGTGCTTGGGATTTACAGTTATGGCTTTCTTGCTCCTATGTTGTCTAGCTTCTACGCTAGTTGGGCTCTTGTTGCCCTTCCATGTTAGAGAGCAGATGCTATGTATGCTTACCCGTCTATGCACATGGTCTACTGTTGTATACCTTACAGAGCCACTTATTTGGATGTTGTTGTATAGATATTTGGGCTTCACCTGGAGCTTGACTCTTGTAGGATGATTTGCCACTTGTCGGTCTTTACTTGACTTGGATGTTTCTTGGTGGCATGATGTGCTGCAGAGCTATGCGTATGCATATGGTTATGGGCTGATTTCATGGCTGAATATCATATGCTCTTATGACAGATGTCTTATGCTTTACTATATTGTGGTTGGTTATGTCATGCAGTTGGCTACAACTCTTCTTCATGTGGGAGCTTTTGCATCCTTGATTGATGCCTTTATGTCCTCCCACCCATTGAGGTTTCATGAGCATTTGCATCATGCTTCTGCCACTGATGTACTAGCAGATGATTGTCTTTGTTGAAGGGGATGCAATGGCAGTGGAGAAGGAGAAGAGGAAGATGCGGGAGAGAAGAGCACACACAATGTAGGTGCTGTCCAACTGAACTGACAACCTTATTGCACTATTATATTATATATGAATAAAGAATGGGCAGTCACAGTATACATGGGTAGGCCTAGTAGCCTTTTACCCCAACAACCTCCCACTAAAAGGCCAATGTGGCTAGGGATTGAAAACAAAGAAAAGAAAAGAAAAAGACAAGGTGAGGAATCATAATATCTCACACAACGCCCAATCGGAAAGCGAGCTGTGCAAGAAGCGTCGGGAACCTCTGCAGAAAAAGAGTCAGGCATCCCCGAGTCCATGACATCCAGGAGATAAGTGATCCCGCAGCTCCATACAATGGAGCAATCCAAGAATGCTTCTCATGAAGCAAGCACAACTCATCAGTGCACGGCTGTAAAGCATTAGAGTCGCACATAGCATTAGCGTGGTGCATATAAGACAACGGAGAGTAGTCAAACTCTCCAGAGTCAATCATTGAAAGAGGGCCAACATCCTGGACACTCGTCCAACGAGGTCTCAAGGCTACATGTGGCCTTAGCGAAGCGGAAGACTGACATATGGTTGGCTGTCTAGCCTGCAAAACTATAAGAAAATGGCTCTCATGAGCCTGCAAGGGGTCTAGCAACAGACCACTAACATCCTGACCCTGACTGCTATGCATAGCTACGTCATCTGGGCCAATAAGTGCCTCATTTTTAGCATAAATAGCTTGTTGTAATGGCATTGTAGCTGTTGTAAAATAAGCCATAAAGCGTACTGAACGCTGATCAAGAGGGCTAAGAGGTGCCTATGTCTCATAGAAGACAGCATGACGGTTGCGTATGACCTGATGGGCATCCAAATCCCATAATTTGTAGGCCTTAAAGTCACCATCTCCATAACCAAGGAGGATACATCTACTTGACATAGGCTCATGTGGCATACATACAGATGCTTGGCAGAGCCAAACATCCTCAAGTAATCATAGGAGGGTTGCATGCCACTCCATGCCTCATGGGGTGTAATACCATCCAAGGTCAAGCACGGCATCCTGTTAACCAAATAGACTGTTGTCATAAGGGCCTCAATCCAAAAGCCATAAGACAACCCAGCTGTGGTAAGCATAGAAGCAACCTTTACCTGTAAGGTCAGACACATGCCATGAGCAATCCCGTAATACCGTGGGCACAAGAAATCAATGCCATACTGCTGACAAGAGGTTTGAAAGTTGGGAGAGAGAGCATGACTCTCATAATCCATCTGCAAGCACCTAGGCCTGCTACTAGGAGAATCCATAAACTTGTCAAGCATAACTGCATCATCCTCAATCTGCACCAAGGAAAAAGCCCAAACATGATGGGTAGCATGATAAAAAAAGGTCACAAAGTATGACGCTCCACCAAGTGACTGGGAAGGCATAGGTCCATATACTGCACAATCGACAAGATCTAGAGGAGCATGCCTCATATGATCGCCATAAGCCAAGGGGGACTCTGCAAGGACCAAGAGTACAATTAGGGCAAGCATCAAGATCTGTAAGTGACATAGGTGCATATGGCCTAGGCAATAATGCCATAACAATGCATGTGGTATCCGGATAACTGCAACCATAGAATCTCCCACATGAAAGACATGCACTGGATAATGAGAACCGACTCGAGAACCTCTGGCCAAAACCAATAAACCGTGGCAGATCTTCCATGACCTATCTTGAAGAGAAACAGAGTAACCTACATCATGCAACCGACTGACAGAAATCAGGCTCTTACTAAGCATGGGAACATGTAGAACATCTTTGAGTATAAGAGAAGTCCCATTAGGCAAAGCTAGGTGTATGTTCCCTATACCAACAATAGCATAAGTCTGCTTAAAGCCTAGATCAATACATCCATCAGTTCTAAGACCAGTCCTTTGAAAATTCATCAAGAAAATTTGCTCACCCGCTTCACATTCATAAACATGGCATTCTTTAGCTTTCTAAACATAATATACCACACACATTTTTTGACATATAAAAATAGATCCCTTCATTATCCCTTAGCACTAGGTTTCTTTCATGTCCTTTTCAATGCACAAACACCAAAACAAGAAAGCATTGCTTTCCAAATAGTTGTATTGATAATTTAGATATTTACATTGGTCGGTCCACTCATAAGGGCCATATACTACCCTATTGTTGGGAAATCACCTAGCATATAGTCCTAGGTTCTTGATGCACATTTCATTACAATCATATAGATTACTTCCCTATAATAGGTCCAGCTACAAAATTACCAAATACTTGACCAGAGCTTCTTGGTTTCCATGTTGTCATAAGAGGGAACCTTCCATACATGATCTCCTACCTAGATGTAGGTCAAGTGTCCATAGGCATGAAAAATTTGGCTCAATATAGGAGCCCTAGCTATTGCCATTTGGGGAGGTGCAACATCAATTAATTTTTCCCACCATCTAGGTAAGCACTACTCTCAATCAAATTGAAAATATAAACCATAATGAAGACGTCCAATATAACTACCAATCATTCCTTTCCAAGCAATATTTTCACTGAAATTTCATAGCAAATTTCCATGGGAAACATATTTGTTTCTCACAACTTTGTCATTTACTTAAACCATTCTATCTTGCCAAACTGCTTTGCCTCTTCTTATATTAGAATTTAGGTAGTATTCCCCTATCACCTCTACATAACAGACAACTATTTCATCTACTTGCGTATCACACTAAACCCACCCAATGGTACAATACCATATGATTACAAGATTATCAAAAATGAATTACCTTCCTAAACTATATGGTTTTCAATAAGGTGGAGTATTGTTTAGTTTAATACCTTTATATTAATGTGACTCTCTTTCAAGTCTAACTCGAGTAACATATATTTGTTTTTACTTGAAATCTTCTTATACAAGACTAAGTTAGAGCATCTTTAACATTTTGCAAGTTCTAATTAGTGGGTTATTATGATAGTAGCTTCCTACATATAGATATGCATAATTTTAAGCCTAGCACTTATTAGTATTCAATTGTTTATGTGGGTTACAAAATTCTATTTAGTTTTTTAATCTTTACAGTCATTCATGTTTTAAGGATGTTTTGTTATTATACTTAGGACACAAAGTACATTCCATCTTCAAAATTTAATGTATGTAAATCTATGTTACGGCCAAAAAATGATAAAGACAAGCCATTCTCATTTATTTTACCAAGATGCTTTTGAAAAGTATCATATTTTATTTATCTTCTTCGAAGTTCTTAACAAGTATTTGCCTATAATTTATTTAGTACAATCAATTGTGGGTTATAAGAGGAATACCTAGATTTCATTATTAAAGGTGTGGGCTTGCGTAGTCACATTATAATGAACGATGAGGGAGGTGCCATGTTTGAGGGTCCTGCCAATTAATCTTCTTTTGCGAGTCGGCATTGCAAAAAGGGAGTGAAGGTTTAGAGGTTAAAAGAAGGGGGTTCCTAGTTGCATTTGCCTAGTGCAAGATATTCTCGCCTTGATAAATTTTTCATCACCTATCAATCTTGGGTTGGTTGCCTTTACTCACTTCACCTTTGCTTGCTTCATTGTTCTTTCTCTTTCTCACTTTCTCTCACTTGCATCGGCCCACCTCGAGATGGCTTCTTCCTTCATGCATGCTTCTTTTTCCCTTGGCCTCTATTTATAAAGAATCTGGGTGGGGGGAGGGATATCAAGATCAAGAGGTGGCATGAGGAGGGAGAGATCTTTTTTATCATGATAGAGAGAAGGCTTCCTTATCATCAAGCTGGAAGAGTCTGTGTTCTTCTTTTCTTCTTCTACTTCTTGATATTTCATAAAATTTTCTTTTTTATTACAAACAAGGAGGTTTCAACAACCATATATATGAGATATATTTTTTATCGTGATAGAGAGAAGACTTATCATCAAGCTAGAAGAGTCTGTGTTCTTCTTTTCTTCTTCTACTTCTTGATATTTCATAAAATTTTCTTTTTTATTACAAACAAGGAGGTTTCAACAACAATATATACTTCTTGATATTTCATAAATTTTTCATTTTTATTACAAACAAGGAGGTTTCAATAACCACTTCTTAATATTTCATAAAATTTTATTTTTTATTACAAATAAGGAGGTTTCAACAACCATATATATATATATGGTTGTTGAAATCTCCTTGTTTGACTTCTTGATATTTCATAAATTTTTATTTGACTTCTTGATATTTCATAAAATTTTCTTTTTTATTACAAACAAATTGAAACTTCCTTGTTTGACTTCTTGATATTTCATAAATTTTTGATATTTCATAAATTTTTCTTTGACTTCTTGATATTTCATAAATTTTTCTTTTTTATTACAAACAAATTGAAACTTCCTTGTTTGACTTCTTGATATTTCATAAATTTTTCTTTTTTATTACAAACAAGGAGGTTTCAACAACCATATATACTTGTTGAAACCTCCTTGTTTGTAATAAAAAAGGAAAAATTATGAAACCATATATATACTTGTTGAAACCTCCTTGTTTGTAATAAAAAAGAAAAATTTATGAAATATCAAGAAGTAGAAGAAGAAAAGGAAGCCTTCTCTCTATCATGATAAAAAAGATTTCTCCCTCCTCATGCCACCTCTTGATCTTGATATCCCTCCCCCCACCCACATTCTTTATAAATAGAGGCCAAGGGAAAAAGAAGCATGCATGAAGAGTGAAGCCATCTCGAGGTGGGCTGGTGCAAGTGAGAGAAAGCGAGAAAGAGAAAGAACAAGGAGGTTTCAACAACCATATATATATATATAGAGAGAGAGAGAGAGAGAGAGAGAGAGTACAAACAATGGCTCCTCCTAATGATTGGGGAGGCCTCTTTAAAAACAATAATGATATTATTATTTTTAAATATATTGTGGGGAAGGAGAGAGAAAAAAAGACGATGAGAGGGAGAAAAAATTATTTATTTTTAATTCTAAAAACCTTATTATTGATTATTATCATTTGGGGGGTCATTGGCATGGTACAGAAATGGCTACCCCCTTTCTTTTCCTTACTGTCTCTTTCTTTTAATCACTCCCCGCCCCCCTAATTGAAGGTTCTAATATTCAAAAAAATTTCCCCTCTTCTAATCACCCATTCACACATGTGAAGGTTTTGACTTTATCTACGTTGATTTTAGATTGTTCGTTGACATTGCATGCCATTGATAGATGAATTTAAAATTTTAACTTATCAAGTAGAGTGTAGTTTAAGATTCACTCTTGTATTAGAAGGCCAATTGAGTTGTGTGTGTGTAAAATATCAATTATCTCACCAAGAATTGATGAAATTTAAATGGGGGAACAAGATATGTTATCGCTAGTCTACTTGGCATATTACAAAGAGAGTCCTACTCGAAGGCCTTTCAAGCATGGAATTCAAAGAAAAATGGACTATGTAGCACACTACATCTCCACTACATACACTTTAGCTTGCCAAGCATCAAGTTAATCACTACCTTTAGTAAAGGAAACCTTGTCTCTCCTCCTCAAGGGAAGGGTAAGGCACCCATCTTTGAGTCAAAACAAAACTAAGAATGGCTAGAGAGTTCTAAAGGAACTACTTAAGGTACATAAGGACAAGAGGAAACCACTCAATAGGAACCCTCCTACAATGACAGCAAAAACCCAAGCTACTAGGAACCACACAATAGCTTTTAATGTTGTTAAGGATTACATTTTGGAAGGAAGAGGAGACCCAGGGCATATGCTTGGAAGTGTCGATGGAGAGTTAGCAGCAAGAAATTGATGGATCTAGTTGCCTACACTACCCACGGAGCCACCTCCATTGATTGTAGCCCAAGTCCATCAAAATCAAAGAGAAAGAGACCCAAACACAGATCTTGGTCAAATATCAAGATACTTGAGGAGACAAAAATAGACAAGTTAGTGATCGAAAAGCTAGTTCTTGTGATGCCTGAGCCCACAATTCCAGATGAGCTACCATGTGAATGATCACTTAGGTAGAGATGGTTGTTGGTCCATCTAAACAACCGAAGTCTCCCAAAAACAAATAAACTTTTCCACTTAAGTTGAAGTAAAAAATCTAGTAGTAACATCCTCATGTAGATTGTCAATCAAAGAAAAAGGATCCACAAGGGAGAGTCAAGAAAGCATCAAATGATCAAGGATCTCCCTCTAAGAGAAATCTTAAGAATACATTAGAAATTCCAATATTGAGACTACTTCCAATTAGTCAAGGATTCAAGTGCATAGTCACCTTTCATCGTTGATTGACCAATCCACTAAATTAAAAGACATTAGCTCCAATTTCAGGATAGAATCCACATAGCCCCACAACCCTTGGTTGTGACCAAAATTTTCATTCCTATTGAGAACATGCATCTCATCCTTTTGACTCATAAAAGGATACAAAATTTAGCACTAATAGCACATGAATCTATTGATTCACAAGTCCTGTTCTTCTCAATCAAAAGCTCTATAGCATTGAAGCCTAAGCTGGATCATCTAAGGAGTTAGAAAAGATGGGATAACAAAAAGATCAATCGGTGATTAAGAACCCCATGGAACTAGATGTAACACTACCTTCACTTGCTTGGGAATATTTCATGCCGATGTAAGAGCCCCTATTGAAGTACCCATACTCATCTACAAATTAGTACCACGAAACCTAATCCACTTGCTCATATTTATTCTTTGCTAGTATGTGATCTTTGAGCAACACGACTACCAATTTGGTAAAGAAAGACAATTCCTTCGAAGTAGAATGGCTACTACAATTTGATTTCATATTCAGTACTTATGCCAAACTATTCACAATGATTGATTTAGGCCTTGATGACAATCTTGCGATACAAGTCACTTCTAGTTGGCATTCCATTTGGGAAGAGAGTGAACACCTCTTCTACCAAAGCACTCTTGTTATCCCTATTCTCATTTAAATATGGATATTGCTTTGAGGGGAGGAAAATGTTGTTGATGTAGAAAAGGAAATTTCCTCCTTAGCATTGGAACCAACTTTCTCACTCTCCAAAACTGTTAAACTAAATGGACCAATTAGTATACCTATGGTTGAAACAAAAAACGCCATTCTCCTTATGGGTTTTCTTGACAACAAAATCAACTAAGTCCAATGATAATAAATATGATACCAAATTCCTTTATGGGTTTTTCTTTGCTCAATCATGTAGGTACAACTCACAAAAATGGAAGGAAGGAGTCAATCTCGATGATTGTAGCTCAATAGTAAAAAATCCACTTTTTGACTTTTATGCAAGTGTTGACACATTAATAACATGTTTAGATCAAGTTGACTGAAAAAAGGCAATTTTCTCCAAATTTCCATCTAATATTTTGAAATAGGTTGCTCAAGAATATATATTTGAAAGAAATGTCTCAATGAAATTTTCTTTCTTATTGGAAACCACTATTGTTATGTGTACTCTTGGAGGTGGTTTTTTGTTGGAAATATCTTCCTTTCCTTAAATCCATAGTTTCTAAACCATAAGATATCATTGGTAATTTGCACATGTCATGTAAGTTCCATAAATATTTGAGAGATTTTTACTTTATTGAATTTGAATATATTTGTACAATTTATTTTGGTATAATATCAAACAATTATTTTGAAAAAATAGCTAGCCAAAGGCTTGGATCATAAACCATCCAAACCTTATAATTGCATGAAAGTAGAAAAATCATTACTATTAGGCTTTAACGAGTTCATTAAGATCCTTAAACTAGAGGAGCATGGCGATGCTACTAAGTTTGAAGGCTTAATCGATAATAAGTTACAATGTACCCAAATTGGATAGCACTCGCTCATTGAGGCTAATAGCTATGCATATTCTTAGTATTATGTATGATGATCCCATGTATGAGCACACCTTAGGTGTGTAAGTGTGTGTGAAAGGTGTGAGTATCTTTTACACCTCTTAACATTTAATAAGGATCAAAGGTTTGGGGGAAACCCTAGGCTTATATGATGAGGTCCTAATAATTGTACTTTCATCGACATCTATCACATCAATCTGTTCAGCTCGTTATGTAAATGCAAGAGTTCACACACACACACACACACACACACACACACACACACACTCTCTCTCTCTCTCTCTCTCTCTCTCTCTCTCTCTCTCTCTCTCTCTCTCTCTCTCTCTCTCTCTCTCTCTCTCTCTCTCTCTCTCTCTCTCTCTCTCTCTCTCTCTCTCTCTCTCTCTCTCTCTCTCTCTCTCTTCTTTCCATCATGGAGCTTCACCCTCCATAGCTTGTTGGTCCATCCTCCCTAGCTTTATACCCAACAATGGCATCAAAGAGGGCTCAACTCAACATCTCACTCATCATCACCTATGTGCCTCGAACAAATGGCACCGTGTTTGCACACTACTATTGATGATGATGATGATGATGAGGAGGAGGAGGAGGAGGAAGAAGAAGATGTGACATATTTAGTCATGCCTTGTAACAATAGCTGCTAGTTGTGCTTAGCTCACCCAATATGTCTTCTTAGAAGCCTATAATTTCTAGTCTTGTGACTTAGTGTTTTATGCACTTGTTGTTGTTTGACACACCATGTCTACCCCGCACATATGATAGGCATGTCGGTCGCACTTTATGCACCTTATTGCCCCACAACTTGCATTTAGACTGCCTGCTGCCCACCAAAGTTAGCATTCGCCTAGCACTCTTGTACTATCGCATAGTAGAGAAATCACATTGAACATGAACTTCTGGAATACTATCCACATATTGAATTGGTGCCATCATGAACTTCTTGCATTAATTCTATACCATCATGTCCTGCAAAACTTGGCATATTTTCATGCTCCTTGGGTAAGTTTGTGATAATTGCTTTGAATGGGGCTAATGGCTATAGATGAGGTGCTCCTATGGACCACCCTTCATTGCAGCTCTTCACTATCGATATTCCTCTCTTAGTCCATAGTTCACATTGCAACCCCATGAAATGTCCTTGGACTCCATAGTAGTGACAAGCTCCTTGTTGCCCCTCCATTTGCTATTGGGATTGTCTATTTGAAAATCTTGGAGGACCCTAAACCCTCTCTGCATCCGATGTTTTGTAACAACCTAATGAATCACTACTAGTTGTTGTATCCCAATAGGTGGTTGTAGATTTCTCACATTGGGATTACACCAACAAGTTTGTGCTTAGAAGTAATAAGCTTGCATATCCAATGACAATTGGTTATTTTGATCCAACCTATTTAACATATTTTTGAATTTCCATGCATAATCTTCAACCAACATCTGCTTTTTCTTTACTGATGTAATTTTTTCTCATGTATGACCAAGAGTTTTATCCTTGCAGAATCTTAAGGGAAAAGCATTCTTCAAATCATCATAAGTGTTAAACCTAGCTAACTCATATGCAAACCAATCCATTGCCTTGCCAAGCAAAGGAGCAACAAATCAAGTCTTCTTAATTAGATCATTGAATAATGCATCATGGCCACACAACCCAATAGGTTTCAAACTATGCTATATTCCAATTTGGATCCTCCTTTTCACAAAAAAACTTGGTTTGCTTTACCATAGAGTTAGGTGGTTGAGCCATGGTAGTAGGGACTGGTTTCTTGGGTAGTAATGGATTGAATTGTAACTGCATTTTTATGTTAAAAATCTAATTACAAATTTGGCTACCTAATACAAGCTGTTGTAGGCACAACACGTCAGGGTGTATACTCATTAAAGAATTTACATATATACTAGAGCTTGAAGCCTATCCTGATGGATAAACCTCTAAGTTGTGGCTATGATTTAGTTTGTCGGTAGTGACCTCTTTGCGCCATCACAGATCCTTGCACACATTGTAGTTCATCCCATATTTTGATGGTGGCTCAAACACATCTTGCTTTGGAGTGCGTAACAAATAAAATAAAACTACTCCATCATGCAAATATTATAAGTGCGCAGCTTTACTAATTGTAACTACCATAACCATCATTCCATCATTGACATAGCATGATGCCACTTAGAATTTCATCACTACTTCATGATTGTAATAGCATTGTCCATGCTTGCCTTGCATATATTCAAAGCGAATGGAATGAGAGAGGATTGCCAAGTTTTTTTGGCCTTGCTACATTATTAAATCCATTACCCCAAACATACATCATAATAGGGAAATATAGATACATCACTAACAACAAGAACTAAATAGAAAATGAATTAAAACCATCACTCAAACACAAAAACACAATAAGAATGTTATGCACAATAGACCAACTTTCTTCATTGTGATATGGCATCAAAACAAGATACAATGCCAATAGCTACTATTGATGCAGATAATAAAAGACACCTACTTTCACATGAAATCTAAGTTCATTTCACACCAAACATAGCTAATTGTAGGTAGTGAGTTTGGCACGACCAAATTAGTGGTAAAAAAAAGCAAGTAAACACCTCACTTTTCTCACCAAATAGCAAATGAATTAGAACCATCACTCAAACACAAAAACACAATAAGAATGTTATGCACAATAGACCAAGTTTCTTCATTATGATATGGCATCAAAACAAGATACAATGCCAATAGCTACTATTGATGTAGATAATAAAAGACACCTACTTTCGCATGAAATCTAAAGTTCATTTCGGACCAAACATAGCTAATTGTAGGTCGTGAGTTTGGCATGACCAAACTAGTGGTCAAAAAAAGTAAGTAAACACCTCACTTTTCTCACACATAAAATAAACCCATATATTTTGAGTATGATCATCAATGAAGGAGACATAATACTTGCAACCATTCATAGTTGTAATCATTGTAGAATCCTACACACATTAGAATGTATAAGCTCAAGTGACTTTTGGCATACATGCTTTTCATGTGGAAATCCATGCATTGTCTACTTTCTAATTGACATGTTGCACATACTTTAGGCATCCCATTAGCTCTAAACTTTGGTAAGCCATCCACAATCTATTTTGACTACATATTTTTCAAATACTATAAATGGACCAATTTTCTTATGCCAAATTTCAATGTTAGCCACAACACTTGAACCTTGTGTAAACATGGCAACATCCATTTCAAGAAAATCTACACCAAGAGTAAATAATCTACTAGAATGCTTACCTTTTGCAACCAATTTGCAACCATTTCTAGGGTCCTCTATGTGATAAAAACCATCAAATATGAAATGAACTTGTAATCCCTATTCCACCATTTGACCGATAGAAACCATGTTCTTATTTATGTTTTTTACATACAACACATCAACAAAGTAATTTTTTAAAACCATTATATATACTAATGGGATGGGCTATATCATTTCAAGTCTCCATGTAGCCTAGAGACTCTGGATTATGCATTACTCTAAACCACTCTCCACAAGAAGTCATGTGGCTAGAAGCACTTGAGTCTACATACCATACATCATTCTTATATGGACCATCAACAGTCTTTATATTCATAAAATGCTTTATGATAAAGAGCTACTTACTTCTATCATTGTATTTGCCCAGTTCTTCCATGCAATAGTAAGGGTTTCAAATTCTTGCAAATAGCCCATCATACTATCTATGACACTCACAAATAGGCAATACATCACTTTACTCTATATTTGCTCCTAATCCTTCTTAATCTTTATGTGTTTTCTAGTAGCATTTTGCAAAGGGACTTCAAGTGCCATTGTTATGTCTCCTTCAATGTAGTTCCAAATGCCTTTTCACTTTAAGAAAATTTTCATATTGAACTTTCAAGCAAGATATTTATTTATATCAAGCGTAATCTAGTTAAATTATACATTGTAAACCTTGCAATCTACAACCAAGCCAACACTAGGAGTAGTACAATAAAAACACAAAACCTTTTTCATTGACTACACAATAATAATTGTAATTTACAATTTGCATGCATACAATCTGTATCTATAATATAGCAAACATAGGAAACCTTACAAATCCAAAATTTGTAACATTTGCACTTGCAAATGGCCAACATAGCTGAATTTGGAATTTACCTAAAAACTACTCTTGAATGACGTATAGTACCAAAACAAAGGCCAAAACAACCTCGGACAGCACTAGAAGAAAGCCTTAAAGAGCCAATTTGTAGTAATACATTCATTATGGCCAATTTCAAGGCCAAAAGGGCCTTGTAAGGATTTTAATCAATTCTTAATTACATCTTAACTAGACAAAAACAGGGGAGGAAGGGTATCTTATTAATTGCTTATTTTTCTTGAATTTTAAGTCCAAATCAATAGGAAATAAATGTAGTATCTCTCTCTTTTCTCTCTCTTCCCTTTAGTTTCACGTTTAATAATCATGTTCCTAAGGATTTTGACATCAAAAACAACATTCTATTTCCCCAGACATTTGATTATGACCTCTAGATATCTGTTTTGCAAGTTTTAATTACTTTTTTTATGGACATCAAATTTTTAATCTTTTCACTTTTCTCCTCTCTATATATTCTCTTGTTGTTTTTTTAGTGGTTTCTCTTCTTCATTCTCTTTCTCCTCTTGATACTTCTCTTTCTCAAATTTTTTCTATGCCATTGGAAGAGTCTTGAGATATCACATTCGTACACACCATTTAAAAGACCTCAAGGTATCATTTTTAGTTAAATAAATTGTTAAGGGTTTTAAAACTTTTATTGTTTTGGTGTATTTTCTTCTAGCTTTTCCATCTCTTTCTTACTTACTATTACTCTTACCCTTGTTATGTATTTGCATGCTCTATTGGAAGAGGCTTGCTATCTCAATTTGATTGGAAGAAGCAAGAAAGTTGTGAATGTAATTGGATTGTTGAATCTAAGGGTTTTAGAAGTTTTTTACTACTATAGGCATTTCTCTTTTTTTCTTTCTTTCTTACTACTACTCTCTCTCCTTTTATATATAACATATTTGATTGGAAAAGGCTTATGGTTCTATTAGATTAGAAGAAGCAAGAAGTTGTGAAGGTAGTTGGATTGCTAACTGAAAGGGCTTGCTAAGGTAATTAGAATGTCAAGGTACTTTCTATTTGTGTTTGCACTTATATTAGTTTAAGAAGTTATCCCCTCATACCATATCTTTCCATATTGTAGGTCTCCCACTCTCTTTTGCTTGATAACTTTATATGACTATTGAGGCACATTAAGAACATTGCGGTTCAGTGTTAAGGTTCTCACACTCTTACCATGTGATAGCATAGGAGGCTTGCCCCCTTGAGTATGGATGGGATCAAAGTCGCATCGATAATCCATGTTCACAACTTGCATACTTGGAAACAGTTGTGGATAGTTTAGGAAGGCCAAATTGGGAGGAATCAGCTTATTGGATTGAGATTGGAAAGATTGGATTTATTAGGGTAGAAGAAAGAAAAAACTTAAACTCAACAACATAATAAAACTCACAAAAAACAACACATGAGTGTAAAAACATAAAAATGCAAAATGCAAAACTCAAAACTTAGATCTTCTTACTTAAATAAACTATGTGACATTATTGTGGATTGAAGACACATCATATTTATTATTCTTGTTTGGCTATGTGTGCATTGAAGTGAAAACAACACAAAAACACAAAACACAAAACACAAAAGGTAAAACTCAAATCTTCTTACTTGAATAATTTATATGAGAATATTATAGATGCATCTTGCTTGTTATGGGTGATTGAGTGTATGTGCATTGGAGGGAAATTGAGAAAAACCAAAAAAATGCTATCATGAGAGGTATTAACTTGAAGATAGTTTTTGTGCCTTTTTTCTCCTACCCTCTTGTTGGCCCTCTTCTCCTCTCTTTTCTCCACTTTCCCTTGTCTACATAAGTCTCCTAAGTTTCCACTTAACTCTTATACAAGGTCACATGTAATCAAACTCCCAGTCATAGGCTTACATCACTTTCCCTTCTCCTCTTGAGTTTAACTGCATTCCTTATTCATAGAATCAAGAGTCTGTAATGTCTCTAGCAAGTAAATAACTTGTCTTGTTGTGTCATGTGTATAGATCTCTAAATACATGAAGTTACAAATCTTATTTGCCTTCATGGTATGGACATCAAATTATATGACATCCACCCCCTCCAAACCTGCCCATCCTCTAGCATGTGCTAGACTATCATTCTTTTGTAGGTTCAAAGCCCTCATCATCCACTTCAAGATCATCCTCATCCTCATCCTCAATACTATCTTGGTTATTTGTATCCAACTCTACTTCCTCATATGCATGAGACTCACTTCTCTTGAAGACTTTGATAAGCTTCCTTGCAATTAATATCCTCAACCTTGTACCATCCAATCGATTGAGGGAATAGGTAGCACTATCATGGATAGTTTGGGGTTAGTACCTTGCATCCACCGTGATTAGGCATTCCCTGCGCTTAAAAATCTATCAAGTAGGATAGCCCTATCTTAAATTTCTCATAACTTTTGATCCATTACTTGGACTGCCAAGCTTATGGAAGGAATATTGTAGCCCCAAATCCAAACTACAACTTCCCTAAAGCTTTAGAGCCAAATTGCCAAAGGTTAGCTTGAAAAAACTTTGTGCATCCTATAATTCACTTTTTCTATATGCACAATCTTCTACAAACATCAACCTACAAAAGCTTATATCTTCGAATATTGGCTTGGTAGGGTACCAAGCTTGGTAGACCTCTTCCTTAGGGTCAAAAGTACACTGTGGATGTGGTGCACATCATTAGAAGCTCCTTGATTACACCATATTTTGAAAGTGCCAAATCAGCCTCAAAACTACTGATCGCATTAACCTACTCTATGCCTTGTCAAAAGCCCACTTATGCATCTCCTAATAAATCATGCACACAAACATACTAAGACCAAAAGCGTATATAGCCCAAATAGCATGTCTCCCTTTGCATCCAAATCCATGAAAGCCGTAGCTCCACTAGAATCAAAAGGTAGCATTGTAGCTTTCCACCTCCCTTTTGCAATTAATTTGCCTAGTTTTGGTACATCAAATGTAGCTACAATTACCCCAATGTCATGCATAGAAAAGTAAACATCCTTGTCTACTCCATCATCATGCATATCAAAGCATAAAATCCATGTCTCAAGCAACCATAAAGAAGTATCCTGCATGATAGATATCTCACTGTTCTATATTTGGGAATCAATTTGCAATACATCATATCTAGCTTGTACATATCTAGCTTGTACATATTGCATTAAAAATACATTTGTGACATGAGACAACTCATCATCACTATGTTGAATGTGCATGACTTCTCTTTGAGTATTGTTGCAAATAACTGAGTTTTCAGCCACCAATACATTGGCATTTGCATCCTCAACCACCACTTTTTTAGCATTAGCCATATTCAAAACAACAACCTTTTCATCCTCATAATCAGCATGTAATCAAAATCTCATCAATGTCGAACTTGGCTATGTTAGCCATTTAGTTGAAATTTATGAGCTCAAATATCAAGCCATGAAATATGTACTCAGAATCATTACCATATTATGTGTTTTAACAATTTTTGTTTGAGTACACATTTCTACTCTCTAAAACATCATGTTTTGTGAGATAAGTTGCCTTGAAGGCAAAACTATTATGTATTGAGTACAAAGACACAAAAATGAAACATTGAGACTTGAGCCCACAAGTTTTTGATTTGTTGACTCCATTCAATTGATGTGACCACAAAGTAGCTATATATCCTTTCTTGCATTGCAAAAAAGCATTTATTTGAGGAAGGCTATATTTGAATGATTCCTTATGTGCCTAAAGGTCTTTAGCTCACTTGCTTAGTATGGTTCCCATCTCTAGGCTCTAGTGAGAATTAGTGTTTCCCTTAGCTTATCAAGGTTGAGTTTTTAGGGTTGGAGCTTCATATCATCTACTCCTTTTCTTGTCTTAACTCTTCACTTCCACAATTCATGGAATGCATTAGTGTATTGCTCCTTGTCTGTTCTAATCTATCTCACCTAGGTTACATCTCAATGATTCCTTGTGTATTTAAAGGTCTTTAGCTCATTTGCTTAGTATGGTTCCCATCTCTAGGCTCTAGTGAGAATTAATGCTTCCCTTAGCTTATCACCATTGGTTTTTTAGGGTTTGGAGTTTTTTATCATATGCTCCTTTTCCTATCTTAGCCCTTCATGCATCTCTCCTTATCAATGCACAAATAGTCTTTTACTTTCTTTATGCTTTGTTCGTGCAAAACTATGAGTGTATATTGTGGTGCTTTTAGTGCTTGATCAATTTCAATCCAACTTGTAGATGCTTTTCCCAAGTGCAACTCTACCAATTCATGTAGCAAATATTATGGTCTAGTAGTTCCAAGGCTTTTCTACAGACAACCTCTAGTTTTCATTTATGGTCATGATGATTGCCCTAGTTGTGGTCATGTAGTCAACTCATTAGTTGTGGTCATGTGTAGTCAAATGAGACTAGATAGTGTATTCATGTGATGATGTGGCAAAGTGCAATCATGTAGCATGAGGGGAGTGCTACATCCAAGGTCATACTTATGCCTTTGTCTGTGATGTGAAGCTTCAATCATATGTTCAAGTAGTCAAGGTCATGTCATGGTCACTATTGTGGTTATCAATCACTTACTGTTGGGCACTGGGCGAATTAATAAAAAACTCATTGACAATCAAACCAATTTAATTTGTAAGGCATAGTGATGCTAGTTTGCATCATATAAACAACCAAAATGACATTGCTACAAGTGTTGGTATTGTATATCACTTAAGTGACATTAGTAGCGATGTCTCACATATGCGATTGTGAATGTTGCATAAGCAATGCCATGATTAAATGTTGGTGAAGTGACATTAATTTGTTTACTCATGTAAGCTCCTTTGACTCTCTCTCTCTCTCTCTCTCTACACACTACTCTGCACACACTACTCTCAACGGGTACACTCGACAAATGCAGCATACACAACATAAGTTCGAGAATGCATGAAGATATGTCAATGAAAAAATTATATTTTTCTATCTACAATTTGTGAGATAAAATCAAATAAACAACAATATGAGATGGAACAATATTGTATTGATAATAGTGGTTTACATATGCAAATCTCAAAGTAACATGATAGGTTCATGATGCATAAATGACCAAGCAGCTGGCTAATAAATCAAAGTGCAACTCAAGCATGGCCAAGCAACCAACTAATACATCAAAGTGTGACCAACAATGCTACAATCATCATTATCTAGGTTATCATGATCAACCTTTGTAATTAAGTCTCAAGATGCTCAAAAGAATGGCATTACTCTCTCCATGGATTTGCTCCATCAACTACATATGTACACCTCACCTATGGTGGCCTCCACATGCTCATTCTTGATTGGATTCTTGCCCTCAACCTCCTCTCAACCATTAGTCTCCATATCACATGTCCTATGAACCTTATGCACATTATTGTGGGATATCTATGTAATGCCAAAGGAAGCATTGCCTGAAAAGCTCACTAGCCCTAGTATATATGGCAATCTATATCTTTGCAAGAGTGGGTGGATGCCCACAATCTTTTGTGTGTTTATAGACAAAAGACCAATTTAACAAAACTTACGTGCTTATATACTCACAAAAGTGGCAATACATCTCATTTTTCCCATACATCCTAGATGGGATCTATGGCTTGTAGCTGGGCTTGTGCTACCTCCTATCATATCTTAGAAAATAATGTTAGACTGCAAAACTTTTCTAGTTAAAAAACATTTTTAAAAACAAACATCAGTCATACCTTTTCCTAAGGAAATACCACCTGTAAATGCCGAAGTGTCTATGACTCCTTAACAATAGTTGTTGATAATCTCTTATTCTACTTGATCATCACATATTTTTAAAGAAATAAAAATATTTGATGATCATCTAAACCAAACGACTTCATTTATTTTTTATCTATAATGTAATCTATCATAATAATGCATGAAAAATGTTAATAATAAATTTTAAATGCCATTTTATGGGTAAGATTTTAATTTTTTTTAAAAATAGGTATCTCATAGGTTTCTAAAACACTCATATATAAAATGAGTTTCATAGGTTTCTAAAACACCCATGTATGAAATTAGTTTTATACTTAGCAATGATGCTCTATGTATGTGTGTGTAGAAAAAAGTGAAATTTTTAATTAGATGACATTTTTAAAGCTTGTATTCATTGTTTTTCATGGTTGATACACAGATTGAGATTCATCATCTCGTACACCTCCACATGGACACACTGTGAAAAAACCTAGAGTGTATCATCATCTAGCTTTCTTATTAATATAGAGAATCAATATCATATTAGTAATTAGTGTCAGTGTCCACAGTATGGATGGTTCAAAGATACTAGATTTTTGGATAATTTTAGCCTATTTTTGATATTATTTCTTGTAAGCATCCTAACAAGATGTAGTACGCTTCTAGAATAGAGTGATATGGAGAAATTAAGTGGCTTTTCAGCAAATTGTGAAAAATATTATTGAAAAAGGAGGGCTCCCGAATTCGCATGGCATGCGATTGCAGTTTTTAGGCAGCAAACAACACTTTGGGATGAGAGGAGAGGGGAATGAGCAATTTGGGAGAATTCTAAGTAGGTGTCCTAGGGTTTTAGGTACCCTTTCAAAGCCAATGGAACTATGAGATTTTCTGTCTGAGTAGCACAGAAGAAGCTAGTGTTTGGTGTGTGTTTTTGGTATAATAGGGAGCTCTAGGAGATCTAATACTTGGAGATTGCTTTCGAGAGTAGTAGTAGACATTGTCTAGATAATCCAAGAACCATTTGTCTTAGAGTTTAGCCATCAAACAATAAGCTTATGACTACTGTAACAACTAGGAATACACAGGACTGAAGTGTGTTTGGAGTCCCACACAAGGATTTTGTTTCCCTTCTCAAGTTCTATCAATACATAGTGCTCCTAGGAGTACTTGGGCTTCTCCTACCAAGAAATAATCTAAACCTATTGACATCTAGATTGTTTGGACTATTTGTCTTGGAGATGTACAATAGAGTTTACATGTAATACATGAAGTCTTGGATGTACAGTAGAGTTTACATGTAATACATGTAAAGTATAAATCATTGAGCTTTGTCTTTATATTGTGAAAGGCTTTGGCAAAATTATGATCAATTCATGATGTATGGACATGTCTTGAAGAGAACTTGATTTCCAACATTCTTGGGATTCATTTGAATGTCTTGCCTATTCTTTTTTTTCTTTTCTATCTCCTATTCTCTACTTCTCTCTTTGATTCTCGGTGGATACTAAAACCCCTCCAATACTAGTGAACTTGATATGAAAGGTTGTCAAAAGGAAAGGCAAGATGGAAGAACCTTTAAGCACAATTTCTAGTGATCTTTTGCAGCAATTAGTGTAGAATATGAACATGCTTATGTAGGTATAATGACAATAACATGTGATGCAGGCTTCTGCTAAAACAAAAACTATTGTGGTAATGCTCTATAGGTGGTAGAGTGTGAGATGAAGTTGTTTAATGGTAGGAATGTATTTGCGTACTTTCATACCTATGATCAAAAGATGGATTTCTTTGGGGTGGATCGACTTGCATGGAGTCGGCATTTTGTATTGGTCACTACACATGAATTGAAAGCCTGAGTTACTGAATTGTACACTCAAGATACTGATTGGGTAGCTTTCAAGAAGAAACTCCAGGAGGAAGAATTTCCATTGAAGATACCAGTTTGATTACATGTAAGACTTTCTAGGAATGGATTCTAAAACCTAATAAGGGTCTTGTAGTTGCTACATAGTTATTAAGAGAATTTGAAAGTTAGTTTGAGCAGTTAGATCTTGCAGAAAAACAAGCTCTTGAAGTCAGAAAATTGAATTGTTTCTACAAGCGATAGATCTTGAGCTTCAAGAGAAGCTTAATAAATTTTTAGAGGATCAAGCTTCAAGAGAAGCTTGATAATTTTTTAGAGGATCAAGCTTCAAGCTTCAAGAGAAGCTTGATAATTTTTTAGAGGATCAGACTGTGAGGCATGACTTAAAACAAAGTGGAGGCATGTTAAGGATGTTGTTACTACATTGGTGAAAAAGCATAGAAGAATAAAAAGATTGCATGTATCTAGATTGCCCATCTGTTACAGGCAAAATAGTTGATGTATCCAATAAGCCACGTGCTTCTATGGCTAACCCTATGGTTGCACCTCGTGTTCCCTCACTATTAGGGAAGATATAATAGATGAATTAGTTAAATGTATGCATGATCTTTAGTTTAAGGTTGAAAAATTGGATGAGAAAGGAGAAGAGGGAAGGGGACAAGTAGTAGCCCCTAAACCAAGGAAAAGGTATATGTGGTGTGATATTTTGCAGCATGAAAGAAATGATTATGCTGCTTATCACAAGAGGCCTTGGCATGACAACTCATATTTTGGAAAGTTGGAAATATCCATGCACAAGAAATGGGATTTCCTCTTACTTTGAATTTTGGAAAGGGAGATATGTAAAAGTTATTGAAAGACTTGGCTATCCAAAATGCTTATGCGGCTATATATGCTACTAATTTTTCTATAGTTGGATAGAATGCTTGGCCAAGTGGTGGTTGGTTCGAAGGCTACAATATGGGCACATGCTTTGCATGCATCTAAAAAGAGGAAAGTTACTGATAATGAAATGTCTCATGCATGGCAAGACATTCGTGACATGTTTGGCTAGGAATCACCGATAGATGCATATTCAATGTGTGCATATTTAGCAAAAGTGCAAAACATGGATATACTTGTAAAAGAGAAATGAAAGAGAGATGAAGATAATGCATGGACATTTAAGAGAGTGGCAAGAAGATGTGTGGATTAGTCTAAAGTTGCAAATCAACCACCTCCCAAGTATTTTATGGAAGAGGTTGGGTAGGAGCAGAAACAAGACGGCAAACAAGAGAGCAAAAAGAAGGGCAAGCAATCGGGATATAAGTTGCAGTCTCATATTAAGATAATCACGGATCTCAAGAAGATTCTTAAAGAATGGATTTTAAACAGTCATGTAGAATTCACCTTGGGAGAGGTGCTTGGCATTGCCAAGATGGAATTTCATGACAAAATCATTCATATAATTAAGAGGAAGTGTCAGTTTCTTGGTGATACCAATAGTGCCTTGCTACAATTTGAAGAGAAAACTGGTTTGTTGGACATTCAGATTGAATATGAGCATGATGTAAGTTGTAATATTCCCACCATAGTGCTTCATATCAAGAAACGAATTCGGGCTTGAGGCATTAAAAAAATTAAAAAATTACTTATCGAGTTGTCACATAAGTGACATCACATAATTTTCTTAATATCGAGTCTCGCATTAAATCAATTCTGCAATCTGACATGGGAAGACGCCTCAATGTTCCCAGTCAACAAAAAGCAAAGACACCTCATAAATAATATTACGACGGCTTGATCATAAATTTTTCCACATTATATTTGATTTAGTATTCTCGATTCCATTTAATGCATCAAAGATTACATTGATTTCATAACCGCAAGACAAATCGCAAAAGCCTTAACTAGTAGACGAAGAACGCACAATAACGAGCATTATATTGAGTAAGTTAAGTATTAAAGAGTATGGCATGACTTTATAAACTAGATAAGTCATGAGGTAACTTCGCCAAAAACCACTAGATGAAGTCGTTTTGAAGAAAAAAAGATGTTTTTGAGAAAATAGGCAAAAATTCATGACGTTTTTGATACTTAGAAGGAGAGAAATCATAAAATTATCACCCCATGCCACCATCCAACAAGTAGGCAATCAAAATGCATTTTTAATAAAGCTCACTTGGCTCTTGACAAGTAGCCAAAAGAATGAGTCGACTGCATGCTCCCCCTCATGCCTATAAATACACTCCCTCTCCTTCACAAAGAAAGCAAGAAGGAAGACCTCCTAATGATGGAAATTTTTCTCTACTTCTCTTATCCATTGAAGCTTTGAGCTTAAAAGAGAAAAATATCCCCCTTTTAGCTCATTTCCATTCTCTCTACCCCCTGTTACGCCTTCATTCCATACAACCATATCGCCAAGCAAAATGTTAGCAAAATTTTTCTAGACGACCATGAACTCTCCCTGAACTACCATGTCAATTTCGCTTGACATCCATGGCTCCACGAGGTCACATAAATTCAAAAAGCTCATTTGAAGTAAGGGAAGCAAAGAATGCAGTCAATGGAGAAAATGACGTGGTAGGAATTGGTGAAACCCTCGTTACAACAAACCTGAGGGAGGTAACATCTTGTCGGTTTGAAAAAAATTAATATTTTATAAGCTTATCATTATATTTGACTTTAAACGATTATTAACGCATTCTAAATTAAATACATATGAACTACCCCTTAAGAAAATAACCTGAGTAATATAATAATTAACTATTCAATGAAAAGATTATTTCACTTGGAAAATGATTATATGCATGTCATTAAAAAAATATCGTAATTATGATTTATTTCGTGATATTTATTGTTATTTCATTAATGACACGTGATCATAATAACAAAAAAAGGTAGACGATGCTAGAGAAGGAAATATTTTATCATTTTTTCTTGAAAATGATGATCTCTATTTATTTTGCTAATGATAAATAGGTGCATATGAGTTTTATAATAATTTATACAAAATTATTTAGATAATATCATGAAATAATCAATGCATTAAATCAACAGAAAATTGTATAGGAAAATATATACCAGATGCGTATAAATTAGATGCGTAGTAATATAATTTGATGTTTGAAAGATGAAAGAGAAATTGCACTTATGATTTTTGCATTGCCTACAAAAAAGTTTTCAAAAAAACAATCAACATTGCACTTAGGACATAACTAAATGGAAATTTTTCTTTCTAAATAACGTTGAAAGTTTGGCAAATGGTTGGATATCATCAATTAAACCATAGAATGTGAGTAGAATAAAATAAAAATTATTTTCTTAATAAAAACACACACAATGTTAATATTAATGATTATATTAGCGAGAGTGTTAATATAATGAGTTGACCCACGTATGAGTCAGCGAGAAGACCTTACCTAAAATATCGAGAATGTTGAAGCAAAAACAACTATGAAATACTTGACAACCTTGAAACTATCAGTATCGAGAAATTAAATAAATATCAGAAGTCTGTAGGACTTGTTGTACATTAATAAGAATTTGTCAATACAAATTCTAAAGTCTAAACAGACTCGGAATAGCATTTGAAATCCTGCTAAGTGTGGGTTAGGGCAGGGCAACACATGTATTGTCTACCGTAGGTATAAATGCTCATGTTATCTTTTAGGATGGAAATACCAAATTTTTCATAAGGATAAAATAGACTTTAGATTCACGAAATAACTTACGGATCCCGAAAAAGAGTTGCAAGTAGGAAGCAAAGTCCCAAGAATAAGGTGGGACCTTAAAAGAGAAACCCTAGATTTGGGTGGGACTGCTTCTTATGCTAAAAAACACTTGCTATTGTTTCTTTTTTATTTGTGCATGCATTGATGGTTGCACATGAAAGATTGATTGTGCTTGTAGTAATTAGATGTGATTGTAAATATAGAATCAATATAATAAGAGGAAAGATCGTGCTATGCCTCCCCCACGGCTAGACGTGGAACCCTACTCCAAGGGGGATTGTTTTATACCGCCACAAGGAACTTTGGACCATCAGCCCCGTTGGCGAGAGGCCACTCGGTGAAGAATCCATTAGGCAGGAGGAGGCAGGAGTGCCAAGGGGGATCTAGCCGCAAATCTCTCGATCACTCCTAAGAACTACCTGACCCTCACACAAATCAGGATGGAATCATGGAGTCCCTGGTACTAGTGAAGGGACGGAAATCTTGGAGGGTTTCTTTTCTTCTGCGTAGACAGAAGGGATTTTCTTGTGAACGGAGGTTTATCTTCTACGTAGGCAGAAGGAAAAAATCATTGTAGATAACTTTGTGAAATAATAAATAAATATGCTTTGCCAAAATATTGTTTTCTTTGTCTTTGTGTTGTGTCGTAAAATTACGCGAAGGAACATGTGATAATGGGTTAATTAACAAAGCTGCTTTTATATGCCATAAGTTAATGTGATAGGTAATTAGAAAACTAAAGAAAACCATTTGTGGAAAGCAGGTGGGTGAGATCCCTAATGGATCCATCCTATGGATGGGTGGTCTCGGTAAGCTAGGAGCTTCTCTTAAGAGATTGAACAAAATGTTAATGAGGAAAAATTAGGTAGAATCGAGTGTTGATTTACCTAGATTCAAATCTTAAAACCTTGATCAGTAATTGTCGTAGGGGAAAGGTATGGCAGCCATGCCAAAACTCTGTTAAGGTTCCCTGAATCCTAACCAGTTGCTGGAAAAAAGTGTTGCACTCCATGAACCAAGGGTAACTACGATCACTCCAATTGGACAAGAAGCCCTTGTGGGACACCTCCGATGGAGCTAGCTAATGCATCGAGACCTTAATTGTCAAATTAGGACTCTCGTGGGGAATGCCCATACCTTCTATTATGGGGTGGACTTTGGGAAACCTAGACAATAGACCGTGTGCATTCTCATGAGTGCCAGGCGAAGCCATCTAGGATAGTTCCTCAATGGACCACTAAAATGTGCTACCAGGGAATTATTAGGTAGGCACTTGACATAAGTATTGGTTTATCAATGGAGGATGCTACTAATTAGTGGGAAACATGTGGAAAATAGAAGAAAGTGGTTGAAAATGCATTGTCTTGTAGCAATGTGCATGGTGGAGTAAGGAAGATGCACCAATATGGGGAAGAGACTCCAACATTTATTCATTGGAGTCATTACACGAGAAATCACTGGTGGGCAAGGGCTACCATTGAAATGATTGTGAAAATAGGAAAGCGTGAAACTCCTTGTATTGCTTTGCTTGACCATGGGTCAAGATTAATGTCATTGAGCATGGATTATATGAGAATGGTGCATGGCTTGTGGACACTGGTCATGGTTGGCATATGAGGGCTGCAAATAATTATTCGGGGGAGCTCTATGTTGCATGTCCTAATGTAAAAGTGACGATTGGTGATAAACAAGAACAACAACACTTCTTTGTGGAAGATAGTTCCTCATATATAGCGATTTTGGGACAGCCTTATATTACAAGAGTGCATATGGAAACAAAGGTGCTTGATGATGGTTCTGCTTATGCAAGAGTTAGAAGAAAGAATGGGAGGAAAGCATTTCAATTTCTTACCATGTGTGTTAATCATCCTAGGAATCGGGATATGCTTCAAAAGTTTCATTTTCCTCCAAATGCAAGGGAATTCAAAGAATTGGATTTTCATTGAGCACTACTTTAATGTAGGGCTATAGATGTTCAGAGGATGTACTTGCCTTTTTATGGAATTAAGCATGAATTTACTGTTGTTCATTCTCAGTTTACAACAAACACTTCATGTTGGTTTAAGCCTATGGAAGCTATGTGCAAGGCTGAATGCATATCTATGAAACAGGCTGCTAAGGAACTAAGAGTATTGGGGTTGTTAGCTGAAAATGAAGGCATTTTAGGTCTCTTTTATGGGTTGAATATCACTGACACTATGGCTAAAATTTCAACAATCATACATGCAAAAAATGAGGCTAAAAATAGAGTGTTGTCAATATGTTCCTTGGATATATATGATGTTATAGCATTTTTTGCTCAACACGAAGGATTACAATGGGTTAAAGTAGTTGTGGAGAGAAAATATAAGACGGTTGACAAAAGGGTAAAGCTAGTTGCTTTGCCGCTTCCAATAGACAGTGAGGGTATGTATAAGAAAGTGTCAAGGCAGCCAAGTTTATGGGATCCTAAAGATATAGATAACTAGTTTACATCTAAAACATTACATGAACTAAAAGTTGGTGCAGAGGGATTCTTTTGCCTACTACTGAAAGAGATTGTTTTATGAAAATATTGGCTAGGCATGGGAAAACATTTGCATTTCAGCTAATGGAAATAGATTGTGTGGATCTGAATGTTGTCTCTCCTATGGTAATGTTTATTGTGCCACATGTACCATGAAACTTGAGGCCTAATTGAGTGCCTACAAATTACTTGCCAAAGCTAATGGATTTGATAAATGAAAAGATATACATGAAGATCTTGGAGCCCTCTTTAGCCTCATACTCAAATCATTGGTTTATTGTGCCAAAAAATAATGGGGCTTTGAGATTTATTCAAAACATCCAGCCAATCAATAAAGTGACCATAAGAAATGTGGGTGTAGGTCATGTGGTTGATGAATTTGCAAAGGCTTTTGTAGGCAGAGCGATCTATTCATTGGGTGATCTTTACTTGAGGTATGATCATTTTTAGCTTGTAGTTGAGAGCACGAATATCACAACCATAAAGATTCCCTTGGGGTTAGTAGGGATGTGTACTCTCCCTCCACAGAGTGCAACAAACTAAGTGGCACACATGACAAATGCTATGAATAGGGTACTTAGGGATTTTATACCACGGTTGACAATGCCCTTCTTGGATGATGTTTCGATCAAAGTGTGTGTAGTGGATGAAAAGAATGAAGAGATGGATGCTCATGGGTGCCAAAAGTTTGTTGTAGACCATATTGTTGATTGTGAAATAATTTTGATGTGTCTAGAAGATGTGCATTTAATTCTTTTTAGACAAAAGTTAGTCTTTGGAGTTGAAGCACAGATTCTTGGGTGCATGTGTGTTATATTTGATATGGATCCCTCATTTTCCACATATAGCTGATGCTCTATATCAACTCTTGAGGAAATGTCAAAGGTTTCACTAGGAAAGGAAGTATAAGAAAGCAATGAAGAAATTGAAGCAACTCTTGAAATCTGCTCTTACATTGAGAAAGGCTAATTATTCACATGCAAAGCCTGTCATTATTACTATAGATATGACCCCAATTAGAATTGGATGGGCAATCAAGCAAGATGATGAGGAAGGGCAAAGATATGTAATTTGATTTGGTGCTAAAGTATTGATGAACAATAGAGAAGGTATTCAAAGATAAAAAGAGAATTATGGAGAATTGTAATAGCCCTTAAATGTGATAAGGATGTTTTTATGGGTGCTCTTGTAGTCATTGAGACTGATTGTTTACTGGTATTGGGTATGATTACTAGTTGTGCTACCTCAAACATTGCTATGCTCTAGTGGATTGCATACATCAAATCTTTGAATCATGAATTTTAGCATATTGCAGGAAGAGATAAACCAGTCTTCGACATGTTATCTTGGCCATGCTATGAGAATGAAGATGAGATGATGGATGAGGAGGAAGAAGGTGACTTTCTTGTTGCTGAAAATGATGGTTTGATTGGTGAAATTGAATTGGCAGCTGTGGTAACTACATGTACAACTCTCATTAATGTAAGGAAAATATTAAATGCAGTAAGTACAATAGTTGGTTTGTCAAGTACAAGTGTTGTAATAGTGATTTCAACAATGCTAGGAGTTGTTAGAGCACTAATAGAGGCTTGGACAACAAAGAGAAGACAATTAAGATGCTATGTATCTTATGCTGTAAAAGTGTTTTTAGAAGACAAATATACAGGAGAGTGGCTGAGAATTGGTCAATACCTTAGCATATTAACAAAAAGAGAAGAGTGTTTAGATGAGGAGTTTAAGAAGATCAAGAGGAAAGCTTATGGGTTTTTATTAAAAGATGGGTACTTGTGGAAACATGCTAATAAGAAATAGGGTATGTCATTGCTAGTTCTAGGTGCCAAAGCTTTACAAGTAAACATTATGCAAGAGTTTCATGAAAGCTTAGGGGCTAGCCATAGAGGCATTTGGGGTACTTTTGCAAAGATCAAAGAAATATATTGGTGGTAGGGTATTATAAGGATGTTACTCACTTTGTGGAAACACATACGATATGCCAAATGTATTCATATGTGAGACATCGGGATGTAATGTAGCCCACATATCCCTTGTCTCTTCATTTTAAGTGGATGGTGGATTTAGTCGCGATGCTTATAGGTCTTTAGCAAATGAGGTATCTTGTACTTTCCTGTGAAGACTAATCAAGTGGAAGGGAGAGCTCTATGTACCAAGACAACAAATGCAATGTGAACTTTTATCTTAGAAAAGATCTTTTGTCGATATGGGTGCGTGGGAAAATTTACAGCAGATAGGGGTGAACTGGATGTGGATGAAGCCCATGATTTCTTTTCACGGTTGGGAATAAAGCTTCCTTTAACTTCAACTTACAACTCTGAAGGAAACAGAAAAAGTGAAAGAGGACAACCAACTATTGTGAAGGCATTGGAAAAAGCATATGGAGAGGAGGTAAAAGAGTGGCCACGGTTACCCCCTTATGCTTTGTGGGCTAACAGAACAACTCATAGTGCTATTATAGGATATATGCCAGTTAAATTGATACATGGTCAAAAACCTATCATGCTAATAATAGAGATGAAAGTCACATGGAGTGTGCTAGTCTCTTGGAAAGAGGAGTTGAATCGAGAGGAGTTGTTGGCCTTACATATTAGACAGTTGGAAAGGAAGTTAGAAGATATAGAGGTAGCAGTTGCAAAGTTACAGAACAATCCTCCAGCAAGGATATAGAATAAGGAACAGTTTGACAAAAGACATAGATTGAGGCCAAGAACCATACAAGATGGGGATTGGGTGCTAGTTTATGACAATAGTTTGGAAAACTAGCATAGTGCCATTCATAAAGTGTCCAAACAATGGTTCGGACCCTATTTGGTAAGACCAGTGTTTGATAATGTTACTTATGCATTAAATGAGTTGAATGGGACATCCATAATAATTTTGATAGCTAGGAAAATAAGTAAATTATTCAAGAGGTGGAAATATACTGCCCATGAGTTGCCACAACAACTAGATGAAAATAGTGGCCATGATACAAGGGCTAGCCATGAAGATATGAAAGATGAAGAAGCAAAGGATATGGTTGCAGAGGATGAGGAGTCTGAATTTGGTGACAACTAGAACTTTGGTAGATACTAGAGGATGTGCAAGTTTAGAGAGGATGGATGTTATGCCACTGCATAGACATAGTGTGAAATAACTTGGATTGCATCATCATCCAACTTTCTTATTAATGTAGAGAGTCAATGTCATATTAGTCATTAGTATCAGTGTCCATATTATGGATGGTTCAAAAATATGAGATTTTTGGATAATTTTAATCTATTTTTGATATTATTTCTTGTAAATACCCTAAAAAGATGTAGTAAAATTCTAGAATAGAGTGACATGCAGAAAGTAAGTGGCTCTTCATCTAGTTTTGAAAAATCTCATTAACAAAAGACTCTCAAATTCTCACGCGCCATGAGAATTTGAGTTTCAGTACTTTTATATTAGTCTTTTATCATGTTGTAGACTAAGTTCCTTGTATGGAAGGAGAGGAAAGAAGAATAAGAAGATTTTAGTCCTATTTCTTTATGTGCTCAAGTATTCATTGTGTGTATACACTTTTGATTGCTTTTTCTCTCTCTCTCCTCTTATCTATTTACATTGTATCAAAGCAATCCATAATTGCATATAGCTCAATCAAAGGGTGAGGTGAAGGTGATGTAGGATGAAAGGAAGTAAGCAAGCAAGTATAAGAAGCTCTTCCATCTTGTCCGATTTGCCTTACAATATAGATGTAGGAGGCTCCTGAGGCTGATAGGGCTATAGTCTCGGATTGCAATGAAACTTGGTGAGCAAGAATAAAAGAGCCATTAGGATCAATTTTGAGATAAATTGGGTCTTTTAATTAGTGTTTACTTATGACAAGATTAGTAAATAGGCCAATGGGATGCTACAATGTGTGGTCAAATGTAACATTTGACTCTCTACTAATTTGGTTAGATTTTATCTACTTGTAGCAAAAAGGTAAAGAGGCGCCTCTAAACCTATCTTCATGAGAAAATTCTAGCCAAATGACCTATCCCTGATAATAAAAATTTTGAGATCCTTTTTCTTGCTTTTAGCATCTTGATGTGACTTTTTGAAAAGTAGGATTCTTAAGTCACCTCGAAATTGAGAACTACAAAAACTTTTATCTTGATCTAAGAGATATTTCAAAAGTTTTTGCAACTAGCACCCTTTCTGTGTGCATTCGTTTCGTAACTCTCATTATTATGGCACTTCAACTTCATCAAACTCGTTTTTGCATTACCTCTACTCTATTTTGACTTCATTTCTTTTCATCTCTATTCTAACCTCATTTCTCATTAATACTTCTGTAGCTTTTTCTCGGCAACCATCTAACTCTAAACAGGTGTATAATGCTACAATGCAAGAGAGGTTTATTCTAGTATATCTACGAACATTCAAGCTCCATGATTAGATAACAAGATTTTTTCTCTTGTAAAGGTCATCCCAAGTTTAAATAGAAAAGAGAAAAGATGAGATTTCAATACAAAGGATGAATTTTGAAATTCCAATTTCATAGAATAAAAAATGGCATGCAAACATTCAACACATGATCTTCACTTGGCACCTTCTATGCATCAACATGTTTTACCTTATTATAAGATTAAAAATTTTACCTTTTAAGAAAGATTAATGTCTAATGAGTATATTTTTATTTTAGTTTTTATTGTTCTATTAAGCTTATACTACTTTGAAAATATTTTTATTTTAGTTTTACTATATCTTATTTATTTTCAATGCCTCAAGCTTCTTCCATGGCCTTTTGTAGGAAACCATATGGGTCTATAGAGATATACACAAGTCAAACTACAAGATGGAATAATGTACCCCATCTAACAAGGTACAAGATCCACGATTGGAAAAGAATGATCCCTTCTTATAAACATCTTCACAAGATCAATAAATAGAAAAGAGATCATGTCAACTTCCATAATAAAGGATGGATTTTGAGCTTCAAATTATAGGATGAAAAAATATATGTAAACATTTAACTTATACATTTTGTAAGAGATATTTATCTAGAGCCTTTTATTCATAGTATTTTTTGCCTTATTGTAAGATAATAATTGTGTTCGAGTTATTGTGAGGTGACAATTGCATCTATTATTAGTATTATTATTATTTAAAGTAAAATTTAGGTATAATAGTGAGAACTTTGTGTAGATATAGCCTTGTCAACAAGTGTGGAGTGGCAAATATTGAAATCACTGACAAGTATATTAAGCATTATGCATGCAAAATTTGGCTATCTTGTTTATATTGGCTATCATTTATCCTTCTTTATAGAAAAGAATTAACTCTTTGATCTATAATATATATTCTTTCAACAATGGTACAATGTGTGGGAAATTGGAAGAATTTTCTATATTCAATATTAGTTCACTTACAAATTGGAATATGCCTAATGATGGACACAATGCAAGCCTTCAAGCCATGAAGATTCAATTAAAGATACTATGTCAATGCCATGAGATTCCTATATGATACCATACATGATAGAAATAATAAAAACAAAATTCTAACAACTAGATAGATCACTTACAACCATCCTCTTCTTCAGAAGTATAACTTTACTTTCAGAAACCTCCAAGAATTTATTATTACTCTCGATCCATAAGTATTATTTTCCAATTGGCGAAAAACTTGAAGAGAGTACAACATTATTTCTTTATCCCTTTTTAAATGGGACTCCTTTTGTGTAGCATACACTCCTCTTGAAACCTATTTAAAACTTTTATTCGAATCTCCTTGGAAAAAATCATCAACCACATTTACCCACATTAGAGATGAAGTATTGCAATACTTTGGGAGGGGCTCCATGGACAACCAAGATTAGGCTACACATAGAATTTAAATAATTTAATAATAAATTATATTTCATATATATCTAAAAATACTATTTAATATATACATATTTAAAAACTGTACCCCTCATGATAGGGTGTTATGATATAATAAACTTTATGCCAAGTCTTCCTAATGCTAAAAGATACGAAAGTATAACAAATTTTGTTGAATAAAGATTTAAAACTTCTCCCTCTTCATTTTTATTTTGGTTCTCTAAGGCTTCTATGTAAACTCTTATCTCCTCTCTAATATATCAATCTTTTGGAGGCTCTACATGACCAAATGGTATGGTAACTATCTTTCTTTTTCTCCAATGTCTACATTTGTATATAAATGAGAAAAAAAATCTATACATAGGGTAGATTAGAAAAATCTATACTTAAAACTAATATGGACCCTATGGTGTGCTAGGAGGCAATCTAACATTTTGGATTCCCTCCTAGCACACCTTATGGTCTGAGTGCAAAATAACACAATTTCTTTATATTTGGCATGTTTAAAGACTTTTCATTGTATATTAATATATTTGTGAATGTCATATATGACCAAATAAAATAATCTTAGGTAGCAAACATAATAAATACACAATACACATGCAAACTCCTAGCATCACACCTCCATCAAACATATTATACCTAATCTCAATAACAAGTGGTATAACTACATTGAGCCCTCTCACAATTGGATTTCAGCTATAAAAATGTTCATCCCAAATATCACTACTAAGTGTTTGACAAGATGACATACTATATTACATGGTTCATTGAAGATTTTGTTAACATTGTTAAAGCGATAGGTTTCTCCAACTTAATAAAGGAAGAAAATTAGATTTTCACTTAGTAATTCCTCTCTATTAATAGCTTCTAACCCAATATAATTATCCTTTATGGTAAGGTTCTATAAGGCTTTTGCACCAACTCTTATTTCCTCTATACATACCAATGACATCAATTAGTTGGAGAAAAGAATAATTGTTTGAGATAATATTACAATATATAAGAAATATGATAACAATAGTTAATTGGAGAAAAAGACAGTATCATGAGCCAAAATTTGAGATGGAAGGCATGTGCTAGTAGAAATAAGATAATTCTTGATGAATAATTCTTTCGGTGGGTATTTTAACCATTTTAAGGCCATGAATGAGCTCAAAAGGCATGTTCTAATTGTTTTGAGCACAAACATAACCCCATTTAGATTAGTCCTATGCACATGGTAGGGTTAGGGTCAAATTGCATCACAAAAAGGGTCGTAAAATTTTCACTCCAAAGCTTGGAATGGGGTCATGTTTTTACTCAAAATGATCAAAATAGGCCTTATCAGCCCATCTATGGCCTTAAAATGGTCAAAATCCCCACCCAAAAGAATTATGCATAAAAAAATATCTTATTTCTACTAGTGTGTGCCTTTCATATCAAATTTTATGTCATGATACTATCATTTTCTCCAAGTCTAACCATATTATTTTATTGTGATAAAGTTCTAGTCTATTACATCATCCAAATCCATTACTATATCATCCAAGCCTAGGTATCTAATAAAGTTCTGTGTGTGTGTGTGTCTCTCTCTCTCTCTCTCTCTCTTGGATGACGGGGGCCTCCGAAGTCGATGGTTTGTCGCCTTTGAGATGCCTGGAAGGAAAAGGTGCGGTGCTCTACCTAAGGGGGGTATCTACCTTATTGTGTAGTGTATTGTGCTTGTGCTGGTGGAATGGGGAGTTGGGTCTAACCACACGCTAGCCTGGGTGATGTCCCACACTTGAGGACCCCATTTGTGCAAAGGGAGGTGCAGTGTCAGTAGCTTAGTGTGACAGGTCTAACCATAGGCTACTGACAGGTCTAACCTCCCTAGGTATGTCCTACCCTTGATGGGCCCTAAGCGTGAAGTGGGGGAGCAAAAAGGGCTAGGGGGTTAGGAGCGGAGCCAGCCGACCGAAGCCACTGGGTACGCCTAACTTGAGGACCCCTAGGTGCAGTGATCGTGCTTTATGTGGTGCTAAGTGCTTCTGCAAGTGAGTTGTTTTGTCCATTCCGTGTGTAATGTTCTTCTTGCTTTTCCTTTCATGCTTTTTCTCTTCTCTCTTTTTAAAAAAAATATAAATAGTATTACACTAGTAGAACGATAGCCAGTGCCTAATTCTCCTCCTTTGATTTAGGTGGAGAAGGGGGTCGAATGGATTTGCTCAAAAATTGATAGCTTCGCATGTATCCTTTCAGATTCATGAGGACATGGAGGGAGGTGGTGGAGAGGAAAGGATGATTGCATCTAGTGAACTGGCTGTCGTTCATATCTTCTAGGAGACCTGGGCAAAAAGAGGGGAGGAGGCTAGCCCTCATCATCAGACGTGCCATGGCACAACTGTCAATGGTGTTAGGGTCAAAGAAGAGGGGAGGCAGGCCACGTTCTTGTGGGGTCGGGTCCTACTTAAGTAATAACTTAAGTAACCTAAGATAATTACATGTAGTTACAAAGACTGGATCGGGGCATGAAGAGAAATCCACGAGGAAACGCGTCATGGAATTATCTGGGCTTACTGAGTCAAAGAGGAGGGCATGTTCAAAGAAGGCAGAGTTGTAGATGATAGGAAAATCATAACGCCTATGGAGGGTGGCAACAAAATCCACACCTACCCTACGAGGGTATGCCATGAATGTGGGTTTGTTCCTCTCGAAAGGCAGGGTGTTGCAAAAATCCATCTAGGCGAGCATGCTGATGTCGCACACCCACCTTCTCCACAGGGGTTGGCAGTTATATCCCTATATAGTATGTGATACTTCAAACACCTTGTTTTGCCAAAACTCAGCTTCTTCATTTCCCCAAAGAGTGGGGGTTCTCTCCCTTTCCTCCAGCCACTTCTGTCCCAGTCGGCTGCCAGTCGCAATCACCTCCTCCATCACCTTGAGTGGTAGGACTCTCTGTAGGTTGTTGGGCATAAGGAAGCTCAAGGTGAATGGGTATTTTTCTCTTTCCTGCCACTCCCAAATTACCAGCTCTGTGTGGAATTCAGTGGGGATGTCATCAAGGCACAGTGGGAGGGGTGCGGACAGCTGCACAACTGGTTTGGCTCTTAGTTGTTTCCTGGTTTCTTCGACTAACTTTCTCTGTCTTTCCCTGAGTGTGGCTTGTCTCTCCGCAGATGGACCAACCTGTTGGGATCACCTCTTCTCTGAATCTCCCCATATCGAATTCAAGCTCAGCCTCCTCCCCCTGTCGGGTCTTCTTGTTGTGCTCCTTCTTCAAAGCCCATTGCATCAATTTCCTGGGGGGTTAGGCTGGCCAGTAGCAGGTACTTTCATTGCTCTTCTAGGCTCAGCCTAACCTCCCCAGGTTGGGGTGGCATCTGCAGCCTTGCGTGCAAAGCTCTGCGTGCGATGCTGAGTTTTTTCTATACCACCTCCAATGACTCCTTTTCCTCTAGGCGGATGGTGTCCATTAGTGTGTTAATGATGGCCTTTTGCTAGGCAGTGAAGGCTGTCTGGGCGGCTTTTGCTTTACTCTCTGTGAGGAGTTTTTCTTTCTCCACCAAAGCGAGGCACCGTGCCAATGTCTTCACCCTTTTTTTGTTCTACACTGCCCATTCCTCTACTCTCGTGTTCATTTCTTCCATGCTCTCTCCCTGCTTCTGTACCAGGGTTACGAGCTTCTGCTCTTGGTCTTTCAGTTTCTTGCTCATGTTCTCTTGCTCTTTCTTTCCCAAGTGTAGCTGATTGGTCATAGACTCGATCTCCTTTGCTGTTGTTCCCTCTCCTGCTTTCTCTCCTCTTCTTTAGCATTCAATTCCTCCATCATTTGCTCGATGTTGGTAGTTTTTGCCTCCAATTCCCCATGTTGCATCAGGAGGAGCTTATACTCTCTTTGCATATGCACCAATTCCCGATTTTCATCCTCCAACCACTGTTTGTAGCTCTCCTCCATGTCCTCCTTGGCCTTTAATTCTTGTTTGAGATCAAAGATCTCTCGTTGCTGCATGGCTATTGTGCTGGTCTTTTCGAGTTGAAATGCAGTCGACTCCTTTTCCGCCACCAACTCAACCACTGCCATCTTCTTTTCCTCCTTAGCCTTCTCCAATTGGGAGAGCAGTTCAGCAACGTACTCGTCGTAATTGGCTGGTGGTGTCACTGTTGTGTGGATTGGAGTGGTCGAGGCCTCCACTTTCTAACGTTTCTGGCCCTATCTCGACTCAGCATCTGCGGGCTGGTCTCTTTTGCCCCATGGTTGTGGTCTCCGTGCTCTTTCCCTGGGCCATTTCTTTGCTAATAAAATACTGCATCCATGCCACGAAGTTGGAGACCTCTGCGCTGGTGGAGATGCTAGGGGTGAGGGTGGTTGGTTCGGTGGGAGGCACCATGAGGGTAGGGATAGGATGGATAAGGGCCTTGCCTTTGCCTTCAAGGACAACGAGCGGCATGATATTTGGTACTTGCATGCTGGAACCAGCCCCTTCTTCCCTCACTGGGCTCCAGGTTCCCAGATCATCGGCCCTGCTCTACTACTCAATTGACTGGCATGTAGCTTCGGCCAAGTCCTCCTCCTCCTTCATTCTCAGTTCCTCTTCTTCCTCAGCAGCTCTTCTTTGCCTTTCTTCTTCAGTTTTCCTGTACTCTTCCTCCAATTTCTCTTTTTCTTCCTATTCTTTTCTTTTCCTCTTCTCGGCCTCCTGTTTCGACACCTTTTTAGCCTTGTTGACTTCTTCCTTTGCTTTTTCTTCTTCTTGTTTCTTCTTCTTCTCCCTCTCCTCGGCCTCCTTGAGGGATTCTCTTTTTGCCTTCTCCAAATCCTCTTTCTCCTTCTTGTGGCCTTCATCCTACTTCTTTTCATTTTGTGCCATCTTCTTCTTGGGTTTCTTAGCCTGCTTTTTGCCTGATTGTTCTTCTTGTTCCTGCCCTTCCTTATCACTCTCGGTCCTGTCACTGGACCTCTCTTGGTCCTGGTGAGGGGATGACATATCAAGCATTTCTCCTTCTCCTTCTTCTACAGCTTGTGTCTCCTTCACTACCTCCTGGATAAGGGCAGTCAAAATGCTTCCATAGGCAATGAATGAGGCCTTGGACGAGGCCTTCTTTCTTTCTGTGGCCTTAGAAGCTGGGGACTCCCCACCTGCTGGTATACTTCCTAAAGCTAGTGCTTTAGCTGCCTGGTCAATGGTTTTGCATACATATCCGTTCCAGTTGACTTCATGCAAGGTGTGAGCTACTACATTCTCCAGCACATGCACGCTAATTCGATGCATTAAGGTATTGTAGCGCTGGTTGTTGAAGAGCGCGTGCACTAGCTTCGCTTGTAGTCTGGCTTGTGCATCAGGAATGTCTTGGATGTTGATGCCGTCATTAGTTAGCACATCCTCTTTTTTCATTTTCAGCATGGCATATATATCTCTCTTCTGCTTTTTCTCTATCTTTGGCTCCAATCCCAACACCTTCTCCACCAAGGCTGGGTTTAAGTAAACATGCACTTGTTTAGCATTTTCTCCCCTTCCCACCGTCACGGTGCCGCACTCATTGTCAGGGTCGTATGTCCTGAGAAACTCCACACACTTCATGTGGTCATGCTATTGCGCAAATTTCTTGAGGTACTTGGTGAGGTTGCATTGCTCAATGACTCTCTTGGTCACTTCCTCCTTGGCCACCACACCCTCTATGTTATGAATGGTTCGGAACTTGAGCTGGTTGTAGGCGCGGCTTTCAAGGGTGATGTGGTATTGCATTCTTTCCTCCTCCGTGAACGGAAGTCGGTGGGCGTGGTCTTGCTGTGACATCTTTTATTCCTGTCATGATCCCAAGTTTCCATTAGTGCTTCCAAATTAATAATTCGTTGGAAAAGTCATAATTAAAAGGAAAGACTCTATATGTTTATTGAATGAAAGCATTAAAATCCCATCCAATGTAGAATCTTCCCTTCAGACTTTAACTTTTTTCCCTTTATTTCAAAGTTCTCGTGCCATTTTTCCTATCTCGCTCATTGTTTAGGTGTTTATGTGTTTCACCTCACCCCCCTCCCCTTCCAACTCGAGAAGAATCCTTCCTAGGATTAAGGTTAGGGGGTCAGGGGCATTCTGCAATGGATCTAGGAGTTACCGGCGTAGGAACCAAGTGTAGAAATTGGTATTGTACTCTAATTGAGCTTCGCGATCTAGATCAAAAGGTCGAGTGCCCACATGTGTGATGTAAGTGAGAACATCTGTTAGAAAGTCACCGGAAATGACACGGCTAGCAAATGTAGCTCTTTCTCAGTCAATAGGCAATCGAGGTAAGGGTGTCCTTTGATGTGCTCTTCCAGGGGTCGGCCACAAAGAGTGGTTAACACTCTATACGAGGTTGGCGCAATGTAAGTGGGATCGTACTCCGCTGTTTTGATTGCACGGCGCTGCTCAGTGTTTGTCATGACTTGGCACCCTTCAACTTCCCATTGCAATCTAAGAGTGTACCAGTGCCTCAAGAACGGGGATTCAGTATTAGCAAGTTTTTATTATTCTGCAATTTCTTGGTCGGTGATGGTAGAAGTGATTCGCTGATCATATGATGTGATGAGGCGATGTTTGAGGGCTTGTCTTTAGAGATCTTGTTGTTGAGCAATTCAACAACTGCTTTTGTGAAGGCAAGTTCAAACATCTCCCAAGAACAAGGCATCATACGAATTTTGGTTGCAAAAGGTTCAGGCAACAAACCTAAGTCCAAGTGGTCGTAGCTCAGAGCTAGCTCTCTGAAAGTGGCATCTAGTCATCTAATGCAATCAACCACGTCATCCCCCGTATCTTTGGCTAGATCTGAGGCTAGTGTCAAAAATTATTTTTACTCATAGGAGGGTTTAAGACGTGCTAGTGGTTGGGGTTTGATAGCACTAGAGCCTTTGACAATGAATAGTTGTGGTTGCGAGTGTTCTTTAGATTGCGGTTGGACCTCCTAGATTAGGGCTAGGGAAGGAGTAGCTACATCTGATGGACTGCTACCTTCAAAATGGATCATTGTAGTCGGATTGGCTCTAGCAGGTGATGGCTCATGTGATGATATCTGTCGTTTGGGCCGATAGGCTTGTTCGACTCTCTTGGGCATGTGCATGGATGAGCTTGATGGATATGGATCTAGAAAGCGCTGCAGCTTATGGTTTTGAGGTTCTATGGGACTTGGGGTGATCAAGCTTGAGGGCGGCGTACGAGTGGTGCCTTTGATCGTGTGGGCTTTAGGGATCCATATCCAGACATTCCCCTCATAGCAGCCTTGCACGTGCAAGAGGGCTTTATGATTTCTGTGCTGTGCCTTGGTTTGCTAGATTTAGAGCTTCAGGTCTTATGAGGATGTGTGCGTCGACTCCTAGGTGGCGGTTGCGGCTGTTTAGGCTTCCATTGATACCTAGGGTGTTGGGCCTTAGCTTTTGCTGCCATGAGCAGCGGTTCTTAAGAGTTGGTGGCGAGCACTACCCCCCTCCTTAGATTTGGTTGCTAATACTTCTATCGGTGGCCTTGCAGACTGTGGTGAGGTCACGCAGCCCTTGCTGAAAGCTGTAACAATGCGAACGTTGCCTATGGCAAGGTGGATGCGCTGCAACTCATAATCAACATTGCAATGAATTTGCTTTTTGAAGGTTTGCCCTAGCAGTGACTTCATGCATGCGTCTTTGGCGTTTGTCAACACGTACAAGATCATTGGTACAATCTCAGACTCAATAGAAACGGTGGCCCTGCACTTTCCGCCGAGAAGTGTGTATGAGCGGCCCCCATATGGGCTTAATTTGGCATTAGTGGGTTGTAATGGTGGTTTGCCAAGTTGGGTCCAATGATCGTGAGTCAAGACATTGAAGTCTGCTCCCTCGTCAATCAAGGCATTGAAGGCGCATGTTCGCTTGGCAGTGACCATGATGTGCAGGTATGCGGGCTCTACGACTCCCTCATCCTCCTCATCGACTTCATTGATTGTGGCTACCCACACTTTGACAGGTGGTTCCAACATTGGTGGCTCATGCAAAGGATACGTGGGAGGATAGTACTTCTTGACATGACTGTCATTGAAGAAGCCTATTCCCTCACCGTCTAGATTCTTGAGCTCGACGTTGCCCGTTTGGCTGATTGCACGAACTTTGAAAGGTCCAAGACCCCTAAACTTCATTTTTTGCTTATGCCCCTTAACTGAGTATAGGAGCACTAAGTCACCCTGTTCGAAGTTGCGTTGCTTGACGTGCTTGTCAAACCAGCTCTTGTGTCGTGCCTTCTCACATATGAGCGCATGAGTGGCTAGAGCGAGTCTCCGAGAGGCATTCGAGTTCAATTAGGTGTTGCCTCCATGCCTCCTTTCCTTCCCATTGCTCTTGAAGTGCGATTCTTAGGCTAGGCACGCAGAATTCTACAGGGAGAATTGCTTCGGTTCCGTAGGTCAACCTAAAGGGGGTCTAGCCGACAGTCGATTTATAAGCTGTGCGGTAAGCCCACAAGGCTACCATCAACTTGTTACCCCAGTCGCTACGCGAGGCAGAGACTACCATGGTTAGGACGTTGACAAGAATCTTATTCGTGGATTCTTCCTGGCCGTTTGCTTGAGGGTAATATGGAGAGGATTTCTGATGGATAATTAGGAAGATGGATAGGAGATGCGCTATCACTTCATTGACGAAGTGTGTGCCCTGGTCACTGACTAGTTCGATGGGGCAACCGAATCGTGAGATCACCTGCTCCCACAAGAACTTGGCAGTCATTCGAGCATCGTTCTTTCGTGTTGCTCTCGCCTTTGCCCATTTTGTGAGGTAGTCTGTGGCCACAATGATGTATTTGGCCTGCGAATACTGTGCAGTGGGGTTGATGGGTCCTATAAATTCGATTCTCCATTTTTCGAAGGGTTGTCGTGGAATGATTGGGGTCAACTCCATTTGATCCTTGCGAATCAAGACCTTTGTCCGTTGACACTCGTCGCAATGCTTAACAAATTGTGTTGCATCATGAAATAGCATTGGCCACCATAGTTGAGACTACAGCACCTTGCCGGCCATCATGTCTCCGCTAAAGTGTCCACTAGCAATTCTGTTGTGTGCGTCTGAGAGCACATCATGCATCTCATGCTCGCACACACATCTGCGCAGCAATCCATCTTGCCCTAGGCGATGCAGCTGGCCTGCTATCAACTAGTAGGGTTGGATCTTGAGAATGAGTCGCGTCAGTCTTGCCTTCTCTATCGATCGTTCAGGTATCCGTGCTCAAGCACTTGGACTATGTCATCTGTCCAATATGGTGTTAGATTGGCCTTGAATAAATCTCTCTCGCTGGAAATGTTGAAGAGATGGGTGTCTAGCAATTCATCAGCGATGCCTTCTCCAACGGCTTCTCTTATGGGGATGCATGACATATGGTCAGCCATGTAGTGTTGCTTTCCCTTCCGTACAACCATGGAGAAGTCAAACTCAAAAAGCAGAAGGAGCCACCGAGCTATGCGTCCTGTAGCGCAAGGTTTATTCACTAGATATAGCAAGGCTTGATGGTCCATAAAAAAGGTAAAGGGTGTAGCCAATAGATAATCCCGGAACTTCTTCACAGCAAACACCATGGCCAACCCTCTCTTTCTGTCGTCGAGTAGTTCATTTCCGTCTTAGTGAGTTGTCTGCTAGCAAAGCTCACGAGATAGTCTAGGTTGTGCTCGCTAGGTTTGCACAACATTGCCCCCACAGCAAATTTAGAAGCATCAATATGGACGTGGAAGGTAATGGTCCAATCTGGGGCTCGTAGAATTGGTGATGTGGTTAGAGCCTTCTTCAACTCTTCATATGCTCGTTGGCATGCTTTAGTCCATTCAAAGACAATCAGTAGCTTGTATAAAGGTCTAGCTATCAACGTGTAATTCAACACAAACCACCGATAGTATCTCGTATGGCCTAAGAAGCATTGGACTCCCTTGTAGTTGATTGGGGGTGGAAGGTCAACAATAACCATGACTTCCGAGAAGTCAGTGGCAATGCCGTTCTTCGACACTACGTGGCCTAGGACGCATCCATGCTTCACCCAAAACTAGCATTTCAAGGGGTTCAAGGAGAGACGATATAGGCGACACCACTCAAAGACTGCTTGGAGTTTGTATAAGTGTTCCATCGAGGTCGAGTGAACGCAGAGATCATTGACAAAGACTTCCAACTCTTTCCGAAGCATGTCTTTAAATATGGTGCACATGAGGCGTTGGAAGGTGGCAGGGGCATTAGTCAACCCGAAAGGCATGACTATGTAAGCAAAGACGCCCCACTCGGTGGCGAAGGCAGTCTTATGCCTATCGGCAGGATGCACTTACACCTGATTGTATCCTGAGAAGCCATCCAAAAATTTGTAGGCTTCCTTGCCCACCACTCTTTCAATCATATGCTTGGTGTATGGCAATGGGTAATTGTCCCTTTTAGTAGCAGCATTCACCTTCTTGTAATTGGCACACAGTCTAATTTTTTCATTTTTCTTCATCATGATGACTATGGGTGATACCCAGTCCGTGTGCTCAATTTCGTAAATGAGTCTCGCTCTTATCAGCTTATCAATCTCTTCCTTGATAGCATGAGTGTGTTTTGGATTCATTGGGTACGGTCGCTGCTTCACCGGCGTTGCTCTCGTGTCATGGGTATATTATGAGTCACTACAGTTGGATCTACCCCTTTAAGTTCTTCCAAGGACCAAGCGAATACGTCTACGTACTCTTGCAAGAGAGCGACAAGACTCGTTTCTTCTTCCTCGATCAAGTCATCGGCAATGAAGGCTGGTCGGGGTGTCTCCCCTTCTTGGGCTAAGTTCACCTCCTTGACCTTGGCTGGTCCCTTGATTGGTTCGCTCGTCTGCCCATGCCGTTTGGCACCCAACAGGATCACTACCCTATCTCCTTTCTTGAATTTTGTAAATCTTTTAGGGAGGTCCTACGGTTTTTGTTATTCATCTATTCGTGTGTCCCTGGATTGTTTCGCCCTTTCCTGCTTCAATCGTCTATGCCTTAGGTAAACGGGTAGGTCCCCCTTGGTGTGTCGGGTCTTGGGAGGCCTAGGTATTTCTGGGTCACTATCCGAACTGACCTCTGACTCAGAGTCGAACTCCCCGTCTTCGCTAGAAGAGGTGGTCTCCCCTAGTGATCGCAGCTCAGATGGTGATTCTGTCCTAAGCACTGGTGTCGTTCCCGGTTGGGCTAGGCCTGCCTTGCTCCAAGTCTATGGCTCCTACATATTCTAACTAGGTGCGATCACAATCCATGCGCATGACCCCTTGCTCTATCCTAAAGACACTCTTTTTCTATGGCTTGGAGTCTGCCCATATTTGTTCTATTTCATATCCCTCAGTGTCGTATTCTACGATATCTATCTCACCCTCACTTTCGTCACTAAAGGATTGGCAGTCTTCGTACTCATCATTAGAGTCCTCCACATCAGACTGCTCGTCGTCTCCTAGGGCTTGGTATATCTCTTGTCATTGATCCGGGACTAGGGCCCAGTTGTACATAAGGTTTAAGTCATGCACTCTGGTCCATTGCCACTTGGAAAAGTCTAAGAGATCCTAGAATGGTTTGAAGTTTGATGTTGGATTGTCAACTAGCTTGTCCGTTAAGTATTCCAGAACCTCTTGGAGATCTCTTTTGTTGTTTGGCACTTGGAAGGTGACGGGCTTAGGTCTTTCACGAAGGGTTCCCGCCATCATGCAAACTGGTACAGAGGGCGTACCGTCAGACTTGCCCATCATCTTGATGGCTTGCTCATATGCCTCATGATCCAAGAATGGCAGGTTGACTGTAGCAAGGACATGCATCCAATCTCACTCATCCTCCTCTAGGCATGGGACATACTTGGTCAAGGGCCCATAAGATTTCTTGACTTGAGCGTTACCTTTGAGCATTGCGAAGATGGCATCCAAGTCGACTGATGAGGTCTTCCAAGTGTCCATCTCTACCCTCACAGCTTCCGTTCTGTTGCCAAGGAAGATCAAGCCGTTACCCCAATCTTTGATAACTCTAGCATTGCGTATCTAGGGTCGGCCTAACAAGATATCGTAGTCCACCCCCTTCATGACTATAAAGTCGATAGAGAACTGGACACCTACTATTTTCACTAGCCAGTTTTTAAGTACCCCGAATGGCTTCACTCTCATGCCGTTTGCTAATGTGACATTAAATTGAGTGGTCTCGTAGGTGGGTTTCCCCAAGTCTAAAGTACTACGTGGCTCAGCACACTAACCCCGGCTCCCGTGTCTACGATCCCCTTTCTTGTTGTGTCACCTAAGGCTAGGATAGGTAATACTACATGCATCTCGGTGCCTTCCCAAAAAGCATTAACATGCAAGGATTTTGGCACAGAGTGTAGCGTTAGACTCAGTATTTGTGTTTCTGCATCATGGTCATGCAGATCAGCAGCTTGTTCTCGTGACCCCTCAACCCACTGCTTGAGGTCTTGCCATAGGGTGGGATGTTGCTTAAGTAGGTCTCCCAGGCTTGACGTCACAGGGGTGGTCACTAGCATGGTAAGGAGGCTGTTGGCTGCTCGTCTCTCTCCTAAATCGGATTGTCCTGGCCGATGGCCGTGACTGATTTGCGGGCCTACAACATCAAGGCTTGGCCTAAGCGATGCTGCTTATGGTGCAGTCGCATCTCCTGACTTTGGTCAAGGGGGTGAGACTGTCGTGCTTATGCTGGGGAGATCATCAATCTCGTCCTCCAGGATGGGCTCAGTGTCCCTTAAGTGCTATTGGGCCTCTTTCACCCAGTCCTTCACTTTCTCTATGGCCTCGAGTTGGCACTTCAGATGCAGGTATTCCCCTACCCTGGCACTTCCCTTTTCGCCCGTCTTGGGGGCTAAATTTTCTGCCTCTACGTCCGTGACCTTCTTTCCAACAGGCAAAGTTGTAGCACTCTCAATTTTCAGTGCAATCTTAGCTTCCGACCTCTTCTTTCTCCACTTGCGACTCTTCTTCCCTATCAAGGCTGCATCGAGGTTGATAGGTCCTGGTAGTGATATGCCGGCCTGCCTCGTCTAGGCCCGAGTCATGACCCGCAATGGGATAGGTGTGGCCTCCCCATCGAGGTTCTTGACACTAAACAGCCCCAATGGGACAGATGGTACATTGGCTGAACTTGAAAAAGGTTTCCGATTTAGGCAATCGATGAAGAGATGGGTGATTCTGCAGTCAACGCACCTTAGATCAGCTTTGTCTCTATTCTGTTGCTCCCTCTCAAGGCAACGTGATGAGACATGCCCTGGGTGACCACAAGTCCAACAGATGATTGGATCCTGTGTTTGCCCTCCTAGGCCTCTACCTCGTCCTCTCCCTAATTCCATCACTGGTATTGGTCAATAGTCGGCACTTTGCTCTACTATGATGTTGTCTAGCAGTCGCTTCATGAGAAGCTCGCTCAGTGTTAAGTCTCCTTTTAGGACCCTCTCGTGATCCATTCGATTTCTACCGGCTAAGTTCAGCACCCCCTACACCTCACGCAACTCCGTGCTTTGCCTTTGGCTCCTAGCCTGCTAGTCTCTATTATATTCGAATATGCTTTGCAATGCCTTGTGGCCTAGCTTTCTCTCTTCTTCTAAGTCTGTGATGATAGCATATGTTGTCCTGTCGCGGTGCTCATATCGAATGTGCGCATCGTAGCTACTGACCAGCTGTTGAATAGCCTCTGGGAAGACGCCTAAGTCGAGTTCCTTGTTAGACCTGCGGTCTAAGCTTTCTTCCACCATAGTCGAGTTCTCGCGCTCCACTAAGCTATCGATCAGGTTGAGTAGGTTTGTCAAATCCACTTCGTTGGCACCGCTTGCTTGGTCCTACTTCGCATGTTGATGGTTTGTCTACATCCTTGGGTTCTCTCCTATTGGTGGGTTCCTTGAGTGGTTTATCTGAGTGAGTTCCTTGACTTATTAAATACAATCCTCAATTTATCTCCACTCAGAGTGTGTTCTTTCCAGTGCACTTGTGCTCAATCAGGCTTTCAGTTTTTCTTAAGTGTACTTCAAGTGAGAAAATTCAAGGTGAATGCGGCAAACAATCTCTAAGCGTCTTACACACTCTCACTTCGTTTTGGGTTTGATAGGCTCTGTCGATCAATTCTCTAGCCGTCTTGACAGGGTTTAGGGTTTTTCTGTTACATTGCCTTGCTCGTTTTTGGGTCCAATCAGGGTTTTATGGCTCGGCGGGTTGCCCCTAGGTTTCTCGATCTCGCGACCGCCAACTCAAGTTGCTAAGCAGCTACGCCTTATGATTTTGTCTATTCCACGCGCCAGAATCAAATTCTGAGCATTAGGAGGACTTGCAACAGTTTGCGCTGCTGAGCTCTAGCCGAGCCAGGTCAAATTTCTGAAAAGTTAAGACAAATTCACAGGGGCCGAAGTGGGTGACTCGGACGGGTCGAGAAACATGGGCCGAGGGCCGAAACACATTGGTCCAAGTGCCGAACTGTTCGTGGGCCGAGGGCCGAGTGCCGTCACTCGGACGGGCCGAGGGTCGTGTCAGGTCACGGGCCGAGGGCCGAGTCAAGTCTTGGGCTGAGGGCCGAACTGGTAAATGGGGCCGAGTGGACTTTGGGCCGAGGGCCGATTAGGGTTTCCAAGCCGAGTCGGCCGAATGGCAAGGGCCGAGGGCCGAGTCTGGGACTCGGCCCAAAAACGGCCGCTCGGACGGGCTGAACATGGTGCGATGAATGCCATGCGACGATGATTTCGATCAAATCTCACGATTTAGACAATCACTCCAAGCACAAACTTCCAGATCCTAACTAAGGTGCCACGGGAAGTGATTAGTATACCTAAGGTGAGCAGTAGGCTCTCCGATGACGAGATCGAATCGAATCTTTGCAGGCTCTCTCTCTCTCTCTCTCTCTCTCTCTCTCTCTCTCTCTCTCTCTCTCTCTCTCTCTCTCTCTCTCTCTCTCTCTCTCTCTCTTTGTGCAATGGTTGCAAATGAGCTCTTCCTTGGCCCCTTGGCTCTTAGACCCCCTCCCGAGTAAGGTTTTGATGCTCCTAATCACTCCCTTGTCGACATTAAGCATCCCAAGCAAGCTTTTTGCCTTTTTTTTTGCATGATTTATGCCCTGTTTTGCAACGGTAAACCCCACCCTTTCCCGATTCGATTTCCTAATCCTATCCTACGCTAAATGCAACAAGAATCGAAAGCAACAAACTGAAATGATTTCTCCATGTTTTCCAATCATCAAACAAACTAACTAACCCAAAATACTTACTTGTTTCGAAGATCAAAATACCCAAACTTCCTACCTATCTCAAGCTCCATTTCGGGGATGAATCCCTTACTTCGATGCTCGATATGAGGTGCATAAGCGCTCAAGCTTGAATGCGTTGGTCCCGGCAATGGAACCAAAATGTGGGAGCTTTCGCTCAACCGCCAAGACCCACGGACCGCTTATTGTTTCAAGTGTTCCAAGCAAGCTCTAATGGCTATCTCTCACCTAGACAACCCGTCGTCGATCCTACGAGTGTAGTGAGCTTACCTTGATGCCGATATAAGTTGCCTTCTCTCTCGCACACACCGATACCTCCACGATCCTAGATGCTAGCTCAAGCGTCCTCAAGGCTCCTCCATCTCCAAGCTCCATCCACCATAGCCGCACGCGCAAGAGAAGAGAAGAGAAGAGAAGAGAAGAAGGGAAGAAGAGAAGAGGAGATTGTGAAGAGCTTCACCCTCTTGATCCCTCACTCCCACACACTCACTCTCGCATACTCTCACACTCCCTCACTCAAAAGCACACGCAAGCAAGGAGAAGAGAAGAAAAGAAGAAGAAGAAGAAAGCTCTTGTTAGCCACACACCAAAGAATGAGCTTCCATTCACTTTTTGAACTTTATATACAAGCCCTAAAATCTCATGGGCATCCATCCCCTTTTTTTTACATGAACGGCCATTGTGGCAAGGTCTTTTCTCTATTTCCCTCTTCTAGCCTTATGTCTCTAGCCTACACCCGTCTAATACTTTACAATTGGCACAGGAGGGAGCGTGACGCTCTTTTACACGAGCTTTGGAGTTTTTTGAGGTGCCTTTCATTTAAAATTATGCTTTTGGCCCCAGCTTAGCTTTAGAGGCCGCCTGCGTGTCTTTGCTCTTTTTCCATCCTCTTTCCGCTTTTTCATTCATTTTTCTGCCTTCTTGACTTGAGGTTAACACCCTCATTTCTCACTTTCTTTGAATCAAGTGTGACTTTAGTCCACTTCAATTCACAATGTGTTCATTAAAAACTACCTAAAACCATACTAGAACTTTTGTTAGAAAACTTTAGAAGTCAATTAGGATCCTTCTTACAAGTCGATCCTTATGGGGATGAGGTGAAGCTTCCCCACCACAAGGGTAAACTCAAGTGATCCTAGGTCACAAATTTTGGATATTCCTTGGGATTTCCAAATGGAGTCGCTTAGATATATATCACTTTATGGACTATCAAAAAAAATCCTATCGAGGATTCATTAGGTAGACATGTCACACTTAAGGTTTTGCTCCACCATAGTTGTTGTCAATATATAATACTTATGATTTAATTGGTGGTTTTGCCTTAATTGACGATTTTAATGCTACTTAATGCTCGGCATTGTCTCTTAATATTATGCTGCTCTATTTTCTTATTTTAGGCAACTATTTTCTTTAATATTCTAAACCTATGGTGTAGCACTTTGCCTTAATTGATGGTTTTAATTATGTTATATTTTATGATTTTAAGCACCCATTGTAATGCTCTAGCTCCTAGGATTGTCACTTAAGCCCTTCAATGAGGGTTGTTTATGGTTATTAAACTTGTGAAAATTGTAATCTCTTTTAAAATCCATTTTGTAACAATATAATTTTCTCAAGGCAATTTATAATGTAGCATATTCTTCAACTAAGTGTAGTAACTAGTAAGTAAAAATTGGGCAATTAACAAGTATATTAGGCCCCCTCCTATAAGGATTATTAGACTATCAAATTAGTAAGTTAGCCTTGTTTCATGTTGAATTTTATCAAATCAATATTCTCTTCTGTCTTGGTTAGAGTTCTTTTATAGATTGGATTGTACCTTGATCATTGCCTAGATATAATGTCTTAACAATATAGCTCATGCCATTCTCTTTATTTTCCTATTGGACTGCTATCAATCATGATTCCTACAAGGATGTACATTTTACTTTGGGTTTTACATACTATACTAACTTTAAAAAAATCATCTCTACCTTCCCTCCTCTATTATTGGTGATGGGTGCAAATAGTAACCCTCAATCTTACTTCCCATGTTGGTAGCATCTTGTCTATTTAAGGTCATCCAAGCCCCATCTCTCATTCTCATAAGCTTCTTTAACATTTTTCTACTACATACTTCACTCAAAATTTGGCTTCGTCTAGCCCAATGGACATAAGCAAGATAAACTTCTTTGTAGGGCCAATTGAGATAGCAACCAAATACTGGACACCTGAAATGCAAGTTTGATTATCTAGTGAGAGGAAGCAATGGTGGGATGTGAGGTAGAAGCTATGGAATGCAAGAGAGTTGGGGGAGAGAAGAACACAAGAGTTACGTGGGTATAAAATGAATGGTACCCTTATTCTTTGTTGTCTTCACTTATATATGATTTTACAATGTGTACATATACAAGGGGTGCATACTCGAGTATAGGCCATTGGCATTTACCCCACAATCTCCCACTTAAAGGCCTATGCACCTTTATGGGAGTATAAAAAGAAATTGAAGATACTATCCATTGTCATCAATACTTTACAAAAACGCTCAAAAGATAAGTTCTTCATGAGAGGATTTGCAGGGTTATCATGTATATGGATCTTCAAAAACTCAATGTGCTTGTCCTCAAGAACCTCCCTAATGAAGTAATAGTTCATCTCAATGTGGTTTATCTTTGCATGAAAAACAGGGTTCCATGCCAACTCAATAACACTCGGAACTATCACACTACAATGTAAGCACCTCTCCTATAATGCCTAAGTATCCCAATAGGAAACTAAGCTATATAGCTTCTCGTAGACCTTAGTAGCTACTCTCTTTGAGTAGTATATAAAGTCATACATGGCTACAATTGAGAGACCCAAGAGATTGCACTAAATGTAAAAGTAAAGACAAAACTTGTAGCAAGCCTACTAGAGTTTATACTACCTATAAAATTAGCACCTACATATCCAAGAATAGATGTATCCTTACTTCTAAACCTCATACACATAGATCTAGTGCCATTCAAGTATCTCATGATACTCTTTACTAACTCCCAATGCTTCTTGCTAGGGTTTTCCATATACCTACTAACCACTCCTACAGCATAGGCAATGTTTGGACATGCATGTCATACATCAAGGTACCAATTGTATAGAATCTTGTTCATTTCAATCTTTCTCATTTGACTTGGGGCTATCCTCTTGGCTAAGTTTCAAATATGAATAAGAATGTAAACAACATTTCCCAAGACTTTCATATCAAAGATTTCATGAAAACTTTTATTTAAAGCATCCACATGTGTGATTGACTTCCAAACAATCAACATGTCATCCACATATAAAAATCAAGATCATAAGGCTACCATCCCTAGCCTTCCTCATGTATATGCAGTAATCAACATGTCACCCACATAAAGAGTCAAGATTATAAGGCTACCATCCCTAGCCTTGTGTATAGGCAATAATTAGTTTCACTCCTAGTATATCCGTGAGACTACAAATAGGCATCAAACTTATAATATCATTCCTTGGGAGACTGTTTCAAACCATGTAAGCTCTTACCAACTTATATACCAACTACTCCTTGCCTTCCACAAAAAACCTCTTAGCCTACTACATGTAAATATCCTCATGAAAGTCCCCATGCAAGAAAGCGGTCTTTACATCCATCTAGACCAACTCCATATCCTCTCTTGCAACCGAAGCAAGAACTATACAAAGGGTGGTTATTTTGACTACTAGTGAGAAGATCCCAACAAAGTTAATCCCCTTCTTTTACTTGAATCCATTGGTCACCAATCTTGCCTTATACTTAGGCAATGTATCAAATGGAGATACCTTAGATCATAGATCCACTTACAGGGCAATGCATGTTGCCCTTAGACAAACTAACCCCCGTGTAGCATTCTTTATCAAAGAGTCCATCTATGACTACATATCTCTCTTCCACTTATGAGTGTCATCCTTGGTCATAACATCAACATAACAAGATGGCTCACTAGAATTCGTGGCCCGAACATATTCTAGAGATGTAATATTTCTATCCCTTGTAGACCTATGTAAAACTGACTCAAGAGGAGCCTTTGACTATCCCACATATCTATCCTATAAGACATGAGGTTTTTCATGTGGAACACATCATGGAATCTACTTATGTATTGGCTGTCCATTCTTCTAAAATACCACTCTATGAACCTCAATTAATAAGCTACTCATACATATTATTCTCATTAAAGATGACATCATAGTTGTGTACTACTTTCTTTGATTCAAGATCCCACAAGTGATAGCCCATTTTACATGACTCTCCATAGCTAAGAAAAATACCTTTTTTAGACTTATAATCAAGCTTACTTTGCTTATCCCTACATATATACAAAAATGCCTCACAACCAAAAACACACAAGTGATCATAACAAGGCCTCTTGGTAGACCAAAACTCCTCTCGTATTTTGCCATCCAATAGCTTGCTAGAAGACATGTCGATCACATGCACTACTATCTTTACAGCTTCAACCCAAAATCCATTAGTAAGATCAACGTTAGAAAACATAGTACGAACCCTTTCTTGAATAGCCATGTTTATATTCTCAACCATACCATTTTGATCAAGATCTCAAGAGTTGTCAACTCTCTATTGATAGCACAACATGCACAAAAGTTTGTAAAGGCATGTGAGGTGTACTCTCTAGTGTTATCAATCCTCCAACACTTTAAGATTTTACCTGACTAAACGATTGCAAATGTTTAGAACTTTTGAAATGCATTCAATACATCACTTTTCTTGTAGAGAGGATAAGTCCAAACACTTTTTTGTGGCATCGTCTATTAAAGTGATAAAATTCGATGCTTCGCCCAATGAAACTGGGAGCATTGGCTCATACAATCACTATGAACCAAATCAAGACATTTTGATCTTCTACTCTCACTACCCTTATGCAACATTCTAGTTTTCTTTCCAAAGAGACAATGCTCACAAAGAGGCAAACAACATAATTCAAATGACACAGCTTTCATTCCAATGACCGATGTTTTTCCCAAACAATGATACCATTAAAAAACAAATGTCTAGATTCTCCACACAATGCACTAGATTTTGGCTCTTTTGCATGACGAGATCCCTTGCAAATCTTTCACACATGATCACCAAAGATTGCTCTCTAACTTGTACTGATCAAAATTTTTGTCAAATTTGAAACATGGCATAATAAAGTTCAACATCTAGTTTGCAAACAAGAATCCGTTTTTTGGGAGGGGAAATCATCTATCTCAGAATCCAAGATTTGAACCCTTCTGCTTTTATAGTTATAGATAGACTTCAATTTGATTTGAAGATCATGTGTCTTATCGTAACAAAAATTGTTGAGAGTTTGGATTCAGAGTTCATTGATTGAATGGAGTGCCAACGAGAGTTTCAAAGATAGAGAACTTTAGAAGAACAAATAGAACATCTTCACTCCTACAATCCCTTGTCCCTTGACTTTTAAGCATAGTGACTAATAGCTTTGCGTGATTGCATGATCCCAGTTCATAGTCCATCTATACCAGCAAAATGATTACCATGTGTGCCTATATCCTTTTCAGGACTTTTAAGCATCTGAGAACCCCACCATTGTGCAGGGTTATGTAGGGTCATGCAAACAAAGCATCTCTAAAACAAGGCCATGGCCCATAGCTTCACAATGCCATGAAATCCGAGGAACTTCTTGTCAAACTGCACCATATTTGTACGCAGCTCCCAACATACCGTGTGAGACAAATGGTGGTCTTGTACTTCAACATCCTGGTCTTCTGCACGTCCAGTGGCCAGTGATCTATTGTGGGCACATCTGATTAGTTAAAAGCAGCAGTTACACTTCACAGATTCAAGCACTAGTTGTCGAGCACACCCTGGCCTTCTGCTCTCCTGTTTGATCAATCAGAGTGCCAATGTTATCTCCAAGAAGAGCCCTTGCAATATTCCCACGCTTTTGGAGATTGAAAACAACAACTGCATGAGTACACACCATCCAACTTAGCAAATTATAAGTATTGATATTCCATGAAGCATTAAGCCAGAGGTACGTTGTCACTAGCCTCTTCTCATGACTTGAACTGACAGATTGGCACCTCTTCGTGAAAAGATCAAGGAGGCTTTTAATCTTGTGAGTCTAAACATGAAAATGAAACCTCGCATGCCTGTTAGTTAGCCTACTTACACAGCTACATAGCAACCACTCCTTTGACAACACAACGAGATCCATCAAACCCAAAAACAGCAGTACTGATACACCACTCACCAGGGATACAGTTTTCTTGGCACAGAGTGATCGCGGTTATATCCATCACAGAAAGGCCTTTCAATGTCACTTCTCTATATGAAATATGCTTCAACAAAGCAGCACCAGGATCCTTCTTAGGGTCACTGTCAAAAACTCCATCCACATTCGTTGCCTTCAACACCACCTCCGCATTGACTGCACATTCATTTAACAAATGGTGTCATCATGAAATTGTTCATGTGAGAAAAATCTGCTCAACAATGAAGAGTCATCTTGGTAACAACTTAGTCTTCATGATAACAACTTTTTGCTAGTTTTAGTATGGATCCAAGTATGAATCCATAAAGAACATTCGTAACTAAATACAAATATGTGCATGAAGCATGTTCATGCATGGATGTGTGGTTTGTGCCTGAGGGTGATCAAGCCCCAAAAGTTTACAGCAATTTACTTTCAGCAGCTCGAAGAGCAGCAGCCGTATCCGTTGTGAAAAATGGGTTGCCGGTCCCAGCACCAAAAATTACAACTCGACCTTTTTCCAAGTGCCTAATTGCCCTCCGCCTTATGTAGGGCTCAGCAACTTCAGACATCTTGAAAGCAGTTTGCACTCTTGTTTGTATCCCTATGCTCTCCATGGAAGCTTGTAGAAAAATGGCATTCATAACAGTAGCCATCATTCTGTAGCAAAGATGTACAAGTCAGAAGGATACACCTCAATCTCTCTCTCTCTCTCTCTCTCTCTCTCTCTCTCTCTCTCTCTCTCTCTCTCTGTGTGTGTGTGTGTGTGTGTGTGTGAGATAGGAGGCCCCCACAGCCAGAGGTCCGCCCAGACAGAGGGCTGTTACTGACTTATTCACTACCGCAAAGTCGAGTATGGGATCAACCACCACTGCTGACAGACAGCCAATGGGGATACATCGTAAAGAAGCTTTGTCTTCAGGAAGTGTCTTTTTAGGTAGAGTAGTGGCACTCAATCAGGTGAGACCCACCTTCGCCCAGGAGAAGACTCAGACACCCACATCATAGATGGATCAGAGCTATCATTGAGCCCCACAAGAGTCAGATGTGAAGGCACCTAAGCCACACAGAGCTACATTTCTACCTGAGAAAGATACTTCACTGAGGGAAAGAGCGTCTCTCTCTTTTTCTTCTTTATCAATGTTACCATTTACATTTGCATCGTAGGCATACTCTTAACATGAAGTGTGGCCTTACATCTAGTTTCATAGGCTTGTCTTTTACCTTCTCAAATGAAAGATGCACTTCATTTTGTGTATTGGTCTGGTCTCATAGACCACATTGGCCTTTCAGAGATGTTAATGTTCTCTCTCTCTCTCTCTCTCTCTCTCTCTCTCTCTCTCATATACATGAACATGTGCTTTTCTGTTTAGCAATGCAAAATTCGAGTTCATGGGACCTCACGGAGAGGCCAGACTGAGAATTCCAGAAGCAGTGAAAAAACAAGAGTGCACAAGTGCATGCAAGCACTGCCTTTCCTCAGTGCTTTTTAAGTAATGGTTTGGACTTGTTTAGGTTGTATATACAAAGATGATCAGGCCAGCTCTTTTGAAAACATGGGTGACAATCAACAAAACACCATTGAAAATTTATTGCACATGGGTGAACTTTATCATCACCTTCTATGTATTCATGTATTAAAACCATGCAGTATTGTGTCTTGAACTCTATACCATTGTTTGTCCAAACCATAGTCATTGATACTAAATTTTGTACACCACCAGGCATACCATACAATAATCCTAAGAAACAAACTGGATGTACAAGTGACAAATTATTTCCACAGATCAAATTATCATGGGCTATACAGTTCTGTGACAAAAATCCAAACACAAAGATCTAGAAGAGCTGGCATAGAAAAACCACAATATAGACTCTTTCCTTTCACATACTCCTACAAAAACGAATAATCATCTGGAATAAACAATCGTGAATTGGAGAGAGAGAGAGAGAGAGAGAGAGAGAGAGAGAGGCTCTATGATATGGGGCTTCCCCTACACCTGACAACCCTCCCTTAGACGCGTCCTGCTCATCTCCTCTAACAGCTTTCACCAGGCCTTCATGACACTAAAGACATGAAGGTACAGACTCATCTCCTTGTTTTAACATTCTCTCTCCACCTATTTTGTACTACTGAGCTTTCATCTCTCTCTCAGTAGTCAAATGTCATCAAATCATTGGAGCTATAATGCCCATCCATACAACCCTTATGTTCCCAACCATTGTTACATTTTGAGAGGGCTTGAGCTTGCATGGCATGGGATTAGCTGACATATTTTATTGCTCCTCAACCTGATGAGAGGCATTAGAGATGTCTCTCTCAAAAATACTTCATCCAAAGATACTCGTTTGTCCCTAACAACGCTGAAGCCCCACCTCATCAATGATTGGGCATTGACCACACATGAGAGAGAGAGAGAGAGAGAGAGAGATGGGTATCTTTGCCCATCTTTCTCCAACAAAAACCATGTCAAACCAGAGCCACATCAAACCAAATCTTCACTTCCGATGGGACCTAGCTCTGGTTCAACGTGTTATGGGAGCACTAGACTGTGCTCGAGAGACCAAACTAGATGCAAGATTTGTTATAAGAATTCTGATTACAAGATAATCCCACATAGGGGCACAAGGTACAATGATAACTTAACAAGTTACGGAAAATCCCACAACCCGGGACCATAGGTATAGACAACAGGACTCGATAGGATATGAAGGATCCCACAACCCGGGACCATAGGTATGGATACAATATATCAGAATTACAAGATCTCCCTCGATGGGGATGAACAAGATACGATATAGTATTAGACAAGATCTCGTACTATGAGATTACAAGGTGGCAAGACACCAGGAGACCAGACAAGACTAGATACCATAACTAGATAAGAGCTAGAATTGGAACTTGAAGTTACTTACTTAGAGGTCTCAACTCCTTGAGCTCCCAAGACTAGCATTGGCAAGACTGAGGAGCTCTACGGCGAGCCCCTTCTTTTATAGGTATTGAAGGGCAGCTAAAGATGTTCTAGAATGTTCCATGATGACATCATCAATGATGCAAGTGATGACATGGCATATCTTCCAGAAGGTTCTATAATGACATGGCAAATTTGCATGGTTGGCTTGAGGATGTCCTATGAAGGGTGCATTCGCATGGGGTATGGATTCATATGGCATGAGCAAGAATTAATCCGTACACTTGATCATGGCATGTCCGTGACATCACCCCCTCCTCTAGCGACGAGTTCCATGAGGAGCGGCTTGGTGGTTTGGTCCAAGTTTCATTGGATTTCTCTTGTGAAATTCTTTAACTTTGAGAGATGCCTGTTGGAGATATTCTGCAGGTTCTTAAGTGTGATCATTGGTGTCATATCCAATCGACCTCAGGAGATCCTCAAGTCTAAGACTATGCTCGACCTCAAATTCTTCATGATCTTCAATCTGGACAAGTGGTGGGGGATTAGATCTCTCCCCCCTCAGTGGTGAGCTATGGTATAGCTCGAGCAAGGAAACATGGAAGATTGGGTGGATCTTCATGGTGCTGGGGAGTTGGAGTCAATAAGCAATTGAGGGGGGAGATCCTCAAGTCTAAGACATGCTCAACCTCAAATTCTTCATGATCTTCAATCTGGACAAGTGGTGGAGGATTAGATCTCTCCCCCCTCAGTGGTGAGCTATGGTATGGCTCGAGCAAGGAAACATGGAAGACTGGGTGGATCTTCATGGTGCTAGGGAGTTGGATTCGGTAAGCAACTAGGTTGATCTCAGCTATAATAGTGAAGGGCCCAAATCTCTGGTGGTCTAGCTTGGTGGAGAGCCTTGTTATCTAGACATTATGCCTGAGTAACCATACTTTATCACCAACTTTGTACATTGGATATTGAAGACGATGCTGGTCCACATAGAGCTTGTATTGATTCTGAGCCTTTTGGATTTATTGCTTGAGTTCTTGGTGTATATTTGGTAGGTGTTGAGTATCTCCGGTGGCAAGGTTTCTTACTTGATTGGAGAGATGTACATCCATCCTTGGATGCTAGCCATAGAAATGGCTTGGTAGGATCTGGGTGGACTAGGATTGGGACAATCATAAAAGTAGTCTTCAAGGTCTAAAAGGCCTTCTCGGCTTCTAGGGTCCAGAGAACTTTGAGTTTCATGTGAGTCTGGTGAGTAGTATGACTATCTTTGAGTAATCCTTGATAAATATCCTGTGGAAGTTGACAAAGCCAAGGAAACATTGGACATTGCGGACACACATGGGTATTTGCCAGTCAAGAATAGTCTCGATCTTCTTGGGGTCCATGAAGATTCCTGTCTAGGAGACATTGTACCCCAAGAATTCCACTTCTATCTGATGGGAAAAACGCTTCTCAAGTCTTGCATATAGTCTTTTTTCTCTGAGCTTTTCCAAAACTAATGGTACATGGTGCTCATACTCCTTTGGATCTTTTGAGAATATCAAGATATCATCCAAGTATATAACTACAAAATCATCTAGATACTCTCAAAAGATATCGTTTATCGTATATTGAAACACTATAGGTGTCACGAGGACATGTATTTTTGAAACCTCACTTAACATGTGGATTAATTTTTAGTCACATGATTAAGTAAATGATGCATATGTGAGGTGCAATTAGGGTTAAAGTAAATTTACGAGCCCGAGACCCGAAGAAATCACGGGATGTCAAAGGCAAAAGTTGCTATAAGTCATGTCGCACATGTACTTGGTGGTATCGGTACCAGTTGTTGGCCTAGATCATCCATTTGGCCATAAGTGTCAGTTGGTGACACTAGAGAAGTGGCATTTAATGGTATCTAAGGCCAATCTGATGGTCAAAGATAGCGCAGAGACACTTGGGAATGAAAATTGCCTGGCCAATTTAATTATTGGCCAGTCCCATTATTTTTCAAGGCATCGAAATAATTATTAGATTAATTTTCAATATTTAAAGACTGAAATTTAATATTTAATTATGAAAAATGCTGGAAAAACCATTTGGAAAGGCTCCCACTTGTCAAAAATGCCTATGTAAGACTGAAAAACGTCTTTAGAGGCTACGAAGAGGCATTTTTACAAATTTAGCCTACAAGAGAGAGGGAGGGGAGGCTCCTGGTCTGATTTGCAGCCATTGGAGGACCTTCTGAGGCAGCCAGGGGCAAAAAAAGACCAATCAACAGCAAGAGACAGCATCTACAGGCTGTTGAGGCAGGGCAGCAATAGAGTAAATGACTAATTTTCTTCAGTTCTTTGCATCTACATGCTATTGTGGCAAGGCAATAGCTGCACTTGACTGATTTTCAGTCATTCTTCGCAACAAAACTCTGAATTTTCTCTCTCTATAGCTTTCCCTCTCATCTCCCAGCCATTTCACAGCCTCGCGCCGAATATCTCAGCATTTAGACCCTTGGAGGCTGAGAAATTGCAAATTTCTCTCCTGTAAACCCTAATTTACAGCAGAAATTAGGGTCTAACAGCAACCTCGGGAAGCATGCCAGAAATTGGAAGCTCCAAGACTTGGATTGAGCAGGGCTAAAGTTGTTTTTAGCCTATTCAAGTGGAGGGACCAACAAATAATTGAATTTGGGGCATTTTCCATTTCCATCAAAGCAAATGAAGGCCAATTGATTGCCCAAATCAAGGGGCAAATCGGATTAAAGACTTGCTGGTGATTCATCACAGCATGGGAAGTTGCAATACTAAAAGAGATTGGGAGAATCCCATTGTAAATCAACTTCTTTTCAATAAAGCTAAAGAAATACCCAAAGGGGCGCCAATTTTGGGACCAATCGGATATGCATTGTCCAAGATCAGTAGGTAAATTTGTATTTTCGGATTTGCATTAATTGTTTGCTGCTGTAATTTAGTTGTAATCAGGGATTTACCACCCATCCACGAAAGGAAGGCTGATTACAGCAGGAGCATTGGTGAGACCAAATGGTATAACAACATACTCGAAGTGATCATACCTTGTGCGGAAGGCTGTTTTCCATTCGTCCCCTTCTCTGATCCGTGCAAGATTGTAAGCCCCTCATAGATCAATCTTATGAAGATCTTGGCTTTTCCAAGGTGTTCCAAGAGCTCTGGTATCAATGGCAAAGGATATCGAATCTTTATTGTTATCTTGTTGAGTCCTCGATAATCCACACATATTCGAAGTAACCCGTCTTTCTTCTTCACAAACAAAATTGAAGCTCCAACAGGAGACTTCGAATGCCTAATGAACCCCTTGGCTAAGTTCTCATCAATGTTCTAGCGTAGTTCAGCTAGTTCATTAGGGGATAGCCTGTAGATGGGTCCAAAAGGTGGTTGAGCCCCCTCATGGAGTTCTATAACATAATCATATGGTCGGTGTTCGGGCAAGAGATCTACATTCTTTTTTTCAAAGACATCTTAAAATTCTTGATACCAACTTGGTAGCTTGACTGACTCATCCTTACTAGATTCTCAAGGTGGTATAAGATACATCATGTAGGTCGGTTCCTACCTTGTTGTGTGCATAAAGGCTTTGGCTCCTAGATATACCGACTTTCCTTGATTTTCACGACGTGTAATCTTTTGCTTAAACCAATCAATTTCTAGGTTGTGATTCTTTAGCCAAGGCATCCTAAGGATGATAGGATTTGTGAGACTAGATATGACACTAAAGCATACACAAGATTTGTGATCACCAACAGTTACCATGAGTGATTATGCTTCCTTGGTAATATCTCCAGATGCTAGAGCTCTTCCATCCACAACTTCAGCTAGTGCAGGATTGGTTTTTTGGAGTACTGGAATGTGGTATCTATTCACAAAGCCATCATTAATGAAACATGCAGAGGCTCTGGAGTCAACTAGGGCTTTGAGGGAAAGTGCCTTTCTTGCCAAGATCATCTGGACTGTAACAAGGAAAGTTTCCATGGGTTTGAGACACTTTCTTATATCAAGGTCTGGTTGTAGGGTCTCAAATACAACCGGACATCCTCGTTTTCCTGCTCAAGGATGGTTGCAGAAACTCTTGGGATTCTTGCCCTCTTATTTGGGCAATTTAGGGCGATATGTCCAAAGTTCCAATAATATAGGCATAGATGATCCTCTCTTCGTCTTTGCTTTTCTTATGGGGTCAAGGGTTGGAATTTGATATTATCTATTTGCATCGGTTCAGGCTTGGTTTCTTCTCTAATTGAATCTTTGATTAGGGCTGGGTTCCATTGGCGAGGCCTTAATTTTTCTCGCTTTTCTTGCTTCCTCTTGAACCGTCTATTATTACACTGGATGACTTGTATGACATAATCGTTGAGTATTTTTGCCTCAAATATAGTGAGCATGAGGTCATCTCGAAGACCCCATCTGAATTGGTTGATAAAATACTCCTCATGCCAAGTAAGGTCACAGATTAATTGTCTAAATTTAGACACACTTTAATTGCCTAAATTTAGACACATCACCAAAGGCAAGGTGATCTTATCGTAGCTTCCAAAGTTTTGTTTCTACTACTTGACCAGTGTCTGCATCTCCAAATGTGGAAGTGAGCTCGCAAAGAAATGCCTCATAGTTATGAAGTACTAGCATATGTAAAATATTACACGGCGCAGCGAACAGAATCTGAGAAAGAGATAGAGAGTACACAACAGATAAGAGGAGAATCAGTAAATTCTTTAACTCCAAACAACTGATACAAAGATGGCTCTGTCCACCCGTGCGCTTCCACTGTGTGAAGCTTAGATGGCGATCTAGACAGAAGATAGGTGAAGAGTTTAAGGCTAGCTGGAACAACAACTCTGACTGGGTGAAAGATGAGTGAGAGATGGCTGCGAAGGGGTTTAGCTTTTATAGCCCGCGAAGGTCGTTAGGTCGGCCTGCTGACCGACCTACCATATGAGCCTCCACTAGTCGGCCAGGGAATATTCCAGGGAATATTCCCTTTACCATCGGGCCGGGGGCGTTGCCCCCGGACCCCCGCCAGGGGGGCTACTAGCCCCCCTGGGACCCCCCAGCCAGGGGCCGCTTCCGCGGCCCCCGGACCCCACAATAGGGGCCCCTTTTAACTCCCTTACCACGCAACTCAATGCAATGTGCCTCGAGTTGCTACCAGCTTAACCACTCCGTCTAACCCAAAGATTAGACCCACAACAGTCACCTTTTTGCCATCCGGTCACATAGACCTCATCTGATATACAAGTCAGGACTCAACCAATGTCCGGGCTCACATTTGGCTTCTCCTCATAATGGGGGCCTTACAACTTTGAGCACCATGGATCATTGGTAGCACCTAATGAGGGTGGGGCATTGATCATATCTAACAGCATATTCTTTTCCAAGATTAGGGCGAACCATGATAAAGCTTGACTACAAAGCAAAGTCCCAATGAATCCCACCTTGGAAGCATCATTTGGATACTTGTCCGGCTATATGTGATATAGAGCTTTACTTATTGCAAGAATCCCTTGAACTTCGAACGGTCACCATCGAACTTCTCTAGCATGCTGATCTTGGGTTCTCTTGTTGGGGGTTGATAAACACGCACAAACATCTAATCACTTCCTTTGTTGTTTTACAAGTCTCGGATCTGGCCTTGCATCCCTTGAAGCGCAAGGCCTAGATGCATAAGGTATTCTATTTGAAGTTGCGCTAGTCGTTCATTCAAGTCTTGAATTTGTTGTTGGAGGTTTTGAAGGGAGGCCACGATTCTTTCAAGGGTCGCCTCCATGGTGCTCAATAGGGCTAGAAAGTAGTCTTGGCAAACTGTTATGGGAGCACTAGACTATGCTCGAGAGACTAGACTAGATATAAGATTTGTTACAATAATTTTGATTACAAGATAATCCCACATAAGGGCACAAGGTACAATGATAACTTAACAAGATATGGATAATCCCACAACCCAGGATATGAAGGATCCCACAACCTGGGACCGTAGGTATGGATACAAGATATCAGAATTACAAGATCTCCCTCAACAGGGGGATGAATCAAATATAAGATAGTACTAGACAAGATCTCGTACTACGAGATTACAAGGTGACAAGACACCAGGAGACAAGACAAGACTACATACCATGACTAGACAAGAACTACAACTGGAACTCCAAGTTATCTTCTAGAATGTTCCATGAGACTAGACAAGAACTAGAACTGGAACTTGAAGTTACTTACTTGGAGGTCTTGCCTCCTTGAGCTCCCAAGACTGGCATTGGCAAGGCTGAGGAGATCTATGGCAAGCCCCTTCTTTTATAGGTGTTGGAGGGTGGCTAAAGATCTTTTAGAATGTTCCATGATGACATCATTGATGATGCAGGTGATGACATGGCAAGGCTGGATTCGTATGGTTGGCTTGAGGACATCCTGTTAAGGGTGCATTTGCATGGGGTGTGGATTCATATGGCATGAGCAAGAATGAATCTGTACACTTGATCATGGCATGTCGTGACACAACATGCTATATTCCAAAGGTGTGTCAATCTAGATTTTCAAATAGCAAACTTTTGGAGGGCCAACAATACCAAGTAGACATAGATTAGCTGCTCATTACCATCATCAGGATCCCGATACTAGCCTTGAATTGGAAACTGACATCACCCCTTTTGATCCAGATAAGGGATAGAGACAATCATTGGCACCAAGAGTCACTTTTGTTGACAGCATTAAAGCTATGTACGTATCAACCTCTGAGACTGATGTAGCATGTTCTGCATGAAGAATGCTGCCTCATCTTTGGCCTTAGCAAGTTGATGATAAAGCTAAATCATGTGCATGTCTCAAACAGCCAACTTAGTAGTAAGTTCCTTATTGTAAACTTGAAGTATTGCAGTACAACGCCCAATGGACATTCTCTAACATGTTCACCTTCAAATTAGAGCCATGTCACACAAGATCAACATCATCATCATCAATACATATGATGTCTAATGTGAATCTTTTTAAAAGAGCACCTACTCCACTCTTTGAGGCATTTTCCCTCTACCTTGTCATTCACTCGTCATCAACACCCTTGATGGTGGTTTTATACTTTGGTTTCACTTTTTTTATGTAAGTAATAAGCCAGCTCAAGCATCCCCACAAAAAAAAGGTCAAAAAAACTAACTAACTATAACAAAACAATAACCTAAGTCCCATAGGAGCGTTCCATTTGCAAACACTGCAGGCCTTAAGTCATTTGTAGCACCTTTGGTCTGATGTCTCTTGGGTGACCCAAAAGAAGATATCCATCACCTCTGCAATTTTGACATTCTTGCATGACACTTTGCTCTGATGTCTTAATCTCTTTGGGTTGGGAGCTTTTGGGATGGACTAAAAGCCTATTTCTCGTTCCCTTCAATACAAGATTTTGGGGGTGCTAAGCAAGCTAGAAATCACCATGAATTTATCACTTTTTTTGCCTCTCAAAAATACCTAAAAAGAATTATATCAATTAAAACAACATTTTGGGACTTTGTACAACAAGTGGTAGAGAAAGGTCTATGATAGGGAATCATTGTGGTCACAAATGATTGCCATGCATCCTTCTAGAGAGGCTGGATAGATTCTATGTGGGTGACGGGGGTAGCTCCCAAGGTGGGCAAATTGGGAAACTGCAGGGACCACACTATCAAATCATGCTCTTGTGCTTTTGTCTCTGGACACACATGACTTGGCCATCAACCCATGCACTTGTCAGATTCTGGAAAACCTATAACTGCAAGGAGATATGTAGACAAATTAGACAGCTTCGGGTCTATGATGAGTGCATGATGGAGAGATTGCAGAGAAGGTGGTGCATGCACTAGGAGAGTCGACCACGATCTGCAAGGAGAAAGCTCTTTGTGCCAGGGAGAAATGTTAGGAGGAGAAGGCCTTCACACATGACCTTGCAGTAGCTAGAGGTTGCTACAAGACTCCCCAAGAGACCACACCTCTAGCTCCAAAAGTTGCGAGCACAACCCACCTTAGTGAGCATAGAGAATAGGAGAACAAAGTACTCTTGCCAAACCTCAGCTGGCTTCTCAGCCTGGAAAGGCAACACCATTTGCCAAGAGATCTTCCAAGTGCACTGACATAGCACTTCAAGGGACCATATCCATAGCCTGCATGATTAATACGGGCCAGTTAGGTCCTATCTTGAGGAGGTGATGGGGCTAGCCATTGACTTCTACAAACAACTTTTTCAATACCAGATGGTCTTGGTCTGTGTGCTCAATCCATACAAAGTGCACAACACTCCTAGTCCAACAATGAGCAACAAAAATATACTTGCTGAAAACAACCTTCCTCCTCAAAGAGAGTGGTAATGACCTGATTACTCAACAATTACAGCAAGCATAAATTTCATATAAACTGAAAATGCATGCTATACCATTTTAATCTTGGACAAAGGACAACCTATTGGCCCCAAAATTAGCACCCCTTGTGATATTTCTTTAGCTTTTATTGCAAATGGATGGAGTACAATTGAGATTCTTTGATCAGTAATCCAAGTGCTTCTTGCTATGAAAACTGACCAGCTAGCCTTCAAATCAATTTGCCCCTTCATTTGCTTGGGGATTGGCTTTCACCCTACTCCTTGAAATACAAATTAAGCCCCAAATGTGATATTGGCTAGCTGGCCTCTTGAATCTCCCTAAAATTCTTTAATTTCAACTGTTGGCATTCAAGTCCTGGGCCCTTAATTCTAAGTATAAATCCCGAGGTGGCTATCAAACACTAATTTCTTCTGCAATTTAGGGTTTACAACATAGATTTTCCGATATCTCCACCTTTGATGACTCAAATGGCTGGATTTTGCCAAGATAACTTAAGAGATGGCTGTAGGATGAGAGAGAATGCTGTAGAGAGAGAAAATCCAGAGTTTCATTACGAGAAAGGCTGAAAAAATGCTACTACACTACTCAAACAGCCATGAAAGCTGTCAACTACAACTTGGGACCACCAGAAAGGCTATTGCCCCCCCTTGTGAGCAGGGCTCTGTTAGTCCAAGTTCTTTTGGCAATAACTTGGTATATGGACTCTTACTGATATTTTTCTTCGTTATGCATGGTTCAGCATACTTTGAAACTTCTTGTGGTTCAACTCGGTCGAGTCTAAGGATTCACGTGCTAAGGTGGCTTGGGAGAGAGGCCATCATCCATCATCACTCCGAGGGGGGCATGGGGATCATTGATCCTCAGTACTAGAGTTTGGTCAAGCCCTGTTGGGCAAGCTAGTGATCTAAAGGCCGGGCAAGCTAGTGATCTGAAGGCCCACTCCAAGTGGGCAAACATGGAAGTCTCCTGCAAAAGCTTTCAAGAGCGTAGACCTCATCTAGGTAGGGAGTGGAGACCTCTCTATGATCATTGATGAAACTTCATCACAACACTAACTATACTACCCAAATCATCCTTTTTTGCAGCATGCTATGGGTCTAGCATAACCTGCGTAAGGGCCTAAAGCAACAAGCCCAGCATGCGAGGAGGAGTTTAACAAACAACCTATTATCTAGAACCCACAAACACGAGATTGTGACAATATGCAGCTATTAGAGCACTCTCGCATCCAATGGGCTGGCTGATAGATTGGTCTTGTCCGATTTGTCAAGGTCTGGAGAGACATCTATAGGATCACGGACCTAGAGGTTCTACAACAAGTAGTAGGATGCCAACGAGGGGTAGAGGCTAGGAGGAGGAAGATTGATGCCTCTGCGCCAAAGGAGGAAGATCGATGCAGTGATCCCCCAAGATTGGTTAGTCCCCCCCGCCCTGGTACACTCCAAAAAAAAAAACCGTAAGGAGTCAACGTAGCCAAGAGAGTTGTGGGCAGCAGCACAATTTTCGCCAATGCACATTTCTTTGTGGGTGGCAAGCACACTCCATGGTGCCTTCCCATGCAATTTCTTCTCAATACATGAGGGTGGACAACAAGGTCTAGCCCTCCTTGACATCCATTGGAGGAGGATCTGTCTCGTCAGCCTCCAAGGATAGTCATGGCAGTTGGATCTAAACATAGGCTAGTCAACATCCAGGATTGGCACCTCTAAATATGGGACAGTCCTCTAGATGAGTTGAGTGGGGATCCGGGAGAGTGGATCTAGCCGACCTCAATAGTCACTCACATGTCCTCGTGTTTCTTGGCTTACACAACCAGAGTTAGTGGACAAGCATTGCAGGCTGACATGGACTGGGCACCCTCACATAGCAGCCACTAGGCAGAGTAGAGCATCACAAATGTTTTCCACTAGAACTTCTAGTAACACCTTCGAGAGAGCTGGTGGCTGAGGAGAGTGTACTACTTATACAACTTCTAGCACATGGGGACCTAGTAGTCAAGTTGGCTGGCCCAAATGCAATAGGATGGAGTCTGCAAGCGTTGCTCACAGCAGCGCTTGGAGACTCACAGCAGCACTTGGAAACCCCAAAGCATTGTCTTTGGTTATGCAAGGCAGCCCAGCTGGTGTGGAGAGGAGTTTGTTTGGCCAAGTTGCACCTAGTCTATGTGCATCTCTTGGGGGAGCCTTCTATTAGCAATCATTCAGCAAGGGCTTTCCATCTACTGCATGAGGCAGAGGTGCACAATACAATCTTCATCATCAAGGCAAAATCTCGTGCTATGGTTGGTCTAGAGTTCTTGCCCAACTACCACATCTTGGAGCCTACGGCATCCTGATCAAAGGTTTGGAGTATCATTGGGAGCCTCACAAGGTGGCACATCTAAAAGGCATGCTGCTAGATGATTTTTAGTGGCAAGAACCTCTTGTAAAGTGCAACCCTAACAAAGCTCTAGACATCCATCATCTACTCACTCCACGACTAATGGGATCAATTGCAGGTGACTCTTGGCACAGGCAGAAGCTCCAGCATTAGTTCATTCTCACTTGGGCTGCCATGGATTGTTTTTCACAATGCATGAAAGCAGTCCTAGGTGACAATACATTCCTCCCCCATGGCCTCTATCCCCCACACAACAACCCCACACGCCCCCCCACCCAAAACACCACCGAGGCTCATACATAGGATTTTTTTTCTGATTTTCAGACCGCTCCTGCTAGACTGTCATGCATATGTACATCTTTGTAAAATCCTTCTGGGTGATATAGTTAGCCACACCTTTTTTCAGAAAAAACTGCCTGTTTCCCAACAGTAAAGTTTGCTTAAAGCAATAGCCGACTCAAGAAGAAACTAGATTTTGATGTATGCTGAAAAGAATCACCAAGTATATTGACAACTATGCACCACAGTATGTGCCAAAGAGAGTGGGGGAGAGTGGGCAACCATCACACCCACTCACCTGGTATCACAGTTGCTACCAATCAGAGTTGATTAAACTCCAGTTTATTACCAGAAAGCTTTTATGTTCGGCTAGTAAACTAGCAATATTTTTTAGATCATAAGGGGCACATGACCATCCTCATATGTAAGCTACCCAGGTGCTTAAGTTGCTAAGCATTTCAATCCCAATAAATTTAAGCTACAAAATACTCCTTTACAAATGAAGGACTAAGGCTTGATAACATCACCCAATATAATCTGCTGTGGCTCGATCTAGACCACTTGTGCCAGCCCAAGCAGACCCTCTGAAAAAGTTTCCTCCACCCACCACGACTGCCACCTGCATTGACAAAGTGTGAAAAAAGAAGCTGAAATTTTAAACAATTATGCACATAGCACTTTGCCAAACTCTTAAAAAGGCTACCTGAATGCCAAGCCTGGTGATCACCGCAATCTCTTCCGCTATAGACATAGTAATCTGCTCATCAATGTTGTGTGCTAGGTATGAGATACAGCATACCTTCTAAATGGGTCCTTGCAAGTCTGTCTCAGACTTCAACCCACTAAATATAGACACTACAAGATTCTAATTGTTACATGGCTCACATAGTGATCATCTACAATGGGCCTTGAGTTAATTCAAAACAAATTACACCTTTGTGTGACCCTTACGTCTATAAGGCATCGCACATACAAGGATAAAACCACACCTTCGACTAATCTTTATAGTCCTCTTCCCCCCCCCCCTGCCTCCCGCATAGTAACTGAGAGAGGTATGAGCCCCACTTGCATTTTTCCCATGAACAAATAGGAGAACTTGCACAACAAATAAGCAACGGAGCTCGATCACACTGAGACCCTCCTCCTCGGTCACCCTACCAAGCAGGAACATCTACTTATAAAAGTAGGTTCAGTGTATGCTTTAGTTCCCCAATCAGGCTTAACTGTTTCCTGTAGCCTCTTAATCTGTTCTATCACATTGCAACATTTTGGTTATCACTATGCACAACAGGAACACAATGCTGTGCACAACTGTGAGACTGGACTTGCACAGCAACACTCCATGTAAATATAGGTGTCCAACCAAGTGATGCACCTAGCAAGAAATGAACGCACAACTTCAGGATAATGAACCCAAGTTTAAACGGCTAGGTCATCCTTTGGGACATGTACTGCACTCTCGCAAAATGTGTGGGATTGAGAAATGAAAAGAACATTATTAGACAGCTGTGCCTCACCTGCGGGTCAATGTTCTGTTGGCCATCGCCAGCTAGAGCCTCCCCACTAACCTTCAGGAGGACCCTTTTCCATTTGGGGGAAGAATAAGCACCAGTAATTACTCCTGGGAGAAATTCCAAGGAGCTAGGAGCTGTGGCAGAGTACCTGGAATGCATAACACAAGAAATAAGCGGCACGTTTCAGTCGTTGGGTTAACCTAGACGGGAGACAGCAGAGTGCCCATCTCGGATTAACGATCCCAATCGAGCCGGCACGTACCTGATTCGGGCATCCCCAGTCACATTCAAGCATCAAAAAGACCATTTTTAAATAATTTTGCGTTCAAAGAAAGAAGGAAGCTGATGTAGAATTTGGTGAAAGAGAGGAAGAGTAGAAACCTGAAGTCTAATGCGGGGAATTCTGTGAAGGTGTCCGACCCGGCCCTGAGAGGATGAAGGCCCTTGTAAGACTCCCCCAGTCTTAGAGAATTGAGGCGGCCTGTTTTGCCCAAGGTGAGGCAGGGCAGCAGCTTCTGGTGATTGGCAATAGAAGAAGCGATTGAGAGGCTGCTTGTGCGTTCGGGCAGCAGTTGCAGGCACGTATCATGCACGGCCCCCGCCATAGCCTATTCAATCAGATAGCTCTATGGCATGGACGAGATTCTATTACGACTTAGATATTATTCTTGAAGGTATTTAATATTTATAGTGTTTTCTGAGAAAATACAATTTGTCACGTGACATCCCTGATGATATTTATGTAATGAGAATATTCTGTAGATATACATATATATTATTATTATCATTATTATTTTGTGGAAACGGTAAGTTGTATTAGTAAAGGTAATAAAAAAAGAGGGGTATTACATCGTTGGACTGAAGCAAGAGTCCTTTTGACTTATGAGAAAAGCTTATTACATACAATTTCATTACTTGGCTCTGTTTTCCATTACATTGAGAGTGCTCAGAGTAGGTTTTTCAAACATTTCTAAGAACCAGCCTTCTCCGTGCTCCATATTCCTTCTTCTTTCTTCATGGATAAGGAACTTCCTCAATTCAAGTCCCAAGCCTTCATATGGATCGTCTTTTTTCTTCTTGTGGGTAGCTAAATGTTTGCTGTTGTCTATGGCCAATTGCTTTCCTTTCTTCTTAGCCTCAAATTTTCTTCTTTAAAGCCATACATTGGGTCCACCATTACATTTTCAAAAACCTTTTTATTTCTACATAACCATATTTGCCACAGTACTAAGCTACGTATCCAATTCCATATTACAAGATGTAGTCCATAGATTTCCCCAAGAATTAATTCTTTCCATGTGATAGTTGAGGGGTGATAGGGGGGATCATCCGTTGAAGCAAGTTGAGGGTATTCCTATTGTGCTGACAAGAATAAAACAGGATGGGTTATGGTATCTTCCTCATGGTGATATCGAGGACATAATCTTGATCCTATTCCTTTTTTTTTTGTTCTTGAACAAGTCCATATGGCTTTCAACTATATCAGTCACAGTAGGCAAGATTGCTTCAATTGAATTATCGGTAGCCAAATCATGGTAAACATGTATATCAACTGATGTTGGTTCCAATTTAGGTGCCATCTTTTGTTTAGCTTATTAACAATTATGGCGGGTGACTCTTGTTTCTCTTGGATAGGTAGTAATGGCTTATCATTTTGCCAACATATACCTCTGCAATTGAATTCCTTATTTATTTGAATTGTCAGGCATAAATAAACCCCCCAGCAATTTCTCCTTTGTTGGAGGAGAGTATGTTCTTCCCTTGAAAGATGATACTAATTATCTAGAGAATCCAAATCCTTCCACCCTCCTAGATTGTAGTCCCACAGATCAATCCATTTCCTAATGCCCTTTTTAAAAATCTTGTGAGCAAGAGAAAGTTTGTCCTCCTTGACTATACCATGGAATATACTAAACCAAATTGAGTTTGAGGCACTCCAGGGGAGTGTAAAGTTACTGTTTCGAGAAATTCTAACTTGATTTTTGAGGGTGAGCCATGCACACCAGATACTTCTCATCACATCTGAGCATTCTTTGATGCGCACTCTAACTTGGTTGAATGCTATTGTAATAGGGTCTAGCTCCTTCCACCTCGAATAATTGTTTAAAGAGAATTTCCTGCAGCTATGCATGATAAGCACAGCCCAATCTTCATGTTCATGGAGGAATGCCCTAGGGATCCACTTTACAGCCATCTTGGTGGTTATCCTATCTAGATTGGGGAATCCTAGACCTCCCAACTCCTTAGGGAGGATGCAATCATCCCATGCCACTTTCAGTATTTTGAATTGTTCACTGTTACTTGTCCATAAGAAATTTCTGGTCAATGACTCCAGATGTTTCAACCCAGCTTTGGAAGGCTTCCAGCTGGCTAAAAAGTGTATTGTCAAAGGTATTAGAATATGTTTTAGAACCACCATTCACCGAGTGAATGAACACTGCAATTCATTCAAGTACTCTAGCTTCTTTTTGACTTTGTTTAGCACCCTTCCCAGCATTGTTTCAGGGATACACCAAATCCCATGGGAATTCCAAGGAGCCTAAATACCTTTCCTTCTTCCAATTCCTTGAAACCTGCATCCAAGAGCCACAGTGGACGAGGATTAAGAAGTGTCTTTATACATGTTTTACTAGGATTCACAACTGACCTTGAGGCAAGACAAAAATCTTGGATGCATCTCCAAAAAGCCTCTATGGATGATGGGTCATGATTAATTGTTCCATTCGTGTCATCCACAAACAGATTAAGCAGCGTATCTCTATTGTTAGGGAGATGTATACCTCTTAGCCTTCCTTCTTTAACCTCTTCCTCAATTAACCAACCCAATGCATCTGAGGCTATTGCAAAGAGTAGGGGGGCTAGGGGACATCCTTGCCTTATGGATTTGTAAAGAGGGAATGAGGTAGAGAGCTCCCCATTTATGGCTACTTTGGCACTAGCATTTCCAAATAATGTGCTTACATATCATATGAAACTTCCTCCAAGTCCCATATCGTGTAGGGACTGAAGTACAAAGAACCAATCTAGCCTATCATCAGCCTTATCAAAATCTATTTTGAAGAAAAGGAAATCTTGTTTCTTCTTCTGAGCATATTCGAACCCTTCCCATAGGCTAATAATGAAATCGAGGATAAACCTACCTTTAACGAAGCCTTAAATTTGTTCTTTCCTTAACCATCCATCAAGGTGGGTGCTAAGCCTTCTAGCCAAAGTTTTGGCAAAAACCCTGTAGGTTGATTTGACAAACAAGTAATAGGCCTCCAATTAGATAAGTTGTCATTTTCCTCTCTCTTGTGAATCAGTTTGATGACCCCTTGAATGATGTCTGCAAGTAGAGAGCCATATTTTAACAACTCCTTCCAAACCTTTAGAAGTGGGATAACTAGTGAGGTCTTGTATTCTTTGAAAAAAAATCATTGGGAAGTCTATCAAGACCTGGACTTTTACCATTGGATAGATTGTCTATGGTGTCTAAAATCTCAATTTCTATTAAGTCAGGCTCCAAAATTTTAGCTAATGTGCTGGGCACTACTCTTGGTCTCAATCTGGAAATTTTGGATCTTGCCATCATTGCCTCTTGGGACTGCTGACTAGGAGGGGAGAAGATTTCTTCAAAAATTATTCTAGTTGTTCCCAAATTGTCTTTCTTGGTTGTAGCTAGTGATCCATCCTTCTTTTTTAACGTAGGCACCAAGTCCCTTTCTTTCTTCTTCTTTATTTTTTTAAACATTTATTTGGTGGGCTTATCAAATTTCCTAGCCCACCATGTTTTAAGATAAAGTTGGATTGCCTTAGACTCCTCCTCCTCTAGCTTCCTTAAGCTTCTTTTGACTTCTAAAATTTGGTCTTGTGCATTTATTCTCCCTAGGTCTACTTCTTTTTCTAGTTCAGCTACTACTAGTAGTAGGGCATATTTGGAGCTCCTCTCTAGTTTCTTACTATTTAATTTATTCATTTTGACAACCTTAAGGAGTGATTGAGTTTCCTTTTAGCCTCATGCCATGCTTTTGCTAGGTACATACAATTTGTGAACGCGGCTTCCCACATTTTATTAATATGATCCTTAACCTCTCTATCCTTAAATAAAGTTGGATTGGTGTGGAACCACCTTGCCTTGATTACTTCAGTGTTAGTGGAAAAGAAGGTTAGGATAGGATAGTGATTAGAAAGAACCAAGTCTTTGCTTACCTTGCAATTAATGTTGGCGTAAGTTGAGAGTAGACCTGATGAGACATAGGTTCTGTCCAACCTTGCCTTCCTTAGGGCGTTACTTTTTTGATTGTTTGCCCAAGCACATCATGTGTTGGGGCTAACATCTATTAGCCCATGAAAGGTTGTCAACTTCATCCAAGCATCCTTTTCTTATCCTATTTATGACATGTCCCTTTTGTTGATACCTGTCTACTAGATCTTCAACCATGTTGAAATCTCCAACCATAATTATAGGGCAATGAATTTGAATTAGGGAATTCCATAACATAGTTCGTTCTACTGAGGCACAAGGAGCATAAACTGAGACAATAGCTATCTCCTCAACTCACTTAAAGTCGGCAGCAATATCAGAGTCTACTGTAATTTTACTCACCAAATTTGCTAATGTCCGATTGTACCCAGTGGTTGTTCCTCCATTCCTTGGATTGTGATTCGTAGCATTCCAAATAAAGTCAGGGTGGATTTTCTTAAGGTTATTGTTAAGATTTTCCCTTGCCACTTTTACTTATTGAAGACATAAAATATCAGGAAGGGATTTTTGATCCCTTACCCACTTTCTAGTGATATTTGCTCTTCCAGGATCGGTAAGTCCTTTGCAGTTGAGGGAGACAATTTTAAGTGAGTCAAATGACATGGTAATTATTTATTTTCATTTTTTTCTTTGTCCCTTGGCTATTCTTACCAAAAGGGTTATTCTCACTCTATCCTACTTTTGAGATCCTTCTTTTATTCGCCTTGGAATTGCCAAAGTTGTTCTTCAAAGGACTCATAGAAAACTCTGGTTGTAGAAACTAGTTTGCAACCTCATTGTTACCCTCAACATCCTCAATAATCATGTCATCTATTTTGTTGTTTAGATTAGGAACATATTCTTTTTGTTGAGAACTCTCGAGTACTTCATCTTCATCATCGGAATCATGTTGTGAGGGCACATACATTCCTCTTTCCCCTTCCTCAAGGGGGAGAGAGTTTCTCTTATTAGTTCTCTTGATCGTGATGAAGTTGTGATGTGATTGTGATTGGGTTGGGAGGTGCCTTAGTTCAGTCATGCAGACCGAGCTGAGAGTTTCCCATTTCAGTCTCTGTTCAAACTGGCAACTTTCCCATTGTTGGAGCCTCCTGCTCTCCTTCCCATTCTTCATTGATTGTAGATATAATTTGTCACATGGCATTGTCAACCACTGTGCTTGACATAGGACTCCACTATATCTTAGGATCAACTTAACCCAAGGAAAGGGTGGCTTCAAACCCATTGTACCCTTGACATAAGACTACCCCATCTTTGAGGATCAACTTAACCCTCTTAGCGAGGATGGGAAAAGGCATGATGTGGGGATGTCAAACGTCATGTAAAGTCTATTCATTTTTGTAGATCAGTCATGTTGTGAATCGTTCACTACCATTCTTTCTTTGTTTCTTTATTCCTCTTGAAAAATTTTCTATTCTTGTTGGATTTGGGCTTGTAGAAATGCAAGTACACAGCTACTAGGACGAGAAGAAGCTTGAGCGAGCACAACTCAAAGTGTGTTGAGAGGTATCAATATTGAAGGTTTACAAGACCCTTAAGTAAATTGGCATGGATACAAGATCCGGGGGAAGGGAAGAAACCTCTTTAAAACGGAAGAAGTGCCCTAACAATTCTATGTGCATTCACACACATCACTATTGAAATATGGTAATAAATCCTTCTAATGACTGATATGGTGAATAAGAGCTGGTGCTCATATATGGGAAAGTGCCAAGCCTGATGGACTAGATCAATCAAACAAAGGGGAGTAAACCTAAAGTTTTGCAAAAAGCTTCAAACTTCTCATGAGGCAAAGCCTTTGTGAAAATATCTACAAAGGTTATCCTACTTGGCACATAGGCCAAGTTGATCTCTCTTTCCAAGACTCTCTCCATGACATAATGATAATGCATCTCAATGTGCTTTATATATGCATAGAACACTGAATCTCGTGTAATTGTTAAGATGCTCTAATTGTTAGTGAAAATGGTGATGGGGTAGATGACTATCCAACATTCCATTAGGAAAAATATGGATTCAAAAAGAGCCTCATAAAGGAATTGATTAGGAAACGTTAAACATTAACAAGTTTTGAATGGCAACCTATGGAGAGTCTTAGCAGCATGTTCTATGTAATTCATAAGAAAATTTTCACCCTAGTACCTACCCTTTTTCATTCTCCAAGATGGAACCTATCACTCTTCCAAAAGTGTTGTATTAGGAGCTCAGATATATTTTTGCCCTTAAAAATAAAAAATTTTAAATTTTATAGAAAATAATCTTTTTTCAAAAGGTATCCAATCATATTACAAGTTTAAATACTCATTTTTATATACTTTTTTACACTAGAATGCCTCGAAATTAATTTTTACTTTTAAAGCTCCACACATGCGATTCTTGGATCCTCTAAAGAAAACTACATAACCATTTTATGCTCCACTACTTCTCTCAAGTTCCATGTCAATAGGGTGGGTTAATTTTGGCCTCAAAATTGGACTATTTCCCTCTCCTCTCAAAAAGTAGTGTTTTCCATCTCTAAAAATGCCTAACTATATTATAGATTCATCAATGCACTTTCTATGCTCTGTTTGCTCTTTAACATTTCTAGAGAACATTACACTAAAAAAATCAATCTACACTATTTCCTCTCCTACCTTCAATTTCCTAATGAGACTACTTAGGAACATAATTAACCATAAGAGGAAACCGAAGTTGCATGTTTGTATGCATGAAGAGTGTCCTATTATAAAGACCCCTTATAGCAAGTGTGACCTACATGCAACAATTGCTTTCCACTATTGTTTAGAGGGAAATAAAAATATTGGTATTTGGGTAGATGGTTCCCAATATCCAAATGACCCTAGCACTAGGCTAAATCCACCTTTTAATTTTATCTCTTTGTTGCTCACTTATATTGGGAATGGTAAACAAGGCCTATTAGGTTATTGCAAACAATTAGCTAGCAATATTCATATACATCAATATTATATAACACTCATAAATCTTTTTTACAATCCCAAGGTTCTTTAAATGTGCCACAAAAAGCCTTGTAAGACCAAGAAATTAAAGTGCATAAGCTTGAAGAAGATTTGAAGCAATACAAAGACAATGAATAAAAGATGGTAGAGGACAATCAACTGAAATTCATCCTTGGAGAAGGAGAATGCTTCATTAAAATTGCTTCTGGAGAAAATGGAGAAGGATAAAAATATTGGAAAGGCGAAGTAATAAAGGTGCAAGCAAGCTCATATAGGGTATAGGGAAAGAAAACAACAACTACTATCAATGCTATCATCATCCTTGAATCATAAGCACAAAAAGGGCGTGCTCATTGAGGTTTGTAATCTCCCAATTGAAAGACAATTTGAAATTATGACATCCCTTTAATGTGCTTCCTTTTTTTAAGAGCTTTTTTAATGATATCAAAGGCCAAGATTGGGGTCAACAACAAGAACTTCTAAAGGCATTCTTAAAAATGTAAGCATATATGTGTGATTTTGAGAGATCCTCAATATGGAGCACTCCACCTTGTTGTTTTAAACGAGGTTCCAGTGGATGTCATTAATATTTTATTAGTAGAAATTCAAATAGCTTGTGAGACAAGCGAGATTAATAGATAAGACTACTAGGCCATATATAACATAATAGCAAATGCACTAGTTCACAACAAGATAAAACATATGGTCTTGCCTTGTCCATTTCGACTTAGATCTATGTGACAAGCATGAAATGCATCAATTAAAGAATCAATTGGAGAATACATTTTTATTAAGGATCATGTGAAAATCACAGGAACCAAATCCAAGAAAAAAAAATCTACAAATATAGTGGGTTCAATTATATTTTTATTAACCTAATTAAATCAGAGTGCACAATGGCTCATCTCTACAAGGTACTGTGCACATAAGGTATTGTCTTGTTATAACATAATATTTGATAATATAATATTATAATGCACTTATATTTTAATTTACTTTTCTAAACTATGTTTATCAAACATTGTTTTGACTTTGGAGTTTGTTGTCAAGCTTGATGAATGTCAAATTGTGAAGAGACATAAGCTAGAGAGAGTAGGTCTTACACTAATGAATTATGCAATGGATTATGCTAAAGACATATCGTTTCTTCTTCCATTTGGCGTACTATCAAAAAAGGAAATTTGGTAGCTAGTAGCAACATTGAGGTACCTAGGGAGATGTATAATGTGTTGTCATGGATCGTTCAATGAACTCCTTACCAGGACATAATTGCCAATCCAAAAAATGGTGAGAAGCTTTTTGTGGAAGGATTATGAGAAATTAATGACAAACTGAGACTTGGATGGTGATCTCAAGTCACTCAAGCATATGTTAAATTTATGATACTAAGGTATTTGTTGTTATCTTCTCCATGCTATATGAAAACAAACGATTTCTCTAAGTCCTTAGAACATGTGATGTGGAATGGAGGAATACTTGCCGTGGAGGAGGTCATGAAAAAAGGAGCTATCTCGTTAAGATGCTCAATTGGTTCTATAGATTCCACCTTTGGTTGTTCAATCACATTGGAAAATGCAAGGACCACTACTCTAGTAAAACCTATTTAAAGCGAAATATAAGCTTGCAATAGTAAAACATGGAAAATTAGTAATACAACAAATACAAATGCCACATGGTGCAGTAGTAGCAGATGATGCCAAGCCTCTAAATGGGCTCTACCTAAACGTCCTTGTAATTTTTCTTTTTTTCTACATTTGAAAAGTAACTTATCCATTAAATAAAAAGTGTGTAGTTTATTTTCATTATATTCCTTATTCATCTTTAGTACTTTGAACTTGATCTCTCCACAGGAATCACTCATATGAAGCAAACCATGTGAAACCATCCACTTCCAGGGCAAACAGCAAAGTTCCTACCATGGTAATGGCCAAATTTCTTGCACTACGAATACTCTTCTTCTACCTTTGGTCAAGGTCGCTATCAATGGGAGAGAAGATTGTGTTAGATAGATTTAAAGGAAAGAGACCGTAGGAGATGATGAGGACGACACTTCCAACAATGAGACCTATGTGCTATCGAATTAGGATACAAGATCTAGTGATGAGGAGATTGAAGAATAACATACTGTAGATGGGGAGGGTGGAGACAAGGGTGAAAATCAAGGGGATGATGATCACAAACGCACTTTTGGGAGTGAGTGAACTCACTCACATACGAAACACTAGAATGAAAGGCAACATCATGGACATGGCAAAGGGCCTATGAAGATTGCTCTTAAAGGCCACATACCTCCACATAACTCCATGCTCTTCCTCACCATAGTAGCAACCCTAAGCAACATAATCGCCCTGGCCACTTACACCCGCTCCATGGGCCATACAAACAATATAGCATCACCAAGATGGCCAGTGAAGATGACCTCCCACAACACGAATACCAAATCAAAGGATTCAGAGGAGAAGAGACTACCACTTGAAGGCCCTGAGAGAAATCAAGAAGTATCAAATTATTGATTCAAAAAGTACCATTTACTCAAATAATAAAGAAAATCCTCTAGAACTACAAAGATGACAAGCGCATCTAAGATGTAGCCCTAAAGTCCCTTCAAGAGGTAACAAAACCATGTTTGATTAGACTTTTTGAAGACACATATGTTTGTGCAATCCACGTAGAGTGTGTAATGATCATGCATAGGAATATATAGCCAACTGAGAGGATCATGGGTGAACAAGACTAGAGTCCCTACTTTTATAAATACCTCAGTATAACACATTTTGTAAATGGATACTTTTATGAATTGAGCCTTGTATACATGCATTTTTAATATGATTCTCGAGTATTTTGGTCCGAGTGTGTGCAAGAAGCGAGCTTTTCTAGGCAACCTCTAATTCTTGTTCCACATAGTTTACTTCTTCCTCCTTCTCTCTTGGGCATATATCAGGCACCACTACTACTCCTCCATTACCACCATCACCTCCACCACCATCACCACCACCCCCGCTGCAGCTACCACCTCCATTGCTTCCACCACCACCACCTCTACTAATGGTTCTCCACCAACGCTAGCACCTCTACCAACACCACTATCACCACCAATGCCACCACCACCATATCTTACTCACTCTCTCCTCCCATCACACCACTACCAACAACCAGGTCTCTTTCTCCAGTCTCTTTTTCCACCCATGTGTCTCTCCCAAGTAGCAATTTCCCTCTCCCTCTCCCTCTCCCTCTCTCTCTCTCTCTCTCTCTCTCTCTCTCTCTCTCTCTCTCTCTCTCTCTAGCAATAAATTCCATCTCTCCCCCTCTCTCTCCTCTCTCTCTCTCTCCCCCCAAGTAGAAATTTCACTCCCTCCCTCCCTCCCTCCCTCCCTCCCCCCCCCTCTCTCTCTCTCTCTCTCTCTCTCTCTCTCTCTCTCTCTCTCTCTCTCTCTCTCTCTCTCTCTCTCTCTCTCTCTCTCACCAATTCCCTTTGTCTCTCCCTCTATGTCTCTCTCTCTATCACTCACACACACACTCTCTCTCACACACACTCATGTGACAATTCTCTCTCTCTCTCTCTCTCTCTCTCTCTCACACACACACACACACACACACACACACACACACACACACACACACACACACACACACACACACACACACACACACACACACACACACACACACACACACACACACACACACACACACACACACACACACACACACACACACACACACACACACACACACACACACACACACACACACACACATCTTCGTTTGTTGAGGCTCACATATGGATTGAAGTTATGCATCTATTAACACCCTTGTAATTTTGCAAGGGTTTAGAGTTAGTATGAGATCCATTGTATCAAACACTTTTAGTAGTTAATATTTGGGCAATAATAGTATCACATTGTTACTTTTTTAAATTATGCACATGTACTCTTGCTGCATGCACATATACATTCACATTCCTCTATGCTCTTAAATCTTTGCATGTGTTTTGCAATTCCATCCTGATATATTACTATTTCAATTTTGTAGACATGAGCGAAGCCACAACATAAATATCTTCACTAGATTGAATGGTGCATTATTAAGTAGACACTACAAAAAGATGTGATATCAAACAATTTGGTACACTAATAGATTTTGCATTATTGCATGAACTTACTATAAAAAGGCACGATACCTATTGTTTTCAAATCGTTTAAATAGTTAATATTAGGACAACAATATTGCCATACTATTACTTGATCAAGTGCATACATATACATTCACTTGCATGTATACATTCACATTTCAACCCTCTCCTGATTCTTTGCATGTGCTTTATTTACGCATCTTAATAAATTAGTACTGCAATTGTGCACACATGAGTGAATCCACATACACAATTTTCTTCTCTTGCACCCTTCTCTTCTCCACTTCTTTCTCATCCTCATTTGGTTATGCTTATAATAACCCTTACATTTGCTAAGCAATCTTTGTAAATTGTAGCTATGTATTGCTCATTACACATTCTAGCTATTGTTTCTGATTCTGTACCATTCAACACTTGAAACTTTCAATAATCAAATAACTACAAAAATGTATACTAAGTCCACAACTACATTTGCAAGATGGTGAACCACTGTGAGTAAAGCAAATGTACATATTCATTGTGCACATCAAATATCGGTCAAGATCCATTTTTGGAGGGTGGAATGGGTGATCTTAACAAAATTTTGGATTATCTCGTGAAAACATGCTAGCTTAGTCAAGTAGAGAAGCATGTGTTCCAAGAGGATGGTGTCCATGGGATTTTCCGCAAATGAGGGTGGGCATATAAAGGAGATGGGTGGGTTTCTTTGCATATTCTCCACACCATCATCCATAAATAGTGTCATTGTTGGGCTGAAGTATGGCCACTCAACATCATTAAAACATTTGAAAAAATGGGGGCTTCTTGTGACTTCTTTCAGAAGAAGTGGTTGCGGGAGTTGTTTTGGACTTGCCTTGTCCATATTGAAATACAAATGTTGTGCTTGCTTTGTCAGCTTTAAATAATCACTTCTAACCAATTGGAGTAGCTCGATCAAGTTGTCCTCCTTCATTGAGCTCCAAATGGCAATGTTAATCAAGGTAGATATTTCCTTCAAAAACTTAGCAAGGCGGCCTGGCCGCAAAATCACCCAATACCTGGCCTCTTCCAAGGGCTTCACTAGTAATGATCCCTTCTACTTTGGACACCTATGTAGAAGTACCCTACGCGAACACAATTAACTTTTGGGTTGTGGGGGAAAGTGGTACATGAGCAGCTAGAAAGGTGAGCACGCATGTATTGGTATGACAAAAAGATAGCAACATTACAATCAAATATTGTATGAGTTTGTGTAAACATGTTACCTTTGCTTTTAGAAATCTCCCATCTTCCACAAAGTAATATAGACATATGAGCTATCTATTGGAATCCAGTGCTATTGATACAAGGTCGGCACACCTCGCGCTGCAATCCAATATGGTGTCCCCTTCTTTTGTGTATGTTTGTAAAAATTAGCTCCAAAAAGCCCTACCACATTGCATGTCACCTACAATAGGTAGTATTGATGCCAAGGGATTAGGAATTTGTTAAATGCCTAGAAAACAACTCTACAATAGATTAACAACAATAGATCTCATATTGACCTCTCATTGGAGCTCCTATCGTATCTCACACCCGCTCACCTATAGTACTATCATCTTTCTTGAAATATGGAGGGATAGTTGCTCCATTTGAGCACATGTACACTAGAATATATATCACATGTATCTACATTTAGAGCATAAAATCTAATTTTAGCAGTTGCAATTAGTAAATGGAGCCACCAAGTGTGATCCACAAACGGAAACTAGTATGACCATATTGTGGCTTTAAACCTCTCACCTCTCAGCCTTTAGTGACACAAACTTAACATCTTGCTATAAACAATCTATATTATGTGTAAGGCCCAACACATGTACCATGAATCCATCCATCGACGCCCATCCTCCACAACTTGCTCGATGAGCTCCATGATGGAGTGTGTTGTGGTAATGAAAATTAACATCCATGTATCCTTGAGCATGTGATCAACTAGATGCTTACATCGACTATTGACTCCACCTCAGTATGGAAGTTCCATGGTGGAATTCTATACCCCAATCCATGAACAACACTATCATTGGGAGACAAACCACCATGATATCACATGCAATTTTCGTAGTTTCTTCGCCAACCTCAACTATTTTGTGTTAATTGACCTCCTCCAATGCCTTTGCTAAATCAGGAAAATGCATCACTTGGATGATCACTTCATAAAGCATTTCTTGTCTCGAATGGGTCGCAAAGAATAGCACACCACTACATCTTCACCATCATGAAGGTGTGGTAGGAGAAAGTGTCTTGCAAGGTGGCTTCCACATGACTATTTGTATGGCCCTATGCAAAAGGACCTCACTATTAGCAACATATTTTCCTTTCTAAACATTACTATACATAACATTCTTGAGGCATGCTTGTTTACTTATGTGTGTGGCTTGCACGCTCTCTACTATTTTAGGTTTAGAACCTTGAATTGTCTCCCCCCCCCTGCAAAAGACAAAACATTCTTATTGACATTGTAATGTGGGAGCAAGTTCAGAAGCTTTCACATAATATGACACTAAATATAAAAACCATGAGTCATGTTTGTTTATTGGTATGTGTAGTTGCCACATACTTTAGGATTGTCGGTTTGTGTTCTTGTATGCTTTCCTCCCCTACATAGGATGAAACATTGCTATTGGTATTGTAAAAGTGCAAGAAGGCTCAAAAGCTTTCACGTCATTTGATCATGACACATGAAATTTATGAGTCATGTTTCTTTACTTGTAGGTGTATATGCGATGTCCATTTCATTGCAGATTTATGCCCTTAAGTTCTTTCACCATTTGCACAATACAAAACATTGTTGCCAATACTGGAAACATGAAGAAAGTTTAAATGCTTTCATATTATGAGTTTGCTGCACAATCAAGCTTACCATCTCAGTGCTCTAGAATACACATTTGATTGGGGTGTGATATCGTGTCCCCGACTCTCCCCTTTCTGCTTTCCACTGTTGTTCCGTATTGCTGTACAATGGTATGTAAGATAAGCCTATCCATTGCAAGATTTGGACAAACCTACCCTATCCTTCTATCCATGCCAACAAGATTGACTTCCTTAGTGGTGGTTTTCACTGCAAATCAAGTCCATCGAAAACATGTTTAAATATGAACCAATACAGAATCTTTGAAACAATGTAGATGAATATGTAGTGGATGACAAACTTGCAATTTGCAACTACCTTCATACATCTATTGCTTGTGTGCATTTTTCCTTACACTGATGGGATTGTGATCTACTCTACAATGGTTTCAATGACATGGTCTACATAAACATGGCTAGGATTCATGTTTGGAAAAATATTTTCACTACAGGAATACACACGATGTCTTGGCTACAGTATTGTAAAATAACAAACTTGTGGGATGTGGAGAAACCAAATTTACTGGCGATGAGGGCCAATCTCTGCTTGGCCTTTCTTGGACAACAAATGGTGTGTGTTTGCTCTTTTGTTTTCCTTTTTTGACTATTGCAGTACCAGTATCCTTGTGTCTTCTATGTTTGTTTTATCTTTGAGTACTCTTGATATAAAGCTTTCTCATTGGAGGAAGATAGAGCATCTTCGATACACCTCCTTCATCCCATTGCTGCTTAATTTAGTAATCCTCATACATGTACTACTCATCCTCTAGGTCCACCTAGTCCTTGCATTCTCCTAGCAAAGTTTGTATAGCTTCCCTCTCCAATTGCCCATACACGAACTTGTATAAAAAAATCACTATTACATTTGTGGAATGCAATGGCAAGATAGCATCACAAACATGCTATTAAAGGAGGGTTATACGATATGCTTGTACAAAAGCCTCCATGTTGCTAACTTGGATGACTCTATATATTTGTCTAATTTGAAATCATGGAAGATGATGTAGAACATTTCTCTCAATGTTTTCTCTTTATCTCCTACGTGTACTGGAAGAACAAAGCATTATCCACTCCAATGTTATAATAGTCCTCCGAGCTTGAGAGTAGTCTCTTTCGACCATCCTATAGCATGGCCAAAAAGGTTTGTTGTTTGACCCAAATTTGAAAAGGTGCATTTCCATCTACTCAGATCAAATCTATGTCATTTAATAATAATATATCTATCCCATGATGTAATTAATATAGATAGAAAGAATAGTCTATGTTCAGGCATACCCATAAATGATAAAATTTTCATATCAGAACTCTGAATGGCCTTCAATATCCTTATATGGTCTGACTCATTTAGCTTCGTGGATGCCAATGTGTATACTCTCTTCTCATTTAGAACATCCCCAATCTTGGAGCCCTAGTACAAGAATGAGACCACTTTGCAATGGTAAAAAATTAGTATTATTTTGAATCAATGTGGTTTGAATACATATGATTGTCAAGAATTGAGAGGTAGCAACTTACTTGTACCACTTCTCTCTAAGTCTTCGATATGCAACTCTCAGTAAAAACATTGAGTTTTCTTAACAATCTTTTCATTAACTCTATAGTACGCTTTGCCCCACTTGGTTCTAAATTCAGAGTTAGAGAGCTGTGTTTGTTTTTGTTTAATTGGCCACATAGCCATATTATACTCATCTTGCACTTGGTAATTACGACAATGTTATTGCATTGAAGAAGAAGGCATTGTAGTTAAATGAATTATAAAATAAAATTGAGGAACTACCTTCCACATTATGTGGGCAAGAGCGATCAAGAGTGCCTTGTACCATGTGGGAATGGGTGTTGGTATTTTGTTTTTATTGCACCCATGCCTTCAAGCATTCTTGTATAGAAAAGGAGAAGGTAAAAGTACCTTTCAAGCATTCAATTTGGAGCGATTCTATCAATATTGAGTGGATACAGAGCATGCTCCGAAAGCCATGGATAGTTATGGCAACTTGACAACACTTCCGTATTTTGGCCATACCTTTTGCGTACGATATCAAAGCCATTCAATGAATTTTTAGTTAATACAAAGCACATTGTAGAAGTTGTGGATAGGTATGGTAGCTTGACAATATTTCTGCATTTTGGCCATAGCTTTTGCATAAGATATCAAATTGATGTGTTCCATAGCTCAAAACGAGGAATACGATGAGAGATATAGATTTGAGCAATCATAGAGTTGATTTTGTGTAGTTTTTAGTTCTTTGTTTTACACAGAACAGAATTGTTCTAATTAGGACAATAGTTTTGGACATCAACTCTCACACTCGAAAGCTCCTCATGGACTACTTGTGCATTGGGATTGCATACATATTTCCATGGAGTTGTTATCTTAAAAGGATTTAACATGTTGGTTCATGCTCACTTTATAGAGATTATATGGGCTGAAATGAATTTGTGAAGACAGTTTTCATGTATTTGGTTTCAAGTGGCTATTTTATGCTCTAAAGATAGTGGAATAATTAGGAAATCTTGCAAAAAATTCATGTGCCTTTGAAAGTACTAAAATATCATTTTTACATTAGTTTGATTGGTTTGATATTTGGATAGCCATTGGTACTACTTACTATTTTTAATATACATACATATTTTTGTCATTATAGCTTCTTCATTAATGCCAAAGAATACATTGTTTAATATTGAAAATCTGGTATATTTGATTAAATATAGTAACATTAAGCCTAAGGACATGAATACAGATGTATGAGAGAAATTGGATGAATTGGCACACTCTACTGTTATATTGATACTCTCAAAGCCCGTGTATTTTGATGTAAAAGACATAGTAGGTGCATATGGTGTATGAAAAAAGCTTGGTGACTTGTACGAAAAAGAAAGTGCAACTTTGCAAGTTTATTGGCTTTAAAAACTCATTGATATCCATATGGAGGAGGGGGTTTTGAAGTCTAATCACCTTAATGAGTTCAAAACTATTTTTAGCCAATTGATAGCTCAAAAGATTGTCTTTCATGATTCAATGAAGGGTATGTTCGTGTTAGTCACCTTACTTGAGAGTTGGGATAGTTTTAGGACAGTCATTAGTAACTTTGCACTCGTAAGTTCTCTTATGAGTGCTAATGTAAAGAGTAGTTTTCTCACTAAGGAGGCGAGCATAAAGAATAATGCAATATCAAAGAGCTCTAGTGTACTTATGGTGAGAGGAAAGCCAAATTCTAGGGGAACTCTTGTGAGAGAGGTAAATTAAGAAACAAGACACATAGCAAAAAGGATATAGAATGCTACTTTTGTAACAAGAAGGGACATATAAAAAAGAATTGCTACAAGTGAAAGAACAAGCAAAAAGGCAACAAGGTAAATGAAGATGATGGCAAAGAGAAAAGGAAGGTAAAGATTGAGGAGATTAATGCATGTGGTAGTGATGAGAACGATGTCTTATTTGTATCCTCTTTTGGTGATGCATTATTGGTTGCCATGGATAATGGTATGTCTTAAAATTGTATTATAGATTTTAGAGCATCATTTCATGTTATTTGACATAGGGAGTGGTTCTCTACTTATGATGCTACAAAAAGAGGATGCATCCGTCTTGAAAACAACTATGCATGTAACATTATTGGCATTGGGGATATACACTTGTCATTACCAAATGGTTCTTCTTTTATCTTCCAAAATGTATGTCATATTACGGACTTAACAAAGTTTTTAATCAATACAAGATAGCTTTATGATTATGGTTATAGAGTGATTTGGTGGTCATGTGTGGAAGATCTGCAAGGGATCTCTTATTGTGGCCAGAGGGCTAAAATTTGGTACTTTGTATACTTTGCGTATTTCTCCTGTTAAAGACCATGTTGCAGCTTTCAATAAGTAGCCATCTATTTCATTATGGCATCACCATTGGGGGCATATGTCAGTCACTAGAATGAAAGATTTGTGCCTTTTGTCTATCTTCCTTCTCTAAATGTTTTAAATCTTAGTTTTTGTGAGTAAACAAAAATGTCACATAAGAGAGGTAGTGGAAGTAGAATATCAGAATGTCTAGATTCTTGACAAAAAGAGTGATGTGTTGGATGCATTTCAAAATTTCTTGGAATTTGTAAAGAAGCAGTTAGGTAAGAAACTTAAGTGATTGAGGACTGATAATGGTGGAGAGTACACCTCACATGCCTTTATGAATTTTTGTGCAAGCCATGGTATCAAGAGAGAGTTGACATATTTGAGAATCTTGCTCAAATTGGTGTGGCTGAGAAGGTGAACATGACCATTTAGGAAAGGGTCCATAGTATGCTCTTTAATGCTTGTCTCACTAATGGATTTTGGGCTAAAGTTGTAAAGACAATAGTGCATTTCATCAATAGCTCTCCTAGCAAGCCATTGGATGGCAAGATAATAGAGGAGTTATGGTCGGCAAGAGACCTAGGCATGATCACTTGCGTGTTTTTGGCTATGAAGCATTTATGTATATACCTAGAGACAAGCGGGAAAGCTTGATCCTAAGTCTAAGAAATGTATTTTTGTTGGCTACAAAGAGTTAGGTGAAATGGGATTTCACTTGTGAGATCTTGAATCAAAGAAAGTGGTATGCAAACATGATGTTATCTTTAATGAGGATAAGATGCATCATCAACCTATCAAAATGGTTGAGATCTATAGAATCGTATTTTAGGAGGATGGGTAGCTAGCATATGAGGAGATTATTTGACTTATTCCACATGATATAGGGCTAGGACAATTAGTAAATGCTAAGGTGGATGTGCCATGAAATGGTGAAAAGCCTCATATTTTACATGATTGATAGATAGGACAACTAGAGGCTCTAGGTGAGCAAGTTTTACGCACATCTATGAGGGTTTCTAGACGACCAAATAGATATACTCAATCTCTAGACTATGCCATAGTTAGGGATTGTGGTGAGCCGACCAACTCCCATGTACACCCTTTGCTAAAAAGACCAACTCCCATGTAGCATTCTTTTCCAAAGAATCCATGTTTGACTACACATCCCTCCTCCACTTATAACTTCCATCCCATGCATGTTTACCCTTAGCTAAACATCTATGTCCACAACAGACATGCAAGAATCATGCACATAAAGATCCTAATTGCATACACATTAAGTTCCCACTCTATAATTTGCATGACATTTATAGATTCTCACTTAGAAGGAGGTTTTTACAACAAACCATACTAGCCACTTTCTTCATGGCCTCTTTGACAACCAATTTAGGCCTATCCTTAATGGCATGATATTTATCCTTACAATATCATCAAAATATTTTATTCTCAAAATTTCCCTCATTCTTATCAATTTTTTTTTGTTTAAATAGCATTTAAAGATTTCCACTTACTTTATCTTTTTAACTAGTCACAAAAACTTGGTCTACAACATGCATAATGAACCTTTTTTTAAATAGATTATTATTCTTACAGTTTAAAAAATTCAACTCATCAAATGACAAAGCATTAAAATTACTTTTCATCATCATAATAAAAAAGAGTAGATGCAAAACTTTGATAAGAATCAAGAAGATTATTTAGAATATTCAAAATAAGTGAACTATCTAGCGAATTCTCATTTGTAACAATCAATTCCTCATTAAGTTATTTGACATTTGTTTAAAAACTATCCATGAAATCATCTTCATCCATATATTCACTCTCTAATTGCTTATGAATCATTCATTGCAATATGCACTTGGCTCTTCACAATCCTCTAATCTTCTTCTATTGGATATCTTGATTCTTTTACTTACAACTCAAACCCTAAGCTCCATCCTATCTAGTTCACACAAGGCATATGTAGCATTATCATAAACCTACACCACAATGTACGGTCCAAATCACCTCTTGGATACTTTTCTTAGTGTGATGTGCTAATTATCCAAATATGTGTCAGGACCCTAGGTCTCGGACCTTGCGCCAATTGTGGTAGGTTCGGCCACGATGCTATGCACTGCAGACTGCAGAGAGGAGATTCCCATACTCACAACCTTACAACTAGCCTTACTTAGGGAATAGGCCACTAAATGTCTTTGGGAGGGGATCCCCATTGTCAAGAATCGCGTGGTGGGGAGACTTGCTTGAGCTGCTGCACCAAACACACACTGTATACACAAGAGGAAGCTCACTCAAGAACACAAGAAGAGAGATGGAGGCCAAAATGTTTTCTTGCTGGTTTTTTCTTCTTCTTCCATACACTATACAATGTACAGAAAGTATAGATAAGATACAACATAAAGGAAAGTGGCCTACTAAGTCAAACAGTGCATAACCGACTACACTAATCGACTGGTGCTATGTCTTTGCCAGCTGTAGGTAGGCGTAACAAACTAAATATAATAAGTGATAAGTCAATGGCCATGTGAGTATCATAATGACCACCAACGTGCTAAGTGTAGACGTGCGGAGCCATCTAGCCGGGCGGTCCATCATCAATGTCCACGTGTGTTGAGCTTGCCATCTCAACACTCCCCCTCAAGCTCAACTCTATCTCTGCAACTCCAAGTAAGCTTCGAAACTTTCGAAGCTTCTCTGCACCCAATGCCTTTGTGAAAATGTTAGCTATCTGATCTTGTGTGCTGACATATAACCAAGTCAATCTCTCCTGCAAGTACCTTCTCTCTCACAAAGTGGTAGTGCACCTCAATGTGTTTTGTCCTAGCATGGAACACTGGATTCCTAGCTAGCTGTATGCTGCTCATGTTGTCACAATGAATGACAACTGGACCATCTCCCTGCACCTCCAAATCACCTAATAACTTTTGCAGCCATACCACCTCACATGCTGCCATAGCAGCACCTCTATACTCAGCCTCTGTACTTGATAAAGCAACTGTAGATTTCTCTTTGCTGCTCCATGTAACTGCTACACTACCAAGGGAAAAAATAAATCCACTTGTAGATCTTCTGTCTAACATGCTACCAGCCTAATTGTACATCCTCACCTACCTCATAGAAAAGTCCATAATGTAAAGTGGACTTCACATATCTCAATATGCGTCTAATTGCATCAAAATGAGGCTTTCTAGGCATCTGTATAAACTGACTGAGAAGGCCAACAACATAGCTCAAGTCTGGCCTTGTGATAGTCATGTAAATCAAACTCCCTACTATCCTCCTAAACATAGTAGGGTCTTCTATCTCATCCCCAACATCAGCACTCAACTTCACATTTTGCTCCAATGGTACTGAAAGAGGCTTACATGCTATCATACCATACTTGGATAACATATCCAAGCCATACTGCCTTTGGGACAGCCATATACCATCATCGCATCTAATCATCTCAATACCAAGAAAGTATCTCAGCTCACCCAAATCTTTCATCTCATACTTCTTCTTCAAGAAGTCCTTAACTTCAGCAATCCCATTGTCACTGTCACCTATAATAATCAAGTCATCCACATAGATGACTATGATGACCAAACTTGCATCTCCCTTTCTCACATAAAGTGAGTGATCAGCATCAGAAATACAAAATCCAATATTGACAAGATACTCTCTAATCTTGTCAGACCATGCTCTAGGTGTTTGCTTCAGCCCTAGAGTGCCTTCTTTAACCTGCACACATATGTGGGATGCTCTAAATCCTCATAACCTGTTGGCTGCTCCATATACACTTCTTCTTGCAATTCACCATGCAAGAAGGCATTCTTAACATCCATTTTCTGCAAACTCTAACCTTTGGCTACTACCAAGGCAATCACACATCTAACCATTGCCATCCTAGCAACTGGACTGAATGTCTCTTCATAATCTATGCCATATGTTTGCGCATAGCCTTTTGCAACCAGCCTAGCTTTATACCTGCTAACTGAACCATCTGCATTATGCTTGACTTTGTAAACCCGCTTATAACCAATTGCTTTCTTACCCTTAGGTAAGGGTACCAAATCCCAAGTCTTATTGGCTTCTAATGCAGCCATCTCCTCATCCATTGCTGCATCCCAATGAGCATGACCAACAGTATCCTCAAAACAAGTGGGCTCAACATCCTCAACTAGTTTCACCATATAAGCATGATGGTGAGCTGCATAAAATTCAAAACCAAATCTTTTAACAGGGTATCTGACCCTGCTAGATCTGCGTACCACTGGATCACTCAATGGAGCCTTTACATTACTATGAGCTCTCTATACATCTGGTGTCCTGACTGAAGGAATACCAAGCTCATCATCCAAGCTCTCCGAACCACTAGAATCTCCATCCAATCCCAAATGACTGGTAGATGCATCATTACCATCCAGAACTTTCTTCTTTCCTTTGTCCTTCCCTACAACACTTATAGATCCACCTGAAGACGTGGGGCTACTCCTTAGTCTCCCAGACCAAGGGCTCACTGTAGGTGTAGTACCAGATGATGTTTCTGGTCCACTAAGACTCCGTGATTCTTCTTTATCTTTCTGCACATAGCTATCCTCATCATTATCATCATCCGAAACATCACCAGTAGGTGTATACCAACTTCCCATCTCATCAAAGATAACATCCCTACTCACTCTGAACTCACCTGTGATAGGGTTATAACAGTAATACCCTTTCTGCTCTAAAGAGTATCCAGTAAAAACACATTTTTCTGCCTTGGGATCAAGCTTCTTCCGTAGCTCATCTGGCACATGAACGTATGCAACACAGCCAAATACCTTCAAGTATGATACATCAGGCTTCTTGCCGGCAAAGCATTCTTCAGGAGTCATCCCATGAACTGCAACTGTGGGAGTTATGTTCATAATGTAAATAGCAGTATGAACAGCCTCAGACCAAAAATGTTTGGGCATATTCTTTTCAGCCATTAATGCCCGTGCAACTGCTGCAATATGCCTGTTTTTTCTTTCTGCAACACCATTTTGCTGTGGGGTATACCTGCAAGTAAATTGCCTCTTTATCCCATGAGTCCTCAAGAAGCCACTGAACTCATTAGAGAGGTACTCTCCTCCTCCATCTGATCTCAAGCACTTTACTTTTAAGCATGTTTCTATTTCAACAGCTGCCTTAAAAGATTTGAAGTGCTCAAACACATCACTTTTTTCCTTCATGAAGTATACCCATAACTTTCTTGAACAGTCATCAATAAATGTGACAAAGTATTTGCTGCCACCAAGAGATACATTCTGTGTAGGCCCCCAAACATCTGTATATGCACTACATCAAGTATTTTTTTTCTCACTTCTCTATCATGGTTGTCTTGCCTGCTTACCAAACTGGCATGCTTCACAGACTTTATGCAATTCTGCAACTCTAAAAGAAGGCAATCCTGTAACCAATCCTCTGGATTGCATTAATTTCAGCCTTTGCACATTTGCATGTCCAATACGTTTATGCCAATATCTGCAACTACTTTTCCTTTAGCATACATAGCAGCATCCATTGCAGGAATTCCAGCATCAAAAGTGAACATTCGGTCAACTCTACTTCCTTTTGTGACCAACGTGCACTTATCATTAAAGTCTTTCTACAAAACAACCTTTTGTATTGAATCGGACATGCAATCCCTACTGTACCATTTGGCCAATAGACACTAGATTCTTTGTAATTGATGGCACATGTAATACATCTGTCAGACTCTTTGTCTGGCCATCATACAAGGATAAGGGAACCTTTCCAATGTGTGAAATTGGGCGGCATGAATCATCACCCATTTGCACATAACCTGGATTTTGTAAGTCCTGCATCTCTCCAAACCATTCAACATGATTGGTCATATGATTAGATGCACCTAAATCGACATACCATACATCATCATGTGTCCCCTTCCTATAACTGCATTCATCATATGCTGCATAACAAACAAATGCTCATTTTTGTCTTCATTCTGTCGTGAAGACGATGCATAGTTTCCTTGCTGCAATTTACCACTACGAATATCATCCTTCTTTGTATAGCAATGGGTTGCAATATGGCCTGTTTTGCTACAATAATGGCAAACAATAGCAGAATTTCCATAACCTCTATTCTGGCATCCACCTCTTCCTCTAGAGCTCCCCCTGCCTCTAAAGTTTCCTCTGCCTCTAGGAACCTGCATTTCACCAAACTATTGATTGAACCTATTTTACTGGTTATCGCCAGCATGTCCCATACCACGGCCTCTTGAAGAGGATCTACCACGTCCCCTTCCTGAACTCAAGTAAAATGCTTGGACCTGTTCACCATTTCTTTTGGACGAATCACCCTACATATTGATCTTTTCAGTAATCATGAGAGAGATCACCTCATTAAAATTTGGAAATGGCTTCCATACATATATTGAAGTAACAAATGATTTCCATGCCTTCTCATTGTTAAGGCCACTCAGAGTGGATGAAACCAAATCATCCTCATCCGACATTGCATCAATCGCTGCTAAAGCATATGCAATGCTCCTCACCTTCAACACATACTCATTGACAGACATTTTTCCTTTCTTCAAGGCATTCAACTCTTGCTTGAGTTGAATCTTTCGTGCCTTTGTATTTGAAAACATGCTCTCAAAAATTGTCCAAGTTGCATGTGAAGTTTCTGCATTCCTGATATGTCCTAGCATAGTATTATCAATAACTGCAGATAGCCAGTACGTCACCTTTTTGTCTTTCGCATTCCACTCTTTCCATGCTTTTAACTCATTTGCAGTTGGAGGGATACCCAGCTCTGGCTCCTTTTCTTCACCTGAAATAAATTCATAAAGGCCCTTTCCTATGAGGAAGTTCATAACATGGAACTTCCATGAAGGGTAGTTGTTCTTGTCGAGCTTCTCAATAATGGTATTTCCACTGTTCTCTACCATTATCACAAACAAGGATATAACACAGCAAGCTACTCTTCTGCAATCTTCCACAATACGTGCACAGCAATACACCAAGCAATCTTTTTCATTGATTGCTCAATAGTACATGTAATCTGCAACTTGTTTGCAGATAAACCTTATGTTTGCTTCCTGCAAACACCTTAAAAATTACAGATTCGCAATCTATAACCTGCGCACCCACTTTCGGTCAATACAGTTGAAATCACAGTGTACCCTGAAAATGCTGTCCGCAACCTTGCGGCTCTAAAACGGGGCCTGAAAGGGCCTCAGACGCCCAAAATAACTGCGGGAAAGCCCTAAAGGGTCAATCTGTAGAATATACAATGATCTACTTGCACAACAAATCTCACAGCAATCTGAGATTTTTGCTCGACCTTGCTTCCAGTGCCTCCACAGGCACTATCCAAGAGAGAGAGAGGAAGAATGGGAGAGCTTCTTACCCATTGCTTGCTTGCTCGAACCTTGCTTCTTCTCCTTCACTTCAGCCTTTGAAATCAGCCTCTCTCAGTGGCGCGGCTCTGATACCATGTCAAGAATCGCATGGTGGGGAGACTTGCTTGAGCTGCTGCACTAAACACACACTATATACACAAGAGGAAGCTCACTCAAGAACACAAGAAGAGAGATGGAGGCCAAAACGTTTTCTTGCTGGTTTTTTCTTCTTCTTCCACACACTATACAATGTACACAAAGTATAGATAAGATACAACATAAAGGAAAGTGGCCTACTAAGTCAAACAGTGCATAACCGACTATACTAATCGACTGTGCTATGTCTTTGCCAGCTATAGGTAGGTGTAACAAACTAAATATAATAAGTGATAAGTCAGTGGCCATGTGAGTATCATAATGACCACCAATGTGCTAAGTGTAGACGTGCGGACCCATCTAGCCAGGCGGTCCATCATCAATGTCCACACGTGTTGAGCTTGCCATCTCAACACCCATTGGCTCTCTTGGCACCTAATGACACTAAACCAGCCATTCCTAGGATGGAGATAAATCCCATAGGCATACCCGGCCACCTAGACCTTTTGTAACCCATCCATCGAGCGACACTTCAATCCACTATGTGGAGGAGCCGAATGATGATGAGCCCTATGTGAACCCTTACATCTCGTATGACGAAGAGGGCAATCCAATTCTCATGGATTATCAACTAGTACTGGTGATGGTGCTAGGTATAGGTAGAGGCAGATGCTTAGGAGGGCAGACCCAAGAGAGGTTGATTGGAATGGGTGTGTGAGAAAGATGATTGACCAATCAACCAAGGCACTGGCCCTTGAAAGTAGATTGGCAAGTGGAGAATCCTTGACATCAAAAGGTGGAGTTGAAAGAAAGAAACCATCATTGAAAGCCTTGTTCATTGGGTATGGGGGAGTTTTGATAGCTCTTATCCAAGAGGCAGTGAAAGAGATGCAGAATGATGAAGAAGAAGGAGTCGATGAGACACCATAAAGGTTACCTCCCCATCGTGAATGAGAGAAATCCAATGAAAGGACAATAAGTGATGAAGAGGAGGAAAAGGAAACACAATCTAGCCATGAAAGGGCTAAGAAAGAAAATAAAAAGATTGCACAAGAGAAGTAATAAGAAGAAAGCAGGAAAAAGGAGAAGGCAATCCCAAGGGAGAATCATTACTAACCAATTTTCATGTTTTATCAAATTTTGACTGGGTTGGTTGTTATGATACTCATGTATCCACAATGTAGTAATATGCTCTAAAATCCTTAGTACTTTAATATATAATGAAGAATACCAATTTTACTGCTCATGTATATCATGATGGAGCAATAAGCTCTAGAATTCTTACTTTAATATCTATTTAGGAATACCAATTTCAGTATTTAATGTAGTCCATTATTGATATCAAATACTCCTTTCCCATCTTAGCATTTTTATATCACTTATATCACAAGCTCTCCATGATCTTTCCTTGTCTTGTCCACCCCACCATTTATCACTATAGACATCTCACAAAAACTAGAGCACCCAATGGCAATCTTACATAGCATGTAGACTTTCCAAGAGTGCAACCTTCAAGTCTACCTTCAATTACTCTAGTAGCCTCTAAACATAGCAAACATTTGTATCCCATGTGGTAACCCCAACCACCAACAATGCAAATCTTCATGATGACTTGGTTCTCCCCATTCTCACTTGCAACCCAATATAATGATTTGATTCTAGTAAAAGAAGAATGGAAACTTGAAGCAACAACCCTTGCCTTTGAATAAACAAGCATGAAAATGTGCATATTTTAGCATCTCCAACAAGATATAGCACAATAGCCATACTTTTTAAATTCTAGATATGCCCCATAACTTCAACTTGATCACTCATCAATGGTGTGACCTTTAGATCATGTCTTACACAAAAGTGCATCCAACTATGATGCTTTTTGGGCTCCTTTAATTGAACAATGTGCTAAACAAGGACTTGTAAAAAATCATGTGACAAAGAAAGAGCAAGCCCAATCTGCCAAATTGCACTCTCCATTAGGTCTGCTTTTATCCATTGAGTGCTTGCTTGTCAATATCTCTAAAGCATAAATGATCAAGGTAGACAAGTTAGATAGTTTTGCCATGTAGCAAGTAAGATTTTTGTGCCAGTTTTTTATTTGTGTTGTTGTTTTATTTTAGTCAGCCCGTTTTATGCGTCAGTTAAACTAGTCAGGGACCTGGTCACATTATTGTATTATTTTTTGCCTATTTTGATAGTCCTGCCCTCTAGTCACCCACACTTTAGTGTTCATGGAGGCTGAGAGAGATCTCCAGCTAGGCATAGTCACATAGCCCTTCATACTACCTTTAGTATTCAACTATAACCTTCAACATTCTATTGTCTCTTTCTCTCTCTCTTCTTTTAGTGTTCACTTATTCCTTTTAGTCCAGTCGTATGCTTTTGCATTTGCTGCACTCTCACGTGTTATGAGAGCAACATTGAAGGGATGATTGATTGTGGATAGATGGGTGAGTAGGATGGCTACCATTGACACAAGACTAAAGCTAGTAGAGATGCATGTGAAAGTAAGCAATTTTACCATTTTTGTGAAGGAAGACTGTGTTTTAGCATTTTGTAGTAGATTTCAAATATTAATCACTTTTGGTAGTTAAAACAAGTTTAGGATGAGTGGAGAAAACCCTAGTAGACTGCATTTCAGAGTCAAAGGGGTTTGCCCATTTTCTTGTGCAAGTCACTCAAGCAACAATGTCTTCCAAAATTGACATGGAGCTCCATCCTATCATATACCGTAAGGTCCTAGTGCTACCCACCCTTCCATAGGATAAAAGCTAGATGGGAAAGACTATTGCATTTAGGGATGATGATGCTTGCCATTTTGGGGTCTTATGATTTGGCTGAGCTTGTGACCAAGGCCATTGACCATCTAAGAACCCATGATCCTTCCAAACTTTCTTCTTCAAAGAAAGTAGAGTTGACAAAGGTATAGGCCCACTTGGACAAGCTAAATTCTTGCATTTGCTTCTTCTTGTTTCTCTTGCACACCAATTGTGATTGCTCACATCAGGCATCCAACCAATGCTTAGGAGATCTAGCTAGAGTTAGATTAGCTCTACAATAGGATGATTGTCATGAAAAGGGTTTCTTTGGAGGTGTAGATGCAGATTTTGAATCTAAGCAAGTCCACTATCATGCATGATCATGTGAAGAAGCTTCAACAATACAAATGTGGGTTTACAATGCATGCAAGGTGATCACTTATGAGAACATGGTGATTACGTTTTTGTCTTTGTTGCACCCTAGATTCATGGGCATGGCGATGCTCACACTTTAGAGGTTCTTTATGTTCCAAGCTTGGGCTATTGTCTTCTTTCAGGGAGTGTGGACTTGGCCTCACATGTTTGACAAGGATTCTTTTTGCATTCTTGACGGAAAGACTAGATAAGTGCTTTGCCAAGGGTGTGAAGAGAATGGTGTTTATAAGATGCACAATTCTTCTACCCTTCTCTTCTCCTCTCTTCCCAATCTCGAATCAAGTTGTGGCATTCTTGATTCAACCGCCTCAATTACGAGTACCTTGGAAGGCAACTCATGACCACCTTATGCATGGATTGCCCAATGTTAGGGTGAGCCATCAGTTGTGTGTATCTTGCATTTGAGGTAAATAGAATAGAGATGTGATTTTCAACAAGGCTTCAAGACAAGCAAAGGAGCCCTTCGAGCTAGTTTCTACAAATTTGTGTGGACCTATGTGGGGAATTCCTTTTAAGGGGAGTCATTACTTTGTGTTGATAATTACAACACAATGACATGGGTTTATTTTTTGGCATTGTAATTAGAAGCTTATCCTCACTTTAAGGATTGGCTCATCTTCCAGGAGAACGTTTCAAGATGGAAGCTTAAGACAATGAGATTGATAAGGGTAGAGAGTTTATCTCCAATGAATTAGCTTAGTTCTATGCGAATCAAGGGATTCATCAGGAGTATGCCAATGCCAATACTCCTCAAGAGAATGGCATATTGGAGCAAAAGAACAATAATGTGATTGAGATGGCCAAAGCATTGGTAGCACCTTAGTATCTATGGGTTGAAGCAAAGGCCATCATAATTCATATCCTAAATTGGTTAGACACATCCACCTTTGGTGGTATGACTACTTTTGAATGCATATTTTGGTCTAAAATTTTTTCCTTATTTCATTGTATTTGGGTGTGATGCATATATTTACATCCCAAAGAAGAAAAGGGATAAGTTCAAGATGACTTCCAAAAATATAGGTACTTATTGACTATAACTCTCAATCATTGAGGTATAGGATTTATGATCCCATCTCACAAGATGTCTATACGAGCTACGATGTATGGTTCATTGAGTTTCTAGCTACAAAGGGAAGTTAGGAGCATTCTATCATTGGATATCCAAGTGATATAGTTGGGCACCTAAGCCAATGCATGTGGAGTCTATACCTCTTGAGGTTCCACCTATAGATGCAAAGATTTCTTCTCCATAGGATTTTCTACTAATGGATGTTTGACAGTCGTTGCCAAAGGCAAAGAAAAAAGGGGAGTATAAGCCTTCTCCTTTTTGGGCTTGCAATATACTCCATGATGCAAGGATTGAGGGGCTTCCCAAGGAATGGCAACTAGAAGATGGCCCATAGCAATCTCAAAGAAACTAGTGATACTCCACTGAGCTTGTTTATAGTAACTATTGTTTGATGACGTATGCCATGCAGGATAGCAAGTTGATATTAGTGAAGGAGACTTCATAATGTGATAATTGGTGAAAGGCCATGGAGTAGAAGTTGGAATGCATTGATTAGAATGGAACTTAGTACCTTTTGCCTTGGCCTTGCTCATTGAGAGGTGATTCGAGTCAAGTGAGTCTTTAAGACTTAGCATCTTAGTATGACACACTCATAAGCGCAAGGCATAGTTATTCGCTAAAGGCTTTGCACAATGGCCAAGGGTTGACTTTCATAATACTTTTCCCCCCACAATTTTGTATGGCCACTATTCGGATAGTACTTATGCTAGCTAGCCATAGGAGAGGCATGATTTGTCAATTGGATGTCAAGTCCATGTTCTTGAATGGCGGCTTAAAGGAGGAGATGTATAGAGAATCCTCCTAGCTTTTCTACCTAAAATGGTAATGTATACGTATTAATGAAGACCTCTATAGCCTCACATGGGCACCTCGTTCTTTGAATGAGAAGATAGACTCATTCCTTTCCAATCCAAATTTGTATGTCTACAAATCAACTGGAGGGCACAGTGTGTTTATGCTTTATGTGAATGATATCATTCTAAAAAGTGACCATGCCTAGATTGTCAAGCAAACTAAGGAAACACTCCATGAGAAGTTTGAGATGACATATATGGGGCTTCTTCATTTTTCCTTAGGTCATGAGGTTGGTAGTTTGAGGGGGATTTCTCTCTCCCAATAATGGTATGTGCAAGAGCTCTTGACCACCTTTGAGATGTAGGAGAGTTGGACCATTTCTACTCCCATGGATCCAAATTGGAAGGCTAGGACTCATATAGATTCATTTCCCTAAGCTCATACAGATTCACGAGTGGCAATTGGTTCCTACTATAGATAGTTGGTTGGGTTGTTGATTTGGCTTCTAAATACTAGGATGGATTTATGCTTTCCGGTTGGGTTGCTTGCAAGTGTTAAAGTTGAGAGAGAGATAGACATAGTGGCAGAAACTTAGAGAGCAGTATACTCTCTTCTTCACTTCATTATTAATCACACTCTCAAAGTCAAAGTACAACTCAACTAGGTTTAAAGTGAGCATGCACTCTAGTGACTTATTTATGAAGCACACACTAGTGATAGCTAAGAACCCAACTATCATGTTGGGGTTCGAATAAGGTAAGATGGATTGAGCTTGCATAACTGTCAAAACTCTCCCTCAAGCTCAAGTCACTTCTTGTATCCCAAGCAACGATCTAAAATCAACGAACATATATTTACCAAGTGATTTAGTAAAGATGTACTTGGTCTTCAGTATTCACATGAATGAGGTCTATCCTACCTCCAAGCACCATTTCCTTAATGAAATGGTAATATACCTCTATGTGCTTTGACCTGGCATGATAAACTGGATTGCTTGCCACCAGGAGCACACTCATCATGTTATCACAACAGATCCTAACTAGTTTATCCACATAAATCCCCAAGTCATCCATCAACTTAATTAGCCAAGAAGCCTCACACACAACCAATGTTGCACCCCTATATTCTGCTTCTATACTTGAGAGAGCCATAGTAGTAGGTTGTTTCTTACTAATCCAACTGACCATGCTACTTCCAAGACCAAAAATGCATATCCATTAGTTGATCTTCTATCATACACATAGCCAGCCCAATCTGCATCACTATAATCTGTAAGCTCAACAGGCTTACCATGCTCATTGAAGAGCCCATAAGGCAATGTACCCTTCACCAATTTCAAGATCCTTCTCACAACATCTAGGTGAGGTTTCATTGGCTACATCATAAACTGGTTGATCAACCCAACTACATAACTCAAGTCTAGTAGCGATAATAAGATAGATCAGACTGCCAACCATCTATCTATACATAGTCATGTTCTTTATCACATTTCCTATATCAATAGTGATCTTTACTTTCTACTTCAGTGGTGTCTCCATGGGTTTGCATTCGAGTATGCCATACTTCTCCAACATATTCTATGCATATTGTTTTTGTAACATTCAGATCCAATGCAATGCATGCATAATTTCAATCCCTAAATTAGCTCTCCCAAGTTTGTAATCTCAAATTCTTTCTACAACATGGCTTTTATGTCATCAATGCCTTGCATGCCATCACCTGTGATCACCAAAGCATCTATATAGATTACCAAAATCACATATCTTGCCTTTGTTTTCTTGGTAAATAAATTGTGATAAGCTTTTCCCATTTGAAATACAAGTGTTTGCAAGTAGGAATTGATCCTTGCATTCCATACCTGTGGGGCTTGCTTCAAGCCATACAATGATTTCTTCAATCTACATACATATGACGGATAGTCAGGATGCACATAGCCCTCTGGCTTATCTATATAAATCTCTTCCACCAAATCACCATTCAGGAATGCATTTTTAACATCTATTTGATAAAGATTCCAGCCTTTGGATGTAGCCAATGCAATAATAGCCTATATAGTTGCCATCTTAGCAATCAGGCTAAAGGTTTACTCATAATCTAGCCCATACTACTGAACATATTCTTTCAATACTAATCTAATAAAGATTCTAGGCTTTGGATGCTGCCAATGCAATAACAGTCTGTACAATTGCCATCTTAGCAATCGAATTAAAGGTTTCCTCATAATCCAACCCCTATTTTTGGGCATATCCTTTCACTACTATCAATTTGGTTTTGTACCTCTTTAGTGAGCCATTTGACTTACCCACTTGCATGCAATAAGAAAATTTCCCTCAAACAGCTCAACCAAATCACAAGTTCTATTTTTTAGCAAAGCCTCATGTTCATCATCCATAATATTGCACTAGTTCTCATCCTTAACTGCTTCTACAAAAGATGTAGGCTCTTTGAATTTTTACACTTGTATCATGTATGCATAGTGTCTCACTAAGTATCCATTATAGGTAAGCCTATCCACATGTTTCCTTTCTCTTTGCAATCTCTGCAACAATTGAGGTGAACTAGATTTTGCTCTCTCATGAGGCGGTATATATCTCTACTTAACTCTTGGTGTAACCACTGCAAGTATGCCAAACTTGCTATCCAAACTCCAGTAGAATCATATCATGAAATCAATGAACCTGTAACATCATCAAAAACTGTCTCTTTTCCTTTATCTCTCCTCCCTCACTAACATATCCATGTTAGTGGATGGACCCATGGCTCCGTAGCTTTCCTGTCCAAGGCCTTACACTGCTAGATGCATCTTGAGTAGGTCCACTGGTAGAAATAGTGTCTTGCTATCCATTTTCAGCATTTGTGCCTTGTGAAGGGTCATCATTGTTGAGATATTGGCAATCACACTGAGCTTAGCCTCTTTGTATGGAGCGGTGTGGGCTCAGGATGCACAATCCCATATGCACAGTGGTGGAAAGTGCAACCTAGTCTATTCCTATAAAGCATTGTACTTGCTCTCATTTTGAATACAATGTCATAGTACTTGTGTACTTCCAAAAAAGTGTCTCTATCATTGTCAATACATGACTTTGTTTATGAGTCCAAGATTCCATCTTGGAACCTAATTCACTTGTGTGACATCTAGTCTTGATGTCTATTACCTCATGAGCTCACTCTTCCTCTTTCAACCTCCATAGCCATGCACTAGATCTGACATTTTTTACATGGTATCGGATCATGACCTAAGCTCAACTCAACTCTTCTCTTTACTCTCTCAATCTCTCTCAACCTCAATTCAACTCAGTGGTAGCTCAAACCTTCATCTTTAACCTCATCTTCAACTTCCACCTTGTGGTAGCCATATCTAGCCTATATCTACCTTGCTTGGAGCTTTCGTATCTCACTGTACATGAAATATTTCTCACTGCTTCCTTTTAGAGATTTTTTTTTTTGCTTTCAAATCTTCTTTGTGACACTTCTGTTTGTTGACATTGGTGGAGCATATGCCTAGCATTGCTGAAAAACGTGATCACTGCCCTGTTTGCCCCTAGGCTTGGTCATACTAACAAATCTCCTTCTGTGCACACCGTGATGTTGAGCATGATTATAGGAAAATGAAATCCCATCACCTAAGGTACCCTTAGCTCAAATTTTGTCCCAAATGGTTCACTGTGTGAGCCACACATAGAGAAAAACCAGGCCCATGTCCTCCTGCAAACCCTAAAACTCCATTGCCAACTTACTTGAAACTTCAACTTTTCTTCATTTTCTCTCTCCTGGCACTCAAACCAAACCTCTGCCACTTTGATCCACTGAGAATTCAAGTTTCTAGCAAGATTTCAGTATCCAACAAGCAAGCCTTGGAAAGCTTTTGAAGATTTTAAGCTTTCAGTAAAGTACAAGCATCAAGCATAATGAAATTTTATCCTACCATTGCTTGTGTTTTTCAACACATTGCAAGTCAACTTGGTTATTGATCAACCTCAATCAAGTGAAGCCATTTTGAAGCTATTTCCAGCAAGCATTTCCCATCAAATTAGCAAGGAGGGGAGAAATCCAAGCATCAAAGCATCAAACTCAAGTGCCAAAAAGCATAGTATCTATTGATACTTATTAAGTGTTATTTGAAACTACATTCCTTGTGTCTCTTGACACAATTAAATCTTTTGCTGCTCAAATTTGAGAATTTTGGTGTTGATTTGCTGCTCTGGTATGGGCAAAGACTCTCCAATTGTTTGGTTCAAAGGGGTCGGGTTCCACACTTGGCAAACCCACATCAAGCTCATTATGATGAAGAAGGGTCTTTAGGCCATTACCAGTGGTAAGGAGAAGAAGCCTCATGATGCAGACCTTGCAGTTGGCAAAAGAATGATGACAAGGCACATGTCATCATTAAGCTGGAATTGGATGATGCCTACATCCACCATGTGGATACCTGTGAAACCTCTAATGATACATGGAAGAGATTAGATACTTTGTTTGGTGCACAATCAAAGTCATCTAAGTATGGATTACTCATTGAATTTTTCACGCTAGATATGAAATCAAACACATCTCTTGCAACTCACTTAAACTACATGGAAAGTCTCTTAACTCAACTTGTAGGAATTGATCTCAAGATGGATGAAGATATTCGTATTGGTGTGTTGTTAAAAAGCTAGCCTCCTAACTATAATAATGTGTCAACTACATTGATCAACATGCCTAGTTCTAAACTAGTTGACATCAAGGCCTCCCTGCTAGAAGAAGAAAAGAAGGTAAAATCCAAAGAAGAACTAAGCACCTCTAAAGATGAACAAATGTTATATGTAGGTACTAGGTACAAGGGCAAGAAAGATCAACTGGTATGTGACTTCTACAAAAGGATAGGGCACACTGAGAAATTTTGTCATGCCAAGAAGAGGTCCCAAAAGGCCTATCTAGTTGCTGTTAAAGAAGAAGAAGACCATGGAGCAAAAGAATAAAAAGAAGAAGACCACCAGGAGAAGGATAAGCCTCATTAGTCCTTCTATTCTGATAGACTTTTTTAGCCTTGTATTGCCTAGCCCTAATGCTTCTGACATAAGCTTGTAAACTCCTCATGTAACATTGTACTACAGCCTCTATACACTTTGTGAGGCCGTTGTTACAATCTTTGGATGTCCACTACATCTTTAGTGCCCACATTTAGCCTTTTCTATGACAGTCTTTGGTGTTTACCATGTTTGTGGTATGCCTACACTTTTCAGGTGGTTGCTCACTAAAGCCTCTACACACTTTGTACTTCTTTGGTTGTGATTGACGAGGGGTGTTGAGATATTGGCAATCACACTAAGCTTAGCCTCTTTGTATGGAGCAGTGTGGGCTCAGGATGCAGAATCCCATATACATAGTGATGGAAAGTGCAGCCTAGTCTATTCCTATAAAGCATTGTACTTGCTCTCATTTTGAATACAATGTCATAGTATTTGTGTACTTCTAGCAAAGTGTCTGTGTCATTGTCAACACACAAGACTATGTTTACGAGTCCAAGCTTCCATCTTGGAACATAATTCACTTGTGTGACATTTGGTCTTGATGTCTATTACCTCACGAGCTCACTCTTCCTCTTTCAACCTCCATGGCCATGCTCTAGATCCAACATTTTTTACAATCATGTATGGTAACTTGCTTAGCACCATACCAAGATGCTCACTCATCAAACGCCACATCATGGCTAAGAAAAATCTCACATGTACTGAGAGCATAGTACTTGTATGCCTTCCTTTCCTATGAGTATCCAATGAAAACACACTTCAATACTTTAGGGTCAAGTTTCTTCCATTTGTCATTTGGAACATGAACATAGGCAATACTACCAAATTCTTTCAAATATCGGATGTCAGGCTTGTAGCCATAGAGCTACTTATAAGGTGTCTTTTTGTGTAGTTCTATTGTTGGTGTCCTATTCATGAGATAGACAACCATAAGTATTGCTTTAGCCCAATAAGACAAAGACATGTTCTTCTCATTTAACATGGCCCTGGCTGCCTCCATAATCACCTTGTTCTTTCTTTCTAGCCACTCCATTCTGGTGAGTATAGCTGCAAGTCAACTACCTCCTGATCCCATGCTTTGCTAAGTATATGTCAAACTCCTTTGACACATACTCTCCACCACCATCAAACCATAAGCATGAGACATAATAGTTAAGCTCTTTTTTTGCATGAGCTTTAAAATCCATGAAGTTGTCCAAAACGTCATCCTTATGCTTTAGGATGTACACCCATGTGTGTGTACTTGTTATAGTCATTCACAAAAGTCACATAGTATCTAGACCCACCAAGTGATACATTATGAGCGGATCCCTAGATATCTGAGTGTACAAGCTATAAAGTCCTGTTGCTATTCCATGTATTCATGACAAATGGAAACTAGCTTGTTTCCCAAACTAACATGCTGAGGATACATGTCCCAAATCAGTATATTTAAACCTTGGTAGCCCTACAACAAGCTCCTTATGCTACATAGTTTTTAGCTTTTGTACATTTATATGTCCAATCCATTTATGCCATATATCAATGTCTCAAATACTTGCCCTATCACGAGCAAACACAACATCATTCAAGTCAGGGATGTTTGCATCTAGTGTAAGTATCCTACCATGTTTCTGGCCTTTACCAACCAACTTACATCCTCTACGATACTCCTCTATGAAGCAGCCATCTCTATTAAATTATACTTGCAGGTTCTGCTCAACCATCTGACCAACAGATAATAGATTCTTGGTGATTGATGGAACATGCAAGACATCATGCATTTTTTCCTTCTATTAGGTATAATGAAAGGAACAATCCATGTGTGTGCTATATCATGTTGATAATCATCTCTAGTGCATGCATACCCATTAACACTTGTTTTTAGCTCATCAAACCACTTGACAATGTAGTGTCATGTGGTTTGAGGCACTAGAATCTATATATTAGATATCATCAAACTTTTCTTTCGGCTTGCCCTTGTTCCATACATAAGTCATAGCAAACAACCTCTTACTAGTCTCAGGCTCTGCATGACTAGATGATGCATAGTGACCCTGTTGTCTATTCTTCTAATCAACTTGCTTCTTCTAGCACTCTTTTGCAATGTGACCATGCTTGCCACAATAATGGCAATCTTTATCCTTGTTTGCAATTTCATGAGTAGATTGAGTGCGCCAAGATCCTTTGTCCTAGACTAAGATCTCCCCCTCGCATACGAGAGTATCCACCACCTCTACCAACAAATTCTTGCCAATTTTGCCCATGCTAATATGCATGTTGCTGGGTTTCCCTACCTGAGAGCTGGATTTTGGAGCCTGAAAAGTGCCAAAAATTTGCCAAAAAGCCCGAAGTTTAAGAGGAAATTGGATCCTTTTGAAGACAGCAGCCTACAGGCAGGTCGATTTTAAGCGGCAAGTTAGAGACAGGTTCGAAAAGCTCTCGCGAGATAGCCCTCGTCGGTCGTGGATTTTTCATAATTTTTCTATTATTCAGAATTCCTATCTATGGGGGACATCGATCCAGACGTGCAGAATTTTTCAGAGCTCAGTTTGGATGCCGGACGAGGAAGACGTGCCAAAATTTGGCCAAGCCAATTGAGGAGCCAAGGGGTGCCACCCCTTCAGGGGGGCTTGGCACCCCCAAAATTTGACGACGTGGGGGAGGGGGGGGGGGGAGCGTTTTTTTAGTCACGTGAAAAAAAACGACGCCCTCTCTTGCACACGATGAGATTTTGGGGAGGGGGGGCTATCGAGCTTCAAAGCACCCCCCAACTGATCATATACATGATCTTCCTCTTGTCTACGCTCTCTATCGCCTGGCTTTGCACGTAAGATGGCTGCCCGGTTGCTAAATTCCAGTTTTAATCTTTCTCTCTTCTCTTTCTCTCTCCTGAAAAGAGGTAATTCATGTGGGAAGAATCAAGAAGAGAATTGGGTGGTGAATGCTTGTCCCTGGCATGGTACCGGATCACTCCCGAATCGATGGAGGGCTAGAATTGGCTGTTCGAAGGTGGATTAAGCCTTGAATGAGGGCTGATCTATAGTCCCGAATCAGATTTTAAAACCTGCAAAGAAGGAAAAAAATGGTAACTCTATTTTACAAAGGAAATTTGCTTCTTTTTTATATTTGATTGACCCAATGTTGTTCTTATGGAGTGAAAATTGGTAGACATGCTGTTTACTATTTGTTCTATGCTCACATAGTGAAAAAATCAGAAAACATAAAGTCAAAATGTTGGAAAAAAATTTTAGAAACCCGTAAAACACGATTTTTATGAGAAAAATGGGATTTTTGGTATCTTCGGGAGGGACAAACCAGTACACATGGGATAAAATGCCAATAAAATTTATATTTCTACTGTTCTAAGAATCAAGAGCCACAGATATGAAAATATATCAATTTTTTAATTGGAAAAATAGAGAAAAATAGAAGAAATAGGGGAAAATAGGAATACACCTTAGAAAAATAAGGAAATATATAATAAGTATTTGTGAATGTATGGTAGTGGTAGAGCATGAGGTTTGGCCTCAATTTGCCCTATCTTTTTGTCAAAGTGCGTGATTTATCGCTTTTCATACATTAAACCATGATAAAACAACCTCTATACACCTATACAACAAAGCAAAACCTAAACGATGAGGAGGATTTTGTGCAACAGTTTAAGGACTGAAATAATAAAAATTCTGATTGTTTTTTCTATGCATAGCATTTAAGAAACGGTCTATTTGGAAATAAGGGATCTAGTAGCACAAGGTTCGCCTTGGTGCTAGATTCTTGCAACGAAGCATATACGTATTAGTTGGAATTCATGAAAAGACTGTTTTCGTACCAGCACATAGGCTCATTTTGAAACATAACTATTTGTGCACGATGAGACATCCACTATTGCATTGATCATATATATGGTATCAACTCCTAGAAATGCATAACAATTGTTTGAATTATAGTTGACCCACGCTTGAGAGGGTGAGATTCCCCTTGCCGTAGGTTAGCCGTTCGTTTCTTGAGGAAAATTATTGGTGAGGAAACATGGTATCTCCTGGATCTCACTGAAAAAAAAGAGGGGAGTCTTGTGTGAATGTGTTTATATGTAAAAGCAGCACATTGAGGGGCCAATCTCCAAGATGTAGGAGAGATACAATGGGGCCATGGCAATCAGCCGATGGGGTGCCGCCTATGTCTGTGATACGTGGCACTTGTTACCAATATATGTGGGATAACCCTCTTTGAGGGGGTTTGGGGAAGGTGTCGTTGGACTCTTATCCAGCTACAAATGCAATATTAGATATATCTAGTGTACATTTAGTTATTACAGACGCTCCTAGATTGCAAGGCCATGTGGTGGGGTTGTCTGTTATGTGCATGAGGTCTAGCTAGTGCCATAGCCGCCGGCCCATTTTAGGTCCCATCAGTGGTGCGTTTGCTAGGAGCCGCCAACAAGTGGTGGTTTCGAATCTAGGGTTTTTAGGGACCAAATATTCAGTTTATGTCCTTTGATAAGAACCGTCGAGTTGAAATACAAAAAGAGGAACGGGCTGAGAGGGCTAGACGGTGGTTGAAGATTGTAAGGCATTATTCTCCTCAAAGAAGTAGCCCGCTATGCATAAGCGGCAGTGGTTCTAATAACCTAAGTGTTACGAGTAGCCCTTTGAGTGTAAGTGGAAGTCTTAGTACTTCCTTACTTCTAGTCAATCAACCAACTTCAAGTGGGGGTGTAGTTTTACCTACACAAACTCCTATTGTCAATCCGGTTGTAGCCATGGCACAACCCATTGCAATTCCAGCAGGGACACCGGATTTACTGGCATTAGGAGCACCGTTGCACATTTTCCATGGGTTAGTAGAAGAAGATGGGGAATTCCATATTAAGGAGTTTCAAACGCTCATGTTCAACTATCGAATCCAAGACGAAGGACACCTAATGATGCTCTTCAACATGACATTAAAAGGAAGAGCAACAATATGGTATCACGGTCTAGAAGTTGGAACCATAACTAGCAGTGCCCAATTCTTCATGGCCTTTTGTAGAGAGTTTGCCCCTGAAAGGGGTGGGCAGTATTGGTTGCATGTCTTGAATGTAACACGCCAAGAACCAAATGAGAATTTCCAGGCCTATGCCAAGAAACTAAAACAGCTTTTTCACAAACTTAACACTTATATCCCCATTCCAACAGTGGGCTGCACAGCTCCAATATTTCCTACATGGATTGGATTTTAATATCCAGGTGCGGCTTAGTAGTGTTGCTTTGGTTGACAATGACATTGCTATTATCCAAGTAGAAGGAGTAGAGTCGCACTTGCAAGCGGCTTATGCAGCAATGATAAATTGGAATGGTAATAATTTGGCACTAACCAACAGGAGTCAAGGGGACCTTGTATCAAATGCGAATGGAAGAGGGAGTATCATGCCAAATTTGCCTATGTTACTAGATCCTCCCAATATGACTATGCCTATGGCTAGTCAAATGGGCCCACTAAGTGGTGGAAGCCAAACAACAAATCCTAATGTTGTCCCAATAGGTTAGTGGCCAATTCCTAATCAAATGGTTAGGCCGATGGGACGACAGACAGATGACCGCGACTATGAGTCGAGTGCCTCTAATGTCCTTGGCGAAGTTAAGGACATGATGAAGTATTATACCGATATGATTTTTGAACAATATAGACAAATGGTTGTGGATGTAAATTTTCTTAAGAACCAGTAGAACTTGATAGGGAGCCAACATTTCCCTAGGAATTGTCCAAATGTCAAATGCGATATTTGCAGAAAGTCTGGCAACTTAGCTGCTACCTGTTGGAGTAAGATCAGTTCTCTCCAACAAGTAAACAACCCGGTCCAATTAATCATCGCGCACAAGGGAATAATGTCCAGCAAGATGAGGGACTAAGACAAATATTGCAATGAGGAAAGGCTATTGTGGAGGAGTTGCCTCATGGCAGTGGAGTCAGCCTTATTGAGGTTGTACATGTTAATGACGCTGAAACTTCTAATCTACGAGTAGTAGTGAGAGGCCAAAAGATTAAAGAGGGTGACAAGGGAACTATGAAACTTATCGAGGGAAACCCTAAGTAAGATGCTAGGGAAAAGAGAGTCTTGAATCTGGATATGGAAGGTGGACCACTAAGACCTATTGATAGTAAAGTTGATCTCAAAAGGGATAAAGAATCGCCAAGAAAGAATGCAAGAGTTAAAAAAGAGGCACTAAAGCCGGTCCAAAGACCAAATGAGAGAATGGTTTGGCGCGAGAAGAGAACTTTGGCTAACTACCATGACTTTGATCTAGCAAGTTCTCTTTGTGAAGTTAAATCAGACGTGAATCTCCTGCAACTGATTAAACTTTCTTCAAGAGTACGCAAGGAATTCAAGAAAATCCTGCATATTGGTAGAGTCTTTGGGCATAGCACGAGTGGGAGAAGATTGGTTCGATCATGTTGAAAAGCATTGCCCCAGGGTTCCTACGTACATGGATGGAATATTTGTAAAGCACGCCATCATGGACATTAGATCCTTCGTCAATATCATGAGTTCAGACTTGATGGAGCGGCTAGGTCTTGAAATTCAAAAAGACATCTCTACACTTCTTAGGATAGCAGATGATAGTTTAAGACAACCAAAAGGTTGCATTACTAAAGTCCGTGTCACAAAAGCGAGTGTGGAATGCTATCTGGACTTTAGGGTGATAAGGTTTGTAGGACGTCCTAGCTATCAAGTTTTGCTAGGAAGACCATGGATCTTATGAATGGACTGTTAAGTGGATATACCCACTAGTCGAGTGATTCTAGGGAGAGGTGCCAATCATGTAATAGTGGATGCTTACCTTGAGTCTCCTCAAAGTGAGAGAGCTCCTATATCCTCTATTGAACTAGAAACAGTAGATGATCCATCTGGTAGTGAGACATCATCAAGTGATGGATCTAAAGAAGGGTCCACTACAGAGGACATTTATAAGATAACATTGAATGAGCCGATAGAGCCTCAGGATCGAATAAGAGACGCAGATGTAATTGAGTTGGACCTTGGTATGCCTACTGATTTGCGGCCAATCAAATTGGGTCCCATGCTCAGTTCGAATGAGAGAGAGGACTATGTGTCCTTAATTCGAGAGTTTCGTGACATTTTTGCTTGGAAACTTAGGGGCATTCCCCCTTGTCTAGCTGTGCATACTATTCTTGTAAAAGAAGGCACCCGTCTTGTACGTCAAAAAGTGAGGCGTATGCCTTTTGAATTAAGGGATAGGCTATTTGAGGAGCTTCAGAAGTTATGAAAAGCGAGCTTGATCTTCCCCGTTCAGCATACTGAATGGTGTTCACCATTTGTGATTAGGAAGAAGAAAAACAATCAAATCCGGCTCTATGTGAATTTTTGTTGAGTGTTGAAATGACTTGTTTTTTTGGTTGATTTTTCTTGCTTTTGAGAGCTGAATGGTTGATTTTATGAGATGATTGATTGGTTTAGAAGTGGTTTGAGAGTGTTTTGGATGATATTGATTATGTTTTGGAAGTTCATGATGTTTATCAGTGGAGATATGTGGTTATGTGATGTTCTGATAGGTTCTGTTTTGTTCTGTTTTGTTTTGATTGTCTTCTGTAAGGAAGGATGGATTATTGATTGATGAAGATTGAGATATTGTGAAAGCTTATTGAATGGTTTGTGAGAGTTTGGAATGGTTTGAGTATGAGTTATGTGGTTTTGATGACCTTCTGTAACCTTTTGTAGGTCTTCTGTAGAGCCTCTGTCTCTGTTATGTACTGTAGCTGTTCTGGTACTGTTCTGTGACTGTTCTGTATGCTTCTGTATGTGTTCTGTTGGATGAGAGTGTAGCTTGGGAAAGTTTTCTAGCCTTGGAAAGAGGTGAATACAAGTGCAAAAGAGCTGAAAGAAGTATTTGCTGAAGACTCAAGTGAAGACTAGAGTGAAGTGACAGTAGTGAGCTATGAAAGGACACTGTAGTGGCTCTGGTGACTCTTCATATCAGACATACCTCTTGGGAGGGGTATCCACGACCTAAGAAGGATTATTGAGAGTGATTTTGAGAGATTGTAGTGAGGATATGATGTATTATTGATGGATAGAGAGAGAGAGAGTCAGAGATAGTTAATTCTACCAAAACAGAGTGATTGTATATGAGAGATTGAGAGAGAAGACTATGAAGATATTGAAGATGAATACTATATGATGTGTTTCCATTCAAAGATGGTGTATTCCTTTGCTTTCTTTGTTCTATTGATGGATTTTGTGAAGATGTTGAAAAAAATGGTTGATTCTATCAAATTCGTGGGAGATCTACATGATGCTGTATGAAGATTTGTTGTGCATGGTGTTCTTTTCTTCATTGTGATCATATGAAACATAATAGACAAGCTTGTTGATGTTACAAGATAGATTTTCTTGCAAGAGAATTCCTTTTTCCTTGGTGTTCCTCTTGGGGCTCCATGTTTTTGGTGTGCAGCCGGGGAAGCTTACCATCAACAAGCACCAGAAGAGGCTAAAAATCAAGGAAATGGCATTGCCAAGAAGAGAAGAATTCAATGGATGTTTGTAAAGTTCCTTCTTCCACTGAGGAGTTGGAGTTTCTCATAATCAAAGCCACTTTCTACAAGAAGTTCATCCCACAATGGCAGAAACATATCACCATCATGATGCATGCTCTATGTGGTGGACAGTTTCCTCTTCCTGTTGAAGCAACAGAAACTTGCATCTTGGTGGCAAACTGTTTGTGAATAAACTGAAGAGCAGAAACAGAGAGAATGACCATCAATGGAAGATTTGGCATTCATTGAGGAGTTTCCAGACATCATCAAGTGGGAGATTTAAAGAAGCTGCAGGAGTCTTGGTCTGTGGAAGTTCACAAAGACAAGAAGGAAAAGAGTTGGAATTTGTTCGTGGATGCTCAATGGCAAGATACATGGGATGCTTGGTGTATTGATAATCTTCTGTTTGTTCAATTGGCAACCCACTGGAAGTTGGTAGACAGAGTGTTTTTCACAACATACAATGTTGAAACCATCAGAAGCTGGCATTACTATGATGATGGCACCACCACAATGCTCAGACGTATGCATTTTGACACCTTCAAAACCGAATACCTTCCTCTGTGCAGTGGAATGAAAGCAGAATTCAGGGACGTTGAAAAGAAAGAAGTAGAAGAAATGTTGGCAAGAGAGTCCTCCAGAGACTAAAGCCTTTTGTTAACCCTCTGTGGAGCACTAACAACATAGTGGAGCCAACCCCCTGATGAATGACGCAATAAAGAGGCAAGCGTTAGAACGAGTCCAGAGGTACGTCAGAAGAGAGAAAGCAAAAATCAAGGCTGAGAACGAGCTCGCAGCAGAAGCCGCCTTTGACGCCCTTGCGGAACTCTTTATCGAAGCCCCAATGGCACATCAAGCCCTTCCTCCTCCTGCTGGAGGTCCACTTCCAAGCCAGATCCGTCCTGGAAATATTGATGACAGGCCAGCGAATGTAGTTCCATTGCCAGTTTTTAAAGGAGAGTACAATGAAGACCCCGATCTTCATGTAGCAGAGTTTATGGTAGCATGTGTGGCTAACAATGCTAGAACCCCTGAGCATTGCTTAACAATATTCCCCGCCACTTTTAAGGGCGCGGCGTTTCAGTGGTATGAGAGACAAGCAGCAGGAACCTTTGGCACATGGGACGACCTGAAGTTGGCCTTCCTCACTAAACTCAGGCATGAAGGTTTTGAAGAGCGGATGCGAGAGGAATTTATGAGCCTAAGCCAGTCCTCTGGAGAAAGAGTAGAAGCTTATGTCTCACGAATGGAATCCATCCTGAAGAGATGGACTAACCATAATCTAGATGATGGCATTCAGAAGGGAGTGTTTCTCAGAGGATTACAACCAGAAGTCCGTAAGTTTGTGGAGCTGCAAAGACCAGCCACACTGCAAGCTGCAACAGAAGGTGCACGACTGTATGATGAAGTGGAAGCTAAATTAGCGATGAATACAGGAAGAGGAGTCCTACCTCCTCTGATCCCAGGAATGCTAAACCCACCAAATGCAGTCCCAGGGAGAGGACTGTCCCGTACCCTTACCAACAGATGTTCCCAGTATCACAGTACAGTGCACCAAATCCACAGTGGCCACAATCCATGCCTCAAATGATGGTTCAACCACAACAACAATGGTCCCAACCAATTTCCTCAATGCCAAATCAGTAGCAACAGTGGAATCCTACCAACTGGAGCCAACAGCCACCAACAGTTCAAACAGGAGCTCTGAATCAGAACCAGAACAGAGATTCCTCTGCACTAGCCCAACCCGTTTATGCAGTGATTACAGAGACTCCTCAAAACCCTACTGCCAGTACCTCAAGAGGAGAAAGCTTGAAGGATTATTTATCCAACTTGGTTGCAAATATCAAAAAGGAGTTGATGGATGTGATTACAGAGCAGCTACAGACGCTGAAAGTGAATACCACTAGCATATCCAACGTTGCAGGAGTAGGAAGAGATGTAATGCGGTCAAATACTTGGTGTGGTAAGTGTCATCAAGCAGGCCATTTAGCCATTGAATGTACACGAAAACCAACCATTCCTGGAGCCTTCTGTTCCTATTGTTTGCAGAAGAACCATACAGAGGACATTTGCTCTCTGAAGGAGATGCATGATAGGAGAAGGAAGGAAGAAGACGCAAGATTTAACTTGCTGGAATCCAAAATGACAACACAGGATATTGGACCCAAGCCTAGAGAGTTTGGTCCTAATTTCAGACCCAGAAGATTTCCCTCTCAAAGTTACAAAGGAAGACAGTCTGGCGATGGTCAGAGATCAAGACAGAGGGTGGGCTAAGTGTGACTGGAGTTTCTTTAATCAATTACCGAGAGGTGAGATGGAGGGACGTTACGACACTTGGAGTTAGGTATGTTCCCGTTTCCTTATGCACCCACGGGATGGGTCTCTATTGTCATCACAAGACACGTCACCCTGTTCTGTACACTGCACTGTAAGGCTCCCTTGCCTTCCTCCTTGCACTTATGCCAGACGGGTTGGACGCACTAATGCACCATCAACTGTGCACCTTGGCATACTCCTTTTGCACCATTCCCCTGTTGATTTCTAAACCGGGTATGATATATGGGTTTCAATCCTTATTCCTCGAGTGATATTAGTTATGGGGCGAGTGACAGTTCTTTCATTCCATATGAGTGACTGTGAGTTGAGTGCAATATCCCTCATCATCGACAACGAATTTCCTGCAATTCCTTCCATCAGCCACCTCCCTGGGTGTTGCCGCGTGGTCCCTGCCATGACGGACGTGTGCCGAGAAGATGCCTTGGTACCTCCAGCAGCCGACAACAACACAGGACGTGCCATCGACAATCAACCTTGATTCCTCAACAACATGGGCAAAGTTTTTCTAACCCTACACCTTCTGTTTCTCCGTGACGGTCATGTTTTAAGTGTGGGGACGTTAGTGGATAGTCTGTGGCGTGGTCCTAGGTCCCTGTTGCTCGGTTACCCCTATCCGTTCAGGTCTTAAGTGTGGGGACGTGTCCTTGCGCGTCTACATTGCATACCCTTCTGCATATGCCTCAACCTGCTAATGCCTCTATGCCATGACTTACTGTTACCCTGGCAGGGTCCCTTCCCACCCAACAGTTCATGTTCCACCTACCCTTGGGGCTGTTCCCTTGTAGTTTTCCTTCATTCCCTGCTTCTGTTGTCCTGCCATGTGAACGCACCCTACGTTCACTAAAGTCCAAATCCAACCTTATAGCCCTATTCCTCCCTTTGAACTGACCATTTTTCCTTTTTACCTACCCTTGTTCCGGTGCACGGTTTTCGAGTTATTAATTTTTGAAGCATTTTGCGTAAATTAATCGGGTTTCCATATGAACGCGCTTTTCTTGTTTCGGAACAGTGATTTGACATCATAGCCCTGCCAAACACTTTTCCCCTGACATTTTTTTTAAAACTCCGTGTCATTTTGCTGTACGGTTTGTCCAGTATTAATTTTTTGGTTTTTTAAGACTTTTTCGTGCGTCTTTTTGACTTTTTCCATGTGAACCTGCTATGTTTCCATTGGAATTCCAATTTGATTTGACAGCCGCGTCCCCTGTGTCTTCCCCCACCTTTTTCCTTTTTCCTCACCCCTCTTTCGACTTTCGGCTTTTTAATTATTAATTTTTAAATGAGTTTTTGGGTGTATTTTTTGTGTCTTTTGCATGTGAACCCCTCCTACTTTCACCGGAACTGCGGTTTAATGTGACAACCCTGTGCCACTCCTTCCTGCGGACATTTTTCCTTCTTACTGTATGTCATTTCGGCAAACGGTTCGTCTGATATTAATTTCCGATCCCATTTCCGGGTTTGTTTTTTGGGTTTTTCCCACGTGAATGCGTCTTATCTCAGTCAGAACTATGTTTTGATGTGATAGGATTGTCGGGCACGTCTTTTTGCACAGTTTTCATTTTTCCTCCACCTCATTCCGATGCACAGATATTCCGATATTAATTTTTCATTATGTTTTTTGATTCGTTTTTTGTGTTTTTTGCACGTGACCGCCCTTTACCCCTCCCGGAACCTCTGTTGCATATTTTCTCTGTCTTCCTCCTGTCATCTTGCCCACTTTTTATTTTTACGTCATTTCGTTTTGACGTCCGGATTGGGAGTTATTAAATTTTCTTTATTTTTATGAGTTTTTACGCACTCCGTTCCGCGCGTGAACGCGCCCTTTTACAATTTTCCGCGTTTTAACGTGCCCTGGTCGTGTCCGCGTGCTCCGTCCCCGCAACCAGGCGCCCTTTCCCTCCCGTCACCGCAAATTTTTTTGCCCCGCGCATCTCACCTTTCCCTTTTTTTTTCTTTTAATTCATTAATTAGTTTATTTTTTTTTCAATTTATTTTAACACACACCCCTCCTCCCAACGGACACCCTCTCCCCCCACCGAATCCCAACTACCATCCCTCTCTCTCTCTTTCCTCTTTCTTCTTCTTCTTCATCTCCCCTCTTTCTCTCTCCTCCCCCTCCCTCTCTCTCCCCGTAACTTCCCCCCTCTCCATCTCCTACTTCCCTCCTCCCCCTCCTCCTTCCTCCCCCCTCCTTCTCCTTCTCCTCCTCTTCCTCTTGGGCCGTCACCCCACAGGCCCTTTGCCTCCCTCCCTGGCGTCTCCCTTCCAGATGCCGCTCGTTGGCTCCTCTCTCTGCCGCCCACGCTGGTCTTGGTTCTGCTTCGCAGTTGCCTGGTGCGCCATCCGTTCGCCGCCCGGTCGCCCTACTCTCTGCCACTCGCCACTGGGCCTCCGTCCGCCTGGCCCTAGGTCTGCCCACTGCCTTGGCCCTGGGGCCTCCGCCCGTTGCCCTGAAGCCTGTCGCCCTGCAGACGCCGCCATGCATGGAAGACGCCCGCGTGCCTCCCTCCCACGTGCCGCGCCGCCCTCTGCCTGCCATTCGGCCGCCGCCTGGTTCCGCAGCAGCCGCCGCCTGGTTCCGCAGAAGCCGCCGCTGTCGAAGTCCCGCAGAAGCCGCCGCCGCCGCCAGGCCCTCCTTGCCACCTCTCCCGCCGGCCGCGCCGCCCACCCCCTCTCCCTCCTCCTCCTAACTAACCCTCAGGTTAGTTAAACTAACTTGAATTAAGTTAATTAACCTAATTAGTCAAACTAACCTTAATTAAGTTAGCCTAACCCTAACTTAGTTGACTAACCCTACCCCTTAGTTAACTAACCCCACCACTTAGTTAACTAACCCTAGTTAGGTTAGACTAACCCTAACCTAGTCATCTAACCCTAGTTAGGTTAGACTAACCCTAACCTAGTCATCTAACCCTAGTTAGGTTAGACTACCCCTAACCTAGTCATCTAACCCTAGCTTAGTTACGCTAACCCCATTTAGGTTAGTCTCCACTAACTTGCTTTAATTTACTTATTTGACTTAACAGAGACTAACCTAGTTCCATTTGATTAACTTAACTTGACTTAATTTGACTTACATGATTTACACAGACTCCAAAAACTAGCTGACTTACTTTGACCTCACTTACCAAACTAAGCTGATTTTCCTGATTTAATTAATTTATAAATTAATTTCCACCCCATAAACTTTTAGAAAAATTTCTAAAAATTCCCTTCACTTTTTGCAAATTTTTTGGAAATTTGTCAGCTGGAAATTTCCACCCCCAAAATTTCTGAAAATTCAATATTTCCCAATTTATCCCAAAATTACCAATAAATGTAAAAAATTCATTTAAAATTAGTAAAAAATACCCCAAAAAATTCTAAAAATTCCCCTCACCCCCCTTGACCTTTTTCCCTTCATTTTTCACTTTAAAATATTTTCATACATGGAACCCATATTTTAAAAAAATGAAAAAAAAACAAAACACACCAAAACAAAATTAAAAAAAAAAAACAACACAAACACCAAAGCATACTAATAACTCGTCATACAATGCTAAAAAAATAATCACAATCCACAAACCCACTAAGGTGTTGTCTTTGTTGTTCAGTTTCATGGTCTTTACTTTTCTTTTACTGGATTCACTCCTTTTGGGGGACTCTTTCGTGCACATTTAGGCATTACACACACACCCCTTCCAGGTATTTATTTTATGTGCTTTATTTATTTTCATTTCCCCCTTAATCACAAATTAATTGTTAAAATACCCTATTTATTCACCCACAGTTTCCACGCACATTCGCGCTAAACACACCATATTTTTTAATTAAAATAAACCCGCTATTCACTTAGCACGCGCTACGTGCACTACAGAGGCACTTTAATATTTTTAATTAAAATGAACCAGCCGTCATACGAGCACGCACTGGCAAAAAAGCACTCCACATCACCTTAATTTGTAATCAATGAACTTGCATTTAGAGACCCAGTCTGGGTATCGAAGTTCGAGATTCGAATTACAGCACCGTTTTCACCTAATAATTGGTAATTAAATTTTTAAGAAGGAACCGCCGTTTTCTTGCTAAGGTTTATCACTTAATAAAAATTCACCCATTTCTTAATAATTCCTTAAAATCAACCCTTCATTAAATTAATTCCCCCTCACTGCACTTAATTCCCCTTTTTAACGAACCGGTTTCGTGGGATGGGTTTGCGCAATCATTAGAGTTCTTTCCATGGTCAAACACTGGTTTATCAACGATGTAGTCTTGATATGTATCGGATGTGGTAATGTTTTGGTTTCCTGTCTTTGATACGGTTAAGGGTACGGTGTGTAGTTTTTTCTTTTATTGCCTGATACGGGGTTCTGGGTGTTTGTCTGATGCATAGCATGAAGCTTTCGGTCGCATATGTCTAGAGGTCATGTCGAATTTTTTCTCGGTTGTGGTTTGCTTGGGGTTAGTTGGTCGTGTCACGTTTTATTGTTTTGGTTGTTCTCTTATCCTTGGATTTTTGTCTGTTGCTTTGCAGGCATTCTCCTTGATTGTATGTGTTTGTGGTGTGTGTGTAACCATCTGAATGGCGCCTTCTCACGCTCCTCCCCCTATCCAGTACGTCCCATTAGTTAGTAGGGATTACTCTTCCCTACTCACTTTTGAGCCTCTCACGAAGGCGGGACTTGTTGCTTTTGTGGCTACTTCCTTTCCATTGCTTCTCGAGGATCCCTCGTTATGTGATGAGTTTCTGGCCTCCTACAGCAAGAAGACAGGACTCGTCTAGGGAATTTCTATGACTTTGACACCTCGAGGCATAGGGAAGGCTCTGTCTCTTCCCTCCAAAGGTGAACCTTTTGTTACCACTCGTCAGTTTTTCTCTAATGAAGAGATTCTGAAGCTGTTGCAAAAGCAGATAAGGGAAATGCTGGATGTCAAGAAGGTGATCAACTCTTCAGGAGTTTCCTTTTCCATGATCACTGATCCCATATGGAAGATGGTCTGTCAGTTTCTCCAGGACAGGTTTATGCCTGCCAAAACGCCATCCTAGTACTTGTCCAAAGAGCTTTTCACAGCTTCCAAGATGGTGTTGAAAGGAGTTGCTATTGATTAGAGCAGTTACCTCCTCACTAAAATGGATCAACATTTCGTCAAAGTCACCAGGGGTAATGTTACCAATGTCACATATGGATCATATTTGTCTGCCTTCTTGACCTATTCAGGTTTACAGAAGACTGTGTCTCCACCTCCTCCATCGGATCCAGTACCTCCTCCTCCACCTTCCGATGAGTCCAAACCTATTGACATAGAATATGATGATTCTCCACCTCCCCTAGTCATCCAGCGCAAACGCTTGAAGCGGGTAGTGGATAAAACTCCTTTCGTACTTCCTTGAGTGCCCATTCCTACTACCTCTGGCAGTGATCTCCCTGGGTATCTCACTTGTAATAACCTATTCAGAGCACATCGAGAATGTTCATTGGATATATCAGTTCCCTCACTGAACAGTCTCGTCCTTGGAGATGCAATTCCTTTCCTCTGTAAAGACATTCAGAGTTCCATTGAATTGTCAGTGACAGCTTGTGTTCAACAGCTGTACGTGTCCTTTTATGAAGAACTCATGCAGTCTAAGGACCAGTTGCATAAGGCAACATCCGAGTTAGCTTCTGCTAAGGATACCCTAGCAGATTTGTTTAAGCAGATGGAACAACAAACCCAACTGGTTGCCACCCAAAGAGATGAGATCTCTTCTTTGAAGATCCAGTGAGGCTCAATCACAGGTTACTAGCCTTTCAGAGGAGAAGGAGAGGATGTCCAGAGAAGCGCAGGAGTTCCAAACTCTCTTAGATGACAAACTTTCAGCTTTACAGACTGCTAATGACACAGTGGAATCCCAAGCCTCCCAAATCAAGCAGTTGCAAGATCAACTGGCAAAGTCACGCTCTGTTCCTTCAAGCCCTAATGTTCCCTTGATTCCTTCTCTTTCACAGTAGGACTTGGCTGCTCTTCAGAGACAGGCTACTTTGTGCCCTCTATTCCAAGATAAAGTGGAAAGATTGCAGTCCAGAATGGACTTGTTATGGTTTACATTTGAGCAGTTTCAGGAATATGTTCCACCAGACCATTCTTTCTTTGTCCACTACTACTTACAGAACTTGGTCTTCTACATGAAGCTATCCATGATGGATTTACCTCTTCCAGAGGATGGATGGAGTGGGGCTTGGTCTGCTGAGTCGCTGACAGAGGTAGTCAGGATGGTGTTTGAAGATTCTGTCACGCCAGATACTATGTTGATGTCATACATGTATCTACGAGGAGACTTGTTAATTCCAGATGAGGTGGATATGGCTTGGTATGTGGAAGACGTGGTTCTACAGGCTGTTTTTTATGTCAACCATTTGGAGTTGCGCATAGCTGACATGTTCCAGGGTTACTCCTCCAAAGTGGCTAATTGTCATGATAATTCCTGGCATACCATGATTGATTCTGTGGTCCTGAATCAAAGACAAAACACAGCCCCTGCTTATGCCCAGAGTACTAATCAACTGAGGATGGATCTCTTAGCCCATCTTTCAAAACATAATCCGTTTGATTCTACCTTCTTTGATGCCTATCATAGACGATCTCTCTTAGGACCTTCAGTTCCTAGCCTCCTCTATTACCAACAAATGGCTCACCGATATGATATGTATCTTTCCCTTTGTCAATCTAATTCCACCACTATTTTACCCCTTCTTTTCCAACCTTCATCTTTCCCTCAAATTCCCATTTTTACATACTGTTCCTTTATTGAGGATAGGGTATTTTCCCCTTCTCCACCCTGTCCTTCTCCATCCATTCATGTACCTTCCACATTTCCTATTTATCAGTTAACACCCTTCCTTAGTGATTCCCTACAAATTTCTGCCACTCCTTCTTTAAATCATTCTTCCTTTTATGATTTTGCCTATCCCTCACTTCATCCACTTTTTCTTATTCCATTACCCTCTCCTAACACTTCTATATCTCAACCACCTCAGTTGGTTAGTGACTATGACAGGTTTGATAATCAGATTACCAGAAGAAGGGGATGGAGCTCGAATGATTCCCTTACAGGACCTTAGATCAATTGGCCAGTAATTCCAGGAGAATGGACAGCTGCCAGTCAAGCTTATCAGAACTATGTTCATTTTGCTCAGCAGTATTCACAGTCTGCAGATCCTTCAGTGAGATTAACTGCTCACTTTGCTTGGTACCTGGTGTATATGCATAGGCACTCTCATAATGATTCCAAGCCTATTCCAAAGTTGTGCATGAATGTCAATGTGAGCATTGATTCCCAACAGCTGGATATATTGTATTTTCATGCCCTTTGTTTGCCTAGCAGATACCTGGTCCTGTTGGAAAGGATGTGCTGTCTTCAGTTTTTTCAAAATCCTCCCAAAACCTTTGTAGATGAATCCTTGTTTATGGATCGTTTCTGACAACATCAATCTTTCAAGAGGGATCATCTTCATTGATACCTTTCCAATGTATGGTGGATGCTTTTTAATGAAAATCTCTCTTTTTGGAGGAGTCATTCAGATGGTTGTGTTGTGTGTAGTGTTTGTGTTGTGAGTTCATTTATGTAAAACGAACGTGGTGATTTCCTATTGGATTGGATTTCGTGTGCGAGCTACATTTTGGAGAATTGTGGTGATGGGGTCGTGGTTGGAAAGTTGAAGATGATGCTGATGAAGAAGAAGAAAACTCTTATATCCTTTATAAATTTGTTGTGATTTTTTAGTTTGATAAGAAGTGTTAATGTAAAACGGGTTTTCCTTTCTTTGTATTTTTATATTAGAAACAGATTATAAGTTGGGGTCGTGGTGGATGGATTCTTTTTGAAAAGATATTGAAGATCAAAGTTGTGATTTTAAATGCACTTGTATTCCCTTTTTCTGGGTCGCGAGAACGCTTCCTTATTAAGTGTGGGGATATGTTGAGTGTTGAAATGACTTGTTTTTTTGGCCAATTTTTGTTGTTTTTGAGAGCTGAATGGTTGATTTTATGAGATGATTGATTGGTTTAGAAGTGGTTTGAGAGTGTTTTGGATGATATTGATTATGTTTTGGAAGTTCATGATGTTTATCAGTGGAGATATGTGGTTCTGTGATGTTCTGATAGGTTCTGATTGGTTCTGTTTTGTTCTGTTTTGTTTTGATTGTCTTCTGTAAGGAGGGATGGATTATTGATTGATGAAGATTGAGATATTGTGAAAGCTTATTGAATGGTTTGTGAGAGTTTGGAATGGTTTGAGTATGAGTTATGTGGTTTTGATGACCTTCTGTAACCTTCTGTAGGTCTTCTGTAGAGCCTCTGTCTCTGTTCTGTACTGTAGCTGTTCTGGTACTGTTCTGTGACTGTTCTGTATGCTTCTGTATGTGTTCTGTTGGATGAGAGTGTAGCTTGGGAAAGTTTTCTAGCCTTGGAAAGAGGTGAATACAAGTGCAAAAGAGCTGAAAGAAGTGAAAGAAGTATTTGCTGAAGACTCAAGTGAAGACTAGAGAGAAGTGACAGTAGTGAGTTGTGAAAGGACACTGTAGTGGCTCTGGTGACTCTTCATATCAGACATACCTCTTGGGAGGGGTATCTAGGACCTAAAAAGGATTATTGAGAGTGATTTTGAGAGATTGTAGTGAGGATATGATGTATTATTGATGGATAGAGAGAGAGAGAGAGTCAGAGATAGTTAATTCTACCAAAACAGAGTGATTGTATATGAGAGATTGAGAGAGAAGACTATGAAGATATTGAAGATGAATACTATGTGATGTGTTTCCATTCAAAGATGGTGTATTCCTTTTCTTTCTTTGTTCTATTGATGGATTTTGTGAAGATGTTGAAGAAAATGGTTGATTCTATCAAATCCGTGGGAGATCTACATGATGCTGTATGAAGATTTGTTGTGCATGGTGTTCTTTTCTTCATTGTGATCATATGAAACATAATAGACAAGCTTGTTGATGTTACAAGATAGATTTTCTTGCAAGAGAATTCCCTTTTTCTTGGTGTTCCTCTTGGGGCTCCAATTTTAGAGAGCTAAATAAGCAAATAGTTAAAGACTACTACCCACTGCCTTTTATTGACCAAATTTTGGATCAATTAGCGAGTAGGGAAGTATATTCTTTCATGGACTACTTTGCAAGGTATAACCAAATGGCGATTGCAGAAGAAGACAAGCTTAAAACAACATTTATTACTGTCTTTGGTACCTTTGCGTACCATGTGATGGCATTTGGTTTGTGCAATGCACTGGGTTCGTGGCAAAGAACATCCATCAAGACCTTTGGTGACATCTCCCCAGAGGAGTTAAAGGTATTTATCAATGATCTGGGGGCAGCCGCTGTAAGGGATAGATAGTTGATCATTTTGCGGAAGTGTTTTGAGCATTGCAGACAATTTTGCATAGCTCTTAACCCATAGAAGTGCATCTTTGGAGTGTCTTATGGGCTATTGTTAGGACATGTGGTCAGTTCAGTAGGGATTGCGACTAACCTTGAAAAGATCAAGGTCATAGTCACTATGGGTTCGCAGCCTACTCCAAAAAAAGTGCATAGCTTTCTATCATCAACAGGGTATTATCGAAGGTCTATAAATACCATGGCAGAAAGAACGTTGCCACTGAGGAACCTAGTGTCCTTTAATTGTCAGTTTGCATGGAGCGATGCTTGCAAAGTATCTTTTAATGATGTGAAGTAGGAGCTTGCCAAAGCACCTAAAAGAGGCAAAATGTTCTATATATTTTTAGCAGCCACCATGTATAGTATTAGCTACTGCTTATCCCAAATTTGGGAGGAAAAGTGGTACCATCCAATAGCCTTTGCTAGTTAGAAGTTGGGCGTATCGGAAATTAACTACACCTACATGGAGAAGCTATGCCTTGTGATGGTGTTTGCGACCAAAAAGTTCAGGCACTACATTCTTTATGAGAAGGCGGTTTTTTATACGAAGGCGGATTCGATTGTTACTGAACAAGTTACAACCACATGATCGTTTAGCAAAGTGATTAATCACTTTGCAAGAGTTTGATTACAAGATCAAGAGCAAGCCATCAAAGCTATAGGGCATTCTAGAATGTCTTGTGGATTTCGGAGAGCTAAAAGAGGTCGCTGAAGAAAGTGACATGGAAACTTTGTTCAAAATTGATATGGCGTCTATTCCCTCATGGTATGCTGCCATAACGCACTATTTATCTACGGGAGAGACTGGAGCTACTTTATCCAAATTCGAGAAAAGGAAAATTAAATAGCATGCATTGAAATTCTCCTTGATCACAAGAACACTATATCGGCAGGGTGTTGATGATATCTATCGCCGATGTGTGATGCCTGACGAGGTTCCATTTATATTGGAAGAGTGCCATGACTTCGCTTGTGGGGGCCATTTTGCTAGACGGTTAACAACACAAAAGGCTTTAAGAGCTGGTTATTGGTGGCCATCCATCTTCCAAGATTCATTTGAGTATGTTAAGAGATGAGATGTATGTCAAAGACATGACAATAGAGAGAGTAGGAAGTGTCCACTTACGTCTATTATGGCTGTTCTTCCATTTGAGAAGTGGGGCATCGACTTTGTGGGTTTGATAACCCCACCGTCTACTACTCAGAAGAGATACATTATAGTAGCCACGAATTACTTTACAAAGTGGTTAGAAGCACGGGAAACGAGGCATGACAATGCAAAGGAGACTACTAGTTTCCTACTTGAGCAGATCATTTGCTGTTTCGGTCTGCCAAAGGAAATAGTATCAGACCATGGAACTCATTTTTTGAACAAGGTGATTAAAAGCCTAATTAAAGAATGGAAAATCAAGCATAGCAAGACGACCCCCCTATAATCCGCAAGCCAATGGACAAGTAGAAAGTACCAATAAGTAGCTTGTAGGTATCCTATCCAAAATAGTCTCCAAAAAGAAACGGGACTGGGATACAAAATTATATGTGGCAGTCTGGGCACATAACACAACGTTTAAACGAGCCACTGGCCATACCCCATTTAAATTAGTTTACGGGGAGGAGTGTGTTTTGCCCTTAGAAAGTGAGATGCCAAACATTAGATTCGCAATCAATCATTCTTTGGGTGAAAAAGATGCCCTATTTCAGTGGTTTACGACTATAGCCCACTTGGATGAGCTCAAATTGTAGAGTTTGTTGCACTAGGAAGTGTTGGATGAAGTGGTTGCATGATCTAAAAGCGAAAAAGTATATCTTTAAAAAGGGACAGTTAGTTCTGTATTATGATGTGTGTAGGGAGCTATTTCCAGGGAAGTTGGAACCTAGATGGGATGGCCCTTACAAGATAGTTGGGATCGGTAAAAATAAGTCTACGGTTCTATTAGCTGATCTACAAGGAGTGGAATTTAAAAATAAGGTTAATCTTAATAAGATTAAACCTTATTATTTCTGAGTATGCTAACGTGCTAAATGCATTGCAGGTTCATGTCGGGGCTGATTTGAGACCTGCAGGAGAGCTTAAATTGGTTGACGGGGCGGTTAATCTCTCATTTGGAGCACCCATATCTAGAGCAAAGATATCATCAAGGGAAGCTTATCTGGTGGAGCAAAGGATACAAAGTGATTGAGCAAGAAGACAGTACCTTTGTGTGGGAGATTAAAGTTTTCTACCATCACTATTTACAAATTCTGATAAGCATCCCTGTTAAGTTTAATGAAGAAGGTGGGATGGAGCCATCAGTTCATCCTCTAAATATGCTGAATTTCGATTATCATAATTATGAATAGGAGAGTTCTTGACAGCTGGCTATGCAAACCCATTGTGGACGTATACATTATACTTTGATGGAGCGTTGAGGGGCCCTAATAAAAAAGGGAGTGTTGGAGTAGTTATCCGAGAGCCCCGATACAGAGTTACAATGAAATTAGCTGCTTATCTCAGGGCAAGATTCAATAATAACATGGCAGAGTATAAAGCCTTGATTATGGGACTAAATATTGCCAAGAAAGGTGGTATTCGGTAGTTGTTAGTAAAAGGGGATTCCCAGCTGATCTTAAATCAACTGAATGAGACATATACAATTCGGAATCCTATCCTTCATGTATGTATCATCGAACTACTATAACCCTACTTGCTGACTTTGCGAGCGTGTCTCTTCAGCTGATCCTATGTTATTGGAATCAATTTGCGGATTCATTAGCCAATTTTGCTTATGAGAAGGATCTCTTCTTCAACTGTGGTCCTAGTCCGGATGTTGCTATTGATAATGGCATAGGACCTGGTCGGTTGTGGGGCATTTTATCAGACCACACATTATATGGCAGGTGATGGTTGATATGGGTAATGCGAAGAGTGGTTGAGACCCATCTACCACTATTAACTTGGACCCATAGGTTGGTTAGATGACATGTTATATGCGTACCCCTCTTGCTATATATGCATGAGGGATGGGTCTAAATTTGATGCATTTAGTTTAGGGCTGAGCACCCTATTTTTCCCCTTGGAATAGAGCGTATTTTCATATATTTGCTTTCTTCTAAGGAGGGATCTATATGAGTTGGTATGTTTGATTTCTTTAGGCCAATAGGGCCAGTTGCTTCTAGGTTTTAATGTTTGATTTTTTAAAGGCCAAGAGGGCCAGTTACTTTGCAGTGAAATGTGCTATTTCTTTAGGCCAAGAGGGCTAGTTAGTTTACAATAAAATGTGCTATTTCTATAGGCTACGAGGGCTATATGTCTGTTTGGTGCAGGTACGTTTAATGGTTTATTGTTTTAGTGATTGTATCATACAGGTTTATGAAAGGAAGCCTTTGCTGCGGAGGAGCTTCTTGTGGCCATTCCAGGTGGTTTCATCCCCCTTTCTGAGTCTTTTCCCTTTTCCCTTAAGCAATTAATAATATATGTGTATGTAAGGGTGCTTTCTTTTTATTTGTTGGGGACCGACAATCAAGGCATGAAGTCCCAGGTTTAGGTTAGAATGTCTGAGGGAGGTCTGAGTAGTCATTGCCTCCTGCAAAGGCATTGTCAGGCATTGTAAGACCTGTTTTAGAAGGCAATCCTAGTGACCCTATTCTGCTAACTTACTAGGCAGCCGTTCTAGGAGGTCCTGTTAGTGTGAGGCAGTTAGAAAAGCCTGTCAGAAAAAATGATGATGCAAAAAAGTAAAATCCTGAATAGCTGAATAATAAATATATACAGAGGTGTGTAAAAAGGGATTCTAACCCCTATAAAATTAGAAAAAAAAGGAAAGAAAAATCATTGTGCAGTTATTCATCGCCTTGCGAAGGCCTAGTAGGTTCCTAGGGACGAGATAGGACCCGGTGCCAATGCCTTGTCTTCCTAGGAGTGGCAACTAGCTAAAAAGCAAAGGAAATAAAAGAAGGTTGGAGCGAAAATAAAAGTGAGCATTAGAAAAGGATTAAGTGTTGCCTCACGAGGGCTTGGTAGGTTCTTGGGTACTGAGACAGGACCTGAGGCTGATGCCTTGTTCTCCTTGGGTCACCTACTCCTTGGGTCACTACGCTCAGCTCCCTCTTTTTTACATGCCCGAGTATGGAAGATAAAAGCCTAAAAGGGCAATGTGCTAAAAGACAATATTTTTTGCACAAGCTATATGAGTCCTCACCTAGGAGGAGCTCCTGGTTGAGTTGTCCTTAGTTAGAAAGGTAGTTCAGACCACCACTGAGAATGACCTCTTTGATAGTTCTTTGTAGCTTGGTCGTGTTGGAGCAGCAAGTTGGTGACTAGCTCTGGCCTCTTATCAGATTGTGCTAGGCCTACTCCTTGTGGATTTCATGCGTTCGTTTTGTCAAGGGGTAGGGTGAGAGCTGTGATGTGTTTTGTTGTGTATCTATTTTGTATCAGCTTGATGCTTTTTGTGGTTTTGTTTATGTGTATATTTGTTCGTGGGATTCGACAGGCTGAGTCACCCTATCCCGTGGTCACCAATGAGAGCTGGATTTTGGAGCCCGAAAAGTGCCAAAAATTTGCCAAAAAGCCCGAAGTTTAGGAGGAACTTTGATCCCGTTTTGAAGGCGGCAGCTGCATGCAAGTCGATTTTAAGTGGCAAGTTGGAGATGGGTTCGGAAAGTGCTCTCAAGATACCCCCAGTCGCTCACGGATTTTTCATAATTTTTCTATCAGTCAAAATGGATCCCGGTTAGATCTAGGCTCTATGAGACATCAATTCGGACGTGCAGAATTATTCAGAGCTCAGTTTGGATGCCAGACGAGGAAGATGTGCCAAAATTTGGCCAAGCCAATCGAGGAGCCAAGGGGTGCCACCCCTTTGGGGGGGCTTGGTACCCCAAAATTTGATAACGTGGGGGGGGGGGGGGGGTGTTTTTTCAGCCGCGTGAAAAAAAATGGTGCCCTCTCTTACACACGACGAGATTTTGGGGAGGGGGCTATGGAGCTTCAAAGCAACCCCCCAACTGATCAGATACATGATCTTCCTCTTTTCTACGCTTTCTATCACTTGGCTTCACGTGCGAGATAGCTGCCCGGTTGTTGAGTTCCTATTTTAGTCTTTCTCTCTCCTGAAAGAGGCAATTCATGTGGGAAGAATCAAGAAGAGAATTAGGTGGTGAACGCTTGTCCGGCATGGTACCGGATCACTCCTGAATCAATGGAGGGCTAGAGTGGGCTATTCGAAGGTGGGCTGAGCCTTGAACGAGGGCTAATCTGTAGTCCCGAATCAGATTTTAAAACCCGCAAAGAAGAAAAAAAACGGCAACTCTATTTTATAAAGGAAAATTGATTCTTTTTTATATTTGATTGAGCCAATGTTGTTCTTATGGAGTGAAAATTGGTAGACATGCTGTTTACTATTTGTTCTATGCTTGCATAGTGAAAAAATCGAAAAATATAAAGTCAAAATGTTGGAAATAATTTTTAGAAACCCGTAAAACATGGTTTTAATGAGAAAAATGAGATTTTTGGTGTTTTCGGGTGGGATAAACCAATACACATGGGATAAAATACCAATAAAATTTATAATTCTACTGTTCTAAGAATCAAGAGCCACAACTCTAAAAATATATCAAATTTTTATTGAAAAAAATAGAGAAAAATGGAAGAAATAGGAAAAAAATAGGAATACGCCTAAGAAAAATAAGAAAAAATATAATAAGTGTTTGTGAATATATGGCAGTGGCACCTCTATACACCTATACAATGAAGCAAAACCTAAACAGTGAAGGGGAGGAGGATTTTGTGTAATAGTTTGAGGACTAAAATAATACAAATTTTGATTTCTTTTTCTATGCATAGAATTTAGGAAACGGCCTATTTGGAAATAAGGGATCATATATATGGTATCAACTCTTGATCATATATGGTATCAACTCTTGAAAATGCATAGCAATTGTTTGAATTATAGTTGACCCACACTTGAGAGGGTGAGATTCCCCTTGCCGTAGGTTAGCCCTTCGTTTCTTGAGGAAAATTATTGGTGAGAAAACATGGTATCTCTTAGATCTCGCTGAAAGAAAGAAGGGAGTCTTGTGTGAATGTGCTTATATGTAAAAGCAGCGCATCGAGGGGCCAATCCCTGAGATGTAGAAGAGTTGCAGTGGGGCCACAGCAATCAGTCGATGGGGTGCCTCCTATGTCTGTGATACGTGGCACTTATTGCCAATATGTGTGGGATACTCATATATCGAGTAGCTCTAAAAATACTCATATATGTGTGGGATACTCATATTGCCAATATTTGTGGGATACTCATATATTGAGTATATATGTATATGAAATCAGTTGATGGGGTGCCTCCTATGTCTGTGATACGTGGCACTTATTGCCAATATCAAATAGCTCTAAAAATAGAGATACAGCTTTTTACTCTAATTAATGAGGCCATGGTCATCGTGGCAGAGGTTCTAGCCATGGTAGTGATGGGACCTAAAATGGGCCGGCACTGGCTATGGCACTAGTCGAACCTCATGTACACAAAACAGAAAACCCCACCACACAGCCTCGCGGTCCAAGAGAGACTGTAATAACTAAATGCACACTAGATACATCTAATATTGTGTTAGTAGCTGGATAAGAGTCCAACGACACCTTCCCCATACCCCTTGCCCTCGCCTTATGCGGTCCTTTGCCATCCAGTCAGAAGTCACACAATGTAAGGGGGAGGCCTCCTATGTTGTGACCCCACCCTCGTGTTGTGCAGTTTCCCCTAGCGGCCGGGAACTCCACAATGTGAGGGCAAGGTTGGCACAATAAATGTGCCATAACCAAGGATAGACTATGTGGGTGTAGTCTACTGTAGAATCCCTAGCGTATCCTCACTTCGGTCACCTAATATGCCAGTGAATAATATTGTGCCACATCACCAAGGCATGTAGTGGATGCTAGCTCATGTAGAGCTCGACATCTCAACAACTCTCACTTGGGAGGAGCTAGTTCCATTGAGCGGGATGTGTATCACAGTGAGATAAATTCTTGTGATGCTTGTGCACATGGCCATGCTTATGCGGTTTTATTTACATGTACATGACAAGCCAAGTAGAAGAAAGGGAAGAGAAAGAAGTTGGTGTCATCTTTCGACTTTGATATAGCTTCTACAAGGAAGCATAGAGGATATCTCACGTGTCCTCATTATGGAAAGACCTTGCATCCCGAGGAGAAGTGCTACAAAATTTACACTCACCGTCATCTATGAACGAAGGGTGGATTGTTGGGATAAAGAGCAGTGCCCATGTCTGCCTGTAAGGGCCAGGTTGTACATAGTACATATACCTATCTAAAATCATTATTGAGATAGTCTTTAGAACCACAAATCGTGTGTCTCTATCTCTTCTCTCTTTCAACTTGCATCTCTACACAAAAGCTCCATTGCAGCTAACTCAACAAAGTGGTATTAGAGCTTGGTTTAGGCAATCAGGAGCTTAGCATTTCTTTAGGTGCAGGGGCTTGAAGTTGAAGAAGAGTTCACTGTGAAGAGTCTATAGGCAGGGCAGCAAGGTTTGAAGCTTCTTCTTGAATCTTGAAGCTTCCCTCTTCATGTGAGCTTGTTGGCAGCCATCATTGGGCACTTGGGACCCTCCCCATCATCTCCAACACTTGGACTAGCATTCCAATCTCTTTAGGGCTGAAGGCGCCATCAACATGGGTATGTAGATGTGGTTTTCAGCATGCTCAGGACCTACAGAGCAGAAGCTGCCCCTCTTCATTTGGCATCATGGTTGTGCTTCAGACTTTGCATCTAATGCTTAGCATTGAGCATTGAAGTGTAGTATTACACTTGGGGCTGATATGCATTCAGCTTCAAGTCTGAAATACACAGTATTCAGATCTGTAATAAACAAAGCAGCATTTGCTCTCTTGAGATTGATGCTCATATGATAGCTATTTGGATGTATCTTGATGATGGATGCATTGGGAACCATGTGGCATTGTCTTGAGACCATTTTGAGCTAATCTTGGCAAGGATATGGCTCATTTTGTAGATATATTTGTGGCTAAAAATAGGGCAACAACTATTTCTTGAGTGTAACTTATGTGATGACTATCTGATGCCCATTTGGTGCTACATGACTTGGAGATGTTATGTCCATGATTAGAGATAATTTTGGGGTGATTAGAGTCAACGTTTTGCTTTGTTTTGACAAAGATTTGGTTGTTGGAATAATAGGGCTGAATGACATTTTGACTGGATATGCATTATGTCTTGCTTCTAGACTTGGTCTCGGGCATTCTATACCATGTATTCATGCTTATGGTTCATGTTACATGCTTGGATTTGATTCCGGAATGCATTTGAGTAGTGATTAAAGCTCATTTTTGGATCATCTTTACCTACATGTCTATTGCTATATATTTAGGACAATTTCTTGCATATTTAGGACAACATAGCTCACTGTCAATAAATTTGATATGTTTCTATGCAAGAACATTATGGTGATGTTTTGAGAAGCTTTGCATGATCTTTGGAGCTCAATCTCAGTCAGTTTGAGAGGTTATTTCAGTTCTAAAATTTCAAGATAGATTTTTCCTAAATGTCAGGACTGCACTCATGACTTGTAGGGTAGCCACATGTATTGTCAGGAATTTTAGGACTGCACTCCTGAATTGCAAGACAACCACTTGTATTGTCAAGAATTTCAGGATTGCACTATGTTTTTGTCAGGAAATTTATATGTTTGCTGTCATTGAATGCTTTTGAGGCGTTTTGGGCAATGAACTAATGTATATTCTTGCTGCTATATACTTGGGGATATTCCTAACATACTTCTGAGTGGATTTTGGAGCTTCCATTGCTCAACATTAGCTGTTATTTATTTTCATACAGTTATTTGGTTGTGAATCATGGCTAGTAGCAGTGACAATCATCTTATGCATATCAAGAAGCTTGAAGGAGCGCACAACTTTGTAGTTTGACAAAAGCGGTGCTATAATAACTTGTTGCAAAAGAAGTAAGCAAAGTCAATTAAAGTAAAGGGAACAAAACCAGCTGATGTAGAGCAAGACGACTGGGATGAGCTTGCATGCTCGACCATTGAGCTATCAATTTCTGATACCTTACTATTTAACATTGAAGGGTTGGATTTTGCTTATGACATTTGGAAGCATCTGGAAGAATTGTATGCTTAGAAGAGTTTTGCAAGCAAAGTCTACTGGCTAAAGAAACTCATGGATTTGCATATGAAAGAGGGTACTTCAATGTCTACTTACCTTAGTGACTTTAACTCCATTTTCAGCTAGCTTACCACTTTGAAGTTCAATATTGATGATGAGTTCAAAGCTACGTTCTTGCTTTGCACTCTGCCTGCCAAAGAGTTGGGATACCTTCAAGACTACTATGAGCAATTCTAATGCTATGCTTTTGTATGTTGATGTAGAGAGTGCTCTACTCATGGAAGAAATGAATCGGCAAAACTATGCATTCAGTAAGTCATCCAGTGCTTTGCATACTAGAGGCAAATCATAGCAGAAAGGCAAATCTAATAGCAAGGGACGTAGTAAATCACGTAATAAGGATGTTGAATGCCATCACTGTAGCAAGAAGGGTCACTTCAAATGCGATTGCTATGAATGGAAGAAAGAGAAAGGGAAGGGCAAGAAGATGGATGACAACAAGGAAGAGAAGAAAGACAGTTAGCTTGCTAAGAAGAGCAATGTAAAGATCGAGGAGGTGAATGTATTAGCCATGAGAGCGATAGTGGGAATGATGTACTCTTTATCTCGTCATGTTTCATTGCACATGCTATGATGACATGCACACTTGGATTTTGGATTTAAGTGCTTCTTTTCATGTCACCCCTCACTGTGAGAGGTTTACAGACTATATAGGAGGTCGACATGGTGTTGTCCATCTTGGGGACAATTATGCATGTGACATTGTAGGCATTGGCAGTGTGCATCTGCAGTTTTAGCATGGATCTATATTCACTATTCAGAATGTAAGGTATGTACCTCAGCTCAAGAAGAGCTTGATTAGTACTAGTAGACAACTAGATGACGATGGATTTCATACCACCTTTGGTGATGGGAAATGGAAGATCTGCAGAGGATCTAGGGTTATTGCCAGAGGCTCAAAGAGCGATACTTGTATCCTCTTCATGTATCTAGTGTTTGTGACCATGTTGTTGCCATGACCGAGTAGCCAAGTGTTTCCTTGTGGCATGGCCGGTTGGGACACATGAGTCAAATAGGAATGAAAGTACTTTCTCATTTGGGTTACTTGCCTTGTCTTCGTTGTGCTGATTTTGAGCACTGTGATAATTGTGTTTATGGTAAGCATGCGCAGACATCTCATAAAAAGTCTCTTTCATTGAAATATTTGCCTCTAGAGTTAGTGCATTCTGATGTATGTTAGATGCCAGGGTTATCTCTAGGATGAAAGAAATATTTTGTCACATTTTTCAATGATGCTACATGGAAGGTATGGGTTTACCCTATTCGTAGCAAGGACGAAGTGCTCGATATGTTTCAAAATTTCTTGGCCTTGGTTGAGAATCAAACTAATAAGACAATTAAGTATCTTCACTCTGACAATGGTGGGGAGCATGTGTCCAAAGCCTTTCATGCATTTTGTGACAGCAAGGGGATAAAGAGGGAGCTCATTGCCCCTCATAATCCACCCCAAAATGGAGTTGCAGAGCACATGAATCAGGCCATATAGGATAAGGTCCGTACAATGCTGTCCCCATGGCCTTTGGGTTGAGGCTGTTATGGCAGTCGTTCATTTGATTAACAGGTCACCGAACAGGTCTTTGCGGGGGAGAGTCCCTCAAGAAGAGTGGTCGGGCAAGCCACCTTCTTATGCTCATTTGAGAGTGTTTGGCTGCAAGGCTTTTGTGCACATAAGAACGCATCAAACTAGAACCAAATTCCTGTAAATGCATATTCCTAGGATACGGTGATGAGGGTCAGATGGGATATAGATTATGGGATCCCGAAAAGAGAAAGATAGTATGCAACAATGATGTCATCTTCCATGAAGATCACATGCATAAGCAGCCCGTAAAGATTGAGGAGGTCAAAAGGGTTTTTTTCATGGAGGATGCACCTGTTGGACAATAGTTTTTGGACAGCAGTATATACCTATTGTAAATACTCCTAAAAATGCAATAAATAGTGCTGAAAATGACCAGCAAGGTATTGCATGTGATACACCATAGTTTCAGCTTGAAAACATGCAGTTAGGACAGCACAAACTGTCAGGACAACATGCTAGAATTTTAGGACAACAACCTATACTACATATAGAATTGCAAGCCCGTATTTCAGGACAACAGCCTGTACATGCAAAATTACAGGCCCGTATTTCAGGACAGCAACTTGTAAATGCATATTTGTAGGCTTAGTAACGAGCAAATGCAGAACCTTTGTTGTGTAGGTCAATCCGACCTTCTAGGTAGCCAAATAGGTTTATTCCTGATGTGCAGTATGCTGCAGATTATGTCATGGTTATTGACTGTGGTGAGCTGTCATGCTTCAAGGAAGCAAAGACTAGATTGGACAACAAGACGTGGTTCAAGGTCATGTCGTCGGAAATGGAATCACTTGATAAGAATGGTACTTGCGACTTAGTGCAGCTGCCTAAAGGGCAGAAAACCCTTCCATGCAAGTGGGTTTACAAGATGAAGGTCACTTTTGGTTCCTCACCAAATTACAAAGCAAGATTGGTTGCAAAGGGGTATAAGCAAGAACATGGAATTGACTTTGATAAGATCTTCTCTCCTGTAGTCAAGATGACTACCTTGAGAACCATTTGGGGCTTGGTTGTAGCTCAGGATATGGAGCTCATACAGATGGATGTAAAGACTATATTTTTACATGGTGATTTGCATAAAGACATATACATGCAATAGCCTCTGAAGGTTTTGTTGCTAAAAGCAAAGAGACAATGGTCTGTAAACTGAAATGGAGTTTGTATGGTATCATAAGTTTGATACTTTCATGTAGTCTCAAGGCTTTCAGAGAAATCATGTTGATCACTGCTTGTACACCAAGAAGGTAGTATGGTAGCCTGACTATCTTGGTTCTGTAGGGTGATGACATATTGATTGTTGCCAAGGATACTCATGCCTTAGATTCATTGAAGAAAGTCTTCATGGTAGCTTTTACATGAAGGATCTTGGTGATACCAATCACATTCTTGGGATGTGGGTACTCAGAGATAGATCAAAGGGGTTACTCTATCTATCTCAGCAAGAGTATGTATCCAAGATTTTGCAGCATTTCAATATGGAAGGGGGGAAAGCAATTGGAGTTCCATTGCCTCCATATGTGAAACTCAGTGTAGAGGACAATCCGACATCTAATGATGAGAAGGCTGAAATGGCCAAGATTCTATATGCTTCAACTGTTGGCAGTTTGATGTATGATGTGGTTGCTACACGTCTTGACATTGCCTTTGCAGTGTGGAGAATCAAAGTTGCAGTAGGAGAAAAAGTGTGCACAAGAGGGAGATAGAAGCTCAAAGTACAAGAACAAACTCTTGTTTACTAAGTTGCTCAAGGTACTGTTGGGGGTAAAGGCGCCTCTGCCGTGCCGCCCCGTGTATTACTACACTGACAGTACCCGCCACTGCACACTGCAGGTGCCGGGCGCCCGTCACGTCACTTTATTCTTTATTCTTTTAGTGACAGTTTGAATAAAGGAAGGCCCGGTCACACATTGTGACTGTTGGAGTTCCCATTTCTTGTCTCTCTCTTTCTTGCTCTTGCTCTCCCGCCATAGCTCACGTGCAAGCTTCGATCCTTCTCACCTTTCAACTGGTATCAGAGCTTGGCATTCTCTTGCTCGAGCTCGACTCGGTGCTTCCCGACCTTCGCATCGACTCGCTTCACGCATTGGGTCTCCATCCCGGCAGCCATAGCCGACCTCTTGAGCTCCCGACTCTCCCCGGCTTCCCGAGCTCCATCCTGGCCTTCTTGAGCTTCATCAGGGCCTTGCCCTTGAGGTATTGCTTTAGCATTTGCAGGCATTTGAGTGTATTCTCAGATTGAAACAGGGCAGGAACAAAGGGCAGCCACTCTTCTTGAGCTCCATAGCTCATATCTTCCCTCCCCTTTGCATTGGGCCTTCATGGCTTGGTATGTGCCTACCTTGGGCCATCATTGAGCCCCCCATTACCCCCTTTTCAGCCCATGTGGAGCAGCAGCAAGCTCAGCACCAACAGGGTAGATTGCATCATTTTTTTCCAGGCTGTGAGCACTCATCTACTTCAACTCCACTCTTGGCCATTGCTTCTTGCTCTCTACCTTGATCAAGAGGGCTATAGACTTCATGTTTGATGTCATTCAAGCTTTGGGCATTGGTCTTGATCATTCGGGGCTGATCTCTTCAGATTTGGGACTATCATAAACTGTCATAACAGGCTGAAAATAGGGCAGCACCATTGGCATTAGCATTTGTTGCTTATACTCCATTCCGGTTGTGCTATTTGATGCCCGTATGCAGTCTACATGATGCCTAGTGCCTTGGGAATGTGTGCACATGATTATGCCATGATTTTGGCCTGAAATATTGGCTGATTTGGGACTGTTATTTACTATTATACAGTGCTGGAAACAGGGCAGCCACACTTGGCATTGGCATTTGATGCTTATACTCTACTCCGGTTACCTTATTTGATGCCCGTATGCGGTCTACTTCCTACCCGGATGTATTGGGGATGTATGCAATTGATTTGACCATGATTTTGGCTTGAATTCGGGGCTGAAATCTACTGTTTAGAACAGTAAATACATGCTGGAATAACAGTGGGCTGAAGGTACTTTACAGGCTTTGGCACTTACCTACCGATACCGGATGTATGCTTTGAGCTTTGGCATGATGTCTCTGACATTTGGGGACGACTTGGAGCATATGTATGAGATTATGGGATGCTTTTGAGCTTCACATTAGCTCCGTCTTCACTGGCATTTGGACCGACTTGGCATGCTCATGGACCGCCTATGCCTCATGTCTCTGCTTGACAGTTAGGCTTTTGCATTACATGCTTTGGTTCGTGACATATGCTATTTGGTTCGTGTATGCCATACCGACATTTGGAGCTTGGATTTGGATGTATTTGAGCATTCCCGGCTTACTTGATCACTGATCTTGGTTGCTATTTGGATGTCATTGAGTTGACCGAGAGCTTATTTGGGCTTATGTATTGCTTCATGGTTAATACGACCAGTGCTTCATGTATGTCATGCTCTCTTGGATGCGCTTGATGCATTGACAGGGTCACTTATCACTGGTGCTTTCTCTTGGGTTGTTTGAGCTTTTGAGCTCGCTTTGTATGCCTTTTGTGCCAGTGGGAGCATTTTACATGCTTGCTTGACCTTTGACAATTGCATGCTATTGGAGCACTTATATGTATTGGGAGCAGTTTATGTCTTGAGTAGCTACATACGCATTGAGACTTTGGGATCATACTCCGATCTTTATGGATATGCATTGATGCACTCTTGGTTCACAGGATGCTTATGAGCTGAGTCTCATATTTGGATCTCTCTCTTTGAGCAAACACCTATTTGTGTCAGATTTTGGCAGTTATAGGAACACTTTGCCTAGAGTGTCTGGGGGTGTGCCTTTCATGGCATATGTTATTTTGACATCCTTCGCTGTTGAGCTCATGTTCTTTTCACTGTCAAAACAGCAAGTAGTTTTGGACTGTTTGGGCATTTTCAGCCTGCATAATGGCGTCATCTTCGCATGATAGTGCCATCTTTAACATTACAAAGTTGGATGGTACCAACTACTCTTACTAGAAGAGTCAAATATGGCAGGTTTTGGTGCAGAAATCTCAGATTAAGCCACTTCGGTTGAGTGGGGAGCAGCCTCAAACTATGGACAATGACGACTGGCTTGAACTTGATGAGCTATGCAAGTCCACGATTGTATTGTCTCTCACTGAACAGGTACATTATAATGTATTTGAGGAAGCACAGAGTGCATGGGATCTATGGAATAAGATCAAGAATCTTTATGATAAGAAAAGTTCGGCGAGTCAGATGTACTGGTTGAAGCAGCTTATGGATCTACGCATGAAGGATAATGCGACTATGTCTACTCACTTGAGCCAGTTCCATGCTATACTGAAGAACCTGACTTCGCAGGATATCACCTTTGGAGAAGAAGTAACTCCTCTTTTCTTGCTTGGGACTCTGAATGAGTCATGGGATGTATTCCGCACTGCCCTATGTGCCTCTAGTGCTACTCTAAAATTGGCAGATGTTGAGAGTGCTCTTCTTCAGGAAGAGGTGAATCACAAAAACTTGGATGCCTCTCGTGGTAGTCATGCTTTGACAGTTAGAGGCAGGAATGACAGGTATGACCGTGGTAATGGCCGAGGCCGTGACTCGCAGAAGGGTCGGTCTAAATCTCGTGGAAAGTCGCGTAGTAAGTCGCGTGGGCGCAACGCTAATGTCACTTGTCATCATTGTGGGAAAAAGGGTCATATCAGACCACAGTGTCATGAGTTGCGCAATGAGAAGCGCAAGGATAAGGGCAAAGAGAAAGTGCAAGAGAAGTCCTCTGATCGCAGCATAGTACCTGCGAAGTCCAGCATCAAGATTGAAGAAATTAATGTCATGCAGACCAAGGATTCCGATGGTAGTGATGAGTTCATACTTGCAGCTAGTTCTTCTGATGCTTCACACTTGACTGAGACACCTAGTATGTATGCACAGTGCTGGTTATTGGATTCAGGTGCGTCCTTCCATGTGACGCCTTACCGTGAGTGGTTTCACTCTTACCGTACTGTATCTGGATCAGTCAGACTTGGAGATGACAGGTCTCTTGATATTGTGGGCTGTGGAGATATTCAGTTGCAGTTTTTCATTGGCAGTTCCTTTTTGCTCAGGGATGTACGTCATGTACCTGCACTTACGCGCAGTCTTATGTCTGCAGGACAGTTGGATGATGCAGGGTTTCATGTCTATTTTGGGGATTCTGCCTGGAAAATTACCAAAGGCAGACTTGTGCTTGCTAGAGGCACCAAGGCTGGCAGCCTCTATCCTCTTGTTGTATCTGGGTCTTCTGTAGATCATGTTTTGGCAGTGGGCTCTATCCCACATGTATCACTTTGGCATGCCCGTTTGGGGCATATGTCTTTGAAGGGAATGAAAATGTTATCTGGTTTGCAGTATCTTCCGCCTTTGGACTATGCACGTTTTGACTCGTGTGATCATTGTCTTTATGGTAAGCAGAATAGGTCTACGCATAAGAAATCGGGTAGGCCACGCATGAGTGAGCCCTTGGCATTGGTGCATTCTGATGTTTGTGGGCCTATGCCTTGCATGTCTATGGGTGGTGCGAAGTACTTTGTTACCTTCATTGATGATTTTTCTAGGAAAGTGTGGGCTTATCCCATAAAGCACAAGTCCGATGTCTTGGCAGTCTTTCAGCATTGGCTTGCTCTTGTTGAGAACCTGACTGGGTATAGGCTGAAATGCCTTAGGATTGACAATGGGGGAGAATATGTCTCACGTGCTTTTGAGCAGTTTTGTGATGACAGGGGTATTAAGCGTCAGTTGACCGCCCCTTACACCCCCGCCCAGAATGGTTTGGCTGAGCGCATGAACAGGACTATTCAGGAGCGTGTCCGTTCTATGCTTAGCCATGCAGGCCTACCCCAGAGTTTTTGGGCTGAAGTGAGTCGATGTGAAGGTCGGGAAGCACCGAGTCGAGCTCGAGCAAGAGAATGCCAAGCTCTGATACCAGTTGAAAGGTGAGAAGGATTGAAGCTTGCAGGCGAGCTATGGCGGGAGAGCAAGAGCAAGAAAGAGAGAGACAAGAAATGGGAACTCCAACAGTCACAATGTGTGACCGGGCCTTCCTTTATTCAAACTGTCACTAAAAGAATAAAGAATAAAGTGACGTGACACTCTATCTTCATTTACTAGTGACCCATAGGCTGTTTATATAGCCCTTGCCTAGCTAGGGTTAGGGTTTCCCCTACCCTTTAGGCTATTCACACCTATCTGCCGTGTCTCAAGTTTGATACTCATTTCATTTACTAGTGATATGCCCTGTCTTCTTGCATTTGTTACATTTCATTTTTTCGGGATACTTCTTCCAACAGTTGTTTACAATACGTCATTTTTTCTTACAGAAAGAACATCTAGTGAGAACTATATGTACCAATACTTGATCACAAGAAGTTGAAGATGCCTAATTTGGTGCTGCCTTCTTTGTGGTTCCTCTTTTCTTCATCTAAACAGGATTGGATGCTACTTGCCAATGTAGGATTTGGAATGTTGGTAAGAGTGGTTGCAAGGGTAGGAAACACCTTTTTTACAGTCCCTTCATGTGAGAAATGAATTTTCCCAAGTCTTCTCCTGATCTATATTCCAAGCTAAAGAATTCAACTTTAAGGAAGATTTTAGTATTTTTACCAGTGGCTCCATAGAGCTTTTCAAGCTCATCCCATTTTTCTTTAGCAGTATTTAGTTGATCGACATGATGAATTAAGGACTCATCTAAGTGTAACATGATGATTGCCTAGGCATGTTGGTCATCTCTACATCAACCAGACTTGTAGAGTTTACAACTCTAGAGCCTTGAATGAGAGGCCAATACCCTCTCTCCATCATCTTGTACTTGATAAGTACCTGCCATGGGTGGAAATATTTGCCATCAAATTTTCAAATTTGAGGACGAACATCAGCATATGTGGTGGCCATTGGGAAGGTCTTACCACTTGCTAGAACAAGGGCAGTGTCTAGTCCCTTACAAGCTTTCCACTGAATGCGAAAGCAAATAAAACACTTGATATCAAAGTTTTAATGAGGAGAAAGGCTGAAAATCATACATATATAATATTTCAAAATATGACTTTGGTGGTCCTTTCTTTTGTGCAATCTTCTTCCGAGGTTTAATGGTCTTTTTAGGCTTCAATGATTTGAGCCTAGACTGGGACTTCGGGCTCCTCCTTGTGGTATGGATTAGTGGATGAACCTTGTGTTGGACAAGGACAGTCTATGATTTCAATGCTTGTTCCTGATGATTCCGAGGAGAGTACAATGACACTCATCCCTTTGATTTCATTGACTAGTGTACTTGAAAAAAGTCACTCAAGATATGCAATATAATTCTAGTGTATGATGGTTTATGCGTTTATAATTGTACACATAGTCTTACAACTTGAAGCAAAGCATTGAGTTGTTTTAATTTCCTGATAAAAACATTCAGATTGTGTAATTATTAGCAGCAATGATGATTAAACAATGTGCCTTAGTGCTTACAAGCACTCATTTGTAGCTCATGTTGCTAGAGATGGTAAATGTCGGTCTTGATAATCTTGATGATAGCTTTCCAAGTGCATTAACCTCTAAGATTAAGTTCCCTGATTAGTAATTGACTCAGAAGGAGTTAACTTAGTGATTAAAATCACTGTTAATGACCAAATATTGAGAAATCTGAAAGTTGAAGAAGCTTAAAGCTTCTTGGCTATGGCTGCCAGGAAACTGATAGTCAGGGTTTGGCTTCTAGCAGCCAAGAGAGATCAAAATTTCCCAATCCCTCTTAGGGGGAGATGGCCCACTAGGGGGGCTATGAAAGCCCTATGGTGGCCGTCATTATTGCACCTCCTACAGCCCATGTTGCTGTAGGAACTGTTCGGCTGTCCAGAACTGTGCCGTTCTGACAAAAAATGCAATGCGGTGCTTGTGGTTGCCCAATGTCAAGATTTAACCTGCCATGCAGCTGCGCCCTGAGGTGGAGAGAAGGCTTGTAGAAGATGGTAGGAGCTGAAATGCCCTCCTATGCATGCAGCAGGTCCACCAAGGTCAGGGGGTTCAAAACAAGCTATGGAGGTGAAGAAGATGGATGAAAAATGTTCTTTTTGTGCACTTAGTGGAGATGAAGTTTGAGGAAGCTAAAGGGATTAGAGGAGGCTCTGATACCATGTGGAGAATTAGAGTTATAGTAGGAAGAAAGTGTGCACAAGAGGGAGATAGAAGCTCAAAGTACAAGAACAAATTCTTGTTTACTAAGTTGCTCAAGGTACAACATGGGTACACTCTATCTCAAGTTTGATAGTGACCCATAGGCTGTTTATATAGCCTCTGCCTAGCTAGGGTTAGGGTTTCCCCTACCCTTTAGGTTATTCACACCTATCTACCCTCATACACCCTTGCTTAGTGGGTTCCTATGCCTATCTTCTAACATGCAGTGGGAGTGGTTAGCAGGTACATGGCAAACCCTAGCAAGAAGCATTGGGAAGTAGTGAAAGATGTTATGAGATACCTCAAGGGCACAAAGGATTTGCGCATCTGCTTTGGTAAGCAGAAGACATATGTTGTTGGCTTTACGGATGTAGACTATGCTAGACATGTGGATTGCATGAATTCCACTATAGGGTATGTGTTTAACTTCACAGGGGGATCTGTCTCTTAGATATCCAAGCTAAAGAAGTGTGTTGCACTGCCTGCTATAGAGGCAGAATATCTGGTTGCCACTGAGGTATGCAAAGAGCCCTTATGGCTGTCACGTTTGGTTGCTGAGTTTGGGATTACTGAGGTTCATGTTCTCCACTGTGATAGTCAGAGTGCTATCATGTTAGCACGGAACCCTGTCTTTCATGCAAAGACAAAACACATACAGGTGAAGTATCATTTCATCAGAGAAGTACTTGACAGCAAGAGCATTGAGCCGGTCAAGGTGCACACTAATGATAACCTTGAAGATCTTCTCACACAAAGGGTCTTCTAGGGTAGAGAGGTTTGCCCATTGCCAGTAGATGATGGGTATTGGATAGGTATTGTCTTTTTAGCTTTGTATAAACTTAGACTTAGTTTATTCTTTTTCTCTACCTCTGGGCACATTGCTTTTAGGGGGGAGGTTGTTGAGATAAAGGGCAGTGCCCATGTTCACCACTTGTAAGGGCCAGGTTGTAGTACACATACCTATCTAAAATCATTATTGAGGTACTCTTTAGTACCACAAATCCTGTGTTTCTATCTCCTCTCTCTCTCAACCTACATCTCTACATAGAAGCTCCATTGCAGCTAACTCAACATGGATCTACATTGGAGCCTTTGTATACCTCTATTTTTTCACCTGGCATTTCCGCTAGGTCAATGTTTCTACACATTTATCAAGTGGAGGAGACTTCTTTGCTTGTCTCTTCTTCTAAGTATCATTGGTTCATTGCTAGTGGTACATCGAGTCCTATGACTCCCCAAGGTGATTTGTTACAAGTTCTCCATCTGCTTGAGGTTATCATAACCGTTGGTGGCATTTCTTTGGTTCCTATTAGTTGTGTTGGCATCTTGCCTCTATTGTTTGATTGCCCCATCAAGCTCCATTTCTAAGGCCCTACACATTCCTAACTTTGGCTTCCCTCTCCTCTTAGTTCATGGCCTTCTTGGACTCAGGACTTGTGCTATCTTCACCAAGTCGGCCGTCTTTGTTGAGGATTCTTCTACAAGAGCTACCTTTATGACAAGTTGGCAAGATCGGGGGACTATCTATGCTCCATTCCCCTTTCTTTGTGCAAGGCCCTCTGAGATAGTTATCTATTGTGGCACCCATTCCCAATTGTGTGCCATTTGTTCCACAGGTTCCATCCCATCCTCCACTATCTCCTTTGGTGGCTCTTTCCTTGTATGCACTCTTCTCATCTTTCCCTTATTGGGTGAGAGGTAGATTGGAGGAGGATCAAGTGGTCTTTCTTCTTCTTTTCATTTCTGAGGCATTTCCTCTCATGGATCAGGTGCTTGTGAATTGGGTTAGGAGCATGGAGTAGAGACTGTAGATCAAGTACCATCACACGGATCGTGGAGACATGATCAAACCTTCTCTTCATGGTGTTGAGGAGAAGGTAAGGTAGTGAGCTCACTACACCCTTATCAATTTGTTCGTTCTTGCTTTCATGTGGTTTGGGAGAAGAATAGATCGATGAGTTTAGAGGAAGTATAGGCTATGTGAGAGGTAGTTGTTGCCGAATCAAATGAAGTGCTTAAAATAATAAGCATTCTATCAAGTCTAGTGGTCCAGCTTACAAAAGCTTTTAAAAGGAATTTGAGAACCTATAATATCTCTACTATCACATGTAGGAATTCTCTTTATTGACCTAAAATATCCCTACTATCACATGTAGGGAATGTAAATCCCTAGTTATATGTGGGGAATACAAACATATGTACAAAGGAAATATAGGAGAATTTCCTACATTTCACAAAATTTCTTACATAGGGAATGATTAAAAGTCCCTTGTATAAGTAACACTAGCGAAATTTTGTGAAATGTAGGAAATTCTCTCTATAATTCTCTCTATCCTTCCTCTCTCTATAATTCTCTCTGTGTTCAAATTCTCTCTCTTTTTCTTCTTATTTTCTCTCTCTCATTTTCTTCTCTTTGTCTCTGTCTCCCCTCTCTCCTCTCTTTTCCTTTTTTCTTTTTCTTTCTCTGTCTCTCTTAAATTTTATATTTCCTCTCTCTATAATTCTCTTTCTCTGTGTTCCCTCCCTCTCCTTTTCTTTCTTTTTTGCTCTTTGTGTGTATGTGTATATATATATATATATATATATATCTCTCCTTATTTTAATTAAAAAGAAAGTTTTTTTTCTTTTTCTTTTTCTTTTAAATTTTATATTTCCTTTCTCTATAATTCTCTCTCTGTGTTCAAATTCTTTCTCTTCTTCTTCTTATTTCCTCTCTCATTTTCTTCTCTCTGTCTCTCTCCCCTCTCTCTCCTCTCTTTTCTTTTTTTCTTTTCCTCTCTCTCTCTCTCTCTTAAATTTTATATTTTCTCTCTCTATAATTCTCTTTCTTTCTTTCAAATTTTATCTTTCCTCTCCCTATAATTCTCTCACTGTGTTCAAATTCTTTCTCTTCTTATTTTCTTTCTCTCATTTTCTTCTCTTTGTCTCTCTCCCTCTCTCTCCTCTCTTTCTCTCTCTCTCTCTCTCTCTCTCTTTTAAATTTTATATTTCGTCTCTCTATAATTCTCTTTCTCTCTTTTTCCCCTCTCTCTCTCTCTCTCTCTCCCTCCCTCTCCTCTTCTTTCTTTTTTACTCTTTGTATATTTCTCTCTCTCTCTCTCTCTCTCTCTCTCTCTCTGATTAAACCTTTTAAAGTAAACTTTTTGTTTAATTAAAATAAGGAGAGAGAGAGAGAGAGAGAGAGAGAGAGAGAGAGAACCTAGGCCCTACGCATGAGAGAGAGGGGGGAGGGGGAGAATTTTTTTAAATTAAAAAAATACTATTCTCTTTCCTCTTTCTCCCCCTTCTCTCTTTATCTTCTTCTTTTTATCCTTCTTCTTCTTCTTCTTCTCTCTCTCTCTTTTATTCTATCTCCCTCTCAAAGTGTGTGAAAAACTATGTTCGAAAAACATTAAATTAAAAAAAGCTTTTAAAATATTTAATTAAAAAAATTTAATCTAACAGAGAGAGAGAGAGAGAGAGAGAGAGAAACTTTTGATTTAAAAAGAAGTTTGATTTAATTGAGAGAGAGAGAGAGAGAGAGAGAGAGAGAGAGAGAGAGAGAGAGAGAGAACTTAGGCCCTACACATGAGAGAGAGGGAGGGGAGGGGGATGAATTTAATTAAAAAGGGGACGGGGAAAAGAAAGAGAGAGGTTATAAGTGAGAGAGAGGGGAGGGGGTTTTAATTTTAAAAAAGGAGGTGAGGGGGGGAGGCATTAATGAAAAAAGGGAAGGGGAAGAGAAAATGAGATATTACACTTGAGAAAGAGAGGAGGGGAGGGGGTTTTGAATTTAAAAAATGAGGTTTGGAAAAGGGGGTACGTTCGGGAAGCCCTCTGGAGGTTCGGGGCTTTTCGAACCTATAGCTAAAATAATATAGTAGAGAGAGAGAGAGAGAGAGAGAGAGAGAGAGAGAGAGATTTTAATGAGAGAAGTAATGCCAACCTATGAAAATAATTTTCTCTTTGTTCCCTTATGTTGTTTTCCTCGTTTCTCCATGTCAGCTTGGGAGCAATGTGGAGGTTTGGAGAGTTCCATCGAGTCTAGTCCTTTTAAAGTATACAAAAGATGTTGCTATGAGAGTGAGAGAGAGAGAGAGAGAGAGAGAGAGAGAGAGAGAGAGAGAATATCTTTAAAGAGAGATAGTGAAGAGTAACAAAAAGATTTCTCTCTTTTTCTCCACATTTTTCTTTCTTTGTCCACATAAGCTTGGGAGCAATGTGGAGGTTTGGAGAGTTACCTTAAGTCTATGCCCTTTAAAATATAAAAAAGAAAAAAGATATTGAAACATGTATTCATATAATCAAATCTGGAAATTACCAAATGGAAAATTCCAGAAGAATACATATGTACACTAGCTATTATCGTAGTTACCATAGGCCCCCATGCAATAGGCAAGTGATGCTGCTGCCAAGTGGAGGAACAAGTGGTGGCAGCTAGGGCGATCTTGCTCCTCTCTCTCTCTCTCTGGTAGTTTGCAAGCAAGTCCTGCTATCTCCGGCCTCGCCCTAGCTCCTCTCTCTCTCTCTCTCTCTGGTAGTTTGCAAGCTAAGTCCTGCTATCTCCGGCCTCTGTGTATGCGCGCGTGCGTGTGTCTGTTTTGGCTGTCTCCGTGTTCCCGTTTCTGACAGAAGACATGGCTACCCCTGGTTCGGGTTCCAGCGTCGCGTGGGAGCAAGGGCGGATCGTGCCAGACGTTGTGAAGGCAGTGTCGGATTCAGGGCTCCTGGATGTCCGTGTGCTCTACAAGGAGATCGAGGTCGCCAACGGCTTGGCCATGCGGCGGGTGCAGACTCAAGCCCGTCCCCATGTGGAGATCAGAGGCCCCTCCGCTGGAACTGAAACCGACCTCTACGCCCTCCTCATGGTCGATCCTGATGCGCCCTCCCCTTTGAACCCTGTCAACCGCTGTTTCGTGCACTGGCTCCTTGTCAACATCCCAGGATGCACAGCTCCTTCCCAAGGTAAGGCATGCGCTTTATCTGGGGTGTGGATATGTACGATGTTACCCCATAGCTTTTCATTCATCTTCTATGCAGTGTGCATGGTCAGGGGTTTGCCGTTTTGGAAAACATTGCTCATGTCTATGAGCCAATGTGATTCATTGGTCTTATCTCTCGGAGTTAATCCATGCAGTGTCCACGATCAGGGGATTGCCATTCTGGGAAAGGTAGCACATGCATATGAGGGCCAATTGTGATCCCTTGGTTGACCCTCTCAGAGTTCACATGCACAGTGCATAGTAAGAACCTTGTCACGTTTGGGAAAATGTGGCACATGGAGATTAACATACACACAGCTTTTTATCTCTAATTGCAGAATGTATCTTGAACTGATGGACAGAGAGGGGGCCATGATATGTGTTGTATACACGGACAGTAAACTTTGGAAATGGGTTACCAATGAATGTGCTCTTATTAGTTAGCCATCCAACATCTGTTTATATTCGTTTCTTGTCTGGTGTTGCGGAGGACCATTCACGCAGAAATTTGGGAAACTGGTATTGAAGTTGTGCCTTACATGGGGCCTGCACCTCCCGAGGGCGAGCATCGCTATGTTTTTCTGCTCTTCAAGCAGGTACATGGTGTGGTTCTTTCACACTCCTTAGATTAGCACAATGCGCTTCAATGCTTAACATCCCTTGTGCATTTGCATGTGGTTGTGTATGTGGGCCTGAATCAGAAAGTGGAGATGAAGCCTGAGAGAATTCGAGATAGAAAGAAGTTCAATGTTGACATGTTTGCCGAGTTGCATGGACTTGGCCACCCGGTTGGTGTCAAATATTTCGTAGCGAAGGCTCATGATGAACTTCAACACTCAGGCAAACAAGTATGAATACTACAATCATCAAATCCTGGTCTAGGAACACATCCTTAGTAACACATCCTTTTGTATCTTGTTGTTGAAGGGAAGATCCGCTTTAGCAGTAATGCTGAATGGTTAGAGCCATCTATGCAAGTTTTATTCTGTCTGTTCATAAATGTTCTGCATTTTCCCTTGGTTTAGTATTTGCGCGGCTTTCTTAGAGAGGAGTAAGTCCCTTCACTCTCTTATGTTATTGGTATATAAGTTCTAGCCTCTTTTCTTTGAGAGGAGTAAGTCCATTCTCTTATGTTATTGGTATATAAGTTCTAGTCTCCTATGATTCGTTGAGAGGGCATTACGTTGCTTAGTCTGATGTGTTGTACAGTATTTATTTAAATGGCTGGCATTTACGTCTGTTCAGGCAATGCACTTAACGTTATTAAATGTTGTTGCACCTTATGATTCCTTTCCCAAGGTCTTCAATCATATTGCACAACCTTGTATTTGAAGGCAATAAATCCATCTAGCTGAGGGTTTGAGCACATGACTTGAGGGTTTGAGCACGTGACCTTACTAAACATGGGCATGCCTGCACATGTGCGTGCACATATACACATACACAATCTCTCTCCATCTCTCTAAGAAAAGGCTCGATGCTCATGACCTTACTAAACATGGGCATGCCTGCACATGCGCGTGCACATATACATATACACAATCTCTCTCTCCCTCTCTAAGAAAAGGCTCGATGCTCGATGGAAGACACTTAAGCCAAATATTTAACATCTTATACATAGCTTTATAATATTTTAAGACATGTAACAAAGTTGTAACCTCAATCAAACACTAGAGTTTCTAACTAGTCTTGTGAAGTCACTCCTTGAATAAAATCATGTTTTTTTAAAAGATCAAATTTGGTTGATAATAACAAATAAAATACCAAATTATGCAACTACAAATCATTCCAAGACAATCATCTAATTTGAGATTTTGTGGCTCAAAATCATTCTTCCACAAATCACTAATCATTGGTTGCTTCATAGTTTGAGCCTTATGCAATCCTGAATTGTCTATTAGCTCCTTGAGCTTGCTCTAAAAAGACCTAATATTCAAATACTCCTAAAGAGTGTGACATTCTCTACATTTTTTTGTTTGTAGGCATGTTGGGATATCCTCTTCGAACTTTTGAATTCTATTTAAGAAGTTTACTCATCAAAGCCTTTTAGAAAAAGCAAAAGTTAGAACTTATTTGAAGGAATTTCTTTTTATAAATATTCCAGTCGAGAGAACTTGTATGTTAGATGTGAGGGTCATGTCTAATTTTTATGGTATATGTTGATATTATTTTGGTCCTCATCATTGATTGTAATGAGGCACATATTGTTAATTTTAAGGTTGAGTTGAATTTAGCTTTTGACATGTCAAATTTTGGTTTGAGTGTATCATTACTTGGGCATTCAGTATTCAAGTAGAGTAATGGAGGCATTGCTTTGTCAAATAAAATATATTGAGATGAGATGTTAATAGTAGCAAATTCAGTCTTAATGTTTGCAAGCTTGTTGCTACTCTCATGAAGATAGGTTTGAAGTTGAGTCTTTATGTTGTTGGCAAGCTTGTTGCTACTCTCATGAAGATAGGTTTGAAGTTGAGCCTTTATGTTGTTGGAGATTGTGTTGATGTATTTCTCTAGCAGGAGGATGGATGCTTGATTTATATGTGCATTATGCGACACAACATTAGTTTAGTCTTACAAATGAGCAATTTTATGCATAGCACAAGCACCAAGCATTAGCAGGTGATAAAGTGTATTGCTTGCTACTTGAGTGGTACTTTGGCACCTTGGGCTACTTTATAAGAAGGAGAGAATCATTGCCACCATAATTACAAAGCTTTTTTAGATTTAGATTGGGTTGGTTATTACGACATGTATCCACCAGTGGTTTTTTCTCCATGCTTAGCAATTCATGCATATAGTGGTTGAGCAAGAAGCTGTCCATTGTGGCCCCTTGTAGTTGTAAGCTAGAGTACATGGCAACTTTTACAGTCATAGTTAAAATGTTTTTGGGCGATGCACCTTTGACTGATTTTTTTTTTTGGGGGGGGGGGGGGATATTATTTGCCAACCTTATATTCACCAAGTCATTGCATATTGGAAATTACACGGAACCTAATGTTTCATGATTATACTAAGAAAATTGAGGTGCATTATCATTATGCCAATGATACAATTACTATAAGAAAGGTCAACTTGGCTTATGTGCAAACAAAGGATAAGCTTGTGGATCTTTTTATAAAGGCTTTTCCTTGTGAGAAGTTCAAAGCTTTTTGTAAAGCTTCGAGCTTACTCCCCTTTGTGGATGAATCATAGTCTATTGGGATTGTACTTACATATGCAAGAGTGCCAACTCTTATTCATGGAATCACTCCTAGGAGGGATGTGTTACCATGTTTTGATAGTGATACATATGAACATACTTAAGACTGACAAGGCCTAAATCTTCTCTATTGCGATCACTCAATAGACTTGCTCACAAAACTTCTTTTTCTCCAAGTGTGTGTGCATTTGTATAACCCTTAGCCCATCACATATTTCCCAAGCTTGCTTTAATATAGAAGAAAGATCAAGGTGCAAAGCCTTGCAATTCCATCAAAAGGTTGAAAAACATAGTTAAGCAACCTCAACAAAGATTGATTGAATTGTGGAAAAGATCTCTTACCTCAACATTGAGCAATGTAGTGTAGTGACAAAAAAACAATGAGGACTAGCTCTACATTGAGCAATGTAGTGTAGTGACCAAAAAACAATGAGGACTAGTTTCTTTATTTACGTATCATTAGGGTTAGCTTGATTACAAATATTCTAGAAGACACCTCTAGGTAGGAGGATGCTTTGAAGTAAAAGTAAATATCATATCACATGATTATTAGTGGCCACAAATGTGGACGTAAGTTAAAAAGTTCACGTGCACATGATACTTGTAACAAAGCCAAGGTTCCATGTTCTCATTCAACATGGCTTACTTCATTATTTGTCCATCTTTGGCAAACCATGGTCATTAATATTAATGGATTTCAATACATGGATCTCACCCGCACAAGTTTTTGATTCCATTACAAAAGTGTTTTGACACTTCCATTATTTGTCCATCTTTGGCAAACCACAATCATTGATATTAATGGATTTCAATACATGGATCTCACCCTCGCAAGCACTCACATATGTGTAGTTTTCAAGAAAACCTTGTTTAGATACTTATAAAAGAGCACTTGGAAGTTTTGACCTTGTTGAGAAACTTCTACGAGTTTCAATGTCAACAAACTTTAGTGTTTATGGAGTGCTTGTATCATCATCATCTACGTTGGCCCTTATTTTAGGGCTAATCTAGAAGTCCACCTAAAACTCGGCTAATACTTTTTTGAGATTTAGGCAATAAATGATTTTCAATATCATCTTGTACTTTGTTGATGTCTATGTAATCAATAATGCTCATTCTTCTCAAGTTCTTTTCACACTTCTAACACCCCTTTTCAAACCACCTCTAAGAGTAGTAATTTGCTTTCACAACACAACATGCTCAGTAGTCTTCTCTCCATAGGCCCCAATAAACTCTTTGATTGATCATTCTACTTTGTGCCATCTACTTTATGAGAATGGAAAAATAGCCACAATAGAGATAACTAGAGAAGAAAACTAGTTTTGCAATGACTATTCTATACAATAATCTAAAAGTATCTTCCAATACACTTTTCGATTTCTTCTTAATATCTTTATATAACCATGAAAACAATGATCCACAGTAACCACAATACCTAGAGGACATGTAGATACATGAATATGTGGCTTTCATTGATAAAATTGAAACCTAAGTTGATAATCAATTGAGCAAGATCTTTCCCAGTTTTGAAATTCACTTTGGTATCCTATTGACTAATCAAGGAAATTCATACATATGCAAATGATTGTAAATTTCCAAAAGGGCACTAATTGAAAACAATTTGTTTTCACCATGTATAAGGTATCTATAAATAATTAGGTAAACATATCTCAATTTAGATCGATGCTTTCCAGGTCTTTAAACGGTAGTAGAGGAGGAATAAGGTCTTCTTATCTAATTGACCTCTGAATTTGAACTTCATTTGTATGATATCCATTAATAGATAGTGCAATAGAAAAGTTTGCACTATTGTTTGTGACAACCACCATTTTAATGAAACTAGCACCAAATCCTAAAAAATATTAAACCGTTGGAGTGAGATTCTAATTATTTTATCATATGCTTTTTCTAAGTCCATGTCAATAAGGACACAACCTCTCTTGGGGTTTTGAAAACTCTTGAAAAAAACCAAAGTAAAAATTTGGGAGAACCATATAGAAAATCCCATGAGAGAGAATTTTGGAGATAGCTTTATTTGACATATTTAACATAGTTGGGGGGCTCCATTTTGCCAATATGATCCTCTCCAAGGATTTTGGAATCAATTTAATAAGGGTTGGATTCACTTTAGCTATCATCCATACATTTTCTCTTGAATAATCTCTAATAGAACTCAAAAATGGCACAAATAATTTGCAAATTAATTCTATAAACCATTAGGTCATGGTGGCTTTCCCTATTCAAATACATTAGAAAAAAGAGCAGTTCCTCCTTTGAGAAGGTTCTCTCTAATTGCAAAGAAAAACTAGTTGGAGTCTTTGTCTACAACACTCCAATGACTATTTGGCATGTTTACAATTATCGACATGAAATCCATTGCCAATAGCTATCATCCATACATTTTCTCTTGAATAATCTCTAATAGAACTCAAAAATGGCACAGATAATTTGCAAAGTAATTCTATAAACCACTAGGTCATGGTGGCTTTCCCTATTCAAAGACATTAGAAAAAAGAGTAGTTCCTCCTTTGAGAAGGTTCTCTCTAATTGCAAAGAAAAACTAGTTGGAGTCTTTGTCTACAACACTCTAATGACTATTTGGCATGTTTACAATTATCGACATGAAATCCATTGCCAATAGCAACATCCAAATATTACTTGAAGACTAAAGCAAATTTTCATCAATTGTCACTATATTTATACTTTCATATTGATCATTTCCTCTAGTCTCATTGTGTTGTTTGAGTCTTAAAACATTAAGGGAGGGTTTATTAGGAACATCTCCAATAGATCTAAGGTTGAGATTTTAGTTGAAATTTAGCGCTTTCAATTACTTTCTCCCTGACTACCAAGGAAACTTCCATCTTATTGCATGTAGAGGTAGATACGTTGATTGATTAGGATTAGTCATAGGACACATGAGAAAAACATTTATGATCTTTCAATGCTATTGAGCATTTGTCTCCTAATGTGAGCTTTAAAACATTGATTATTCTTTGAAAATTTGACTTCCTCAATACATTTGTTCCATCTCATTCAAGGTTCTAGATGTTTGTATGAGGTCTCTAACCAAGATTCCTTCACACTAATGAAAAAATTTCCTTCAATAAGAAAACTAGTGTTTAGTCGAATGGAGGTAATCCATTAAAAGTCCTACTTGCATGTAAGATTTTGCAAGAGAGAGAACTAGTGTGAACGACTATAGTTAAGATAATATGAAAGGATATAATATTTGATCCATGACTCGATCAAGCATTGAGGGATATATTCTATTCATACAAGTAACTCCCCAAGTTCTATCAATGTGTTTAGTGTGCTAAGGAAAATGAATAAGACCTCCATCTCTCATCATTAAAAGATTCACAAGGTAGTTATTTGTGTACAAGAGAATCCATGCACTCTCTCTCTTCATGTATCATGCAAGCAAAACCATGAGAATGATAACATACCTTTCACATGCACTAATAGTCGTATTTTGATTCCATGGTAGTGATGTGCAAGGATGTCCATTTTATTTTCTAGAAGTCTCCCTGAAATATTTCTAGTTGCAAATGTATTGGAGGCATATGTTGAGGTAATGTCCAAAATCGCATTGTCTAAATTGTGACTTGTGCCACTAAGATATGCCCCAATCAGTCCATCTTGTATTGGATTGCACTAATTGATAAACAAAGTGTGCCACATTGGCTTCTCTAAGGTGATGCCACTAAGAAAGTGTACCCATGAAAAGAGTTCTCATCAAAATCATCCTTTCCAACCCAATCTTTTCTTGTGCTACAACTTCAAGTCCACACATCCACATGATATTATAAATTTGATTTTTGTTACCTAAGTGCAACACTTTAACATTCAAGTGATGCATGCCAACTTTCTTGAAAATATTACATTGTTGCAATTCGTATTGCATTATGATCTTCATGTCTTGAATGTCACTCAATACATCAAAAATGTTCTTTTCAAGAAAAGGTTTTTGTGTGAGTTTCTCAAGAAAATGTCTCTTGTCCCTAGTTTCAAACACATTCCCTTTTCCATTCTTCTACATTGTGATTTTCCTTATCATTAGATTCCTTTTGAGAGTAATCCTTACTTGTGCTATTGTAGGTATAAGAACATCTAGCTTTCATGGTGTTTTAAGCGTACTCTTTATTGTCTTTACTTGCCAAGGTATGGATTGTTGAGTCGTGGTAGGGGCATTAACCCTCTTGCACTATATCTAGATTAACAAATTTCTCTTCCTTGTAATCGTCTTCGTGATTTATCTTAGGAAACACTCTGAGTCTCCAAACACTACAAAATTGTATCAAGCATCTCAGAAAGCCATAAAATAAACTTATGTGATAGACTTAAACCTTGTTTACACCAAAGAGTTGCTAGATTTCAAGATGTTATTTCCTTTCTTTTTGTGCAATATGCATCCTCATTTTTTTTGTAGATGTTAGCATAGATGATTTTAAGAGCTAGTGTATACTTTCATGGTATAGAATATGTTTCGAAACTTGTATTTTAGACTTTCGAAAGTGTGGCGATTCGTTCTCTAAACCAGAGATATCCTATAATTGGTTGGCGATTTTGCTTCTATCTTATCTTCCGTCTTGCTCATTCTCAAAAAGCCCCATGGTTTGTGGCTAAACACACTACCCCCGATAGTGTGGGAGCCAAAGTCTATGAAGAGGAGCTTGATGTCCATGTTACAACTAGCTAGGTGACATCTCCAGGTGCTAAAGACCTTATGTTTACTATTCTACAGTGTAAGGCAACCTATTTCCGCCACCTTCCCTGCTGCATTTTGAGCTAGATCACAATACACACCTATGTTTGATCCAATGGACCCTTCATATTCATTGGACAGTGCCTACACTATCAAAGGGATTTATGTCTATGGTATGAAAGCGTATTGGTCGTTGTGTTTTGAGTATGTCAGTGGTCTGCATATGGGATTGTGAAAGACAAGTTCTAGAAGACACTGCAGTAGATTGCCCATACCAGAACTGACAAATGTTGATCATGCTATATTGGGGAAGGACTCAAGTAAGTCAAGAAGTGGATTTTTCATGCATGAGATGGGAATTAGGTAGACAAGGGAGACTTAACTAAGTCTCAATAGCCTAACTTTAGAGAAAAAAACAAGGAGTTTTATTTGAACCGCACTAGTGTATTCAAAAGAAAAAAAAAGGGCAGCTCCATTGTGGGAGGAGCATGTAGTCCTAGATGTCTGGGGGAGAACCCTTTTGCGAATTGAACATGCTATGATCAATCTCCTACATTTCTATCATCTCATGCACATGTTGAAGATATGTTTTACTCAACCATATGCTGAACATACGTATATACTTCATGATTAAGCAAATAAAACAAAAAGAAAGCTAGAAGCTTTGAGCTGGGATAGCTCATCTTTCATGCAAAGGGCAGACATAGACATTACCTACAGATCATAGATACTCCCAGAGATTGCATAGAGGCTTTAAAGTGAGAGCTTGTGATAGTTTACTGTTGTCTAAACTGGGTGTATAACAGAGTATATCTACTGTCCATAGGGTTTTCTAGATTGATTTATGGTCTTCAAAGACTTGTTGAATGCTACTAATGCTCTATGGTTGATAGATGATTGCCAGAACCAAAGTACATGATTTGGAGTGATTTTTGGGCAAAATATTTATGTTTTAATGTTGTTGTAATGAATCTGTCTAAAAAGGATGAAATGGATTTTGAAGGCCCATAATGGGTTGACAGAGATATTGATGTTTTTTAATGGATGATAGCACTTCCGGGTAATGATACCCATCATTTACTACAGGGATTTTGTTATATGCATGGTAGCACTCTCAGAGATTTCATAGAGGCTTCAAAGTGAGAGATTATTATAGTTTATTGCTATCTGAAATGTGTATACAACAGGATATCCACTATCCACAGGGTTTTCTATATTGATTTATGGTGTTCAAAGACTCCCGTTGAATGCTATTGATGCTCTATGGTTGATAGATGATTGCGAGAACCAAAGCACATGATTTGGAGTGATTTTTGGGCAGCATATGTATGTTTTAATGCTACTGTAATAAATCTGTTTGGAAGGGTTGAAATGGATTTTGAAGGCCCATAATGGGTCAATAGACGTATTGATACTTTCTCATGGATGATAGCACTTCCGAGTGATGATACCCAACATTTACTACAGGGATTTTGTTATATGCATGGATATATGAGACATATGTCATTGATTTTGGAGTAGAGATATTGATGTATGTCAGAGTATATTTGAGTCATAGTCTCAAAGTGTGTCATGGGCTAGCATCCCAAGTGTCTTCATGCCTAGGATTTGGGCATATTATATGGATGTATTGAGATTGCTTTGCTGAGCTACATGTGATACAAGATCTTTGGATTGCGCCTTGATTATTGTCTTTGGATTCATCTAATATTTATATTTTCTTTCTTTCATCCTGTTCTAGGACTCAAAGACTCTATACCCTCTATATTTTAGCGCTGCGATAGACCTTTAACCTTACACACTCCGACAATGCTGTCCAGAGCGACCTCAAATCAGGCTACACAAACTTGTGTTTGTGCAAGACAACCATCTTCTTATGCCATGTTTTCAGACCAAGGGTCTCCTCCTGTAGCCTAGCGATACAACAACCTTCTAGGCAATAGGTTTAGCACTCTAGCCAATACGTTTTGTGTTGTGTTTTTGCACCTGGCTAGTAGGCTTCTCACTGGGCAGCACCTTAGCAGCTTGGGCAGCACACTTTGTGGGCGGCTTGTTTTTTTAGATAGACTGATTATCTTTATTTCTACATTTCACATTGAGCTGGTCTTTCCAGACCTGGACAATACCTCAATAGTTTGGGCGGCCTCTCTATCATGCCAGCAATAGGACAAATCTGCATTTATTGCAAGGACTCCATTTCCAGGCACTCCTAGTTCTTGACCAACCCTTGGATTGGCTACATTTATAGGTTGAAAACTTGTTTCCCTCTGCATTTACTGCTCCATCTCTTTGCTCGGCATTGCATGTTTCTTTTGGCATGGGATACTCCCCATCTACCTTGCCTAAGTCAGCCTTCTTTTGTGTCATGGCCCGAAGGACTCAGATTACTCCGAGGATGCCTCTTATTGGTTGCTTTCACTCCAGTGGTAGCATCTTCTTTGCTTTCTTGCAAGTACTTAATAAAGGACATCAATGGCCGATGTGTATGCTTTGGGGGATTGTGTGGTTCGAGATGATTTAGACCGACCACCATCCTATCACTTTTTCCTACTATATTCTTTAGGGGCTTCCAATCCCCAATTGGCATTAATGGAATCTCCTGAGCAAGTGCCACTCCTACCCTCTCTACTCGCATTTGCCAACATGGATGGTATGGAATTGTGAGAGTGCGCAACACAAAGAGGAAAGTGATCATGGAGAAGAGGAGACAAAGAGAGAATGCAAAAGAGAGAAGGAACAATGTGACTACAATGGCTGAAGGTACAATGCTACAACGATCATCTCCCAACATGCAGCAATGGGACAAGCTTCTCTCAAATGAGAGACTTCAGGCTACGAGAAGTGAGAAGACCGGTGTAGAACACATCATATGTCGATGATGGAAGATATGAGAGAAGTGTCACAGCTAGGTCCTTCAAAGAAATATCCGTACTAAGGGATGCAAGCTCATCCCAAATCTACTCCATCTTGTGGGGATGTGATCTCGCATTGTAGGGGAATTTGTGATAGAAAGTTGTCGTAGCTTCAAATCGAGAGATAATTGATGCCCAAATGTCTAGATCCAAAAGAGAGATGCCAATATCTTCCCAACCTCTGTGGTAGTGCTGATACATCTAACATGCATGAGCACAAAACCTACATAACTCAAAAAGAGAAAAGAGCAAGCTCTAGCATTCAACCGATCCCATACAGCTGTTGAATCTGCGGCCACACCATCATGGGGATTTACAGTAGGTTGGGATACTGAGAAAGACAATGCAGATAATGTTAAGGGTAGATAGATCATAGAAGGTACAAGAGAGACATTAATACATGTTACAGAGGATATCGCCATTTGGGATGCAAAGAAATACGGCCTAAGCAAATTAAGTGGATTAATGACGTGGATCTTTGATATTGACATATTCCATGTGATATACAAGTTATTTAAATTCAACCGGGACGTCTTGCATGTATGTATACCTTATTGGTCGACTATCCAGTGGATGTTTAACCCAGGAGGGAAATATGGCTATAGGAGATTGCAATGGACAGGTAGGGATGAACTGAAGATATTTAAAACAATTTTAATTGGGAGAGGATTATTGGTGATCGATGCATCCAGAATGGCCTTTTATACCTTGGGAAGGGTCCTTCAAAGTTTGGTTGACATCTGAGTTCATATGTAGGAGCGTAGAGTCGGGAAGGTCGATGTTTGGCTGGGACTGCATGCAGTAATGAACAGTTGCAGGTTGCGCAGAAAATTTTAGGAGCTGAAATCTTCACAATTTGGTCCATGTGTCTTCAAAAAAGTTGTAGATTGCTAGTGGGGCTACATTTTTTCTTTTTAAAGCTTGGTAATCCGAGTTATGGTTCAAGAGATATGAGCAATTTTCTTGAGGGTGGTCCTATAGGATAGTTTTTTGGACAAGATAAAATTGAATCTGATGGATGTAAAGCATTGCATGTGACATATGCTTTGACAAAGATGTTTGAGACTGAGATGAGGGTACCAAGGATAGGAAAGAGGATCAGGATATGCAGGCATTCAACCGATCCCATACAACTATTGAATATGCGGCCACACCATCATGGGGATTTACAGTAGGTTGGGATACTAAGAAAGTCATGTGGATAATGTCAAGGGTAAATAGATAATAGAAGATACAAGAGAGACATTGATATTGGTTACAGAAAATATTGCCATTTGGGATGCAAAGAAATACGGCCTAAGCAAATTAAGTGGATTAATGACGTGGATCTTTGATATTGACATATTTCATGTGATATACAAGTTATTTAAAGGCAATTGAATGTATGTATACCTTATTGGTTGACTATCCAGTGGATGTTTAACCCAGGAGGGTGATATGGCTATAGGAGACTGCAATGGACAGGTAGGGTTGAATTGAAGATGTTTAAAACTGTTTTAAGTGGGAGAGGATTATTGGTGACCGATGCATCTAGAATGGCCTTTTACACCTTGGGAAGGGTCCTACAAAGTTTAGTTGACATCTAAGTTCATATGTAGGAGATGCACAGTCAGGAAGGTTGATGTTTGGCTGGGACTGCATGCTGTAATGAACAGATGTAGGTTGAGCAGAAAAATTTAGGGGCTGAAATCTTCACAATTTGGTACAAGTGTCTTTAGAAAAGTTGTAGATTGCCAGTGGGGCTACATTTTTTCTTTTTAAAGCTTGGTAATTCGAGTTATGGTTCAAGAGATACGAGCAGTTTTCTGTAGGATAGTCCTATAGGACATTTTTTTGGATAGGATAAGATTGAATCTCATGGATGTAAAGTATTGCATGTGACATATGCTTTGACATAGATGTTTGAGTCTGAGATGAGGGTACCAAGGATAGGAAGGAGGATCAGGATATGCATGCATTCAAATGATCCCATACAGCTATTAAATCTACGGCCACACCATCATGGGGATTTACAGTAGGTTGGGATACTGAGAAAGACAATGTGGATAATGTCAAGGGTAAATAGATCATAGAAGATACAAGAGAGACATTGATACTCGTTATAGAGGATATCGCCATTCGGGATGCAAAGAAATACGACCTAAGCAAATTAAGTGGATTAATGATGTGGATCTTTGATATTGACATATTTCACGTGATATATAAGTTATTTAAAGTCAAATGGGATGTCTTGCATGTATGTATACCTTATTCGTCGACTATCCAGTGGATGTTTAACCCAGGAGGGCGATATGGCTATAGGAGATTGCAATGGACAGGTAGGGCTGAACTGAAGATATTTAAAACAATTTTAATTGGGAGAGGATTATTGGTGATCGATGCATCCAGAATGGCCTTTTATACCTTGGGAAGGGCCCTTTAAAGTTTGGTTGACATCTGAGTTCATATGTAGGAGACGTAGAGTCGGGAAGGTCAATGTCTCGCTGGGGATTGCATTCTGTAATGAACAGTTGCAGGTTGCGCAGAAAAATTTAGGGGCTGAAATCTTCACAATTTGGTCCAGAAGTCTCATAAAAGTTGTAGATTGCTAGTGGGGCTACATTTTTTCTTTTTAAAGCTTGGTAATCCGAGTTATAGTTCAAGAGATATGAGCAGTTTTCTGCAGGGTGGTCCTATAGGACAGTTTTCTGGACATGATAAGATTGAATTTGATGGATGTAAAGTATTGCATGTGACATATGCTTTGACAAAGATGTTTGAGAGTGAGATGAGGGTACCAAGGATAGGAAAGAGGATCAGGATATGCAAGAGAAGAGATGGAGAAGACGCCTATGCAGTGGAGAACGTAGTGGAAGATGAGCATGACACAGATGAAGAAGAGGAAGGAGTACAAGTCGACATATGAGTTTGTGATGCCATATGATCCAGGAGGATTTACAGGGATTGGTATGCTATAGAGGATTGATGAGCTATCATTTCCAAGGTTGGATACAAAGGGATACATGTTAGTTGGGATCTCCTTCAACAACTATTCCCTAGCCTACCTTTTTCTGTTTACTACTATTCGGGTGACATGTCCCTAACCAAAATTGGCCTGTCTCCAACCCTTTGTTGTCTACATTGTTACAACAATCTACAATTTCAATTTATGAATTAGTTTATTCATGTATTGCTTATTAAGTATCCTTATGCACACTCACCAAGAGCAATCTGCATCTCGCTCAGCTTCCTCCATCTCTGCACGTAGGCTTTCATCATTCTCTAAATCATCCTCCCTCTCCATAAAGTTACCACTGTCATCGTTAACCTGCACATTTGATGGTAAGAATAAGCATTAAGCATTAGATGAGGAGGTTGGAAAAATCAGCCTTGAGCCTCTACAATGAAATGACTAGCACAGAAACTAGGCTATCTCATGTTTGCAGATATCATTTTACTCTAGTAACATAATGGCAAACAAGAGCCAATAGTTTGCCCACATTAGAGCCTCATAGCCAAAGAAATCTTGCACAATATAGCCACTGGGTAATTAGTACAAAATAATTTTATGAAGCACATAGCCAACTTATCAAAGTGCAAAGGAAACTCATCCTAGTTTACAAATATTCATTCTCTCTTCATAAGATGTTTTCGTGACTCAAACTGTAAATGATGAGATCTCATGTTTCCTTGAGTAAAAGATATTCTAGGGGGCTACCCACTAGCCCTAATGGGTTGTGGTGATGGAGAATATATGTCCCATGGAGGCGGTGATGCTACAAACATAAGGTTACCAAAGTAAACAAAAGTCTTCCAATGGACACTAAAAACCAATCAAATGCTACACGAGGAAAATAAAAACTAAAATACCATTGCTATACGGGGGATCTCCTCCTTCCCATTGTCTCAAAATGAGCTTTGAAATGTAAACATGGTATAAGCTTTTGCACACCTTGATTATTGGTGGAATATTTTAATTTTGATCAGAACAAGTGGAGCCTCTCTTTGGTGGGTATTACACTGTGACTAACTAAAATCAATTCATTTAGCTATGGACAAAGATAGTGGATCCCACCCTTGCATGTTTCTAACTATGATCTTCCCCTTCCATATTTAAAGGTAACTACAATCAATTCATTTAGGTATGGACAAAGATAGTGGGTCCCACCCTTGCATATTTCTAACTATGATCTTCCCCTTCCATATCTAAAAGGTAGGCATGCTTTGATAGTCCATGAATAGGGATAAGTTGCATGCTTTTGTAGTTCATGAATAGGGATAAGTTGGTAAGTGATAGGGATAAGTAATCTTGATAAAAATAGCTTTGAGTTTAATAGTTTGCAATATGAACTCTTTAAAAAAATAAAATTGACAATTTCATCTTTTTATAGTTTCTAAAAATAAATGTTGCATGGATTACAAGCAAGGTGAATGTACATGATTGCGAACATGGTGAATTTTTTCCATCTTATCAAGCATTAAGTGCAAGCTATAAATAGCAAGCATTGGTATTAAGGTTTCCTTTCATTTTTTTTGTTTATAATGTATTTTTAGCAAAATGCATGATAATTAAGCATGATAAAGCACTTTTCTTCTACAATTATGGGGTTTACATGCAAGGAGTCTGGGAGCTTTCACTCAACCGCCAAGACCCACGGACCACTTATTGTTTCAAGCGTTCCAAGCCAAGCTCTAATGGCTACCTCTCACATAGCCTACGCGCTCTCATGCCTACCAGGTGTAGTGAGCTTACCTCCATGCCGTTCGAGTTACCTCCTCTCCCGCGCACTCCGATAGCTCCACGATCCAAGTGCAAGCTTCAAGCAAGCTCCATCCTCAAGCTCCATGCTCCAAGCTCCATCACCGCGAGCAAGAGAAGAGAATAGCATAGAAGAGAAGAAGAGAGAAGAAGATGGAGAGCTTCTCCACCCCACAGTCCCTCACCCTCACACACTCACTCCCTCACACTCTGACACTCTCACACTCCCTCTCTCAAGCACAAGCTCAAGCAAGCAAGAAGAAGAAGAAGAAGAAGAAGAAGAGAGCCACTTTTTGCCACACACAACAATGAGCTTCTCATTCACTTTTCAACTTTATATACAAAACCCTAAATCCCTTTTGGGCGGTCAACCGCTTTTCCCTTTTTTACATGGCCGGCCGTAGCCTAGGCCCTTTTCCCATTGTTCTTCCTTCTTCCTAGCTTTCTTTCCACCGCCCGTCTACATTTACAAATTGCACGGGTGAGAGCCCGGCGCTCTTTGAATTAAACCATGATGCACTTGCACTTTTTTATGAAAGTTTTGACTTGCGCTTTTCCTTGTGAGCCTTTGTCTTCCGTTTCTCTTCGCCTTGGCCTTTGTCCTTGTCTTCTATTTTAGCTTTCCGGATTTTCCATCGCCTGGCACTCTTTTACAAGGTTTCAGGGTGCGCCTTTGTATTTTAAAATGCACATTTCCCCTTTTGCATTTGCCTCAGACTTTTTAAGATTGCCCTTGCGCTTTTGGCCTTTTCTCCTCTTCTTTCTTTAGTCGAGCTACCTTTTTTTCGCCTTTGCCCTGCGTCTTTTTTATTTCCTTTTGCTTTCTTCGTGTTGGTGTTAACATTACCCCCCTCCTAGACGAGTGCCAGTCCCATAGCACTCACCGTCGTAGGTAGCAGGCGTTAGCATGCACCGAAGACATGGGTGGCAAGGACAGTTATGGTTGGCCTTGGGGGAGTTCTGATGTTGGTGCGGATGAAGGTCGTTGGGGGCACTGGCTATTCTGATTGACTAGTGATATGATTATTGTAGGTGGCAATAGGGCGACTCTTTGTTGGGAATGGCCACTCATAGCTGGCACGGGGGTTGGTGTGCGTGGGATGCTCCTGGTGGAGTTTGCGTGTGATGATTCTCTGGTGATTGGCATGATGGAGTGAAGGATAAGAGTTTTGAGTTGAGCGTTGATGTAGAGCTGACGGCGCTTTCGTTGGAGTCTTTAATACCTGCAATTGGAAAACCTCTAGGTGGTCTCTCCCTAAGGGTAGTGTTAGTCGTCTTAGCGTACACAATACATATTTTAATGAGTTTGGGAGACAGGTCGAACTCTAAGCAAGCCTGGAGTATTGTCCTGCACTTGAGGACCCAAACTGTGTATAGACTTTCATGCAGATATTATGTGAGTGCTCGTGCATACTTAGATATTATGTAGGTAGAAGACTGCAGCCTAGTGGCTCATAACATCGTGTGGATGAAGCAAAGTGGTCCATGGTGGAAAGAAGTACACGTGAAGGTGGGTGCGACATCCTGTGCATTGTGATTGCACGACGTAGCAGGATAGGACACATGGATAGTGTATGAGCCGTAGGTGGGAGACATTGGGCATGTGGATGAGGACGGTATACTGTTCATGGCCATTTATGCGGTGTGTGCCCCAATTGATTGCCATGGTTTTAAGGCAGAGTGGAAGCAGGAATTGTGTGAATGGTTCACGGTAACAGGTCTAACCAGAGGCGAGACAAGCTCCCTAGGGTTGTTTTGCCCTTGATGTGCCCTGAACTATTGTGGGTGATGCTAGGGGGCTAGGGGACTAGGGACGGAGCTAGCCGACCAAGGTCACTGGACGCACCTAATTTGAGGACCTCTAGGTGCGGTGCTGTGATCATGGCTGCTTTTTTTTTTTTTTGCCACAGTACAACCATTGCAATATGCGGAGGCTATGAGCCTTTCAATGGGTCAGAACATGTCAAGCCTCGGAGGCTCAGGAAATGGATATGACCATGATGATTTGGCCCTAGCCTCGTTGTTAGGGGAGCCGTTGTTGCGATATCGGTACGATTGCAGCGTCACCCGTCGTGAGTGTAGATCTTGGCCCAAGAAGAGAGTGTAGCCCATGATTATGCGTTGGTCCGTGCGATGTGGGTACTCGCAAGGGTGATTGTTCGCGTTCAGCGTGACTTTGTTGCGGTTAGTGCACGGTCGTGGTTTTGCGGTGACCCAGGTGTTGAACACATTTGCACGAAGACCTGTGTTATCCTGCATCCACTTCTCACATCGTGAGAGCACATGCTTAATTTCGTTAAGTAATTCAATAGATGTAGTTATGTTAAAACATGACTTTTCGAATTGCTATGATGTTAATTGCAATGCCCATGCGATCTCTTGTCAAAGATGTGGCATACATTAGCGATAGGCAGAAGAAGTTGTACAAGTGGAGAGTTGCCCTTTTACCCATCAAAGGACAAAAAGTTATGTCCTGATAACTTGTCAAGCTACTTGTACATCATAGGGGCTTAGTCGATTTATACTAGGCGGGGCGAGTCCGATTGGTTAGACGACTGGGCTGGTGCTGGTGCGGGACTCTAGTGAGGTCGGGCAGGGCACATGTTGGCGGCCGGGACATGGATGGTGTAGTCCCAGGCCGCCACCGTTTCCAAAATGCCTTTAAATAATTCATTGAACTCTTCCCTATCCCGAGCCGCCTTTTCTGCCCTTGAGCATCTGGTGCTTGAGCGTACGTGGGGGGTTTGTGCAACTGGTGTTGCCACGGCTTGCACACTTCGCTGAGCTTCGACTTTCTTGGTCCGAGGATTTTTAGGCCTTCGTCCGAGGCGATGCCGTTTAGGTCCACATTTCTTTGCATATCTCTTGAGAGTGGGCACATAGCGCACTGGCAGAGGGGCGCATGCTACATGTTCCCTCGTCCGCGAAGAGCGTCTCTGCAAGCCAGCTGCCCATGGTTCTCCATGTTTTCCTTGTGGGAGGCCTACAAGATGCAACCCAAGGGTTAGGCCTTGATACGGAATAAGATTATTCGCATAGGAGGGATTTCAGTGTGGGTTGTCAAACGCATATGACTAGAAGAGAAGATGTGGACATGTTGTACTCGTTGTAGAGGGATGGCCCCCATAATGGTGTCCATTTAGCCTCTAGCTACTAGCAGATCTTGACTCACGCCGAGTTACATCGGTTGGTGGTCCTGCTTTTGGGCGGGGCTCATCCTCGGAAGGATAGGCCGGAAAGGGAAAAGTGTATAGAGAGGGACTGCGCCCTGCTTACATCATCAGAGATGTTGGTCAGGCCTTTCCATGGTGGCAATGTGGGGTGCATGCCCTTCGCCCGGAGGTGGACATGATCATGTGAGAGGGGGACCAGACTAGTCTAGCTTGTTGGTCCCAACACTTCTGTCTGCGCTTGACTTTTTATTTCTTGTGTGTGTTGATAGTGTCTATACAGGGTGACACAAAAATCATTGTTTATATATATACATATTTACTAATCCTTGTCACTTTACAAGGATAGAAACCAATTGTAGAACTCGGGATTGTACTGAAGCATGGCACACACATCTAGTACATGTGGCAGCTTGCTCAATACTGATAGATATTTTGCCACATCGAGTAGCATGGAACCTTTCCCGAGTCTACTGGCAACATGTAACTCCTCCTCAGTGAGAACCTTATCAAACAGAGAGTTTTCTTGGCTAGGTTCAGCCAAGTCCGCACCCCGAATGGTAGTCAGCACTCAAAGGGAAGTTGGTGCCACATAGGTTGGGTCTCTTTAAGATCGCTATTTGGCCAATCGCTCTTCAGAGACTGTCATGATCTGAGCTCCTAGTTCAACCATCGCAACAGGTTTTCACACCAACGCTGTTCAAATTGACTTCAACCCTCTGACAGTCGCTTTAGTTGCTCTATATCCAAGAGATTTGGTTGGCAGAGTGCATCATTGAATGTGATAGTTAAGCGCAGTTCGTCGGCTTCCTCGCCCGAGATGAGTAGCATGCATTCATGTAGGAGCCTGCTATAGTGCTCTTCAAGATGTTCTTGCTCTTCCCAAGATAAGGGAAATGGCAAGTATTCTCCGATCTGCTCTTTAGGGAATGCGCGCATGTCTGCCAGGACATAGACATGTGTGAACACCTTGAGCTTGGCATCCAACTCAGTTAAGCATTCTGCAACACTTCTATGTTTAACCAGGGCTTGCTCGGTTGCCATCTCATGCAAGGTTCTAGGAGGTTGCCTAGGCTTTAGCACAGTTGGGGGCTCAGGCCTAGATGAGCAAGATTGGTCAACACTAGGCTCTTGAGACTTCGTTATTGCATCATGGTTCTCCTTGGATGTGACTGGTATGAATTTGTCGCCCTGTTGTGACAACGTTATATCCACTCTTGATTGGTGAATGCAAGTTCTATTGTCGGTGGATTGAGTGTTGCAAGCAGTCATTGTTGGTGATGACTGCTTTGATTCTTCAGAGCACACGGATGTGCCTAAGGTTTCACCGCTATTAGGGGAGGCGTCAATGGGTCCATTGGTAGGTGGAGTCGATGCTTTATTCATCAACTCTCCAACGCTCTTTGTCTCAATGTTCTTGGGGTCCCCAACCACCTGCAACTGTTGCTGTTTTCGATGTTTTCTCCTCTTTTTCTTGGTCAATGAAGGTGCATCTCTCAATGACTCAGGACCCTGGACTAGGTCAACCGTTGTTATGCCTAGTTGGGCCTTAGCATTTCCTTTCTCTAGTGTGTCCTCATGGAACATAGCCATGGCCCGCTGAATAGCCTTGCTAGGTTGAGTGGTTTGATGCGTCATCTCCTTGGCCACATCTTTGAGAGGTTTCTCCTCGAGCCTAGGCTTTAGGTGCTTTGGACAGGCTGGAGTTGTCAAGGATACTGGTTGCGGCACCTCCTCCGCAGATGAATTGCTAGGGACACATTCTGCAAGGGGTGTAATCACGGCTAAGGGTTGTGACCGCTGCGATCCCTGATTGGAAGCAATGGCGTTTAGTCCAGTGGGCTGGTTACTCTTGGCGGATCGTACTATCGAGTCCCTAGGGCTATCAGACGTGGTCGTTTCTTTTGTTGTCCTCTGAGCATTCACCTGTGTAGATCGATCCTGAGTTGATCTAGTCACATTGGGTTGCACAGGCATATTCTTGGGCCGAGAGCTACGACTAGTGTCATGTTTCCCCTCTTGGATGTTTGGAAGCTTTGATGGAGACAGAGATTGGGAGTGAGCAACCACCATTGACAACTGTTGTTGTGCTTCCTGGGTCCGTTTGGGAAGAGAGGACGTAGGAGACCTAGGACTCTTAGTCGGACGTGGCATCGTGGCTGAATGGTTTGCTCGTGATTGTTGGAGGATTCCGTCATTAGCTTTGCTGAGCAATCAGCCTTATCATGAGTGATGTTGTGCATGTGGTGCTCATTATCCTCTTGGGAAGTCAAAGGTTCCTTGGGCACTAGTCGACCATGTGCACGCTCGACAGATACCTCTAATATCTGCTTGCTAAGCACGCTAGGCTAAGGATCTAGTTTTTGATAGATCATGTTCGATTTCCTGATTTCAATCGTGAGGGGCTCAATCACTCCAACATTTTTGGTTCGAGACTCGGATTTTCGTTTAGGTTTCCTCCCATGCCTCATTGCTTTTGACATAATTTGGGCTTCTGACCGAGGTGGTTTAGCATGGGTTTTTGGTACCCAAATCCATCGGTTGCCTGCATAATACCCTTGGGCACGAAGCAACGCCTTGGATATCCATCGTGGCGTTGTGCTAGCTCTCCATCGATGCCTTCGTCTATAAGGCTTGAGCTTCTTTCGTGGTCTTCTACGATATTTGTAAGTCCAAACCCTATCCTTGGCCTTGTCTCCTAACCTTTTTGTTTCAAGAATGGCCTCACTCACTGGTTCTCTTCGTTCATCCTGCACTTGTATCAACTCTCTCAACAACTCCTTGCTCTCATTACTAGGCTTGCTTGGTATGTCAGAATGCTCCTTGCCCTTCCCTCGAGGTTTGATGAGGTCACCCTTGCTAAAAGTTGTGATTATCCTCACACATGGTAGTGTTAGGTGTATCCTCTGTGCGATATAGTCGGCTTCACACTTCGTTGCCTTTTTGAAGGGCCTTCCTAGGAGGATTTCCTTTCCACAATTCTCTCTATTTGGTTGAACATAGAACAGGACTAGCAAGCTTTTTGTTTCAATGGTTACAAGGATTTTGCACTTCCCTAGAAGTGCTTGTGGGTGTTCCCCGTAAGGATTAAGAGTTGCATCAGTCGGTTTGAGCTCTGGTTGACCTAGTAGAGTCCATGCTTCGTAAGTTAAGATATTGAGATCTACTCCTTTATCAATGAGAGCATCAACACTATGCTCTCTTTTTGCGGTAAGTTTGACCCTAAGATAAGCAGGTGGCACTATGTCTTCATCTTCTGGGTCTTGGTTTACAACTTCAAGCCTTCTGATACATGCCTTTAAGTCCCTAACTACACAATCAGACGTGGATTCTCTACTGAGATCTTGGGTTGTCTGTGCAGTGCTGCTCAAGGTACATCTATCGTCAGGATTGTCATGTCTAGTCATCCTCACATTGATAGCCTGATGATGTTGCATTCTGCTTTGACTAGACGCAGTTTGAACACAATCTACATGTGTTCTTGTAGTGTGGCCTTTTTGCCCTTGATGGCTAGATTGGCCCGTTGAGGTTCTAGGTTCTTTGTTTGTCTCTATTCGAGTACGAGCTTTTGGTTGCTCCTTTGCAAGTGAGAATCCATGCTCATGTAGAGCCATTACTCCCTGAGGGTCTAAGTTGAAGGGCCTGTCACGGCGCGCGTTTTCTCTCCAACCTACTTGGGGGAGGTGCAAACCCCTCTACAGGGGTTCGGGGGGCAGTCCCCTCCTCGACTCGTAAGACCGTCACGGTAAACACCATATGCAGTTTGGAGGATCGTTCAGCCAAATCTTAAACCACTTGCTCGAAGTTTTGGCCCAGTGGTGGATCTATGATGTGCCTTTCGCTCTATGTAGCATGTAGGGTCAATTTCGGGGTTCATAGTTTTTCTAATTTGTTGCCTCGTTCGTTTTTGGGTCCAATCAGGCTTTTGCACTCAGCGGTTTGCGTCTAAGTCTCTGGTCTCGCAACTGCCTACTTCTAGCTGCTAAGCGGCTGCGCCCTACAATTTTGCCTATTCCATGTGCCATAATCAAGTTCTGAGCGTCCTAAGGGCTTTCGATAGTTTGCGCTGCTGAGTTCTAGCCGGGTCAGGTCAAGTTTTCTGAAAATTTGGTGAAACTGTACACTCGGCCCAACTGGTCCGAATTGCAACGTCTGAGTGCTCGATTCGGCCCATCCGAGAGTCGAGTAGAAAGGGCCATATGTAACTGTCCGAATGCCAAATTCGGCCGGTCCAAACCCGGATGTCCGAGGGCCGAGTAGGCCTAGGCGGGCCGAGTGGGCCGAGGCCGAGTTCCAAGGTAGTCTGAGTGCTCGACTCGACGGCGGGCTGAGCGTGAGCGACCGAGTGGTCAGGAGGGCCGAGTGGGCCGAGGGCTGAATGGCCGAGCAGTCCGAGGGCCGATTCTCGGACTTGGCCCAGAATCACCGTCACTCGGACATGCCGGGCGCGGCGCGTTTTTTTGCTGAACCTCACGAAATCTACCGTGTCGAATGTTGGAGGCCTTCCCCCTAGTCAAGCAACTCCAGATCCATCCTACTCATGTAGGGGAAGGTGTAGAATTACCTGGGCTGGGGAAATCTCTCTCAGGTGACAAGATTGAAGCGGATCCACTCACGAAGCTTCCCTCTTCTCTCCTGCTCTCCTGAAACCCTGCAATGCACAATGTGGCCTTTCTTGCCACTCTTGGCCCTTATACCCCTTCCCGGGTATGGTATTGATGCCCCCTATCACTCACTTGGTGACCTTAGGCATCACAAGTGAGCTTTTTATCATTTTTTGCACGATTTTTACCCTGTTTTTGCCTTGTTTTGCAACAGTAAACCCTAATACTTATTTTCTTTGTTTTTCTTTGTTTTTCTTTGTTTTCTCCTACTCTAATGCGTCCAAATCACAAAGTAAATACATACACTACTCCATCTCACAACATAAATCTCAAAAAAAGTAAAAAACCTACTTGCCAAGGAGGTCGAATACCATCTTCAACCCCCTCCCTTCCTACCTATCTCAAGCACCGGTTCGGGGAGAACCCTTACTTAGATGGTCAATTCGAAGCGCGCAAGTGCTCAAGGCTTGAATCTTCGAGTTACCTCCTCTCCCGCGCACTCTGGTAGCTCCACGATCCAAGTGCAAGCTTCAAGCAAGCTCCATCCTCAAGCTCCATGCTCCAAGCTCCATCACCGCGAGCAAGAGAAGAGAAGAGAAGAGAAGAGAAGAAGAGAGGAGAAGATGGAGAGCTTCTCCACCCCACGGTCCCTCACCTTCACACACTCACTCCCTCACACTCTCACACTCCCTCTCTCAAGCACAAGCTCAAGCAAGTAAGAACAAGAAGAAGAAGAAGAAGAAGAAGAGAGCCACTTTATACCCACACAAGAATGAGCTTCTCATTCACTTTTCAACTTTATATACAAAACCCTAAATCCCTTTTGGGCGGTCATCCTCTTTTCCCTTTTTTACATGGCCGGCCATAGCCTAGGCCCTTTTCCCATTGTTCTTCTTTCTTCCTAGCTTCCTTTCCACTGCCCATCTACATTTACAAATTGCAGAGCCTGGCGCTCTTTGAATTAAACCATGATGCGCTTGCGCTTTTTTACGAAAGTTTCGACTTGCGCTTTTCCTTGTGCGCCTTTGTCTTCCGTTTCTCTTCGCCTTGGCCTTTGTTCTTGTCTTCTGTTTTAGCTTTCTGGATTTTCCACCGCCTGGCACTCTTTTACAAGGTTTCAAGGTGCGCCTTTGTATTTTAAAATGCACCTTTCCCCTTTTGCATTTGCCTCAGACTTTTTAAGGTTGCCCTTGCGCTTTTGGCCTTTTCTCCTCTTCTTTCTTCAGTCGAGCTACCTTTTTTCCGCCTTTGCCCTGCATCTTTTTTATTTCCTTTTACTTTCTTCGTGTTGGGGTTAACAAGGAGGATTTGCCACACAATCTAGTATGTTGAAGACACCATCATAAACTGTGTTAGGATTATGCTCCATGACACACCACTTTTCTTTGTAGGGATTTATTCAAACACACCATGCATAACAACACTCATATTGAACTATTTTCATTGCTCTACAATAACTACCACAAAACACATACTATTTTAGATATACAGAGGTATGCTCACAATTTTATCAAAGCATTTTAGAGCTTCATCACTATGACCATTTTGCGCATTTCTTGCAAATTAGTGCAGTCCAAGAGAATCCATCATGAACAATATGTTTGTCAAGCACTTGCTGTGCTTTTGCAAGAGCACCACATTTAGCATACATAGTTATTAAAGTGCTTGCAACATAGGGGCTTCTTTCAAGTAACCCCCATTTACAAATGTCCTCATGTATCCTTGTGCCCTTGAATAGATCCTTTTGCTTTGCATAAGCCTTCATTAGTCCCACAATGTGAGCAGTCTCCTTTGGAAAGACAGCTTCTTCTCCTCTTGAGGCTCCCCTTTGCTCAATTTAAATGTGGACATTGATTCAATTTTTTTGACCTCTTCAAAAACCTAGGTTGGATTGTACAGGCAATCCAATCACAAGGCATCTACTGTCACTTTGTGCTTGAAAACTGGAGACCTTGCATTGGTTAAAGTGGGGTGAAAGAAAAAGCCATGTCTCTATGAGAGCTCACAATATTTCATGTTTTGCAGATATGGAATACGCCATGACTCATAATAAAATATATTGGGGAAAATTAACCTTGCTATTGCAATTGTCCCACTATTGCGAGGGATCTTTGAACTCAATGTTGTCAGCCTTGGGATGGTGTTGTTGGAGCTTATCATTGGGTGGCGATGGCTGATCGATGAATCTTTGTTAAGATTCTTCCAAAGATTGGAGAAGTGCAGAGGAGCACCTAATTTTCATGTTGCACACTATCTTGGTTTTTCATGCTCAATAGCCTTAGGGCCACCATTGCAACTTTCAAGAATGGGTAGCTCACTTCTCCACCTTTGTCAAGATTTAAATTTTCCTCACACATGTAGCCCTCCCTCTCTCCCTCTCTCCCTCCCTCCCTCCCTCTCTCCCTCCCTCTCTCCCTCTCTCCCTCTCTCTCTCTCTCTCTCTCTCTCTCTCTCTCTCTCTCTCTCTCTCTCTCTCTCTCTCTCTCTCTCTCTCTCTCTCTCTCTCTCTCTCTCTCTCTCTCTCTCTCTCTCTCTTTGTACACGCACATGAGCAAGTTTAATATACACACTTTCTTAGATATATCTTTCTCTTTCTCTATCTTCCCCTACTTTTCCTGCACTACTTGAACATTAATTTAGACAACGTGTGTTTATATTTGTTGATTCATAGACTTATCTCTCATATCTATCTATCTATCTATCTCTATCCCCTTGCATTTTTTGCTTTTGAGCACTAATTTAGACAAAGTGTGTTTATGTTCATTGACTCATAGACCTAGACATGTATAAGTGCATAAACCTACACAATAGCATTTAGAGAGAGATCTTCATCTTGGATGTACCTAGAGCATTTCAAAGCTTTATCATGATGTCCATGTCCAGATATCGAGTAGTTAGGACAATCCAAGAGACTACATGTGGTGCTATAAGCTTTTTTTGAACACTTCTTGCACTTTTACAAGCGTAGCACACTTAGCATACATGCTCTCTAGTGCAAGCCTAGTACAAAATCACCATTTTTCTATTAGCTTCAACCTATGAACCTTAGCTTGTATCACACTTATCTCATATCCACATCAAACCTGATTAACTCACACAGATAAAAGTATGGTGGCAACACTACATGGGAATATTCATTATCTCAAGAGAAACACATCAAAAATTGTATTGGCATAATCCAAAAATAGCAATCTAGCTCATAAAATGCTTACTTTGTCTCTTGTGAAGCTTTGAACTCACCCACATTCTCTTGTCTATCATTGTTTCCATTTGTATAGTCAAAATCTACATAAAATTCTCTTTCCCAAGTCAACAAAATAAAATAAAATGCAACTCTCAATGCCCGTTTTAGACGAAATCATATATGCATCGAGTTGATAGTGCCTATAGGGATGGCCAAATCATGAGCAATGTAGAGTAGTAATGTACCACTAAAATAATTCAATCGAATCCAACTCTGTGCAACAACATCTCTCTTCTCTCCATCATTCTCTCATGTAACTTGGTCTACACCCAGAATTAGAGCATCACCCCCTCTTGTATAAAACCCTACTCAAGAAGGAGTTGCACATAGCTAACCATCTTGAGGGTCCCAACCCCTTGATCGACATTGTTACTTATCATTGTGTGTTAGTAGCTTAAACATTCAATTTGGATCCTCTTGCTAAGTTACGTGGGACCTCTTATGCTCCATATCAATTTTACGTCAATTCTCTCAAAGCAAAGCATCAAAGAGAGACTATCACATTTATTTAGGACGAAAATAGATGCACCTTTTACTAATGATGACTAGTATATGCTAATGTTTTCCACAAGCATCTCTCAATCCTAGCTGAAGTTCTTGGATTCCCACTCTAGGACCAATCAACAATACTCTTGGGCTCAACTTTGGCTAGCACTGAGAGATGCTTGCGGAAAACATTAGCATATCCTAGTCATCAATAAAGGTGTGTCTATTTTCATCCTAAATAAATGTGATGTATCCTAGTCATCAGTAAAGTTGCATCTATTTTCATCCTAAATAAATGTGATAGTCTTTCTTCAGTAAAGGTGCACATTTAATCTCTTTCAATAAAGGTGCACATTTAGTCTCTCTTGAGACTATCACATTTATTTAGGAAGAAAATAGATGTGCCTTTACTGATGACTAGGATATGCTAATGTTTTCCACAAGCATCTCTCAGTGCTAGCCGAAGTTGAGCCCAAGAGTGTTGTTGATTGGTCATAGTGTGTTGCTAAAATCTTGGATGTGGAAATGGAGAGAGTCCTTGGCACCTTGCTGAAATTAGCTTGCTCTTGGATAAACCATTCATTGAAGGGGAGGTATTATTTGTGCTCAAGTCTATGAATAGGGGAAGTCCCTTAGCATTTATGGGTTTTAGGTAGAGCTCTATCTTGCTTTGCAACTTTCAAGATGCATGCTTCAAAGGTCTGACTAGCTCAAGTTATTGGACCATGAGTACCTCAAACCTTTTGGTTCTAAGAATTGTGTATATGTATTTATGAATACAAGAGTAGATGTAATACTGAGTAATGTGTGTGTGTGTGTCATGTGTATGAGTATGTAAAGGAGTAGGGATAAGTCGTATGTGACATGTGTCTATGTATGTACTATGTGTATGAGTACATATGTACATGTGTCGAATGTTTCTATATATATGCCATAACTTATAAATACTGTGGCAAATTTAATATATTTATTTCAATATTTGTTTCACATGAATGGCGAAAGAGCCTTCAAAATCTCGATATACCTTAGAAATGTTGGCAAATAAAAAAAATTTAGAGTTATAACTCAACCTACTCGAGTTTTTTAAAAAAAACTAAAAAAGTAAAAGTATAACCATTTGGCGACATATAGCCACTAAAATCATCTATGGATAATAGACCTCGTGCATTTCTTGGAACACACAATACTTCCATAGAGCTTCTCTAGAAGTAGCAACTTTCCCTTGCATCCAAAAATGTTTGAATGCTAAGGGTGAAACCAATCAACATTCCCTTGAGCTATTGCTTTTCTTGAAGTTAAACCTATTGTTACTTTGCTTTCAAGGAGGAAAGCAATTTTAAAAGGTCTATTAGTTATGTTGTCGAAAGTCACTCTTTTTGTTTCAATAATCTTTGTAAATCTAAGAGCATCTTGATATGAAAAATAACTAACAATTTTTGTTTTTTATCCAAAAGAGAAAATTTAAAAATTCATTCACACAAGATTGAGGATTGAAATCCAATCTTCAGCACAGAAGAAAATTGTGTTTGGAGGCCTCAAATTTTGGCCCATTGGATTCAACAATAGCTTCATAAACTTTGGACATCTTGTGATAGGCCATTATAGCTTTTATTGGGGGTAAAGATGCTTGTGCCTAGTCGTCCATGTATTAGTTACACTGAGAGTACTCGCATACCTACACACCTACACACTGCAGGTGGTAGGTGCCCATCACTATCACTTCATTCTTTATTCTTTTAATGACATTTGAATAAAAATGTACTCACTGTAGGTGTATTTTCAACATTGCTAGTGATGGCTGATCCATCAATAGCCACTACAACAGGATTGACATACCATGATGCCAGCTCATCAAAAACAACATCTCTGCTAATCAATGTCTCATGTGTAGACAATACATAACACTTGTAAGCTTTCCGGTTTGTGCATAACCAAGAAACACACTCTTGACAGCTATAGGATCCATTTCTTCCTCTTTTCATCAGAAACATGCACATATGCAATGCTGCCAAATACCTTCAAGTGTGAAATGTCAGGCTTATGACCATACAATCTCTCATATGGAGTTACATCATGAATCCCTGCTCTATAGGGGTTCTATTCAGCACATAGACAGTAGTCACTACTGCTTCAGCCCAATACCATTTGGCAAACTCTTCTCATTCAGCATAGCTCTTGCTGATTCCATCAGTACCCTATTTTTCCTTTCTACTACACCATTTTGCTACAATGTATAGCTTCAAGTTAACTGTCTTCTGATCACATGTTTAGCAAGGTACCTATCAAAGTAATTAGAGAAATATTCTCCATCTCCATTTGATCTAAGACATGAAATTTTACAGCTCGACTCATTTTTAGCATGCTTCTTGAAGTCCTTGAATGTATCAAACACATCATCCTTATGTTTCAGTATGTAAAGCCAAGTATACCTGCTGTGCTGAAATCATTAATGAAGGATGCATAGTAAACGAGTACCACCAAACAAAGCATTATGAGATGGACCCCATACATCTGAATGTACCAACTACAAGGGTTGTGAGCTATTTCGTACATGTCTCATTAATGGAAACCGTGCTTGCTTTCCAAACTGACATGCATCACATACATGTCCAAAGTCATGATACTTGAACTTAGGCAATCTAAGCACAATCCCCTTCTGCTACATAGATTTCAACTTTTTTATATTCACATGGCCAATCCGCTTATGCCATATCTCAACATCCTGTATAGCACCACCATCATGTGCGAACATGGCTGCTTTCAATTCTGGAATTGACGCATCAAGAGTAAACATTCTGCCATCTCTTCGGCCTCTAGCAATCAATTTGTATCCATTACCATATTCTTCAACAAAGCATCTATCTCTATTAAATCTCACTTGCAGATTCTATTCTACCATCTGTCCAACTGACAAAATATTCTTGGTTATTGTAGGCACACGTAGTACATCATCATGCAAGCTCTTTTTCTTGCCATCAGGCATCAACAATTCCTGTGTGTTGAATGTCATGTTGGGTATCATCCCCAGTACACACATAACCATGTGAACATGCAACCATCTCATCAAACCATTCTCCATGGGGTGTCATATGATTTGAAGCCCCTGAATCAATGTACCATCTCTCATCTCTATTCTATCTAGATGCATTCTTAGACACATGCTGCATGGCAAACAATCTGTCGACCTACTCATTATGAGCACCACTAGAAGATGCATAGTGCCCATATTGTTTGCCCTTTGCCTTCATATCTCCCTGCTTCTTGTAACAATCCTTTGCAATGTGTCCATATTTGTTGCAATAATGATAGTCCTTATCTTTGTTTGACTGATCATTTGACTGCCATGAACCAGATCCACCACCTCTACCATGGGGTAATCTCTCCCTGCCTCTAAAGCCGCCAAATCCATGTTGGCTCTATGTATTTGTGCCATGCCAAGCATTCTGATGATGCTATCCATAACTATTTCGAGTGTCTGCTTGACCTCGTAAAGAGCCACGGCCTCTGTTGCCTCTGCCACGCTGGCTAGAGTAAAGAACAATGTCTCTACTTTGAGACGTACTAGAACTTGTATTCAGCCCAAGTTTAACTTCCTCATGCAACAACAAAGCAATCAGCTCATCCTAATCAAGGGATTCATCTCTCATAGAAATAGACGTATCAAATGATTTATACTCTTTGCCAAGTCCATTCAATGTCACTGCAATCATATCATCCTTAGACACTAAAGATCCAATGGTGGCAAGCTGATCCGCTATGTTCTTGATCTCTGTAGTGTAGGCCTAAATGCTTCTGCCATTTCTAGACATGTTATTGAACTGTTTTTTTAGCTGAATCTTTCTTGCATGTGTTATATTTCCATAATTCTTCATGAGTATGTCTCATGCATCCTTTGAAAAACTGCATTCAATAATCTATATAACCATAGCATCTGATATACATAAGGAAAACCAGTGTAGCACCTTGCATGCTCTCTCGGTCCACTTATGAGCCCTTTTCTGATCATTTGTCAGATTCCTTTCATGTATTTTAGATTCAGCGTCATCACCTGTACATAAGTCCCAATAACCTCTGCTAACCAAAAAATTCTTCATATAGAACTTCCATAAAGCAAAAATTTTGTTGTCCAGCTTTTCTCAAGTATTTGACTTCCTACAGTTCAGGACTAGTTTAGACTTTGTTTCTACCTATGTAGCAGCTCTGTAAGAAAAGAACTCTCTGTTATATCCTCAGCCTCTGCTTCTTTGTCTGACTTTGCTTTTGTCTCTGTCTCTATCTCTGTCTCTGCTACAGTCATGTAACAGAGAGAGCAGTACATCCATGCTTCTATCTTGTTGTCAGAGGTGACTTCAGAAGTCATTTCGAGTTCAGGAAGCAGGAGGTATTCACCCATTGACAAAGACTCTGCTTCTTTCAAGAGTTGGCTTACAATGCCCACTATCACGAACTAGGCCCCTGCTTTCTTGGAAAAGCTATGTTTGATGGCTTCTTTCTCTCTTGATATGACATCTGTTACTTCGTTCGAAGAGTTTGTTAAGACTTCAATGGAAGTGGATCCATTACCTTTTTGTGATCCATACAACTTCAACAACTCCTTGTTGGGTCCTCTACCTAGGGTTAGGTTTCCTTTGAACCAATTCATCCATGACCTTGCTTCAAAAGCCCATGGTCTCTTCCCAGCATGGTATGAGGTCCCATAGTAGGAATTTGGTTTGAACACCAAATAGGTCAGCCAATAATCTCTTCCTGCGAGGGCTGTCTTCACATATGGGAGAATGTCCAAAGGTTTAATTGTGCTTTGGTCTGCTCATTTGATAAGCCACTATCTATCATGCCAAGAGGCATATTCCACAGTGGATTCTGTGATGTTTTGTAGTGGATTCCATAAAATTATATTTATTTACCAGGGCTCGTATACAAGGTGGATTCCTTGTGCGGAAAGCCAATAGGAAGGCCTATCCTTTTCGGGTGTCACATTAATTTAATGTGCAAATGGGTGATTCCATAGCGGGTGATTCCACAAAATACATATTTAAATTAATGGACGTTTATGAGTTTAGAGTGCACACTCGTATTAAATTAAGGTTAGGATAGAGTTTTAACCTATTTATTTATTTGTAGCTGAAGATTGCTAGGTATTCACTTTTGTCGGATTAACTTTATTATTTTCTAACAATTGCGAATGCTTCAGCTGATGTGTAGAGCAGGCAGTGGTGGTGCTGGGAAGCACTGGGTGATAGCATGTATTAAAGTTATTTTTTAAGAAAATATCATTTTTGATGGGCGTGCATCTTAGGCATGGCACCAATATTTATTTTGATGCACTTATTTATTAAAGTGCTTGATCTATATTTATTATTTTTTATGCGCATGGATGCACGATTTAAATATTCATTATTGGTCATTGTATTTGGACACATGGGGCGCCCAACCGCTTTATTCTTTATTTGGATAAAAGCAAACACAAAAGCTAAAGCATGCTAACTATAAATTCGGGCTATTTTTTAGCTTGGAGATGAATAATATATTAAATACATTCTTTGTGGAGTGCTCACACAAGGCGTGGGGGGAGATTGTACCCAATTGGTCTTCTTGCTTCATATTATGAAAGTCTATTCTCTTGTATTTTGAGCAAAAAGTAGAGTTCTTTGTTTTTGGGGACCTTCCAATGCTCGCTACATACGCATACGGCATCCGATTTGTGAACCAGTGGTATCAGAGCAAAAATGAGATCGAGGGCTTCCAATCGCTTACCGTCTCACACAAAGGCGAAGCTCCTGGAATGAACGAGCTCTACAATCAGTCTCGCGACAATCTGTCAATACCAGCACATTGCTGGCGATGAAGAACCCCCTGCTACGCAATTGAATCGCGAGGGATCACTCTCTGGAGGCGGAGGACCATCCGAGAAGCTCTCTCATGAAGACGTTGTTTCTCAGAAGACACAAATAAGCAATTGTCAATTAGTTTTATTATAAATCTTGATAAGCTTTATAAAAGAAAGCTTAAACTCTCAAGTTTAAATGTCTGTGGCGGAAGGATGAACCGAATGTTGTCGTTGTCGTCTAGAACATGCCATTGTCCTAGTCGCAGTAATTCAAATTGTTAAAGCTTTTATTCAAAAGCTTAAAGCTTAAGGTTTTAAGATTTTCTAAAGCTTAAATATGACAGCCCATCTCACGTACATCCCCATAACCAAGAAATATGTATTTTATGAATTTAGGATCCAACTTATTGCATTTGTCTTTGGAAACATGGCAAAAAGCCTCACATCCAAAGATACGCAAATGAGCATACGACAGAGATTTTCCAAACCATTCCTCCTCTATAACCTAACAACCAATAGCAGTGCTTGCACGGGGATCTATTTATCAAGTGTATGATAGTAATAATTGCTTCAACTTAAAAATATTGTAGTAAGCCTACCTAGGTAATCATATTATAGACTCTCTATTGAATCGTCATGTTCATGTGCTCTACAATACTATTCTGGGGGTGGGGTGTAAGGGGCAGTCAATTGACATTTAATACTCCACCCATCGCAAAATTGCTCAAATGCTTTCAATACATATTCACCACCATTATCAAACCTTAGGTATTTTAGCTTATATCCAAACTGGTTCTCAAACAAGAGCAAGTCAATGCTAAAAGATAGCCACTATATCTGATTTCTACTTTATGGAATATGACGAGATCTTATGCAAATAATCATCAATGAAATTCACAATATACTTTGCATCACGTAGTGACTTACAAGGCATGGGACCATATACATTAAAATGAATAAGAGCCAAAGGCTCACCTATGCATGTAATACCAAACTTCTTATGAGAACTACATATCTACATGTCATAAAGACAATGAATACATGAATCAAAATGTTTGTAGTCAAGGGGCAAAAGTTACTACAAATGAGAAAGCATTTTCATTTCTTTCAAGTACTTGTTCCTAAGGTGACAATGCCATAAAGATACATATAGTATGTCAACCACAGCCAAAACATACTCAATAGACCCAGATACAAGGGGTAGAGGGCTACCAGCCTTGGCACCTCGAGCAAAGACAAGATTCCCACAAGTAATCCTCCATATGGACTCATCAAAAGATACATAATATTCTACATCATCCAACTGTCTAGGATTTTAGTCAAAGCCAAAACATGGCATACATCATGCAAAACAAAAATATTGCATAAAGCAAACTATAGTCAAACATCACCAATGCTAATAATATCCAATGCCAAAGTCATTTCCTAGTCTCACTAAACCTGTTATATTGTGATAGGAATGAAATGAATCCCTATGCGGGATAACATGAAAGAGACCCTTAAATCAAGCACTCAACACTAAGAAAAAGTGGACCGAGGCATAAGCTAACTGACTAGCATCGAGAGAAAAAGCTACCAAGATATAATCATCATCTAAGTTAAGCTACACTATATTCATCTCTTCAATCTTTATATTGGACTTACCAGGGATAATGCTACAATCATCAGACTTTTTCCACACTTTATCCTTTCCTTTCTGTTTGCCACTTATCATTGCGCAACTTATGGCACTATGGCCAGATATGACATGTTTCCCATAGTAATGACATGTAAGAGAGGCCTTACGACCATGGAACTTACTATGAGACTACCCACGAGACTGAGATCTCTATGAGTCTCTACTGCAGGGATCATTACCATTCTTACCATCATGTCTGCCCCTAACAATCAATGCATGAGAAGTATAGAAGGCTACCCACGAGACTGAGACCTCTATGAGTCTCTACTGCGGGGATCATTACCATTCTTACCATCATGTCTGCCCCTAACAATCAATGCATGAGAAGTATAGAAGGCTACATCTACATTCTTTCTGTTGGTCTCCTATATGAGTAAGGAAACCTCAACATCCTGAAGTTTCAAACCATCCTCAAGTATATTTGTACACATGGTAGTATGAAAAGTGTCCCATGACTTAGAAAGTGTCACAAACAAGAATAAGGGAGGGAGATTATCCTTAAACTCAATGCCATGCAAATTCAATTGGCTGAAAATTAGATAAAACTCATTCAGATGTATACACACACTAGTCCTTTCCTTCAGTCCAAGGTCCATGAGCCATTTCAACTAATAGATCTTTGAAGCGGGACTTTTCTTTGTCACAGAGATTGCATATCTTTTCCCATAAATGCAAAGCATTATCCTCAAGTGCCACAATGTTGAAATTAAACTATTTAGGCAATGACAATATGAGAGTAGATTTGCATAGCTCATCCAACTCATCACAAGTATCCTTATCAATGCCTTCAAGCTTTACACTCTTAGTTTTCAAAGGCCTAACCTGCTTCTTTTGAACCAATACCTACCATACCTGTGTCTTCCAATAGGTGAAATTTGTACCATCAAGATTTTCAATATTAAAAATAGTATTATCATTTGAAGAAACATCCATAATGATAGTATACCAATGCAAAATCTAAGAGAATGGGCTGTAGTAAATGACTACAAATCAGTCCCCCAAAACTCAACCAAAACAAGAGGGGATACCAAAATTGAGAGCTATCGACCAATTGCAAGCAACAGACTGCCAAAGTACAATATCTACTCTTCAAGACAATATATAATTACACCAATGTTGAAATAAAAATAGCAATATATGTTAATCCAACTATGGGAAAATAGCCAAGAAAGAAAGCTCCCATTGCTAGGGATATCCGAGTAACAATCAAGATACAAAAAATGCAACTAGCAATAGTGACTAAGCATAGACCACTGGTACTAAAGACTATCATGAACTCAAAGTGTCAGTAAATCATACATCCCATAAGCATATACATCACTAACAAAATGTTGATAGAGGTAAGTGCTAGTGTCCAAAAGCATATAGACTCAAATCAGCCCACAAGCGAAGGTAACTATGTCAAATAGCATACAAAAGAGCATATACATGAACCAAGTGTTCCATTGTCTTCTTAGAGAACCAAACTCAACTACATAAATAATCCAAAGCTCTAATACCAATAGCAAATAGCTCCCATTGAAGCAAATTTGAATACCAAATCATCAATATAAGCTCAAGACATCAAGTACATGACCATTCGGAATCCAAGATACATCTGGGAACATGAAACCCAAGTAAGTCTTCAAATCCATAATGTCAATGACTAAAGCAATTGAAGCATAAAGCTAAAGCTCTAAAGCATCCAACGTAGCTCAAATCCGAGTAATAAATCCATCCATAATCATATTCGAGTCCAAGTATCAATGCATATAAGTGGCAATACCTAAATAGCATCGAGCCTCAATAGGCATGAAGTTATTATTAATACCTTGCTACCCAAACTATTATTATAATAGCAATGAAATTCTACAAAATTGAGCTAATCAAGCTCTAACTAATCCAAGTAGCATCCTAAAGCATAATTATAACATCCAAGTACCAAAATAGCATTACCAAGGCATTAAACATGCATAATGGAGCTCATTGTTTATTGTCAAAAGCAAAAAAAATTTGTTCAATGTAAAACTAAAAACTAAAAATTACACAAGATCAAATCTATGAGCACTCTGTAATCTTGTCGCACTCTTTATTTCTAGCTATAAAACACTAAAATTTGATATCATATGCAAAAGTTATGACCAAAATATGAAAGTGATGTCAAGCTGCCATAGCTATCCATGACTTCTATCGCATGCTCTGTATCCACTCAAAATAGATAGAATGATTGCTTCTTATCTCAATAAGTGAAAGGTGAGAAGGATTGAAGCTTTCTTGGAAGTGAGCTATGGCAGAGAGCAAAAGCAAGAAGAGAGAGAGACACAAATGGGAACTCCAACAGTCAGAATGTGTGACCGAGAATTCCTTTATTCAAACTATCACTAAAAGAATAAAGAATAAAGTGACGGTGATGGGTGCCCACCACCACCTGTTGCAGTGTGCAATGGCAGATACTACTAGTGTAGTACTACACGAGCAACTAGGCAAAGGCACCTTTACCCCCAACAACCTCCCACTTAAAGGTGAATCTGTCCGAGTGAGGAGTGAAAAGAAAAAGAAAAGATAGTACAATGTACACATGTACAACAAGATGAGGAAAAACTCCATCTCATCCAACGCCCATCAATCTCCTGAGGAAGGCAAAGCGCTCAGTAGTGAGGCTTTTCATGAGCAGATCTATAGGATTTTTGTCAGTGGAGATCTTGACAAGGTTAACAGACTTGTCCTTCACAACCCCACATATGAAGTGATACCTCACCTCAATGTGTTTCGTCTTTGCATGGAAGATCGGATTCTTAGCTAGTTGAATAGCACTCATAGAATCCGAATGTAGCGTAGGTATAGTATCAATCCCAAGGTCATGAACCAAAAAACCCAACCATATGGCCTCCTTGCAAGCCTCAGTGGCCGCAATATACTCGGCCTTAGTGGTAGAGAGAGTTGTACACTTCTGAACCCTGGACATCCAAGAAACAACACCTGCAGCATAGGTAAAGACATAGCCAAAAGTGGACTTCCTACTATCTACAGGTCCTGCATAATCGAAGTTTGTATAGGCCACAACTCTTGTATCCTGGCTACCATAGCAAATACACATATCTATTGTGCCCTTCAGGTATCTCATGATATCCTTTACGGCATCCCAATGCTTTTTGCCAAGTGTAGCCATATAGTGTGTCACAACACCAACTGCAGACGAGTGGCTATCATGGCATACATCAAACTTTCCATGAGTGATGCATAAGGGATCTTGGCCATCTTGGCCCTCTGCTCATCCGACTATGGACAATCAGCTTGTGAAACCTTCACATAAGAAGGTAATGGACAGCCAATAGGCTTTACGTCCTACATGCGAAAACACTCAAGGACTTTATGAATGTACTCCCTCTGTGAGAGGTAGAGTAGTCCTGATGCTTGTTGCGCTTACTGCACATACCAAGAATGTGAGATGCCTATCCCAAATCCTTCATCTCAAAGCTCTTCTTCAGCTAAGACTTAAGAGCATCTAGCTCATCATGAGTTTTCCCTGCTATCAGCATATCATCCACATAAAGTACCAAAATAAGCAAGGAGCCATCACAGGCTTTCTTCGTATAAAGACACGGATCCATAGCACTCCTGTTGTAGCCATGTGACTACATAAAGGCATCAAACTTATGATACCACTCCCTAGGTGCCTACTTCAAGCAATAAAGACTTTTCTTCAACTTGCACACTAGGTGCTCTCGGCCAGGTTCTGCAAAGCCCTTAGGCTGCTCCATGTATATCTCATCATGCAAATCCCCATGCAAGAATGCAGTCTTGACATCCATCTGATACATGTCCAAGTCATGCTGCGTGACCAAGGCCAAAACCAAGCGTAGGGTGGTCATCTTGACCACAGTAGAAAAGACTTCATCAAAGTCAACTCCATGCTCCTGTTTAAAATCCTTAGCAACAAGTCTTGCCTTATAAGCTGGCTTGGGGTTTCCAGGGGTACTTTTCAGCTTATACACCCATTTGCATGGCAAAGCCTTCTTTCCCTGAGGCAATGCAACCAAATCCCAAGTCATATTCTTGTGCAGGGAGTCTATCTTAGACTGCATAGCCCTCTCCCAGGAGTGACTATCACCCTTGCGCATAGCCTCATCATAGGTGAGAGGCTCTCCTGCATCTGTAACCAAGACATAATGCATTGAGGGCTCAAATCTATCAGGTAGATGTCTATCTCTAGTAGACCAAGCTCTGCGGCCGGTCCAACACCCTGGCCATGTGTACCAACTTTTGTTGCAAGCTGTCCAACTAATTGTGCAGGAGCACGTGACTCCTCCTGGAATATAACCCTATGTATCTCTACCACCTTCTCAGGCTGCCTATGCATCTTGTCTTCATGAAATACTACATCATGGTTGTAGATGAATTTTCGCGCTTGTGGATCCTAGAGGCGATAACCCATCTTGCCTGCATCCCCATAGCCAAGGAAAATGCATTTGACACTCTTAGGATCCAAATTAGTATGCTTGTCTTTGGGCACATGGCAGAATGCCTCACATCCAAAGACACATAGATGCACATAAGATGGAGATTTCCCAGTTCATACCTCCTCTACAACCTGAAAATCCAAACTACTAGAAGATGATCTATTTATGACATGTACAGCTGTACTGACTACCTCAGTCCAAAAGCTCTGTGGTAAGCCTGCATAGCTAAGCATACTGCGTACACGCTCCTGGATGGTTTTATTCATCCACTCAGCCAAAACATTCTTGGGTGGGGTATAGGGGGTGGTCAATTTACGCTTAATACCCCTCTCATCACATAGTTGCTCAAAAGCACGTGACACATATTCTCCCCCATTGTCAGTCCTAAGGCATTTCAGCCTATGCTCAATCTGGCTCTCAACCAATGCAAGCCATCTCTGAAACACAGCCAAGACTTCGAACTTAAGCTTAATGGGGTAAGCCTAGAATTTACGCAAAACATCATCAATGAACATCACAAAATACTTTGCACCACCCATAGACTAGCAAGGCATGGGCCCACAGACATCCGAATGTACCAATGTTAGGGGCTCACTCATGCGTGTCCTACCAGACTTCTTATGTGTATTCCTAGTCTGTCTGCCATAAAGAAAATGCTCACACGAATCAAAACATGTGTAGTCAAGGGGCGGTAAGTACTGCGAACTAGAAAGCATTTTCAATCCCTTCAAGGATATATGGCCCAAATGGGCATGCCAAAGAGATACATGTGGGATGGAACCCACTGACAAAACATGGTCAACATAGGACCCATCAATTATAAGAGGATAGAGGTTGCCAGCTTTGGTACCTCAACAAGCACAAGTTTGCCACAGGTGATCTTCCATGTAGAATCCCCAAATGAAACATGAAACCCATCATCATCAAGCTCCCCTACAGACATAAGACCTCATGTAAGCGCATGTACATGATGTACATCTTGTAACAGAAAAGTATTGCCCCAGTAGAGAACTGTAGCCATACATCCCCAATGCCAACAATAGCAAGTGACCTGTCATCACCCAAGCGAACTGAACCAGAGACAATGCAGTAGGAGTGGAACCACTCACGACATGGTGTAACATGAAATGAAGCACCAGAATCCAAAAGCCAGCATTGCGCATACATAGAGTGAACATCGATCAACGATGTACCATCACAAGAACTAGCTGCAAGTATGTAATCCTCATCGAAGTCATCAGTCTGCATGACATTTATCTCCTCAATTTTCACACTGGATTTCACAGGCATAATGCTGCGATCAGAGGACTTTCCTGTACTTTGTCTTTCCCCTTCTCTTTGCACTTCTCATTGCACAACTCATGACACTATGGGCATATATGACCCTTTTTGCTACAATGATGACATGTCACATTAGCATTTCTCCCATGAGACTTGTTGCGTGACTTAGACCTAGACTTCTACGAGTCTCTGCCACAGCCATTCCCATGGTCATTCTTGCCATTACCATCTCTGCCTCTAATAGTCAAAGCATGCGACACACGAGAGGCATCCAAGTTCTTACAGTTGATCTCTTCCTGCAGAAGAGCACTCTCTACATTAGGCAAGTTCAAAATAGTAGTAGGAGCACATAAGGCAGTGCTGAATACATCCCATGACTCACTTAGAGTCCCAAGCAAAAACAATGGAGTAACCTCATCATTAAAGGTAATACCATGCAAAGTCAAGTTCTTGAAAATAGCATGGAACTGGCTCAAATGAGCAGACATTGTCATATTCTCATTCATGCGCAAGTCCATAAGCTGCTTCAGTCAATATATCTGACTTACTGGACTTTTCTTGTTATAGAGGTTTTTAATTTTATCCCAAAGCTTCCAAGCACTCTGTGCTTCCTCAACCACATTGTAATGCACCTGTTTAGTGAGAGACAAGATGAGGGTGGACTTGCATAACTCATCAAGCTCATCCCATTCGTCATCAGTCATAGTCTCAAGCTGCTCGCCATGCATTCTTAGTGGCTTTATCTGCAATTTTTGCACCAATACCTGCCGAACTTGGCTTTTCCAATAGGCATAATTCGTACCATCAAGCTTAGTGATGTTGAAGATAGCACTGTCAGTGGAAGAAGAACCCATAATGCAGTCCAAAATAGTGCAGACAGTTCAAAACTGCTTGCTGTTTTCTGCTAAATAGCCAAAATACCACCAAAACCAAGGCAAAATTACCATGAACTAATAGCTAATGATGGTGTCCACCAAGTACCATCAAAAGTACATAGAATCAAGATGCTTCAACATGAAAATTCCACATCAATCCATACACAAGTGCTTGCTATAATAAATTACAGCTAAGTACAATGAGAGCAAACTGTAGGCAAAATCAATGCACCAAGTCAACCACGGACAGCATCAAGTGGGCATAAATCAGCATATGACAGTCATATGGACATTGACCAAACACGCAAGCATGTCAAACGAATCCCTCAGTAAGCCGGCGCACCCCCTGTGTAATAGGGCAAAGTGTACACAACATTGGCAAGACCTGACACAAAGAGTTGTGTGCTCAGTAAGTTTAAAGCCCAAATCAGCCCAAGTACATATATGCAGACCACGGCATATCAACCATGCAACATCCAAGTGAAGAAGATCCCAGTCTCAGAAGACTCAAAGCTCAATAGCATAAACCACTTGCTCAATGTCTGCTGTCAAACATCCAACAATGCTCCCACTGGCACAAAAGTTGTATGGATCAAGCCAAGAAGCTCAAGAAATACATATGAGAGCACTAGTGACAAACGATCCATGACAAGACATCAATAAGACATCATGAGCACATAGGCTCTATAGCCTCCAAATAGAGCATCCATAGACATCAATTGTATCCCAAATACAACTCTGGCAAGCCAAGAAATATCCCAAGTAAATTCCCAAAAGCCAAATGCAAGCCAAGATAAGGCACTAGTAGCAATCAGCTCCAAACAATGTAAGTAGCATGTAGTAGTGGCATAGGCCAAGCATGTCAAGATCGATCAGACATAGGTAACATACATGCCATATGTACATCCAAGATGGAGCATCAAGTGCATTCCAAAGCCGAGCTCAAGCTCAAATGAAGATCCGGAACCAAAGACAAGCTTGATGTCATACCCCGAAGGTCAATACTTCATTGCATATCCCAAAGACATAGCCTGAAACCAATAGGCATAACGAAACTAGAGATAAAATAACCTATCAACCAAGGTATCATAAATCCCAACCAAGAACAAAGTGTCTGCATCCAAATCAAGGCTAAATAGCTCTCAAATAGCATATCCGAGCATAAACCATGATGACCAAGCATCAATACATCCAACAAGACACCCGAATGTCAACAAATAGCATTATACATAAGCCATCCCTGATAAAAACTTGCTGTCCAAACAATGTATAACAGTAAATCCATGCATAGATCAAGCTATGGAAGCTCAAACCAAGTCCCAAAGCATCTCAAAACATTGGGAAAACATCCCCAAAGTATTTGGGCATCAAATACCAAGCCTCGGGAGCATCACATAAGCTAAGAGCATGACATTTTCTTATTGTAAATCAACTCAAATCTGTTGCAGAAAATACTGTGATCTGAATTTGGCAGATCTAACATCGCCATCACATCCAGAGCATGCCAAAAGCCCAAGTTAGACTCTTACCTTGCCTAAATCGGGTTCTGGATGCCTGAGATATGAGAAAAAATAAGATTTTTGAGCCAGATTTTGAAACGGATGCAAAAAAAACATGAGCTGATTGTAGGGCCTGCTGGTTATGCTGAGGATAAGGGGGCAAATGGGGGCATACAAGGTGCCCAATGAAGCCAAGGAACACCTGCAAAGAGCATATGAGGGCCGGGGAGAGGCGGGAGATGAAATCTTACCTTGTGGGGAAGAAGTCATGGCTGGCATTGAAGCTCCAAGCTCTAGCTCTTCAATCCGGGCTAAAGTAATGTCGGGCCAAGCTCAATGATCAAGCTCTAATCCAAATCTCTGATACCAATTGAAAGGTGAGAAGGATCGAAGCTTGCTTGGAAGTGAGCTATGGCGGAGAGCAAGAGCAAGAAGTGAGAGACACACAAATGGGAACTCCAATAGTCACAATGTGTGATCGGACCTTCCTTTATTCAAACTGTCACTAAAAGAATAAAGAATAAAGTGACGGTGTCGTGATGTTATGAGGATACAGTGTAAAAAAGTATGGAATGCATCATCATCTGACTTCTCTATTGATCTAGAGAGTCAATGTGATCTGAGCCATTAGTACTAATGTGAGTTGCATGGATTATCCAAAAATACTAGATTTTTGAATAATTTTAGTCTATTTTTCATATTAGTTATTGTAAAAATATAAAATTTTTAGAAAAGCTTCTAGATTAGGATGGCATGCAAAAAGCTAGTTGCTTTTTCAGCCAATTAGGAGAATTTTCATAAAAAAAGACAGATTGACAAAATCGCGCACGTTGCGATCGCTGAAAACAGCCTGAAAACTGCAGATTGAACTGAAAGAAGAAGAAGGAGTGATCTGGAAGATCCATGATCAGGTGTCCTTGGGTTTTACCCCCTTTTGGAGCCAACGAAGCTATCAGATTTGGGTTCCGGGCAGCAAAGAAAGAGCTAATTTTTCTGATCCACGTTTTTGGTCTACGAAGAAGCTCCAGGAGAACTAATGCCTGGAGATTGCTTCTGAGTAGAGCAAAGATTCCAGGTTCTTTCCATACATATTGTTTCAATTCATTGTGATTTGTTTTTGTCGTGTTTACCACTTGGGTATTCTCTGTCTTCTCTTCCATCTCCTATCTCTACTTTCTTCTACTTCCGATCCCCGGTGGATTCGACCTTTCGACAAAAACCCCTCCGACATTGGTGAACCCGACGTGAAAAGTCGACAGAAGAAGGAAAAATAATATGGGAGAACCTTCGAATACAATCTCCAGTGATGTTTTGCAACAATTGGTGCAAAATATGAATATGCTTATGTAGGTACAACAACAACAACAGGTGATGCAAGCTTCAGCTCAAACAGAAAGTGTTGTGATGAATGCTTTGCAAGCAGTTGAGCGTGAGGTGAAGTTATTCAATGGCATGAATGTATCTGCATATGTACATATGTATGCTCAGAAGATGGAATTCTTTGGAGTGGCTCAATCTGCATGGAGCCAATATTTTGTACGTGTTACTGTTCATGAACTAAAAGCACGGATTACTGAATTATACTTGCAGGATGTTGACTGGGTAGCCTTCAAGAAGACACTCAGGGAAGAATTTTACATTGAGGACACCAGTTTGATTACACGCAAGACTTTTCAGGAGTGGGTTATACAACCCAATAAGGGTCTTGTGGCTACAGAATTGTTAAGAGAATTTGAAAGTAGATTTGAGCAGTTGGATCTTGCAGAACAACAAGCTCTTGCAAATTAGAAAATTGAATTGTTTCTACAGGCAGCTGATCCTGAGCTTCAAGAGAAGCTTGATGATTTGCTGGAGGATCAAACTACAGAGATAGGTTTGAAAACAGAGTGGAGACATGTCAAGGAAGCTGTTACTGCACTTGTGAAGAAGCATAGAAGAAGAGAAAGATTGCATATCTCTAGCTTGTCCACTGTTACGGGTAAGACAGTTGATGTATCCAGTAAGCCACCTACTTCTGTGGCTAACCCTATGGCTGTACCTACTATTGTTCCCTCTGTTAGGGAAGATGTCTTAGATGAATTGGTCAAAGGGATGTGGGATCTTCAATTGAAGGTTGCAAAATTGGATGAAAAAGGACAAGAGAAAAGGGGACGAGCAGCAACCCCTAAGCCTGGAAAAAGATGTATGTGGTGTGACAGTTTGTAGCACGAGAGAAAGGATTGTGCTGCCTATCAAGAGGCCTAGCACGATAGCTTATCTTTTGGAAAGATGGCAAGATCTATGCACAAGAAATGGGATTGCCACTTGCTTTGAATTTTGGAAAGGAAGGTATGCAGAAGTTGTTGGAAGACTTGGCTGTCCGAAATGCTTATGCGGCGGTACATGCTTCTACTTTTGGTCTACAATTGGATAGAATGCATGGCCAAGTGATGGTTGGTCCAAAGGCTGAAATATGGACACATGCTTTACATGCAGCTGAAAAGAGAAAGGTCACTGATAGTGAAATGTCTCATGCAGGGCAAGACATTCATGGCATAACTGATTGGGAATCACCGGTAGATGCATATTCAGTGTATAAATATTTAGCAAAGGTACAAAACATGGATATACTTGTGGAAGAAAAACGAAAAAGAGATGAAGATATTGCAGGGACATCTAAAAGAATGAAAAAAAGAAGTATGGATCAGCCTAAAGCTACAAATCAGCCACCTCCCGAGTATGTTATGGAAGAGGTGAGTCAAAAGCAAAAACAAGATAACAAACAGGAGGGCAAAAAGAAGGGCAAGCAGCCAGGATATAAGTTGCAATCTAACATTGAGACAGCCCAGATCTTGAAGAACGGATCTTAAACAGTCGGGTGGAATTTACCTTGGGAGAGGTGCTTGGCATTGCCAAGCGAGAATTTCATGATGAGATCATTGACATAATTAAAAGGAAGCGTCAGTTTCTTGGTGATACCACTAGTGCATTGCTACAATTTGAAGAGGAAACTAGTTTGTTGGGTATTCGGGCTGAATATGAGCATAAAGTAAGTACTGGATTATCTATGCAAGATGCTACTAATCAGTGGATAGCATGTGGAAAAGAGAAGAAAGTGGCTGAAAATGCATTGTCTTGTAGCAATATGCATGGTGGAGTAAGGCAAATGCAACAATATGGAGAAGAGACTCTAGGATTTATTCCTCGAAGTCACTACACAAGAAATCATTGGGCTAGAGCTACCACTGAAACGGTAGTGAAAATAGGGGAGCGTGAAACTCCTTGTGTTGGTTTACTTGACCATGGATCTGAGATAAATGTCATTAAGCGGGGATTGTATGAAAATGGTGCATGGCCTGTGGACGCTGATCATGGTTGGTGTATGAGGGCTGCATATAATTCTTCATGGGAGCTCTATGCTACATGTCCTAATGTAAAAGTGACGATTGGTGATGTACAGGAAGAACAACACTTCTTTGTGCAAGATAATTCCCATATGCAGCAATTTTGGGACAGCCCTATATTACAGGTGTGCGTATGGAAACAAAGGTGCTTGATGATGGTTTTGCTTATGCAAGAGTCAGAAGCAAGGATGGGAGAAAAGCAATCCAATTTCTTACTGTTTGTGTTAATCATCCTAGGAATCCTGATACGCTTCAAGAGTCTTCTTTGGTTCCAAATGCAAGGGGAATTCAAAGACCTGGATTTTCATTAAGCATTGCTGTAATGTGGGGCTATAGTAGTGTTGTTCAGAGGGTGTACTCGCCTCTTGATGAAATGAAGCATGTATTTACTATTGGTAATTCTCAGTTTACAGCAAATAGTTCCTGTTAGTTTAAGCCTATTGAAGCTATGTGTAGGGCTGAATGCATATGTGGGAGCTCACGCTCAACCGCCAAGACCCGCAGACTGCTTATTGTTCAAGCGTTCCAAGCCGAGCACTAATGGCTACCTCTCACATAGCCGATGCACCATCCATATCTACGGGTGTAGTGAGCTTACCTCCATGCTGATCGAGTTACCTCCTCTCTCGTGCACTCCGGTAGCTCCATGATCCAAGTGCAAGCTTCAAACAAGCTCCATCCTCAAGCTCCACGCTCCAAGATCCATCGCCGTGAGCAAGACAAGAGAAGAGAAGAGAAGAGAAGAAGAGAGGAGAAGATGGAGAGCTTCTCCTCCTCGGTCCCTCACCCTCACACACTCACTCCCTCACACTCTCACACTCCCTCTCTCAAGCACAAGCTCAAGCAAGCAAGAACAAGAAGAAGAAGAAGAAGAAGAAGAGAACCACTTTTGGCCACACACAAGAATGAGCTTCTCATTCTCTTTTCAACTTTATATACAAAACCCTAAATCCCTTTTGGGTGGTCATCCCCTTTTCCCCTTTTTTACATGGCCGATGGTAAGCAATTTTTCCCATTGTCCTTCTATCTTACTAGCTTCCTTTCCACTGCCCGTGTACATTTACAAATTGTACGGGTGAGAGCCCGACGCTCCTTGAATTAAACCATGATGCGCTTATGCTCTTTTACTAAAGTATTGACTTGCGCTTTTCCTTGCGTGCCTTTCTCCCTTATTTAAGACTTTTCTCCTTATGCGTCTTTGTCTTCTGTTTCTCTTTGCCTTGGCCTTTGTCTTTGTCTTCTGCTTTAGCTTTTCTAGATTTTTCACCTTCGTTCATTTGAGGGTTAACATTACCCCCCTCCTAGACAAGTGCCAGCCCCATGGCACTCACCGTCGTAGGTAGCATGCTTTAGCATGCACCGAGGACATGGGTGGCAAGGACGTCTGTGGTTGCCATGACGGAGTGTTGGTAGTGGTGGGGAGGAAGGTCGTTGGGGGCACGTTGGTGGTTTAGGTGGCTGGTGGTAGGGCTATTTTCTATGGGGATTGCACTGATGGAGTACAAGTGGCGGTTTGTTGGGGATTCTACACATGACGATTCTTGGTGGGCTTGCAGGATGATAAAGGATAGGAATTCAGAGTTGAATGTCGATGAAGAGCGAACAACACCTTCATTGGAGTCTTGAATACCTGCAATTGAAAACCTCTCATAGGTGGTCTCTCCCTAGGGGTAGTGCTAGTCTTCTCTATCATGCACAAGACATAGTTTAATTAGTTTTGGAGACAGGTCGCGAACTCTAAGCAAGCTGAGAGTATTGTCCTACACTTGAGGACCCAAACTGTGTATATATTTTGGTGCATATATTATATGAGTGCTCGTGCATACTTAGATATCACGTAGTTAGAAGACCATGGGCTGGGTTCTCATAACGATGTGTGGATGAAGCAAAGTTGTCCATGTTGAGAAGAAGTACACGTGAAGGTGTCTGCGACATCCTTTGCATTGTGACTACACAACGTAACATAACTGAACATAGGGACATTGCACTATCGGTAAGCTGGTAGCTATTGGACCTATGTGATAAGGACAGTGTACTTTTCATGGCCATTCGTGCAGTGCTTACCACAATTGTTTGCAATGGTATTAAGGTAGAGTGCAAGAGGGAATTGTGTGAGTGGGTCAGGGTGACAGGTCTAACCAAAGGCGAGACAAGCTCCCTAGATATGTCCTGCCCTTGATGTGCCCTGAACTATTGTGGGTGATGCTAGGGGGCTAGGGGACTAGGGACAGAGCCAGCCGACCAAGGTCACTAGACGCACCTAATTTGAGGACCCCTAGGTGCTGTGCTGTGATCGTGGGTGCTTCTTATCATTTCGTTCTTTTTTTTCCCTTTTCTTTTCTTTTCTTTTCCTATTTTCTTTTTCTTATGCTTTTTTCTTTCTTTCTTTCTTTCTTTCTTTCTTTCTCTTTTTTTTTTGACTTTGCCTGAGTACAACCATTGCAATATGTTGAGGCTATCAGTCTTTCAATGGGTTGGGAAATGTCAAGCTTCGAAGGTTCAGGAAATGGATATTACAGTGATGATTGTGCCCTAGCCTTGTTGTTAGAGAAGCAGTTGTTGAGATGGGGAGATACCCTTGAGATACTGCAAACCTCTTTGCGACACGCGATGTTGGTACAATTGAGGTAACAACCGTCGTGAGCCCACCGTAGAGCTTGACCCAAGAAGAGAGCGTAGCCCATGACTATGCTTTGGTTCGTGCGATGTGGGCACTCGCAAGGGTGATTTTTCGCATTCGGCAGTGTGGCTTTAATTGCGGTTCTTTGTGAGGTTGGTGGTCTTGCGGTGGCTTGGGCATTGAACACGTTTGCACGAAGACCTGTGTCATCCTGCATCCACTTGTTACTTCATGAGAGTATATGCAAGTCGCATGCGTCAAGTACAACGAACAAATGCAATCATGTCAAGATATAACTTTTTCAAAATCCTATGATGCTGATTGTGATGCCTATTCCAGTGCTTGTTAAAGACATGGCATATATTAGCAATAGGTATGGGAAGTGTGTACAAGTGGGAAGCCTGCCCCTTTAATCATCAAAAGAATAAAAGTTATGGCAGGATGGCTTGTTAAGTTGCTTGTATATCACAGGGGCTACTTGATTTGCACGAAATGGGGTGAGTCCGGGTGGTCGGGCAACTGAGGCTCTGCTGTGGTGACAAGCTCCTGTGAGGTTGGGTAGGGAAGATGTCGGCCGGGACCTGAATGGTGTAGTCTCTGGCTGAAACTGTTTCCAAGATGCTTTTGAACAATGCATCGAATTCTTCCTTGTCTTGAGTTGCCCTTTCTGCCTTTGAGCACCTAGTGCCCGAGCGTCTATTGGGGGCTTGCACAACCAGTGTTGCCACACCTTGTGTGCTTCTTTGAGCTTCTACTCCCCTGGCATGGGTATTCTTTGGCCTACATCTGGGGCGGTGTCGCTTGGGACCTCATTTCTTTGCATACCTTTTGAGGGTAGGCACGTAGCGCATCGGCGGAGGAGCTTGTGCTGCATGTTCCCTTCGACAGTGGAGAGCATCTTTGCAAGCCAGCTACCCTAGGTGCTCCATGTCTTCTATGTAGGGGGGCCTGCAAAATGCAAACCAAGGATTAGGCCTTGATATAGGATAAAACCATTTGCATGGGGGGTTTTATAGTGTGGGTCATCAAGCACATATGACGAGGAGAGGAGAGATGAGGCATGCAGTGTTTGTTGTAGAGGAATGGCCCCCCATGATGATATTCATTTGGCCTCAAACCATTAGCAGATCTTGGCTTATGCTAAGTTGCGTGGACTGGTTGTCAGGGAGCGACGGGGCAGGGCTCATCCTCGAAAGGATATACCATAAAGGGGAGAGGTGTATGAGAAGGGACGGTACCCTATCCACACCCTCAGAGATGTTGGTCAGGGTTTCCTATGGTGGTAATGAGGGTCGCATGCCCTCTGCCTAGAGGTGGGAATGGTCACACAACTTCTAAATGTGTGGTGAGAGAAGGACCTGAGGAGCTTAGCCTGTTGAACCCCACTCTTCTCCCTGTGCTTGACTATTATTGCTTGTGTGTGTTGCTAGTGTCTATACAGGGTCCCAAAGTCATTGTTTATTTATATACATATCCATGAATCCATGTCACTTCACGAGGATAAAAGCCAATTGTAGAACTTCGGATTGTACTGGAGCGTGGCACATGCATCTAGTATTCGTGGCAGCTTACTCAATACCGATAGATATTTTGCAACATTGAGTAGCATGGAACCTTGTCCGAGTCTACTAGCAACATGTAATTCCTCCTCAGTGAGAACCTTATCAAACAGAGAGTTCTCTTGGCTAGTTTCAGCCAAGTCCTTACCCCAAATGGCAGTCAGCACTCGAAGGGAATTTGGTGCCACATAGGTTGGGTCTCATTGAGACCGCCATTTGGCCAATCGCTCCTCTGAGACTGTCATGATCTGGGCTTCTAATTCAGCCATTGCAACGTGATTTTCACACCAACGTTGTTCAAATTGACTTGGACCCTCTGATAGTCACTTTAGTTTCTCTATCTCTAAGAGATTTGGTTGGCAGAGCCCTGTCAAGATTGTGGAAGAGAAGGAAGGAGTCTCACTTGTAGCTTTTCTCACTTACACAATGGGGGAATACACACAAAGGTGGAGGCTGAAAACATTTTTCCTCTTCTTAGTTGTGTAAAGCCAAAAAGAACACATGTACAGAGAAATAGAAGAACCCTATATATGGGTCTCAAAACAAACTCAACTAACTAAGGTGACATACTAACTGAGCCACGAACTAGAGTAGATAAGGATAGCTGTCATCTAGCTATTATTCATGGGCGATGTACCAACCGCATCTGCAGCTAACAAGTCAGTGACATAAATGCACAATGATCACCCTAGGATATCACGAGTGGAGCTCTATATCTCAACACTCCCCCTCGAGCTCAATCCCAATTCTTACACACCAAGCAGGTCTCTAAACTTGCGCAGCTTCTCTGCGCCCAATGCCTTCATAAATATGTCAGCTACCTGATCCTCTGTGCTGACAAGACCTAGTAAAACCCTCTCCCGCACATAGTGATAATGCACCTCAATGTGCTTTGTTCTAGCATGATAGACTGGGTTATTTGCCAAGTATATACTACTCATGTTGTCACAATAAATGACAACTGGCCCATCTATAAGCTGATGCATATCATAAAGTAGCTTATGCAACCAAGCTACCTCACATGCAGCCATTGCTGCACCCCTGTACTCAGCCTCTGTGCTCGACAAGGCAACTGTAGGCTGTTTCTTGCTGCTCCAAGTGACTACAGCACTCCCAAAAGAGAACACATATCCACTGGTAGATCATCTATCAGAAATACTACCAGCCCAATCAGCATCAATGTATCCATGCAACTGTATCTGAAGCCTAGTCTCATAAAATAGTCCATACTGCAATGTGGACTTCACATACCTAAGTATGCATCTAGCTGCATCCAAATATGGTTTCCGTGGAGCCTGTATAAACTAACTTACCAATCCAACAGCATAGCTCAAATCTGGCCTCGTAATAGTCATATAAATCAAACTTCCTACTATGCGTCTATACATAGTAGGGTCTTCGAGAAGCTCACCTGCATCTGCGCTCAACTTCACATTCTGCTCCAAAGGAATTGAAATAGGCTTACAGTCTGTCATCCCATATTTGGACAGCATGTCCAATCCATACTGCCTCTGCAAGAGCCATATCCCACTTGGTGATCTAATCACCTCAATGCCCAAGAAATAACGCAGCTCTCCCAAATCCTTCATCTCAAACTTCTGCTTCAATAGCATTTTCACATGAAGGATATCTTCATCACTATCACCTGTGATAATCAAATCGTCAACATAAATGACTAGCAGTATAATACCTTTCTCTGTTTTTCTCACATAAAGTGAGAAATCTGCCTTGGAAATCTGAAAGCCAATAGTGACAAGATACTGTCCTATCTTATCAGACCATGCTCTAGGTGCTTGCTTCAAGCCATACAAGGCTTTCTTCAACCTGCAAACAAACTCAGGGTGAACAGCATGCACATAACCTGGTGGCTGCTCCATATAGACCTCTTCTTGCAAATCACCATGCAAGAAGGCATTCTTTACATCCATCTGATGTAAAGACCATCCCTTTGATGCAGCCATGGCAATGACTGCTCTTACGGTTGCCATCCTTGCAACCGGACTGAATGTTTCTTCATAATCAATGCCATATGTTTGTGCATACCCCTTGACTACTAATCTTGCCTTGTATCTGTTCACAGAGCCATCTGCATTGTGCTTCACCTTATAAACCCACTTACAACCAATTGCATTCTTATCTTTAGGCAAAGGTACAAATTCCAATGTAGCATTTGCTTCCAAAGTATCCATTTCTTCATCCATGGCTTTCTCCCATTTTTCTTTTCCCATGGCTTGCGGGTTCAGGTTCCTGTATCACTTTGACTATGTAGGCATAGTGAATGGCTGTAAATCCATCATATTTCAGCCTATCCACAGGATACCTAGCTCTAGTAGACCTGTGCAAAGTAGGCTCACTTCCAGGTGCTCTCAAAACATCCCTGGTCTTCCTTACTCCATGTGTAACAATAGAAGGAATACCTAACTCATCATCAATGCTCTATTCTGAGCCACTGGATTCACCATCCACATAAGAGTAACCTGCATTCACATCAAACATGGCTTGATCTACCTTCTCTTTTCCTTTTCGTGAAACCTGCATACCAATGTCTGCATTGTTTGAGGAGATTCTCATGATCTCAATCTGCCTGTCCATGGCGAAGAATGTGAACCACTGCTAGAGGACACTCCAGGTCCACTAATATTTTGTGACTGCTGCTGTGAAATCTATGCAACATTACCATTTTGTGCATCTACATCATCAATCACATTTATTGGTTTATACCAGCTACTCATCTCATCAAAAACAACATCTCTACTCACTGTAAACTTACGAGTAGAAGGGTTATAGCATCTTTACCCTTTCTGCTGCAAAGAGTAACCAATAAAGATGCACTTCTCAGCTTTTGGATCCAACTTGGATCTCAACTCATCTGGCACATGAACATAGGCAATGCAACCAAAAATTTTCAAATGAGAAATATCTGGTTTCCTACCAGTTTACCTCTCCTCTGGAGTCATCCCATGTATTGTTGCAGTGGGAGTCATGTTTATTATGTAGACTGCTGTAGCAACTGCTTCAGTCCAGTAAAAATCTAGCATGTCTTTTTCATTGAGCATGGCATGAGATACCTCTCCAATATGCCTATTTTTTCTTTCTGCAATTCCATTTTGCTGTGGGATATGACTACATGAATATTGCTGCTTTATGCCATGCTCCTGCAAGAACCTTGCAAACTCATTTGAGAGGTACTTTCCCCCTCCATCTGACCTTAGGCATTTGATTTGCAGGCATGTTTCTTTTTCAACCATAGCTTTAAGAGTTTTGAAATGCCCAAAAACTTTACTTTTCTTTTTCACAAAATATACCCAAACTTTTCTACTATAGTCATCAATAAAAGTGATAAAATAATGATAGCCTCCAATAGATGCAGCTTTAGTAGTCCACACATCAAAGTGGATTAATTACAATGGCTTCTTACTCTCTTGAACATGTCTAGGAAATGGTTTACTTGCCTGTTTTCCAAATTGACTGGCTTCACATACCTTATGCATTTCTACAACCTTGAATTTAGGCAATCCTGCAACAATATTTTGGGCTTGCATTGATTTAAGTCGCTGTACATTAACATGACCAATGCGTTTATGCCAAATATCAATATGTGCAACTACACCAGTCCCATATGCAAACATTGCTGCACTCAATTCAGGCATATCTACATATCCAACGTAAACATTCTGCCCTTCTTCTTTCCTTTTGCTATCAAGCAACCTTTATTTTTCATATCCTCAACAAAGCATCCATGAGGATTAAATCTGACCTGCAAGCCCTGCTCAACCATTTGACCAACAGAAACCAGGTTCTTGGTGATATTCGGGACATGAAATACATCCGATAGGTATTTCTTTTTCCCATCCTGCATAGACAAAGGAATTTTTCCAATCTGCACAATAGGATGTGCAGTATCATCACCAGTCTCCACAAATCCTGGTTTTTCTATTTTTCTTGCACCCTGCATCCATTCTGCATGACCTATCATGTGGCTTGATGCACCTGAGTCAACACACCACACATCGTTGCTTTCTTCTGCACTTGTCACAGAATTGGTCGTGTGTTGCACCATAAACAAATGCTCATTTCTGTCATCACCCTGTCTACTAGAAGATGCATAATTCCCTTGTTGCAAATTTCCATTCATGATGTCATCCTGCTTTTTATAGCAGTCTTTAGCCATATGACCCATTTTACCACAGTAGTAGTATTCAACATTGTTGTTTGCATTTTGCCCTCTTTGCCATCCACCACGACCTCTTTGGCTCCCCCTGCCTCTAGAGTTACCACGTCCTCCTCCATAGGACTAGTTTTCTTGAGTTTGCTGCATATTCTGATTTCTAGCACGGCCTCCAGATCGGCCTCCTCTACCTCTGCCTCTACCTCTTCCAACATTTGAGTAGAAGACAGCTTCTTTTGAAGTTCCTCGTGAAAAAGACGCACCACCATTTCTCTGCTCCTCAGAAATTAGAAGAGCAATCAACTCCTCAAAATCAGGAAATCTTTCACGAACAGAAATGGATGTTCGGAACTGTGCATAATCCTTTCCTAGACCATTCAAGGTCACAGAAACTAAAGTATCATCTTCCACTGGCGACCCAATGGAAGAAAGTGCATCTACAATCTTCTTCACCTTCATGTGGTAGTCATTGATGCTCATACTTTCTCTTTGCACATTGTGGAACTCTTGCTTGAGCTGCATTTTCCTGGCTTGCGTATTTCTGCTATACATTTTTGACAAAGTATCCCATGCCTCCTTTGGCGTACTTGCATCCTGAATATGCACAATCATAGAGTCTAATATACTGATAGACAGCCAGTACATAACTTTTCTGGCTCTCTCATGCCATCCTTTAAATGCCTGCATTTGCTGTTGATTGGGAACATCAGGAAGAACTAGTTCTTCTTCATTTCTTGCAACGAATTCCCAATATCCTTTTCCCATAAGGAAATTCGTCATTCTTAACTTCCATGCTTGGAAGTTGTTCTTGTTAAGCTTTTCAGTGACAATCTGTGAAAGAGAATCAGACGCCATTACAGAACATTGCAAAAAATTATGTCACTGCAAAAAACACAGCTTCAGCCTTACAAGGGCAAATCTACAAAACTGACAAAAGTGGTATTTGACCACACAGTCACTTCCTAGTGACGATTTTGCATCAACAGGCAAGAAGGATGATTCTGTAACTCCCAATGTCTCTGTGCACAGGCATACGATGCAATTTCTACTGTAACATTTCACTAACCTGTAGAACAGTGGTCACACAGCAAAAAAACAGGGCTTTTTCCTGAGTGCCTGTGGAAAAACTTCCGTCTCCAAAACAGGCCCCGAAATGGCCTCAAATCAAAAAAACAGGGCAACCGAGGGCTAAAGCCCTCGCCCGCAGCATATACTGCCCTCTTGCTACACCGCAAAGGGCGTCTCAATCTGAGACAATGCACTCTTGCACTTTCCGGCTGTGCTACCTGCAGAGACTTGCTCCCAAAACAAAAAAATGAAAGCAACACTAGTCCTCTTACCAGAACACCGCGAACTTGGTTTGCTTTCTTGAGCTCCTTACCACAAACAAGGCTTTGATACCATGTCAAGATTGTGGAAGAGAAGAAATGAGTCTCATTTGTAGCTTTTCTCACTTACACAATGGGGGAATACACACAAAGGTGGAGGCTAAAAACAGTTTTCCTCTTCTTAGTTGTGTAAGCCAAAAAGAACACACGTACAGAGAAATAGAAGAACCCTATATATGGGTCTCAAACCAAACTCAACTAACTAAGGTGGCATACTAACTGAGCCACGAACTAGAATAGATAAGGATAGCTGTCATCTAGCTATTATTCACGGACGGTGTACCAATCGCATCTGCAACTAACAAGTCGGTGACATAAATGCACAACGGTCACCCTGGCATATCACGAGTGGAGCTCGATATCTCAACAAGCCCATCATTGAATGTGACAGTTAAGCACAGTTCGTCGGCTTCCTCTTCAGAGATGAGTCGCATGCGTTCATACAGTAGCCAGTTATAGTGCTCGTCAAGATGTTCTTGCTCTTTCCAGGATAAGGAAAATGGCAAGTATTCTTCAAGCTGCTCTTTAGGGAATGCGCCCATGTCTGCCAGGACATAGACACGTGCGAACACTTTGAGCTTAGCATCCAACTCAGTTAAGCACTATGTGACACTTCTATGTTCAAAGAGGGCTTACTCAGTTGCTATCTCATGCAAGGTTCTAGGAGTTTGCCCGGGCTTCAGCATTGCTGGGGGCTCAAGCTAGACGAGCAAGTTTGGCCAATGCTAGGATTTCTTATGCTCTTGGGGTTTCCATGTTTCTCCTGAGGCTTCGTTATTGCATCGCGGTTCTCCTTGGATGTGACTGGTATAAATTTGTCACCCTATTGTGGCAGCGTTTTATCCACTCTTGATTGGTCAATCCGAGTTCCATTGTCGATAAATTGAGTGTTGCAAGCAGTTGTAGATGGTAACAACTGCTTTGATTTTTTAGAGCACACGGATGTGTCTGAGGTTTCACCGCTATTAGGAGAGGCATAAATAGGGTCATTGGTGGATGGACTCAATGCTTTATTCCTCAACTCTCCAGCGCTCTTGGTGTCCATGTTCTTGGGGTCCACAACCACCTATAACTGCTGTTGTTTTCCATGTTTTCTCCTCTTTTTCTTGGTCAGTGAAGGTGCATCTCTCAACGGCTCAGGGCCCTGGATTAGGTCAACTGTTGATGTGCTTGGTTGGGCCTCAGCATTCTCTCTCTCTAGTGTGTCCTCACGGGACATAGCCGCGGCCTGCTGCATAGCCTCGCTAGGTTGTAAGGGTACAACTACCTCCCTTTTTGGAGAGTCTAGCTCTTCAGCCAATTGCCTTGTGTTTAACTCCTCCAGCCTAGGCTTTAGGCACTTTGGAAGTGTTGGAGTTGTCAAGGAAGTTGGTTGCGATGCCTCCTTCACAAGTAGACTACTAAGGATACGTTCCGCAAGGGGCATTGTCACGGCCAAGGGCTGTGACTGCTGTGATCCCTGATTGGAAGTAGTAGCGGCTAGTCCAGTGGGCTGGCTACTCTTAGTGGATTGCAGTGTGAGGTCCCTAGGGCGATTGGAAGTGGTCGTGTCTTTTGTTGCCCTTTGAGCATTCATCTGTGTAGATCCAACATGAGTTGATCTAGTCACATTAGGTGGCACAGGCATATCCTTGGGCTGAGAGCTATGGCTAGTGTCATGTCCCACCTCTTGGACATTTGGAAGCTTAGATGGAGATAGAGATTCGGAGTGAGTAGCTGCCCTTGACGATCGCTGTTATGCTTTGTGTGTCCTTTTGGAAAAAGAGGGTGTAGGAGATTTAGGACTCTTAGGTGGACTGGGCACTGGCTGAATGATTTGCTCGAGGCTATTAGGCGATTGTGCCATTTGCTTTGTTGAGTGATCAGCCTTGCCATGAGCAATGTTGTACCCATGATGCCTGTTACCCTCTTGGGAAATCAAAGGCTTTTTGGGAACTAATGCTGTGCTTCGTGTGTCCTTTTGAAAAAAGAGAGTATAGGAGATCTAGGACTCTAGGTGGACTGGGCACTGGTGGCTGAATGATTTGCTCGAGGCTATTAGGCGATTGTGCCATTTGCTTTGTTAAGCGATCAGCCTTGCCGTGAGCGATGTTGTGCCCATGATGCCTGTTACCCTCTTGGGAAATCAAAGGCTTTTTGGGCACTAATGGCTTTTGCGCACACTCGATGGTTACATATGGCATCTGCTTATTAAGCATGCTAGGCTGAGGCTCTCTCTTTCGAACACTCATGTTTGGTTTCTTGCCTCGAGACCTAGAGTTTCTCTTAGATTTCCTCCTGTGCTTCATTGCTTTTGATGCAATTTGGCCTTCAGCTGATAGAGGTGGTTTAGCAGGGGGTTTTGATACCCAAATCCATCGGTTACCTGCATAATACCCTTGAGCACGTAGCAACGCTTTGGATATCCATCGCGGCGTTGTGCTGACCATCCATCGATGCATTCGTCTATAAGGCTTGGGCTTCTTTTGGGGTCTTCTACAATATTTGTAAGTCCAAAGCCCGTCCTTGGCCTTGTCTCTTGACTTTCTTGTTTCAGGCATGGTGTCACTCATTGGTTCTCGTTGTTCGACCTGTGCTTGTATCAACTCTTCCAACAAGTCCTTGCTCTCGTTAGCAGGCTTGATTGTTATGTCAGCACCCTCCTTGCCTTTCCCTCGAGGTTTGATGAGGTCACCCTTGCTAAAGCTTGTGACTATCCTTACACCCGGTAGTGTCACATGTATCCTCTGTGCTACATAGTCGGCCTCACACTCGGTCGCCCTTTTGAAGGGCCTTCCTAGGAGGGTTTCCTTCCCGCAGCTAGCACTATTTGGAGGAACATGAAATAGGATAGGCAAGTTTTCAGTTTCAATTGTCGCAAGGATTCTGCACTTCCCTATGAGCGCTTGTGTGTGTCCCCCATAAGGGCTAAGAGTTGCACTAGTCAGTGCAAGCTCTGGTTGGCCTAGTAGGGTCCATGATTCGTAGGTCGAGATATTGAAATCTGCTCCTTCATCAATCAGAGCATTGATTGTATGCTCTCTTTTAGCGGTGAGTTTGACCCTAAGATAAGCAGGTGGTACTATGTCTTCATCTTCCAGGTCTTGTCTTGTAAATTTAAGCCTTCTGGCAAATGCCCTTGAGTCCCCAACTGCACGACCAGATGTGGATTCTCCACTGATGTCGTGGGTCATCTGTGCAGTGCTACTCAAGGTACATCTCTCGTCAAGAGTGTCATGTATATTCCTCTTCGCATTTGTAGCTTGCTGATGTTGCATTTTGCTTTGACTAGATGCGGTCTAGACAGAATGTCTTTGTGTTCTCATGGTGTGGCCTTTTTGCCCTTGATGGCTAGTTTGGCCCATTGATATTCTAGGGTCTCTGTTTCTCTCTGTTCGAGTATGGTTGCTCTTTTACAAGTGAGGATCCATGCTCGTGTAGAGCCATTACTACACTAGGGTCTAATTTGGAGGACCTGTCACGGCGCGCATTTTCTCTCCAACCTACTTGGGGGAGGTGCGGAGGGGGAAGAGCCCCCTCTGCGGGGGTCTCGGGGGCCGGGGGGGCCCCCGGCTCGCAAGGCTGTTATGGTAAATGCCATACGCAATTTGGAGGACCGTTTATAGCCAATTTTGAACTATGTGCTCTAAATTTTAGCCCATGGATAGATCTATGATGTGCCTTTAGCTCTACGTAGCCTTTGGGGTCAATCTTGGGGTTTAGATGTGTCAAAATTTGTGTTCTAGATGCGTCCGATTTTGACAGTTTCTATCCGATTTTCAGGAGTCCAATTATCAAAATCAGACGTCCAATTTTGGGTTGGTCCGATTTTGGTCACGTCCGATTCTGGGAGTCGGATCAAAAAAGTGGTCCGATTTTTGAAGTGATCCGATTCTGAGAATCGGATCGGACAGGGTGGTCCAATTCTAGTGGTCGGACGGTCCGACTCTGGGGACTGGTCCAATTCTGGGTGGCGATTCTGGGTGGTCCGATTCTGGGTAATCCGATTCTGGGTGGTCTTTTGCATTGGAGAAGAAGTACACGTGAGAAGAAGTTTACATATGAAACATTACAGGAATTGAAAGTTGGTGTGGAAGGGTTTCTTTTGCCTGCTGAGAGAAACTATTTTATGCAGATGTTGGCTAGACATTGGAAGGCATTTGCATTTCAGTCAAGTGAAATAGGTTGTGTGGATCCAAATGTTGTCTCTCCTATGGTCATATTTACTGTGTCACATGTACCATGGAACTTGAGGCCTATTCCAGTGCCTAAAGCTTACTTGCTAAAGCTGATGGATTTGCTAAATGAAAAGATTTGCATGAAGATCTTGGAGCCTTCTTCAGCCCCGTACTCAAATCGTTGGTTTACTGTGCCCAAAAAGAATGGGGCTTTGAGATTTATTCAAGACATGCAACCGGTCAATAAAGTGACCATAAGAAATGTGGATGCAGGTCCTGTGGTTGATGAATTTGCAGAGGCTTTTGTAGGCAGAGTGATCTATTCTTTGGGTGATCTTTACTCGAGGTATGATCAGTTTCAGCTTGCAATTGAAAGCAGGGATATCACAACCATGAAGACTCCTTTGGGGTTAGTACGGATGTGTACTCTCCCACAGGGTGCAACAAACTCAGTGGCACACATGACAAATGCTATGAATAGGATACTCAGGGATTTTATACCACAATTAACTATGCCCTTCTTGGATGATGTTCCAATAAAGGGTGTGCAGTGGATGAAAATAATGAAGAGATGGATGCTCATGGATGCAGACAGTTTGTTGCAAACCATATTGTGGATTGTGAGAGAATTTTGACACATCTAGAAGAGGTACATTTAGCTCTTTCTGGACAGAAGTCTGTCTTTGGAGTTGAAGAGGTTTTGATTGTTGGGCATATGTGTGGGCCTTATGGGCGAAGGCCATCGCCAGCAAAAATAGACGGGATTGATAGAATGCGAGATGTATTCACGAATGTATCATAGGTGCGTAGATTCGTGGGTGCATGTGTGTTCTATTTGATATGGATTCCTCACTTTGCACATGTAGCCGATGTTCTTTATCAGCTTCTACGGAAAGGTCAAAAATTTCATTGGGAAAGGAAGCATCAGAAAGCAATGAAGAAATTGAAGCAACTCTTAAAATCTGCTCCTACGCTGAGAAAGGCTGACTATTCACATGGAAAGCCTATCATTATTACTGTTGATACAAGCCCAATCGGGATTGGATAGGCAATTGGCAAGATGATGAGGAAGGGGAAAGGTATGCAATACGCTTTGGTGCAAAAGTATTGACTGAACGACAGAGAAGATATCCACAGGTAAAAAGAGAATTATGGGGAATTGTGACAGCCCTTAAATGTGATAAGGAGTATTTTATGGGTGCTCATGTAGTCATTGAGACTGATTGTTTGCCAGTATTGGGTATGATTACTAGTTATGTTACCCCGGACATTTCTATGCTCCGATGGATTGCATACATTAAATCTTTGAACCCTAAATTTCAACATATTGCAGGAAGAGATAACCCACTGGTAGACATGTTATCTCGAGTACGTTATGAGAATGAAGATGGGATGATGGTTGAGGAGGAAGAAGATGACTTTCTTATGGCTGAAAATGATGTTGCAAGAGTGAATTTAGCAATGCAAGGTGTTGCTATAGCATTAATAGAAGCTTGGACAACAAAGAGAAGACACTTTAGATGTTTTGCATCTTGTGTAGAAGTGTTTCTAGAAGACAAATATGCAGGAGAGTGGCTGAGAATTTGTCAATATCTCAGTACGTTAACAAAGAGAGATGAATGGTCAGATGAGGAATTTAAGAAGATCAAGAGAAAAGCCTATGGATTTTTCTTTAAAGATGGATACTTATGGGAACATGCTAAAAAGAAATAGGGTATGCCATTGTGAGTTTTGGGTGACAGAGCTTCATAAGTAAAAGTAATGCAAGAATTTCATAAAAGCTTGTGGGCTGGTCATAGAGGTGTTTGGGGTACTTTTACAAAAATCAAAGAAAGATATTGGTGGAAAGGTGTGTATAAGGATGTTGCTCACTTTGTGGAAACATGTACGACATGTCAAATGTATTCAACTGTGAGACATCGGGATGGATTGCAACCCACATATCCATTGTCTCTTCATTTTAAGTGGGTGGTGGATTTGGTCACAATGCCTACAGGTCTTTGGCAAATGAGGTATCTTGTGCTTGCTCGTGAAGACTTGACTAATCAAGTGGAAGGGAGAGCTCTGCGTACTAAGATGACAAATGCCGTATGTACTTTTCTCTTAGAAGAAATCTTTTGTCGATATGGCTATGTGGAAAAAATTACAGCAGATAGGGGTGAGTTGGATGCAGATGAAGCTCATGATTTCTTTGCACGGTTGGGGATAAAGATTGCTTTAACTTCAGTCTATAACCCTGAAGGAAATGGCAAAAGTGAAAGAGGTTATCCACTATTGTAAAGGCATTGGCAAAAGCATGTGGAGAGAAGATAAAAGAGTGGCCACAATTGCTCCCTTATGCTTTGTGGGCTGAGTAAGGGCAGCAAGGATACAGAACAAGAAATGGTTTGACAAAAGACATAGATTGAGACCAAGAACCATACAAGATGGGGATTGGGTGTTTATGATAGCAGTTTAGATAACCAGCATAGTGACATGCGTAAAGTTTCCAAAAGATGGTTTGAACCCTATGTGGTAAGACACGTGTTTGATAATGCTACTTATGCATTAAATGAGCTAGATGGGACAACCATCAAACTTCCGATAGCAGGGAAAAGAATCAAATTATTCAAAAGGAGAGAATATACTACCTATGAGTTGCCAGAATTGGAATAAAATAGTGGCCATGATACAGGGGCTAGCCAGGAAGATATGGAAGATAAAGAAGTAAAGGATATGGTTGCAGAGGATGAGGAGGACTCAGAATCCAGTGACAACTAGGATTTTAGCACATACTGGAGGATGTGCAGGTTCAGAGGGGGTGGATGTCGTGATGTTATGAGGACACAGTGTGAAAAAGTATGGAATGCATCATCATCCGACTTCTCTATTGATCTAGAGAGTCAATGTGATCTGACCCATTAGTACTAGTGTGAGTTGCATGGATTATCCGAAAATACTAGATTTTTGGATAATTTTAGTCTATTTTTTATATTATTTATTGTAAAAATCCGAAAAAGTTAGAAAAGCTTCTAGATTAGGATGGCATGCAAAAAGCTAGTTGCTTTTTCAGCCAATTAGGAGAATTTTCATTAAAAAAGACAGATTAACGAAATCGCGCGCGTCGCGATCGCTGAAAATAGGCTGAAAACTGCAGATTAAACTGAAACAAGGAGTGATCTGGGAGATCTGTGAGCAAGTGTTTTGCGGTTTTACCCCCCTTTCAGAGCCACGAAGCCATCAGATTTGGGTTCCGGGCAGCAAAGAAAGAGTTGATTTTTCTGATCCACATTTTTGGTCTATGAAGGAGCTCCAGGAGAACTAATTCCTGGAGATTGCTTCTGAGTAGAGCAAAGATTCCAGGTTTTTTCAATACATATTGTTTCAATTCATTGTGATTTGTTTTTGTCATGTTTACCATTTGGGTATTCTCTATCTTCTCTTCCATCTCCTATCTCTACTTCCTTTTACTTCTGATCCCCGATGGATTCGACCTTTCAACAAAAACCCCTCCGACAACGGTGACAGGCACTCGCCACCTACAGTGTGTAGTGGCGGGTACTGTCAGTGTAGTAATACACGGGCGGCTAGGCAGAGGCGCCTTTACCCCCAATAATAAGTACTCAAACAAGGCTCAAATAAGCCTTGGGAAGCTCCTTGACAAGCAAGAGCAGCTAGAACAAGCCAGGAGAAGGAAAGACTCGATGCATATCTTGGAGAAAGAAACAATGGCTACCATGAAAAAATGAGGTGAAGCTTTGAATCGTTGAAGCAAAGAATAAATAAGCTCCTTGAATACCTACTCTAATACCAATTGAAAGGCAGATATAGCAAGAGAGAAAGAGAGAGAGACACCATATGTGGGAACTTCCACAATCACAATGTGTGATCGACCTTCCATTAAACAAGAGAATGCATGCTAAACAAGAGTAGGGCTATTCATAAATAAGAGCATGGCTATTCTTGAACAATAGAAGCATGCATGATTATCCATAAATGTTTAGGACTATTCATAACTTGATATTTGTTGCATAAAATCCTTCAAAGCTAAAACATATACTTATCTGTGTTAGATGCATACTCTTCTTTTGGATTATAGGGATGTTATGGGCATGCTCTCAATGTATTTTTCTACAATAGTGATTCTGAGCCCTCTTCTCTTCTCTTTTTCATACCATAAAATCTATCTCTTCCTAAGGTGAACTCTCACAGTTTGAGATTCGATGCCTTCCTAGTTGTATATGACAAGTCTCTTGACATCTACTTGGTGAACCCAATGTGAAAAAGCCACGATAAGTTGGAATGGCTTACTAAGCCTAATAAGGGGCTAATAGTGAGATATATTTTTCATGGGAATTCGAGCATAGATATGCACAACTATTGGGAATAGAGTAGCTAACTCTTAAAATGGAAAAAATTAAATTGTTTCTTTAGGCAGCAAATTATTCACTACACTCAAGTATTGAGGAGCTTTTAGAATATAAAAGGACATAGCAAGGGCTAAAAATTGATTGCAAAGATGTAGAGAAAATAGTCACTATGCTTGCTAAAAGACAAAGAGATGAAGAGCCAAGATGGTTATTGCAGGGATTGCTTCAATTCTAAATAAGACAAAGTGAGTAAACCATTAGTTGTCACTATATCTCCAAATAAGTATGACATGATAGAGGAATTAGTAAAAGGAATGTGGGATTTGCACCTACAAGTCACATAGTTAGCAAAAAAAGGACGATCTTCAAGATAGAGGCCTCAATATTGAGAAGGGCTTGCTTACAAATGTGTTTGGTGTGACAACACAAAACGTGACCAAAAAGATAGTGATAGCTACAAATATGCAACATTGATTAAGGATCTCATTTTCTTTAAAGATAATAAGACCCATTTTCAAGAAATTGGGTCTCCACTTGGGGTACTCATATTGGGAAAGGTGACATGAGGAAGCTAGTGGAATATATGTCAGTAAGGTATGCATTTTCTATTGTTGAAGTTATCAGATTATGGGAATGAAGAAACTTCAAAAAGGGCAAGAAAAGGAACTAGGAATCATGAATCTAAATAGTGTATACCTCATAAACTCCCTCCACCTGAGGTGTCCATGGAAAATGCTTCAAAGGGGAAGAAATAGGACCAAAACAAAGATAAATCCAAAAATCAAACATATAAATTGTAGTCTAACATTGAATTAGCCACAGATTTAAATAAAGTATTTGAAGAAAAAAATTTGAATAGCAAGCTAGAATTTACATTGGGATAAATTCTTTAGATTTCTAAACATAGTTTCATGAATAAGTCATAAATATTATCAAAAGGAAGCCTCTGATTTTGGGAGAACTAGCCAATGCCACTTTGCTGGAGAAGAAGAAATGTTTATATGAGGAATACAAGGCATACAAAAAACATAGATGCAAGAAATACAGATGCAAAAAGAGGAAGATACTAAAACTACAACAGATTTTAGCCAAACTTCTAGAGGGGTAAAACAAGTCTAATTCAATGAAGAAGAAGCATTTGGAGTTATACCTAAAAGTCATCATTCAAGATACCATTGGACTAGAGCTCCTACAAAGACTCTAGCCAAAGTGGGTGACCTTGAAGAGCCATGCGTAATATTAATAGATCATGGGTCAAAAATAAATGTCATGATAAGAAGCTTTTACCAAAATGGAAGAGGGTTGGTTGACATGGATCATGGTTAGAGAATGCAAGCTACAAATAATGCACTAAGAGATGTGTATGCTACATGTTCAAATGTTAAAATCACCATAAGAGATGTTGAGGATGAGTAGCATTTCTTTGTGCAAGATATGTCTACTTATCCTCTAATTCATATTACACGGCGCAGCGAACAGAATCTGAGAAAGAGATAGAGAGTACACAACAGATAAGAGGAGAATCAGTAAAATTCTTTAACTCCAAACAACTGATACAAAGATGGCTCTGTCCACCCGTGCGCTTCCAATGAATGAAGCTTAGATGGCGATCTAGACAGAAGATAGGTGAAGAGCTTAAGGCTAGCTGGAACAACAACTCTGACTGGGTGAAAGATAAGTGTAAGATGGCTGCGAAGGGGTTTAGCTTTTATAGCCCGCGAAGGTCGTTAGGTCGGCCTGCTGACCGACCTACCATATGAGCCTCCACTAGTCGGCCAGGGAATATTCCAGGGAATATTCCCTTTACCATCGGGCCGGGGGCGCTGCCCCCGGACCCCCGCCAGGGGGGCCGCTGGCCCCCCTGGGACCCCCCAGCCAGGGGCCGCTTCCGCGGCCCCCGGACCCCACAATAGGGGCCCCTTTTAACTCCCTTACCACGCAACTCAATGCAATGTGCCTCGAGTTGCTACCAGCTTAACCACTCCGTCTAACCCAAAGATTAGACCCACAACAGTCACCTTTTTTTTGCCATCCGGTCACATAGACCTCATCTGATATACAAGTCAGGACTCAACCAATGTCCGGGCTCACATTTGGCTTCTCCTCATAATGGGGGCCTTACAACTTTGAGCACCATGGATCATTGGTAGCACCTAATGAGGGTGGGGCATTGATCATATCTAACACCCCCCCTCAATGTCCACCCATAGGTGAACTATCTCCTCGGCCCAATGCCGAGTCTCTGAAGATGAACTTGAAGCAGATCCTTCGTAAGTGCTTTGGTGAAGATATCTGCTCCATTCTCCTCTGTTGGACAGTAGACCAATTCCACTATCCCATCCTCCATCAAATCACGCACATAGTGATACTGGATCTCTATATGTTTGGTGCGTGCATGAAACACTGGATTTTTGGCAATGGCGATGCAACTCTGATTGTCACATCTCAGCACAGTTGGTTCTTCATCCTGCACTCCCATATGCCATAGAATCCTTCTCAACCATACGGCCTCACATGCAGCAAAACAAGCTGCCTTGTACTCTGCTTCGGTAGAAGACAATGCCACTGTTGGTTGCTTCTTACTAATCCAAGAGAAAATTCCTGAACCCAAAGAGAAACAATAACCAGAAACTGACTTCCTGGAATCAATGTCTCCTGCCCAATCTGAGTCACAGTTCCCCACAAGAGAAGTTCCGAAACTGTATGTGATACCATAGTCAAGAGTTTTCTTCAAGTATCTGAGCACCCGCATCCCAGCTTTCCAATGACTCTCATGAGGTTTGTTTGAGAACCTGCTCAAAACACCAACAGCAAAACTGATATCTGGTCTGGTGTTACACAAGTAGATTAGACTGCCGACCAACCTCCTATACCTCCCAATGTCTGCTAGTGCTGATGTATCCTCAACGGATAACTTTACATTCACCTCCATAGGTGTAGCTATCTCCTTGCACTCGGTCATGCCAAATGCCTTCAAGATCTCCCATGCATACTTCTTCTGAGAGATGAAGATCTTTCCTGGCTCTTGCCAGACTTCAATCCCCAAACAATAGTGCAGCAAGCCCAAGTCTGTCATTTCAAACTCAAAACTCAAAGCCTTTCGAGTTTGGTTGATCATATCTTCATAGTCACCTGTAATAAGAAGGTCGTCCACATATAGGACAATCACTACAGACTTTTTACCATCCCTGTAAACATACAAGTTAGCATCTGAGGCACATCTTTTGAAGTTTAGGTTTAAAAAGAACCTATCTATCCGTTGGTACCATGCTCTGGGGGCTTGTTTCAGCCCATACAATGCCTTCTTCAGTTTACACACTTTGTTCTCAGAATGGGGGGCCTCAAACCCTGGTGGCTGAGCCACGTACACCTCCTCCTTGAGGTCACCATTTAAGAACGCTGACTTAACATCCATTTGGTACACTGGCCACTTCTTGTGGGCAGCCACTGCAAGTACCGTGCGAATAGTGGTCATTCTGGCAGTTGGGGCAAATGACTCTTGAAAATCAAACCCTTCAACTTGTGAAAATCCTTGGGCAACCAGTCTAGCTTTGTACTTTTCTAAGGTACCATCAGCCTTGTACTTTACCTTCCAGATCCACTTGGTGCCAATAATCTTCCGCTTTGCTGGCCGATCCACTAGCTCCCAAGTGTCATTCTTCATTATGCTGTCATACTCCGCCTGCATAGCAGCCTTCCATGATGGATCTGCAAGTGCTTCTTCTAAGTCAGTTGGCTCCTTTACTTCTCTCATAATCTCAACCATCAAGGCCATGTTGACTATGTGAGCAGAAGCCCTCCTTTGCTCCTCTATTCTCTGAGACCTCCTTGGTCCGTCTGCCTTCTCCTCAACAGATGCAGGCATAGGATTATTGTGGTCATAGAGCTGCTTCACCCAGCGCGGCAATGGCTTTTCCGGTGGGGTGATGTCAGGTTGGTGAACTTTTTCCTCATCATCTGAAGATGATGCTTCCTCCTCCTTAAGGATAGGGATAGCTCTCGGGACAGGTTCATAGTGGACTACTTCTTCGCTTGATGATAAAGTGGAAGACCTTGCCTTCTCCTCCTCCACTGTATGCGGCTCCTCCTTGAACACCACATCACGGCTCGCGATGATCTTCTTTGCCTCTTGGTCATATAACTTGTAAGCCTTCTGCTCATCACTATAACCCAAGAAGATACATTTTCTGCTTTTTGGTTGTAACTTGTTTCTCTTCTCATCTGGAACATGTGCATAACATTCACATCCAAAAATTCTGAAATGTGAAACAGATGGTTTCTTACCAGTGTAAGCCTCATGAGGTGTTTTTCCCTTGAGAGCCTTTGTGTAGCTCCGATTTAGAATGTAGACTGCAGTATTAACAGCTTCAGCCCAAAAATGGTTAGGCAATCCCTTGCCCTTTAGCATGCATCTTGCCATCTCCACAATGGTACGATTCCTGCGTTCCACAACACCATTCTGCTGAGGTGTGTGAGGCGTCGTCAATTGACGCTTGATCCCTTTGCTCTTGCAAAAGCCTTCAAACTCCTTTGAGTTGAACTCACCACCACCATCTGTTCTAAATTTCTTCACACTTTTCCCTGTTTCATTCTCAACAAGTATTAGCCATTCTTTAAACTTACCAAAAGCTTGAGCCTTATCACGAAGGAAGTACACCCACATCTTCCTACTGTAGTCATCGACAATCAACATAAAATAAGAAGATCCCCCCAAGGCCTGTGTAGGCATCTTACCACACAAGTCAGCATGCACCAACTCTAGAGGAGCATGTGCTCTATTCTTGCTTTCTTGTGGAAATGCCTTTCTCTGTTGCTTGCCCATCATACAAGCTTCACATGGTTCCTTCAATTCAGTTATTGTAGGTAGGTGAGCAACCATACCTTGCTTTTGCATCTCCTTCAATACTGCAAATCCGATGTGTCCAAACCTTTCATGCCAAAGCTTACTTGTGCCCACTCCAGCGGTGGCTGTAAGAGCACTTAGCTCATACAGGTTGTTCCTTCTTTCTCCTTTGCCAACAATTGTGCCAGCACTATCAATAATTTCTGCACCTGTCTTCTTGAACCTCACTTCATGACCAAGATCAGTTATGGCAGCAACTGATAAGAGATTTCTCCTGATTTCGGGAACATACAACACATTTGAAAGCTTTTTGACTTCACCATTTGCAGCAACAAAAGAAATAGTACCTGTGCCCGCAGCAGGGCATTTAGCATCATTTCCAACCGTCACAGTGATGGATTCTTGTAGAGGCTGCATAGAACTGTATAGACCTTTCTTGTTGGTCATGTGACGGGAGGCCCCACTATCCAACACCCAAGAGTCAGTGGTAGATTCTTCTTGCGCCGAGGAGCACACTTCCTCAATGGTCGCCATGAATAATTCCAACTCTGCTTCAGCCGTATTGGCTGTCTCTTTCCCTTTACTTTTAAGGGTACCATTCTTTTCATCTGCCTTCTTGACACGACAATCTGCAATTGCATGTCCTTTCTTCTTACAGTAGAAGCACTCTCCTTGAAACTTCTTCTTGCCGCCCTTCTTCTTTTTGTCACCATCATTTTTGGTGGAGGAAACACCTTTGCCTTTTGCATTGGCAGAGAATGCAGCATCTCCATTGTTGCTTCCTTCTCGGGCTTTCAGCCTCAACTCCTCCTCCATTAATAATGCACAAAACTCCTCAAAAGTCAAAGCTTGAGGTCTCACCTGAGTATTAAGGGCAGTTACTAGTCCATCAAACTTTTGTGGACAAATCCGAAGACACCTCCGAGCTAGCTCTTCGCTAGTCTTTTGTATCCCAGCGCCAGCCATCTGGTCGCGTAGATTCTTAATCCGAGTGATGAATGCTTCAACCGTCTCTCCTTCAGCAAACTTCTCCGCTGCTAGTTGATTCTCCAAGTTTTGAATCCTTGTTTGGTTTCGTGTTTCATACTGACTCCTTAGTACATTCCAAGCCTCCGACGCTTTGGTTGTATGCTGAATCAGAGTCAAAACACTGTCAGAACAGCTTGTAACTAAGGCACACAATGCATCTGCATTCCTTCGTTTCCAAGCTCGTAGAAGATCTGCATTCGGAGGAATCATCACACTAGGATTTGATGGGTCGGGGGTAGGCTGTGGTTCTGCGTCAGTCCCCAGCACAGTCTCCAGAAGCTCATAAGAATCAAGGATAGTAGTAATTTTGAACTTCCACAAGGTGTAGTTTGTACCATCTAACTTGCCTTCGCTGAAGGTTGGTGGACGAATCCTCAGTGTTTGAATAGCCGGTACAGCAGCACCACCTCCTGCACCGCTTCCGGATGCGCCAGAACTGCTTCCCGGAGTCGACATCGTTTCTCTTTGCTGTTGAAGCCTTTGCCTCTTGCACGCTCTCCGATCTCTAGAGCCCCCTGGGCTCTGATACCATGTAAAAATATTACACGGCGCAGCGAACAGAATCTGAGAAAGAGATAGAGAGTACACAACAGATAAGAGGAGAATCAGTAAAATTCTTTAACTCCAAACAACTGATACAAAGATGGCTCTGTCCACCCGTGCGCTTCCAATGAATGAAGCTTAGATGGCGATCTAGACAGAAGATAGGTGAAGAGCTTAAGGCTAGCTGGAACAACAACTCTGACTGGGTGAAAGATAAGTGTAAGATGGCTGCGAAGGGGTTTAGCTTTTATAGCCCGCGAAGGTCGTTAGGTCGGCCTGCTGACCGACCTACCATATGAGCCTCCACTAGTCGGCCAGGGAATATTCCAGGGAATATTCCCTTTACCATCGGGCCGGGGGCGCTGCCCCCGGACCCCCGCCAGGGGGGCCGCTGGCCCCCCTGGGACCCCCCAGCCAGGGGCCGCTTCCGCGGCCCCCGGACCCCACAATAGGGGCCCCTTTTAACTCCCTTACCACGCAACTCAATGCAATGTGCCTCGAGTTGCTACCAGCTTAACCACTCCGTCTAACCCAAAGATTAGACCCACAACAGTCACCTTTTTTTTGCCATCCGGTCACATAGACCTCATCTGATATACAAGTCAGGACTCAACCAATGTCCGGGCTCACATTTGGCTTCTCCTCATAATGGGGGCCTTACAACTTTGAGCACCATGGATCATTGGTAGCACCTAATGAGGGTGGGGCATTGATCATATCTAACAAAAATCACCATAAGAGATGTTGAGGATGAGTAGCATTTCTTTGTGCAAGATATGTCTACTTATCCTCTAATTCTTGGATAGCCATATAATAATATAGTTCGTATGGAAACTAAGGTGTTGGAAGATGGTTCTACTTATGCTAGGATTAGGAATCGTCATGGAAAGCATGCAATTTAGCTCCTCAATATGTGTGTAAATCATGAAAAAAACAATGATAATCTTTGCAAATGTCATTTATCCCCAAATGCCAAAGAATTCAAAGAATCTCAAGACAAGGTGGGTTTTCAGCAACAAGTGCCATTATCAAGTGTAATTATGATGGTACTAAAAAGAAAAAGATTTTGTCTCATTGAGTAGGTACATATGCTTTTTTTTGTCAGACTTATAATATTATTCATAGAAGATGGTTTAGTTTGTTTTCAAAAGCTTGAATATTTTGCATAGAAATGAAAGGCAATATGTTCCCAATGCTGAAGAAGATTTGAAGAAGAATGGTTTAGTTGAATCTGATGAATGCATCTCAAGAGTTTGTGATGAGGTGTCTTACGTTGATAATATGGGAGAGCTTGTAGCTATGATTTGTTCTAGGTAGAACACTAGCAATGAAGATGTCAAAGTATGCTCTATTGACATGTATAAGGTGATTGAAGATTTTCAAAGGCACAAATGCACATGCATACATGAAAATTATGAGGAGTGGATTGAAACAAAAAACAAAACTATGGCTAAAGAGATTAAAAAATGTTGCTTTACAAAAAGTACAAAACTATGGCTAAGAAGATAAAGCATGTTGCTTTATCATTACCTTCGAATAGCAGGGAAAAGATAGAGCAACCATCTTGACAACCAAATCTCTAGGGACCTGAAGAAAATTAAGCATAAGTTTAATGCAAAATCTTTGAAATATTTGAAAATTGATTGCAAGGATTTTCTATTATAAGGAGAAATAGTGCTTTGAGAAAATGTTATCAAAGTATGATAAAGCATCTTCTAATCACATGAGATCAATTCTATGGATCCTAGTGTTGTTGCTCCAATGATCATCTTTATTATGCTACATGTGCCTTGGAATTTGTGACATGTTCCAATTCCAAAGCATATTTGCCAAAATTAGTTGAATTGTTGAATGAAAAGATAAGGATGGGTATTTTGAAACCATCTTTTACTCCATATTCAAATAGGTAATTCACTCTACAAAAGAATAACAAGACTCTACAATTCATACAAGAAATGTAGCGAGTGAGTAAGGTAACTATCAACAATGTTAGAGGTGGTCCAATTGTAGATAAGCTTGCTAAAGCCTTTGTAGGAAGGGTGCCATGACCAAAAAATGGGCCCAACACTGGCTCTAAGGCTCTACCCGAGGGCCTCTATGCTCAATCAAAACACCCCACAGCCTCGCAACTGGAGCATCCAAAGGCTACACACACTGATCTAACTTAAACATGCATTTATATCATTTATAGTCCAATAGATCCCTTCCAAACTCCTCACAAGGAATATCCAAACAAATCAACGTCTTACTAGCACCTTATATTACATACATAACAAGCACCCCTCGGCTAATTGTCGATGCCCACTTTGGCTCTCCTACACCTCGAGGATTGGCCCCAAGATGCGTTGTTCACACACATAATACATACGTTACATAGTCCTCTCTTATCATCAATTGTTCCAGGAGATAAACTATAATCCTCATTGAATAAGTCCCCCAAAAAGGAAACAGATCACTAACCCTATTGCTTGGAACTCCTCACTCTCAATGTGGGTCAACGTTCATGACAGCAAGTGCTATGCATCCAAGATATATATTTCCAATACCATGTAATGAATTCAATGTAAGAGTGGATGATCTGTCGTTTTCAACCACTTTATTTATTTAAAATAGCATTGTGGCAGTGTACAAATAGTTATTTTCATGCTTTTCATACTAACACATTTACTTCATTGCATAATAGGGAACAGCACCGAGTATACTCATGCTACTGAACCCTTTAATTTTCAAAAAAAACGTATCCTATATATTAAGTGCATCAAAAAAAAAAGATTTCAACCTATACTTAGCACTCACGACCCCCTCTCCTCCCTATCGTTAAGTGTGGTGTATGTGGTGGTAGGTTTAGAGAGTATTTCAATGTATTGTTTTTGTATGGAAAGCAATAAATACACAATCTAACATAGAAATAGAGCTACTGAGGCTAAACCTCATTCTTCAGCCCTACCATACATCCATGAACACATGTATAATTTTTTCATAATTGTCGAACATATAAATCTATTTTTTCTATTTTTTCTCTATTTTTTTCATTTTTTATCAATAATTACTATTACTTTCTTATTTTCTAATACAACCTAATTATAGTTACCAAGATTCATCATTATCTTTCATTTCATCCCACAAGAACATAATTTTCCCACCCAAAACTAGAAACCTCTTTATTTTTTCACTTAAATATCGTATTTTGAACCTTAAATTATTAATAGCGATCACATTTAATTATGGGTTCTGCATATTATCACTCACAATCCTCAAATACATGTCAACCAAGGTTTGTACAAATTTTCATACCATATGCACTTCATTTGGACTATAAACTCAAAAACAAGCAAATTTTCTTCATAAAATAGACTTATCGCTAAATTGTGTGTTTCGGGTCACGAAAATTGAATGCATGGACAGCCATCGGACCTACCATCAATCTCCATATAGCACTTGATATCAATTCTCAGCATCCTCTCAATCTTACATCAATCTGATGCATGCCGAACAAGCATTCTTCATCTGGTTATTCTTCTCTTTCTTTTGCCCGCATGAATGGTCTCTTAAGGGGAGAGAGAGAGAGAGAGAGAGAGAGAGAGAGAGAGAGAGAGAGAGAGAGAGAGAGGAGAGAGAGAAAGGCTAAATCGGCATCTCTACATCCATGCAGTCATTGTTTGCATGGAAACTAGCAATAGAGAGTGAAAAATTAGAGGATCAGGCCTGCATCTTCTGATTGGATGGTTGTTCTTCAGCCCCAAATGTCCCCCTCTTCTCAAATCATTGCCTATCACCATGGCGCCTTCTCTCTCTTTTTTTTCGTCAAAAAAATGAAACCCCCCATAAGCGTCAAATTTTGGGGCTATGGCCCCGAAGGGCCATGCCCTTTCCAAGCTTGGCCAATTTTTGACCTATCAAGTGCCCGCGGCCTCCAATTCCTCCCGTGTCTGGTACCCCATTCTGTGTCCTAAAAAATTTTCACATATATCTTGAAGTCCTAAACTACCAGGGACTTGTCCTAATTCAATGTGGCACCCTGAGAAATTATGAAAAATCCACAATCACTATGAAGGTCGATCTTTTGAGGTAATTTAAATTTTTGTCTTCCACAGCCACTTAAAATTGTCGGATCCATGTCTTTCACTTTCGTTGATCTTTAAATTCCGCTTTAAAATGACCTATTTTGACACATCTCTAGCTTCTTTTATAGCTTAAAATCCTGCTCTCATTGGCGACCATGGGATAGGGAGACTCAACCCTCAAATCAACGAACGGATCTGCACATAAAGAAACTGTAAAGAGCATCAAGCTACTTCAAAAATAAATACACAACAAAACACAAACAACAGCTCTCTCCCTACCCCCTAACAAAATCAAGGCATGAAACTCATGAGGAATAGGCCCAGCATAATTTGACAAAAGTGTAGAACTAGTTGCTAACCAACTATTTCAACATAGCCTAGCTAAAAAGAACTATCAAAGAAGTCATCCTGAGTGGTGGTCTAAACTACCTGCCTCACTTAGAACAACTGGGACCAAGAACTCCTACTAGTAGGCGAGGACTCCTATAGCCTAATCTTTCATTTTCTAATACTTTTAATTCAACGCTTTTTGAATATCACGAGAAACCTACCAAACCTACCAAACCAACGCTTCTCTAGCTGCCTCATACTAACAAGGTTTCCTAGGAACAGCTACCTAGCACGCTAGTAGAACAAGGTCACTAGGACTACCTTCTAAACCAGCTCTTAGTAGACAATGTCTTTATAGGAGTCAAACAACTACTTGGACCTCCCCAGACACACATAACCTAAACTTTGGGACTTCATGCCTTGACTGCCAATCCCCAAAAGAAGAAACTTTCCTACATACACATAACCATTCAACATAAAGGGAAAGAACTCATAAAGGAAGGATATCACCTGGACTTGGCCACAAGAAGCATCAATGCAGTAAGAGGCTTTCTCCAGGCACTTCTTCAAACCTGTTAGATGCAAAACTACAATGGAAAACCATTAAATGCATCCATACCAAACAGACGCATGGCCCTCTTGGCCTAATGAAATATAACATTGAACATCCAAAACAATTGGTCCTCTTGGTCTAAATTTTAAAAAAACAATACAGCTTTTACACATCCCTCCTTGGAGTAGTGCTGACATACAACAAGATGCTCCATTCCAAGGACAAAAGAGGGCTCCTGGCCCTCTGTTCTAGATGCATCAGATTATGACCCATACCTGCTATATATACGGCAAGAGGTGTACACATAAAATATCATCTAACCACCCTATGGGTCTAAGATAACAACGGTAAATGGGTCTTGGCTACTCTTTGCATTGCCCGTACTAACCATCGCCTACCATATAAAGCATGTCTTGATAAAAGTCCCCATAATCGACTAGGTCTAGGACCATAGTTCAAAAAGAGGTCTTCTTCATAAGCATAATTTGCTAAGGAATTGGCAAACTGATTCCAATATCATGGAATTAGCTGAAGAGGCACTCTCTCAAACGTGTCAATCAAGTTCATAGCAGCTCAATAATACATACGAAGAATGGGATTCCGTACTGTATGCATCCCATCCAATTGATTCAAAACAACTTGGGAATCCCCTTTTACTAGTAACTAATTTCATCAATTCAAAACCATCTTTCTTAGCAATATTCAATCCTATGATCAAGGCTTTATATTCCACCATATCATTAGTAAATCCTAGCCCAAGGTAGATAGCTAATTTCATCGTGATTCTACATCAAGGATCTCTAATGACTACCCCAATACTCCCTTTCTTATTGGAACCCATGGATGCTCCATCAAAATTTGATGTATATGTCCATAAAGGGTTCACGGATCCTGCCATCGTCGGCTCCTTTATTCGTAACTATGATAGTCAAAATTTAGCATATTCAGAGGATGAACTAAAGGCTATATCCCACCTTCTTCATTGAATTCAACAAGGATGCTCGTCAAGATCCTTCAACAGTGATGGTAGAAAACTTTGATCGCCCAAACAAATGTCTCGTCCTCTTGCTCAATCACTTTATAACATTTTCTCCACCAAACAAGTCTTCCCTGATGGTATCTTTGCTCCAAATGTGGGTGTTCTAAGTAGGGAATTAGCCGTCCTGTCAACCAATTTTTAGCCTTTGCAGGTTGCAAATCAGCCTAGCCTTAACCTATAAGACAATTATCTCGTCAGTTTACCTAAATATAATAAGGTTTAATCTTATTTATATTAACCTTGTTTTTAAACTCCACTCCCTACAAATCTGCTAGTAATGTTGTGGACTTATTTTTCCTGATTCTATCTATTTTGTAGGGATCATCCCACTTAGGTTCTAGTTTCTCGGGAAATAGATCCCTACGTGCCTCAGTATATAAAACTAACTGCCCTTTCTTGAAGCTATGTTTCTTTTCTTTTAAATCATGAAGATGCTTCATTCAATGCTTAGCTACATCCTAATGTAACAGACTCTACAATTTGAGCTCATCAAGGTGTGCTAAAGTCATAAAGCACTCAAAGAGTACATCTCTGTTCCCTAAAGAATGGTTAATTGCAAATCTTATAGTCGGTAACTCGTTCTCTAAAGGTAGTACGCATATCTCGCCATAAACTAACTTGAATGGGATGTGGTCAGTAGCTCACTTAAAGGCCATACTATACGCCCACACAACCACATATAGCCTCTTATCCTAATCTCATTTCTTCTCTGATACTGTCTTCGATAGAATATCCACAAGTTGTTTATGTTGAAAATCAGAGTTGAAGGCTTGAGATAGTGTGCACAAGAGGGAGAGAGAGAGCTCAAGTACAAGAACAATATCTTGTTTAGTCAGTTGCTCAAAGTGCAACTAGTACACTCTCCTCTCTTGAGTGTGTACTTTAGGCTGTTTATATAGCCACTGGAGGAGTTAGGGTTAGGGTTTCCCCTGTCCTCCAGCCCTTTTACACCTAGCTACCCTTATCCTCTCTAGTGTAGGGTTCCTATGCTTATCTTTCAACACCCCCCCTCAATGCCAAGTGGCATTGGATACAAACATAATAGGATGCTTCCCCTTAATTCTCAATGAGATGCCTTTATAAATCATGCTACAAGAAAACATTATAGGTAGAGAGTGTTACAAGACTCAAAAGAGTTGCTCACCTTGGGAGAGGTAAATTTGACCTCCAATTCCTTAGGTACTTCTGGAACACCAGGACACTGGTGATATGCCTGGTCTTTTTGCATTTATTGCACTTCATTTTGTTAGGATATTTCTTCCAGAAGTTGCTCATAATATGTGTCTTTTTTTTACAGAAGGAGCACTTAGTAGAAGTTGTATGAACTAACACTTGCTCACGGGAAGTAAATATCCTCTTTCCATCATTTTGTATTTGATCAAAACTTACCAAGAATGGAAATCTTTTCCATTAAATTTCCGAATTTGAGGACGGACATTAGCATATGTTGTGGCCATTGGGAAGGTCTTACCACTTGTTAGAACAAGGGCAGTGTCTAGTCCCTTACAACCTTGCCACTGAATGAGAAAGCAAATCAAACAATTGATATCAAAGTTGTAATGAGGAGAAAGGCTGAAAATCATACATATGTAATATTTCAAATTATGACTTTGGTGGTCCTTTCTTATATGCAATCTTCTTCCGAGGTTTAATGGTCTTTTTAGGCTTCAATGATGTGAACCTAGATTGGACTTCGTGCTCCTCTTTGTAGTATGGCTTAATGGATGAACCTTGTGTTGGACAAGGACGGTCTATGATTTCAATGCTTGTTGCTAATGATTCCGAGGAGAGTACAATAACACTCATCCCTCTGATTTCATTGAACAGTGTACTTGAAAAAAAGTCACACAAGATATGCAATACAAGTTTAGGATATGATGATCTATGTGTTTATAATTGTACACATAGCCTTACAACATGAAGTAAAGTACTCAGTTGTTTTAATTTTTTTATGAAAACATTCAGATTTTTAAGTACCAGCATCAATAATGATTGAGCAATGTGCCTTAGTTCTTACAAGCACTCATCTGTAGCTTATGTTGTTAGAGATGGTAGATGTCGGTCTTGATGAGCTTGATGATGACCGTCCGAGTAAAATAACCTCTAAGATAAAGTTCCTAGATTAGTAACTAACTCTGGAAGAGTTGACTCGATGATTAAAATCACTGTTAATAATGACCAAGCATTGAAATTTTTTGAAGATTGAAGCAGCTTGAAGCTTCCTGGCTATGGCTGCTAGAGGCCCACAGTTAGGGTTTGGCTTACAGCAGCCAACAGAGATGGAATTTCTCCAAACCCTCTTAGGGGGAGATGGCCCACTAGGGGGGCTACGAAAACCCTATGGTAGCCCCAATGATTGCGCCCTTGTCAGCACGCACAACAGCTCATAATATCATGCCTACAGATCTGCGCCCATTTCTATGTTTTTGACAATGTTGTCCACCACGTCACATAATGTCGCCCTCTGATGTGCTACGCCAGGTCGCCTTGTGTTAGGAAATAAGTCCTCAGTTGAGGTCAAGAGCTGGAATTCTCTCCTTTGGCTTCCCCAGGTCCTCCAAGGTCAGGGGGTCAAGTTTTGGCTATGAAGATAAGAGGTAAAAGATAAAGATGATGGAAAATCATGTGCACTTAGTGAAGCTGAGGGTATAGGAACTGAAAGGATCAGAGAAGGCTCTGATACCATGTTGAAAATCAGAGTTGAAGGCTTGAGATAGTGTGCACAAGAGGGAGAGAGAGAGCTCAAATACAAGAACAAGATCTTATTTAGTCAGTTGCTCAAAGTATAACTAGTACACTCCCCTCTCTTGAGTGTGTACTTTAGGCTGTTTATATAGCCACTGGAGGAGTTAGGGTTAGGGTTTCCCCTGTCCTCCAGCCCTTTTACACCTAGCTACCCTTATCCTCTCTAGTGTAGGGAGAGTTCCTATGCTTATCTTTCAATAGTTTATTGGTACTTTCAACATGCCCATTCGTCTATGGATTATAATGTGACATTGTATTGTGTTTAATTTGCCATGCTTCAATCAGGCTCTTAATGACCTTATTTAGAAAATGGGTTTTGCGGTTCGACACTAACTCCTTTGGAAAATCAAATTAGTAGATAATGTGCTCAAGCATGAAGCTAGCAATCTCCTTTACATCATCCTTCCTCGTCGCTCGTGCTTTTTGACCACTTCGTAAAATAATCAATTACCACTATGATATACCTCTTTTGTGCAGAGGATGACGAGGTAATAGGACCCACGAAATCGATGCCTTACTTCTTGAATGGTAATATAGCCATAATAAGAGTTAGCAGGTGCTTCCTATTCTCCCTACTGTCATGTCTTTGATATACATCACATCTCTTGACATATGCAAATGCATCTTGAAAAATGGATAGCCACCAATATCTAGCTCTTAAAGCTTTTTGTGCAGTCAACTGTCCAGCAAAGTGTCCTCCACAAGGGGAGTCATGACACTCTTCCAAGATAAACATAACCTCATCAAGCATAACACATCAATGATAAACATCATCAACCCCCTGTTGATATAATATTCTTGCAATTAAAGCAAATTTCAAAGCCTATTGTTTAATTTTTCTCTTCTCAGTCTTTGACAAAGTGGCTTCAGTCTCTGTTGTAGATGCAGCATTGCAAATACATTGAAAATGCATGAGTACAAAATCCGTTCAACTCAATAAGAGAAAAGAGCAAGCCCTGGCATTCAACAGATCCCATAAAGCTATTGAATCCGCAATCACACCATCATGAGGATCCACAAAAAGTTCATAAGGACTGTAACAAAATCCCAAAGGGCATAGTCATTGAGGAGGCACTCCATGCAGCACAACCATAAAGGATAGTTCATCCCATCCAACTTCTTGTATGCAAAGAGAGGGTAGTACTGGCGCTTACTCAAGAGATATCATTAATGCCAATCAAGGACTAGGAACCCCGAAAGAATATAATGAAAAATAGTAATAAAATAGCAGTTGATCTAAATAATCCCAAACCACACAATCCCCCATATCATACTCATCGGCCATATCTATCCTTCAAGAAATACTTGCAAGAAAACAGAAGGATATGCTACTAATGAAATAAAGATGACAAATAAGAGATATCCTCCAGATAATCAAAGTTCGTCGGGCCACGATACAAAAGAAGACTGACTAGGGCAAGGTAGATGCGGAGTATCCAATGCTGAAGAGAACACACAATGCTAAGTAGAGAAAGGGAGCAATAAATGCAAAGGAAAACAGGTCTTCAATCTATAATCACAACCAATCCAGAGGTTGGTAATGTATCAAGAGTGCTTGAAAATGAATACCTACAATAAAGGTAAATCTACCCCGCTATACTCACCTGAAAAAGAAACCGCCCAACACCAAAAAAGTCACCCTAATCAACAAAAACCAGCCAATATAAGAAGGCAACAAACAAAGAAATTTATTCGCTTGTAAACAAGCCACCCAACAAAAGACAAGTGCCACCCAACCTCCAAATATGCCGCCCACAAGGACCAATAACCTACCTACACAAAACGCAAAGATAAAAGGGCTGCTTGCACAAAGACATAGGTGATGCATGGCCTAGTTCTACATCACGTGTGCTAGGGACTGCCTACAAAAAATACGTCTATTTTGGTATCACCCAACCAATAGAATGATTGCCCAATTTGTTTAACGCCACCCAAGTGCAGTAATGGTGCCACTTAGCCCAGTAAAGGCCACCCAAGAGCAAAACACAGATCTACCCCAATAAAGGCAACCTAAAAAAAAAGACTAGAAACAAGGTGCCTTGCCTTGTTTGACTCCAAGTACAAGGTCTACATCACATGGTGGTTATGCTTGGCAAGTTTTATCACGAAAAGCACACTCCTCTTTGAGATCTCCGAATCCCACGCGTGTCTCTAATACCATGTGAGTGTGCAACAAAAGGAGAAATGAACACAATGAGGAGACAGAGAACGCAGAAGAGAGAAGAAACAGCAGTAGGGCAATATTTGATTGATCATCTTCAATAGGCTAGCTGAGGATCAATCCAATATGGCAATATAACTCAGGAACATTATCCAAACATAGTATGTCAGAGCATCCTATGAACATGGTGTGGATGTAGAATTATACAATTACAGATCGACACATTTGCTTATTAAATATTAAAATTTATGCAAATTCATATACAGTCATAGGCCAAAGACGATCTATCGGTTCTAGTATCCATGTAACAATGTAAAATCATCTGATTAATCCAAATATAATTCATCACAACTGCCCCTGGAAACAGGATGTGAATGAAATAAAAACAGAAAATTGTATAGCACCACATTGCTGCTTTTCATACATTATAAATTAACCATTATCCAAACAGAAAATTGTATAGCACCACATTGCTGCTTTTCATACATTATCCAAACATAGTATGTCAGAGCATCCTATGAACATGGTGTGGATGTAGAATTATACAATTACAGATCGACACATTTGCTTATTAAATAGAGTTGGCCATGAATATTAAAATTTATGCAAATTCATATACAGTCATAGGCCAAAGACGATCTATCGGTTCTAGTATCCATGTAACAATGTAAAATCATCTGATTAATCCAAATATAATTCATCACAACTGCCCCTGGAAACAGGATGTGAATGAAATAAAAACAGAAAATTGTATAGCACCACATTGCTGCTTTTCAAACATTATAAATTAACCATGCCATGGCTGCATGGCTACATTTGAATAAAGCTGCAGTTACTTGGCCACACCATTCTGCCCATTATTATACAAAGCAAACATAGAGCCTTAGGCCTCATCCAGTATTCTGCATACCAGCTGCTATACCTTTCATTGTCAGTATCAATGTATCTTCAAGACCAGGAGCATACTCAGAAGTTGTATTTAAAGTGACGAGTTCTGCTGCTGGCTTACTCAAGGTTGAAAGGGATCCATCAGTAGTGAATTGAGAGTTTTCATCTCTCATTTTTTTGAGTGTGTGTATCTGCTGGACATTCAGCACTGTAATGTATGGATCACGAAGCTTTAGACGCTGTTTCAGTGTTGGATTAGCTTGAAGTAGTTCTCTATGGCCTGCCACCTGTACATTCAGACAATACAAATCTCAATAGAAGTAACAAACAAAGTCACTGGAAATCGAAGAAATGCAACAGCTATAAACAAACCAATAATATTGAGTCTCTCGTTTCTTCATATTTGCTTCTCAAGCTAGCACCAAAATCTTGCAGGTCCTCGGATACCAGAACTTTGTCATAAAGTGCGGCAATCCGTGGGTCTCCTTTCATGAAGACCATCTCTATCAGGTCAATTGTAACTCGAAAAAAAGGCCACTCTTTGTACATGTCATGAAGAAGCTGCAAATTTCTTGCATCTTTGCTTATGGCACACTTGAAAGCTGAACCAATTCCTAGCCAAACAGGAAGATGAAATCTTGTCTGCGTCCAGGCAAAAATCCATGGAATGGCACGCAATGACTCAATGCCTCCACTAGGTCTCCTCTTGGAGGGACGACTGCCAATATTCATTCTACCGTATTCCAATTCAGGTGTTACCTGCATAAAACTAACAGTTCTAAGAACACTGGCCTAGCAGTTTCAAATTCAAGTCCTACAAAGGACCATGGTGGGAACAACAGAATTCATAGAAAAAAAGGTAAATTTTGATGATATCGTGACTCAGCTCACCTGCATAGGAGAGACAAAACAGTTCTGAATAACAACGAAACACAGTTTTGAGTGCCTTAATTTACAAAAGCAAAGGCATTGCTAACATGGAATATTGGAGGTGCCTAATAATAAAAACCATACATATGAAATTTTCAAGAAAGATTAATCCATATGTCAAGCTTACTAGGACCATGCTTACCGCTCTGAAATATTCCACAAACCGGGGCTCTTTAAAGACAATTGATCGATACTCTTCAGTTGAGATAGGAGTTATAGCATCCATCAATTCTCTCCATTCCAGTTTGGGTGCCCTTGGTGGGTTCATTCCATGTTCTAATGTGGCTGCAGTAAAACGCTGCAGTGTGCGAAAGCATAGATGCTCCTCTCCAAATGATTGTTCAATAACTTCCCCTTGAATAGTGACTCTCAGATGACCATGAATTGTATCTGGAGGTTGAGACAAGATAGCAAGATGAGTTGGTCCTCCACCCCTTCCAACAGTACCTCCACGGCCATGAAACATGGTGAGTTTTATTCCAAACTGCTGTGCAACCTTTACACAATCTTCCTGTGATTTAAAGATCTGCCAAGCAGCTGAGAGACGCCCAGCATCTTTTCCAGAATCTGAATATCCAATCATTACTTCTTGTTTACCATCAATCCTATTGCGATACCAGTCAATAGAAAACAAACGGGACAGTGAAGCAGGGGCAGTTTCTAAATCTGCAAGCTTCTCAAACAAGGGAACAACACGCAAAGGCTTCTTAATCTGGCATTCACGCTGCAGAAGTTCAACTAGCAGAACATCAGAAGGAGCTGTAGCCATAGATATTATATACGCCCCAAAGCAGTCAGAGGGTAGCTCAGCAATGACACGGAAAGTATTTAACACATCTGCAATCTCCTCTGTGACTGGCAGATCTGTTCCAAACAGGGGACGCCTGCCTTGAAGCTCAGACAGTAACCATTTTTGTCTCTCCTCTTCCGGCCATTCTTTGTATGATCCCAGCCCAAGGTGCTGTGTTATGCAATCCATCACATCAGTATGACGGTCAGATTCCTGCCGTATATCCAAACTTACTAAGGTAAGCCCAAAACAAGCAACCTGCCGCATCAGGTCGAGCAGGCTACCATCAGCAATCGGTGTGTCTCCTGTTTCACAAAGAGAGCGGTAGCATAGTTCCAATGGTTCCAAGATCTGCATGAAGATACAATCTTTCTGTAAATGATAATGTCCACTTCTTCTCAAATGTATCATAAGCCTTTCCAATTTGTATCAACTTACCTGCTCTTTGGAAGAAAATGTATCTCTCTCTGATATATCAGATTTCCCAGTTGCCAGCAATTCACGATAATGCTCACGGGTTTGATACAACTTATCACGAATGTCTCCAAGTACCACACGAAATGGCTCATTCGGAGGAATTGGCTTCCAAAATTCTAATTAACACAACACAAGCTTGTAAAAGATCATTTTCCCATCATGATACTAAGGAGACTTTGATTGCCACTCATTCAAAAGCACTCATCCAAAACTCATGATCATTTTTCCATCATGATACTAAGGAGACTTTGATTGCCACTCATTCAAAACTAAATCTGTCATATAAAAAAATTAGCACAAGTTCAGACTTGACTTCCCAAGCTGTTAGGGACTCATCACACTCTCAGGGACATGCCTTGACAGCACCCAAAGGAAAACCTCAGAAAAGTTGATCTATGCAATGAAGTGGTTCTTATAAAAGTCAAGCTAAAACAGCATGCGAGTTCTCAGGTGACCACCACTTCTTATTAAGAGACCAATTACTGTGACATAAGTGACCTACTTTTGCCTATCGGTTGTCTTTATATAGCAAAATTTGGGTCTGAGAGTTACAATATATTTTTGAGAATGTCTTTTAAAAACACAGTGAAACTTCTGAAATATAAGAATCAATACAGGAAATTCATCAATATTTCATGAATTGTACAAATCAAAATGCCGAATTCATCCCTGCATCGGCCCTTCTGTTTTTCCTTTTTCTTTTTAATAAAGCAATCTCCCCACACCCAAGTTGAACAGTTACATCTCCGAAAATAAGATGGGATGTTTATGGAGATTCTCATCTAGTTACCCATATAGTACTTTGCGCCCTTCTTTTCAGCAGCTACAAGCTCATCCACTCTCACTCTAAGCTCTGGACTGCACCTCCACATGGACAGCTGAACAAAAATGCAAAGTTGTTAAAGAGCTGATAATACAGCAGACTAGAAAAAACTTACCAGAGCTTCCCTGATTCTGCTAATTTGAAAGACTGAAGCACATGCATAAAATCGATTTAGAAGGACGTTTGGCGTGCTTACCTCAAACATTAGTTGCTCAATTTTTGACAGATAAAGGTTAGCAGCCATCAACCTCGCAAGCAAACAAACATCTCGTGTGACTTCAGGGGTGACCCTCGGGTTTCCTGCAAACAGAAGCAAGGATTGATGACACCTGCAGAGACACCTAGCTTAACCTGATCTTTTTGTGCTTCACTTACCATCTCGATCACCACCCATCCATGATGAGAACTGGATAAGTGGCACACTGTAAGGCAGCCTTTCACTCACTCCGATGGAGTGAAGTGCTGTATCAACACGTCTTAAAAACTTTGGAAGACCATTCCAGATGGTCTCATGAAAATAGCTCATGCCAGCACGCATTTCATCCTGGGGTGCAGGAGGTGTTCGTCTTATTTCATCAGTCCGGAAAGCAGCATGAATCTGCAAGACAGAAACATCAAAAATGCACAACTGGAGACTACTCATCCAACTTTGATTGAAGCCAAGCAAGACAACCTTGCCTCTCTTTGAAGGGCCTGATCAAGCTCTAGCTTTTCATCTGGTGTGATATCTTGTTGTTCAAGCTGAGAAAGACATGTTCGAATTCTGAACACCACAGATACAGATTTTTAGATTTTCAACAACCCTGGTGTTGTGAAAGCTAAAGAACACCCAGGATAAAGATTGCATGAAAATTTATGGAAATCCGCAAGAAAACAAGTTACATTGTAAGGAGTTGCAATGAGTAATTTCTCACGCAGTGTTGTTTAAAGAACAAAAACAGACCAACGTTGACCTCTCGAATAAATGTCAAAACAAACTGCAGAATACATGTCAAAAGGTAAACACAAGAAAGGAACTCTACGAAACCCCCAGCTCAGCCAAGTGCAGGCTATAGGGAACAGCAAAACGTATTCTTCATCCTGCACCCTGCCTCACCAGGGACAAAGAGACAGTCACCCGCAGTAGAGCTGGTCCACCAGCAACTGTGTGTGGAGAGTCTAATCCAAAATGTGATAAAAACAGCATGGCAGGCTCCAGCAAAAGTTGACACACCACAGCTGCCAAAACACGTGTTAATTGCATCCATTACCATGGTGACATGATTGTAAGTGTACAAGTGCTAAGGTATCAGGCCTAGTGCTACTTTGGACACACTCGTGATTGTTAGCCCCATCACTAAGTTCGAGGAGCTCTAACAATTCGGTCTTTATTTTCAGCCTAGACCAATTTATGGTCTACACTGGACCAATTTATGGTCCAGCCTACCATTCGCTAGCCTGCTTGTGTCCTATTCTATTCATAAATACCCATCTTTTATGCACATACTAATCATGACATTTCCACGTTTTGGCCATCATTGTTGCTAGGTCATCACCTGCTATCAACATCCACACTGCTGTCCTACTCAAAACATTTGCTCCCATCTGCTGTGCTTCTGGTAAGCTTGCAGTGTTTCCTGTCACAATTAGCAAACAGCCTGGTGTTTTCGCAAGGCAAGTCCATCTCAGCATTGTTCTACCAAACATTGCGTGATCTTCTTATTAAAATTACTGGTCAATCCCAAAGATTGTATCATCATGACATTTACGAAAGTTGAACTATGGACAATTTCAGGGCTTTAGATTGGAGTCAGAACCCTAAGGTCATTGCAGTTTGGTCATTTGCTGTAGCATTCACATAACACATAATATGCCTCTAGAAGTATACAGTCACAAATACAATGACACAAAGACCAGAGCTTCTAATAATGAACATAGGTCATTATATTACAATGAGCTTATTGAGAGCTTGTACCAAGGATCTACTATAATAGTTTTGCTTATGAATTGTTAATATTTGTACAGGAAAACCATTTTCGAGAGCACATAGAAAAGCTTTCAAATTTAAGATCTGTAAATTTTCCTCAAGGCTTGGGCTTGTGTCTCATAAAAACAAATGTCAAATGACATTGTATTTATAGAAATTATTAAAATCTCGTCTTTGAAAATATGAAGATTGTCTGTAGGAACGCAACTAAAAACACATGAACTCAAATAAGAATGCAAAAACACAAAGAGGAGTATTTGATAAATGAATAAACAAAGCCATTAAAAATGTGTGAGTGCTCAAGTGGAAATGCCTAACAACCATTGACTCTCATGGGGAGCCGATTTATGTAACATAGTTTCTAGAAGCGTTGTTTCAGGGCTCCAAAATGAACCTGCCATTTTTGGCTGTTCCAGTTTGGGCGAAATATGTTTTGAATCCCAAATTCTTTAGGGAAAAACAATTCCCTTTTGGTTGCCTTTTTTCTTTTGGTGGATTGGTGGTGGTGGTGGTTTTTGTTGTGGGGGGGTGGGGGTGTTATTTTACAATGTTGCAAGTTGCCAAGACCATGTGAGATTGTGAATCATGCATCTGCATCTTGTATTTTTGAACTAGTCATGTCCAGTATTTTAAAAGATTGTTGAGCGACTCTAGTACACTTGGCACTAGTTCTCTGATCTATATTGTGTACATGTGTGTGTGTGTGTGTATGTGTGTGTCTATTACATTGTTTATATATTCCAATACTCCATTTCCACAAGCTTTTCAAATACCAAAACTCTATTTCTTCCCATTTCTGAAAATCCCGTTTCTGAAACTTGTAGAAACCATATTAGGAAGAGTGTAGGAGAGCATCATCCTCTGTGTGCAGATCCCAAGTGCAGCAATACCATCAAGGATGAAGTACATGTAGTAGATTGGAGCTCAGGGTGATGAAACGCAGCAGTCGAGGGCTAGTCAAAGATGAAGGATAGTAAAATATGATGACATGGAATTTATAGCAGTCAAAACACGAATCTAAAGATGATGCCAAGCAATTGAATCAGCACCATTGATGAAAATTGCAGCAATTGTGTGTCATGAGCCAAGGTGAACAGTCAATAACAGGCTGAAACTCAAAACACAACTAATCTGATGATGCGGAGCAGTTGGGTGACAACAATATCAACCTGTCAAAAGATAGCGTACCAACGAGACAGTAGGGTTTGTGGGGAGGAACATGGAGTGAACTCGGCAAACATGGAGAAGAGAAGAGAAGAGAGAAGAAACTCTGATGAACGGAATGATGAAGATCTGAATCATGGAGCGAATGTGATACAAGGGAACAAGGGTGCCATAGCACAAGGAAGATGATGAAGCCAGCCACGAACCACAAACCGCAATGTCCTCCTGAAGGGGTGTGAGGGTAGTGGAGAGGCTAGAGAGAAGAGGTGACGGACTGAATGAATCAGCCGTGAAGAATGAGTTAGAGAGTGGCCTATAAATAGGCACAGTCAGTCTAGGATGGCGCCCCTTTTTGGGGCTACAAACCCTAAACGGAAAACGCAAAAACACAAACTGCAGATGAAGGGTGAAGGGTTTCTCAACACCCCCTCTCATGCCCAAAAAGGGGAACAAGAGAAGAGTGAGGTGGAGATACAATGCTACATGCTGAAGAATGCTCATGCAACAGGTGCCACTTGGACAGTGTCCCTCGTGGGAAAATTGTTTACTTGCCCAAGCGCCCTAATACAAAGATGTGAAAGCATGAAATGCATAGGAGGAATATCAAACTTTGTGTGGTGCCGAGAACCATAAGGATATGTCCATACTCAATCTCGGGAGTTGGCTCCATGCTGACCAAGTGACCAAGGTAAGAAGAGAAGAGGAGGAAGAAGATGTAGAGGATCCCTAACATCCAAGATTTCCACCGGAAAGGGAACCTGCAGTAAAGAACAGTAGATAAAGTGAACTGGAGAACCCGAAACTCAACCTCGGGAGAGAAGCTTCAAGCCACTAGCTCCGTGCATACATGCTGGAAGAAATACGAAGGCCTTGTCACCAAGTCATGGCTAAATCTCCAAGGTCCCGATCTAGGTGGTACCTGAAGATCCTCGGTATCAGTAGAAGAGATGACTGGTCGAAGACAGTCACCCCGAGAAAGTAGAGGATGGGTGAAGAACTTCATGTGGAGTAGGTTCCCCCTCTGAGGTGGGAAGTGGAGGGGCCCCCGTTGAAGTCAAAGAAGAAGTAGATGCCTCCTCTGAGGCCAAAGAAATAACATCCCCCTCTGAATCCCCTCTAAAGTAGATAGGAAATCCCAAAACTCATGGATCATGGACTCCGAAATGTCTGATGATGAAGGAAGTGCCGTCGGTCGTGCCGAAGAAGGTATCTAGGGTGCCAATAAGCTCCCACAGGTAGCCTCTCGAACCTGAGTAGTCGAGGGTGGGGAAGCGTGGGGCTCAAAATGAGTAAGAGGTAGACAACAGTCGTTGTCTCTCAATGGAGCGGACTAGGTAGCCGAAGAAGAGAAAGGAGTCGAGCAACCACTGTCTCTCGAAGGGGCGGACTGACGAGGAGACGATATCAAACAATCACTATCTCTCGATGGAGCGGACTGCAGATCCGTAGGTCGTAAAAGCCACTGTACCTAAAAATAAGTGGGAGAAGATTGCCACTTGCATTACAACAATCTCCTGGAGGTCGTAATGCCAATCGATCCTCCATGTGCTCGAAAGGACTTAGTGCGCATCCAATGCGTCTTATTGCCTTGAGCATAGTACTCTGATAGCCGATGTAGAATGATCTGTGGCCCAAAAAGGAGAGGTGGCACAAGGAGTGCCTGGTGGAAGACGCATATACTCCGGGGGGGTGGGGAGCAAAGGTCAAAGTCAGCAAGCATCGGTGGTGTGTCCGGTGATGCCACAGTAGGAGCCCCCAATAGTCTAGTCATATGTTGGTAAAGAAGCCATGGATACCAGTGTGCCTTGCTGAAGAAGGAAGAGGTCAGCCACCATGAACCACGAACCGCAATGTCTGCCTTAAGGGGTGTGAGGGCAGTGAGCTAAAAACACCTGAAACCTACAAAAGTAAGATTTTGATACAGCAAAAAAAGAAGAGAAGTGGATGTTGAACCCACCACCGGTCTTTGCCTTCACTAGAGTGGAGGATCGTTGTTGTTGTTTGAGCAGATCCAACTCTGATACCATGTCAAAAGATTACGTACCAGCGAGACAGTAGGGTTTGCGGGGAGAAACACAAAGTGAACTCAACAAACATGAAGAAGAGAAGAGAAGAGAGAAGAAACTCTGATGAATAGAATGATAAAGATCTGAATCATGGAGTGAATGTGATACAAGGGAACAAAGGTGTTGTAGCACAAGGAAGATGATGAAGACAACCACAAACCACAAACTGCAATGTCCTCCTAAAGGAGTGTGAGGGTAGTGGAGAGGCTAGAGAGAAGAGGTGATGGACTGAATGAATCAGCCGTGAAGAATGAGTGCAAGAGTGGCCTATAAATAGGCACAGTCAGTCTAGGATGGCGCCCCTTTTTGGGGCTACAAACCCTAAACGCAAAACACAAAACGCAAAAACACAAAAACGCAAATTGCAGGTGAAGGGTGAAGGGTGAAGGGTTTCTCAACACAACACCCAAGCAAGCTAACTATAACCAGTACAATGTAGGCAGTAAGCTGGTAGCAAGGTGGTATCTCCAAGACAATGGGTGGCATCACCAAGGGTAGTACAACAACCCGCAACATTGGTGGTAGCAGCAGATAAAGAGGTAATGATAATGATGAAGTGATGATGGTAGCAAATCACCGGGCATAGAATCATTAGAATGAAGATTGGTGTGCACATTAAGTCCCTTTTATACAACATATTGGAGTTCAAAAAAGATCTCATGTCTCCTATAAAAAGCAAAAATGCATTTTTGGACCTGTATAATGAGCCAGAAAAATATGACAATTCAAGAGGCAAGTTATGGTAGCTCAACGCTAGTTACAAAACTCCAAGAACTAGGTAAGCTTATCGAGCCCCAAGAAAGAAAACATGTGATTGGATCATTAGTTAGTGTCTAGGCGCCACTTGAGAAACTTCAGTGGGTGCCACTCGAAAGAGTTGGGGCACCACTCAAGACAGTTTGTACCTATAAATACAGCACTAACTTCCCTCATTCTACATCCCACACATTTATTCCTTCTGACACTCTGCCACTCTCTTCCACATTCTTCTCTCCTCTCCATCTGTTTGGTTAGGGTTCAACAGCATGTGCATACTCACACACACTCACAGTGAACAAGTAAATAGCAAGAGAGGAGAGTGTCGAAAGGTCACATCCACTATGTGAGGATGAATGAAAGTACAATCCCTGAGGTACTAAGTACCACACCCACTAACAAGTGTTCACACGGGGGAAAAACCCTTCTCCAGCTAGAAGGTAAAAAGTGCCCGTGAGATAAGGAGCATTCAGTAGGAGGAACATGATAAGTGTAACAAACCCCCTTCAAGTGAATGATGTGAACATATACAAGGAATAGAAAAACCAATCCCCAAACGTCATCAAGTCGAGAGACTTGCAAAAGGCTTCGAACTTCTCTCTCTAGAGAGCTTTTGTAATCACATCTGCCAAATTGTCCTATATAGGAAAATAAACTAAGTCAATCTCCCCTGCATGGAGCCTCTCTCTGACATAATGATAATACACCTCAATGTGCTTATTGCGAGCATGAAAAACTAGATTCCTCACAACTGCCATGGCACTCTGACTATCAGTGTGTAGTTAGGAATGGGTGACTGCTCTCCCACACTACACTAAGATCAATCAAAAGGCGTCTGAGCCATACACATTCCAATGTAGCTGTAAATGCTGCCCTAAATTCAGCTTCACAACTAGATGTGGCCATTGTAGACTGCTTCTTGCTAAGCCAAGAAATGCATGAATCAACAAGCATAGAGCTATTTAACCTTGATTGCTCTTCTTACAACAATAGTGATACCAATGCATCAAATGTGTAAGCATTAGCATCTCCTTTTGCAAATAAACAGTGTAGTGACAAAACTTCCATAAGTATCAAGCAAACCAACCAAAACCACAGATACAAAGGATGCATCGGGAATGATTTCATCAATATTAGCAAGCTGCTCTGTAATGTCTTTGGCAAGTGCAATGCAAGCATCCACAAAATCACCCTCTGTCATGTGCTCTATCTCAAGCTGCTTACGCAAATAGGCTATACAAGCCTCATTGCGCACCTCATATAGTGAAGCAAGCTTATCCCAAGCATCCTTGGCTGTTGTGCATGATCGAATATGCGGGATAACATGTCTCTTGCACAAAAGTGCAATCAAAGCATGAGCTTGGGCATCACGCCTATCCCCTCTCAACTGATCTACTTTGGGAGGTGCAAGAGGAGCTAGAGCTGAAGATCCACTGGTGACTGTGGATGTGCTTGAAGAACCTGTGACATTCTGAGTATGAGGGCCTGCATGCCTAACTTCTGAACCACATACATAACCCCAAAGCTGTTTGGCAACAAGTACATGTTTCATCATGTATGCCCACATGAGATAATTAGTGCCATCTAGATTGTCCAAGTCTCCAAACATGTTGAGCAAATCATTTTGCCCAACCATTGTTTACTGAAATTTTTGATTTTTCTGTAAACAACTACTATCCAAAGTACAAATGTAGGTGCAACTTAAAAAGAAAAGAAATGAAAATACCAAAAACTCGCAGTTTTTTGAGCAACTGATGGCGTCGATGAAGAAATTGCAACTAAAAGGGCTCCAATGTGCACAAATGTCGATGTAGAAGGTGTAATTGGCCTTTATATTGATGAATTTGGAAAAATTTTGCAAAAGCCCGAATTTTAATCAATGAAATTTGATGAAATTAGACCTCGAACGTGAAAAGCCCCAAATTTCAGCGCAAGACCAAGCAATTTCAGGGCACAGAGTGCAAAATCCCCAAAATTTTGAGAGATTAAAGGTTTTCAGGAAAAAGCCCTAAAATTCTAAAAGAAATTTGGGGGAAATTGGGATTTGCTGCAAAATCCCTAAATTTTGTGCTTCATAGGGACACTCCACACGAATAGGAGCAATTTAAAGTGATGCTTATTAAGGTTTGGGAGCTGAATATTTTGATGAAAATTAATGTCAGGTGTCAAGCAGCAAATTTGTGAAGGCTATCAGGACATTGAATGTCAAGCGAGATGAGGCGCGCGCTACCAGTGCTGCCTATCAATGTGTCTACAAGTGCCAACGACCAAAAATGTGCTACTAGCTGATACCACATAGGCTGTTGGGCCCAATGGGAAAGATTGGATGTGGCAAAACTAGAGTTCGCGCAGCTGTCAAAAGCTAATGTCGGGCAGGCTGCAATTGGTGGGACAGGGAAGATACATATGATTGACAGGCAGGTTCTCAAGCTACATGAGCTGACAATTGGGACAATGTGGCACAATCTACAGGATAGGTTTCACTGAACTCGTGCGAGTAGATGACGATGGCTGTTGGAAACAGATCTGAAGCTTCACAAGCAGGCTGTGAAGATGGATTTCCAGTGCAAATGCACCATAAACAACGGAGCCAAGTTTGAGACTCGATGGCAGCTGCAACAATGGCAGCCTGCGAGCAAAGTGGCAACAGCTGAGAGGTATGGCTCCGATACCACTATTAGGTTAGGGTATAGCAGCACGTGCACACTCACACACTCACAGTGAACAAGTGAACAACAAGAGAGAGGAGAGTGCTAGAAGGTCACATCCACTATGTCAAAATGCATGAAAGTACAATCCCTAAGGTACTAAGTACCACACCCACTAATGGGTGTTCACACGGGGCAAAAACCCTTCTCCAGCTAAAATGCATGAAAGTACAATCCCTAAGGTACTAAGTACCACACCCACTAATGGGTGTTCACACAGGGCAAAAACCCTTCTCCAGCTAGAACGTAAAAAGTGCCCGTGAGATAAGAGATCATTCACACCAAAACATAGGAGGAACACGATAAGTGTAACACCATCCTCTCCACTGCCATTCACACCCTACAAGGGAACATTACGATTCATGGCTTTTTGCATCCATCTTCACCTAGCATTTTGCAGCCTACATCATCAGGTGTCAGCCCTCCTCACCTGAAATCACCATCAAGCTTGCTTTTGCAACAGTTTCAGGCCGTCTACAACACGTTAGACCACTTTTGTCAGCCTTGCATCAAATACCTGTGTTTTTTGTGTCTTCTTCACTCTTGAAAGGCTGCCCAGTCTTCTGTTTATAGCCACTTACACGGAGAGATCCTCATCAAATATTCTTGTGTTTTATTCTTCAACTAGCTGCCCAACAATCTCCTTGATAGCTGTTGAGAAACCACTTCTTTAGTTCACACAGTTAATTTAGGATTTCGCACTAATAGTCCCAAAAAGGGTTGGTGTCAACATTTTGGTCACTTTTTCAATGGGCGCCCACACAGTGGTGCGCCACCCTAGATAGCTTATGCCCATAAATAGGCAGTCACTTCATTTATTCTTCACTTCTACCACCCCACCACTCTTCAGCCATTCTTCACCCCTCTTCCTCCGTCATCAAACACCCTTCCCTTCTCTCACCAACCCCTTCCACTACTCATCATCAGGCCTTGCATTTGGAGCATCTTCCACCTGGCGTCCCCATCATCTTCTTGGCGTCAGCACCCTTCTCTTCAAGTTTCACCTTCACCTACGTTTTTCAATTTCGAGGCCTTCTCCTTGCGTGGCATCATCATCTCTAGCTTGACATCAACATCCTAGCCTTTGGCGCCCCACCGAGTCCATAATGTCGTCTCAGGGCCTCCAATGATGGAGAAGCTTGATAGGACATCATAAGAACTGGAGAAGGTGTCTAGGACATTGTGATTCAATTACGAGTCGTATTGTGTGCCTTGCACAAAGACTAGCTCTCCATAATATCTGCAAGATACTCTTAATAAGAGCATCGGCTCTGATACCATGTGAAGAAAACTGCTAGGGTTTACACTGGGGACACACAGTGTATGACCACGACAAAAACACAAAAAGACAGACGTAGACATAGAGAGCAAAACTCAAACCCTAAACGCAAAACTCAAAACTCAAACACAAAAACTCAAACACAAACAAAAGAAGGGAGAGAAAGAAAACAACTCTGAAGTGAATGAATGTAAGAGTGCACAGTGTGCTCAAGGGCAAAGCAATGTCGGAGAGTGACGTCCACGGAAATGGATCCCGAGTCTGTGACCACCAGTCGGAGTGTAAAGAGAGAGGAAACTGCAAAACGATGGTACCAGAGGCTACTGGAGAACCAAACGCAAGCTGTAGAAGATGCAGAGGGCAAAGGGCGGCCCCAAAAAGCTGCAAACACAGCATACAAAGTGTCAACTGAAGGAGGAGAGAATCAACCAGCAGTCGCCTGGCAGTGGAGGACCAAAATGCAGGGTATTGAAGATCGCCTAATGGAGGAGGAGGGCTACCTACTGTCGCCAACAGCCAGAAGCTACAAACGCAAAGAGCAAATGAGGGTGGAGGTGCTGGCGATGAGAAACAGGGCCAAACGCAGCAAGAGGGATGGTGCCAGACAGTGGGCGACAGGTGGAAGAAGGCGCCAGGCCACTGCAAGGCTGGATGTAGAGGTGGCAGCAGTCACGAAGGCTGGACAGCCATGTGAAGGTAGACTAATGGAAAAATGGGCAGCCTATCTAATTATAGATGTAGAAGGGTGCCCCAAAAATTAGGGTTTTTTGGAGACTACTGAAACTCTCTCAGACCGCTCCCCTCTTTAAGGTTTTTCATTAATTAGGTGTGTTTTGGGGCTGTTTAAGATGCTAATCAGCTGAAAAGCGTGTTTTAGCTCAAAAACAGGTTCTTCCTAGTTCAAGGCTTTTGATGTTTCAACCATGGCTTGGTGGCTAGGCTTGCCTATACCTTCAAGCATGGAGTTCTGGAGCTTGTGGCTTCTCTCCCAAGGTTGAGTTTCAGTTTCTCTCAGCTCATCGTATCTACTATCCTTAACCACATATTACCTTACAAGTGGAATGCTCGGATCCTGGGTTTAATCTTCTCTCTCACTCCTCTTTTTTGCTCCTTTCTGGGCTTTAGAGGGTGTTGAGAAACCAAGTCATTCAATACATTTTCCTTACTCCATTCCTATTTTTAGTTTCCATTTACAGCCCTAAAAAGGCTTTCTAGGCACCTCTTGGGAGAGCCAAGGCACCAACCAAAAGACTTCAGTAGGGGGCCCTCAAGACAATCTGTGTATATAAATACAACACTAACTTTCCTCGTTCTTCATTTCACACATTCATTCCTTTTGAAACTCTTATACTCTCTTCCATATTCTTCTCTCCTTTCTCCATCCTCTTCACTATCTATTGTTCGTACCCCGCAAGGAGGACATTATGGTTCGTGGCTTGGCATTTTACAGCTTCCTCTTTGTCAGCCCTACATGTTTTAGTGTTTTCGCCCAATAGACACTTGTTTGCAAACAGATCTTCATCAAATATTCTTGTGTTTTCTTCTCCAACTAGCTGCCCAGCAGTCGTTTGTCTACAGCCACTTACACAGAGAGATATTCATCAAATATTCTTATGTTTTCTTCTCCAATTGGTTGCCTAGCAATCACCTTGATAGCAGCCATCATCTTCGAGAGATTTCTACATATCCTTCATCTCTAACAGCTCCAAAGAACTGCATTTCACCCCATCTACAGCTCAGCCCTACATGTTTTAGTGTTTTCTTCCCTCCTAAAGGGCTGCCCAATAGACACTTGTCTGCAACAGATCTTCATCAAATATTCTTGTGTTTTCTTCTCCAACTAGCTGCCCAGCAGTCGTTTGTCTACAGCCACTTACACAAAGAGATATTCATCAGACATTCTTGCGTTTTCTTCTCCAATTGGTTGCCTAGCAATCACCTTGATAGCAGCCATCATCTTCGAGAGATTTCTACATATCCTTCATCTCTAACAGCTCCAAAGAACTGCATTTCACCCCATCTACAGCCGGCTGTTCTTTCCTTCATCTTGAGCATTACCTTCTATACCCTATTGCCAGAGGTCTGCGTTTCACTCCCTCTACAGTCCAAATTCCCTTCACGTGCTACCACCTGATTCAGACAAGACAATCCAATTATCTTTAGAGCTTCGACTCCACTATATTAGCTTGATTCACTTAGTATGATTCAATGATTCATTCATTCATTCTTCTTCTTCTATGTTTTCTAAATTTCTCTTCTGTCTCAGTGTTTGCCGTATACCCTATGTTTGTCCTTGCAAACCCTACTCTCTCTCTCATTTGCTTTCACAACAATCATATTTTAACAAGGACCCCCTAAATTTTAGGGATCCCTCTAGTACAAGTATCATATGAAACCTCGTTCCAAGTACATTACAAAATAGTGCTAAAGATTTGTCATGTGCAACCATCTCTTGCTTGTGAGCCTCAATCTAAGTCAAACAAATACATTAATTAGGAGCTTAGTAGGTTCAGCATGATTTCTTCGCCATGCCAATATGTTCATGGTCTTCATAAAAGGCTTAAGATGATCTACAGTTTAATTGAGAGAATGTAGCATCCTATCAAATGGCAGCTTTTTCCATTTCTAGAATATTTAGAATTACATTAATATGTACCAATTCCAGCATGATATGATTATCATGCTAACAAACTAGCATGCCATTCGGTCATGCATTTAGGTTATCTAAGACACTCTTATATATTCAAGTCATTCATATAACAGTAAACATGCCAAACTAATTTATGGTCATATCAAGATTGGACAAACCTGGATATTACCACACGTACTTAGGCAATCAACGATAACCATAACAATACACATGTATGTAAGCAAGCCCCGTTATTTACTTGCTTATTTCTTTGTCCATCAACTGGTACTTGTTGATGTAGGGTCCTCTGGTTCTCTTGCCATGGTCTTTCAGAAAAAACAGGTTTTTAAATTTCCAATCAAAGTCAACTACTAAGCCTCTATCAAAATATCCCACAAAGTTGTTGGCTATCTTGCAATTGCAAATGATTTTTTGTGCTCTAAGTCTAAGCACGCTCAAGACCAATAGGCACAACAAAAATTGTAATTAGCTAAGGTTTCTTTCTCATTCTCCCTCTCTAAGTCTTGACCAAATGATAATTCAATCTCCCTAGGCTCTTGAGTATTATAAACAACAGGTCTATAGCAATGCTCAGCTGACAATGCTCAGCCTTTGCTTCTTTCTGTTTAGCATGGAAGTTATAGGTATCTTAACTCTTGAACACACAGTATCCAAGTTGGACAGTTCTTTAGATTCAAGAATGATAGGGAGCTGGTAATTCAAAAATGCTGGTTGAGTGGGCTGAGTGCTGGCAATGAGTGAAACAGCTGCAAAATCAGACAGGAATTCAAGAGCTGAAATACAACACAGGTCAGGTTGGGGCTGCACTACATACAGCTGCTGCTAACAGAAATGTTGCACTGGGGCTGGAAAGCTGAAACATGCAGAGTCTATTATGAGGCATGCAAACCTAGAAAGGCTGAATGTAAAATTGTAATAGCCACAAACTATCAGAATAAGGTAAATGCTAATGATAAATGAAATGCAAAAAGTAAATGAATGGTGATGTATAAGCTAAAAGGTTGGAGAGTAGAGTAAAAAGTGTCTGTATAAATGAAATGCAAAAAGTAAATGAATGGTGATGTATAAGCTAAAAGGTTGGAGAGTAGAGTAAAAAGTGTCTAATACAGACAGGAAGAAATGACATTGAGACGTTTCTATACATTTAGGAGCTGAATGATTGATGAGAGCTAACTATTAAATATTGTGAGACTAGTAAGGATCAATGAGTTTAGGACCTTTCTGTAAGTGAGACTACTAGAACTTGGTTTTTAGCTAGCATTATTCTTCTCCCATGTTAGTTGCACTTCATCCACATAGTTTTCCAAACTGAGAAAAATATCAGTTGCACAATTTTAACTCTTCCTTTTTGATTCAGTACACTAGCAAACATGGAAACAATTTATTAAAACTACAGCAATGAAGTCTGAACAAGCAAATTACTCTCACCGGGCATGTTTTTGAAGCAGCGAGCGACGAACTGACTGTGTAGGATGAGCAGTAAAAACAAGATCCACAGTCTGACTTTTCAATGCCTCGAATATTTCCACAGGAGTCTTCCCCAGATCAGTCACTAACCTTCTGAGAGTTTCTTCTAGATCTGACTCTGTGATGGCACTGTTCTCATTTTCAAGGTCTCTAACCTTCAACTTAATCCTCCGGCGGTGCGCAATTTGAACTTCCTCCGCTAAATTGGTTAGGTTCAGCATGTGGGAAAAGGAGCTTGCCATTACAATTGCATCTCCTGGGCTTAAGCTACTTAAAACCTCAGCTAACTCTTCAAGATTATCAGCATCACCATCAGAACCTGCACTTTCATATTGGGCAGCTAGTTCGTAACACGTGTGCACCTGCAAATGAATAAACGAACTTTAAATGCAATAGTTCTGCAAAAGGCTATATCGTTCAAGTGACTGATGATGCAATTGGGCCTGTGAACAGCCGATCCATAAAGTTCCTTCGCAAGCAAACACTAAAACCTGTCTCTCATACAGGAAAACCTTCAGTTCCTGGGTGCATGCAAAGCTGTTCTCGAGAGTTGTTATCGCAAACACAGCAGATGTACGGATGGCATCAATGCAAGTGCATTCGGGGAAGATTTCTCCTAGCTCTTAATGCAATCTCACCAAGTGCAGCACATGTATTCAAACCAGGTATCATAGCAAACCTTTTCCCTTGTCTCTTCACCATGCAAGTCTTGAAGGATGTCCAGAAATCTGTCAAGCAGCAAAGCGTCGTATTCAATAAGCTTGTCATCTTCTGAGACTTTCGACGGCACGATCTTGCGCAGCTGCTCATCCATGGATGTCATCCTCTGAAGGGAAGGAGTCCTCCTTGAGGTCCCCTCCATGGAAGAGCAGTAGATAGCGGAGCGATCGGAAGGGTGCAGTGGATCTCTCTCTCTCTCTCTCTCTCTCTCTCTCTCTCTCTCTCTCTCTCTCTCTCTCTCTCTCTCTCTGTGTAGAGGTTCTTATGAGCTCAAGAATGGTTCCCCTCTACTGCTCACTGCTCATTCTTCACTCGTGTCAAAAGGAAGCAGTATCGCGTTTCACGTAACGCCATGCATACATTAATCGACAGCAGAGATACGTTTGCAAGAGAAACTCCTCTACTCTCCTCTCAGCGGGCAGAGAAAACGCTCTCCTCCTGCTGCTGCTGCTCTCTCTCTCTCTCTCTCTCTCTCTCTCTCTGTGTCGGTCCGTTGCTCTTGTCTGTTTGTACAGAGTCCTACTCGAAGCATATTTTTGGGGTCACACTACTGGGGCCTAGTCGGACGAAGCTCTCCTCGAGTGTATTTTCTTTTTGTGCTTGGGGTGTTTCCACAATGGTCGACACTCCACTACCACCATCCCTTTAAGATAAGTTGGAGAGAATCCTTCCTTCGTGAATCTAATGGGCTGTCTGGTGCTATAATTATCTCCAATTTGTTGAGTGCTAATTTTCCGTGGTTCATATGATTGTAGAGGAATTCAGCCACTTTTGACAATGGCAATCCTACTTAGATTACTGAATTGATCTAGTGTGTTTTCATCTCAGGTGCAAAAGCAATAGGAAGCATTAATCAAAGGAGGTATCAAGCAAAAAAAACCCATGCTGTCCATTTAGAGGTATGGAAGCGAAAACCTCCCTAGCTCTTACATCCCTAATGAGGAGAAGAATGCAACAATCGTGACAAAAATCAAAAATTCCATTAGCACGTATTGATGCTCTCACTACTAATGAAACGTTGTGGAGTGTTTTGAGGCACATTGCCTATGTTAATGCAATTAGACAACTATCTTTAACAATTGCCTTGATGAAATCTTTCTTTGTAAATATATGCCACATACGTGTTACAACTAGGCTTCCAAACTAAAAGTCAAGTGTATTGTTTTTTCCTTTTATAATTTTTTTTTCCATGTCTCTTTCAATTTAAAATAATAGAAATCTCTTTAATTGTATAATTTTTGTGCTTAGGGTGGTTTCACAATGGTCCACATCATGAAACCCCAAAGTAGTGAAAATGGGTGTTGTACAACAAAGAGCAAACTGACTACTTCTGTGGCTATTTGTGAAGTCCAATTTGCTACAACCTACAAGGTCTTTATATGTCCTCTCAGAAGATGATTGTCAATTTAGAAGATTGACTTCCACACTCTTAAGTTAGCCTTTGCCGTGTCACACTCTATCGTATCTTACTACTATATTATTTTCACTATAGGTTTGGAAAGCCCCAAACCTCTAGAGGGCTTCCCGAGCCTATCCCCCTTTCCAAACCTTCCTTTTTCAATCAAAACCCCTTCCCCTCCTCTCTTTCTCACATGTAATCTCTCATTTTCTCTTCCCCCTCCCTTTTTTCATTAAAGCCTTCCCCCTCCCTCAACCTCCATTTTTTAAATTTAAAACCCCTCCCCTTTCTCTCACTTATAATCTCTCTCTTTCTTTTCCCCCTCCCCTTTTTAATTAAATTCCTCCCCCCTCCCCTCTCTCTCTCTCATGTGTAGGGCCTAGGTTCTCTCTCTCTCTCTCTCTCTCTCTCTCTCTCTCTCTCTCTCTCTCTCTCTCTCTCTGATTAAACTTTTTAGTTTAACTTTTTTTAATTAAATATTTTTAAAAGCTTTTTTTAAGCTAAATTTTTTTGAACATATTTTTTCACATACTTTGAGAGGGAGATAGAAGAAGAGAGAGAGAGAAGAGAAGAAGAAATAGAGTAAGATAAATGATAAAAAGAAGAAGATGAAGAGAGGAGGGGAGAAAGAGAAAAGAGAATAGTCTTTTTTTAATTAAACATTTTTCTTCTCTCCCTGCCCCCTCTCTCTCATGTGTAGGGCCTAGGTTCTCTCTCTCTCTCTCTCTCTCTCTCTCTCTCTCTCTCTCTCTCTCTCTCTCTCTCTCATTGTTAGATTAAACTTTTTAATTTAAACTTTCTTTTTAATTCAAATAAGGGGGGGAGTGTGTGTGTTAGATTAAATTTTTTAATTTAACCTTTCTTTTTAATTAAAATAAGGGGGGAGAGAGAGAGAAATATAAAAAGAGCAAAAAAGAAAGAAAAGGGAGGGAGAGAGAGGGGGGAACAAAGAGAAAGAATTATAGAGAGATTAAATATAAAATTCAAAAAAGAGAGATGAAAGAGGGGAAAGAGAGACAAAGAGAATTATAGAGAGAGGAAAAATAAAATTTAAAGAGAGAATAGGAAAAAAGAGGAGAGAGAATGAAAAGAGAGGAGAGGGGGAAGAGAGAAAGAGAGAGAATAAGATTAAGAAGAAAAAAGAGGAAAACAGGAAGAGAGATGGGAAAAAATAGAAAATATATTTTTTTAATTTAAATATTTTTTAAGAGAGAGAAGATGAAATTTAAAAGAGAGAGAGGGAGAGAAGAAAAAAGGAAAATTAGGAGAAAGGGAAAGAGAAGAAAAAGGGGCGAAGAGAGAGAGAGAGAGAGAGAGAGAGAGAGAGAGAGAATACAAGGAGTGAGAGAGGGAAAGAGAGAGAGAGAGAGGAGATGAAGAGAGAGAATATAAACATAAAGAGAGAATTATATATAAAATAAAATAAAATTTACATACTTTAAGAATGGTACACAGATCGGATGCCGTAAGCACGCGTAGTGAGCGTCAGAAGGTCCCCAAGAACAAAAGAACTCTACTTTTTGTACACAAATCAATGTAGAAGACTTGCACGACATGAACAAGAGACCAATTGGGTGCAATCTCCCCCCATGCCTTTTTATGTGAGCGCTCCACAAAGCATGTATTTTATGTATTAATCATCTTCAAGCTCAAATAATAGCCCAAATTACAAAATAGCACGCTTTTGGCTTTTGAGTTTGCTTTTGCGCAAAATAGAAATAAAGCTAATGGGCGCCCAAGAAGTCAGGCGTACCCAAATACAATGTCCAAATACAAATATCTAAATCGTGCACCTATGCGCATACAAAAATAATAAATAAATATCAAATGCCTTAATAAATAGACGCGACAAAATATAGGTGCCATGCCTAAGGTATGCACCCATCAAAATATTGACGATAATTTGAATACACGCTATCCTCCAATGCTTTCCACTGCCACCGCTACTATCTCTACACATCAACTGAAGTATTTACAATCGTTAGTAAAATAATACAATTAAATCGACAAAAATGAATACCTAACAGACTTCAGCTACATAAATAAATTAATTGGTTAGAAATCAATCATAACCTTAATTTATCACGAGTGCGCACTCTAAACTCATAAACGTTTATTAATTTAAATATGTATTTTGCGGAATCACCCGCTATGGAATCACCCATGTACACACTGTCAAGATTGTGGGAGAGAAGGAAGGAGTCTCACTTATAGCTTTCTCGCTTGCACAATGGGGGAATACACACAAAGGTGGAGGCTGAAAACAGTTTTCCTCTTCTTAGTTGTGTAAGCCAAAAGAACTCTCATACAAAGAAATAGAAGAACCCTATATATGGGTCTCAAACCAAACTCAACTAAGTAAGGTGGCATACTAAGTGAACTACGAACTAAAGTAGATAAGGATAGCTATCATCTAGCTATTATTCATGGGCAGTGTAACAACCGCATCTGCAACTAATAAGTCGGTGACATAAATGCACAACGGTCACCCTGGCATATCACGGGTGGAGCTCGATATCTCAACACACACTAAATTAACAAAACGCCCGAAAAGAATAGGTGTCCCCATCAATTTCTCGCACAAAGAATCCACTTTGTGTATGAGCCCCGGTAATAAAAGTTTACAGAATCCATCGTAAAACCTCACGGAATCCACCGTGAAATATGCATCCTGGCATCATACCCCCGGGGTGGGATAGCAATTGTCCTCAATTGCTATTAGCTCAATGTGGAGCTAATAGAGTGGGGAAAGCATTTAAATCTCTAGCATGCATTCATTAGGCCTCTTCAACAGGATGGTTTTTAAACTTGACCAAATATCTAGAGTATCTACGGCCAGTTCGAGTGGTCATAAAGTCCGTATCTATAATAGTTTCAAGCTCAAGGATTTCAGTCTCTTCATCTAGCAAAGGTGGGTTTTCATAGACAGGGTGTACAGGTAATTGGCCTCTAAAGGGTCGTAGTAAACTAATATGAAAGGTGTTATGAATTTTCCAATGTGGTGGTAGTTCCAATTTAAATGCATTGTCATTGATTTTGTGTATGATTTTGAATGGTCCATAGAATCTAGGTGCTAATTTCACAACTGGGTGTTTATCTACACTTTGTAATCTACGTTTTTTATGCATAACCAAACATAATCATCAACTTTGAAATTCATGGCATGTCTTTTCTTATTTGCTTGTTTTGTATATGATTGCTGGGCTTTGGCAATCATATCTTTAACTTCATCAAAAATAGTAGCGTACATGTTAGCAATATCATCAGCACTCTGAATTTTGTTTGGTAATGATGCAACACGTGTAGGCAATCTATAACCATAAATCACTTCAAATGGTGCTTTCTTTGTAGCTATGTGTGGTGTATTGTTATATGCAAACTGAAGTAAATGTAGATATGTATCCCATGTATGCGGTTTAGAAATAGTGTAAGCACGTAAAAGATCTAAAATAGTATTGTTAGTAGCTTATGTTTGACCATTAGTTTCAGGATGAAATGCAGATGAAAAATCAATCTTTGTTCCTAAGTTAGCAAACAAAGTAATCCAAAAATTATTACAAAATCTAGAATCACGATCAGGAATAATAACTTTTGGTAAACCATGATTAGTAAACACAGTTTTCAAAAACAATTGAGATGCAGTTAAAGTTTTCTTGCATGGAATGAAATATGCTTGTTTGCTAAACATGTCAACAACAGTCCAAATCATATCATGGTTAGCTTTAGTGTTAGGTAAACCAGTAATAAAATCCATTGAAATCTGTTCCCATGGTCGTGATGGAATAGATAATGGCATCAGTAAACCATACTGATTACCATGGTGTCTTTTAACTCTTTGACAAACTAAACATTCAGAAACAAAATTAGATACATCAGTGTCCATATGTGGCCAATAAAAATCTTCAATCAATGTACACAAAGTAGATATAATACATCTATGACCTTGATATGGAGGACAATGAATCTCATTCAAAACAAAAGATCTAAATGGAACTGTCACACAAAATCTCTTTTCATAAAACATGAATCCATTATTGTAAGACAGTGAATCAATAGGAATCCAATTATTAGCAACTAATTTATTCCAATCAGCTTGAAAAGTAATATCCTGATGATAAGTATCTTTCATAGGGATAAGGGAATCAAATGATATGATAGAAATATTATGAATGGTCGGTCTTCTACTTAAAGCGTCGGCTACAACATTCTCTTTTCCTGGTTGATATTGTATAAGGGGATGAAAACTTTGAATGAAAGCTGCCCATTTAATATGTCTATCAGATATTTGGGGTTGACTAAGGAGATGTCTAATGCTTTGTTGGTCAGTCTTAATCATAAATTTAGAACCCATTAAGTAATGTTTCCATTTACGTAAGGCTTGTACTATAACTAGCAATTCTTTATCATATGTAGAATATTTAAGTTCAGATGGTTTCAGTTTACAGCTAGAGTAGGCTATCGGATGATTATCTTGCATAAGTACGGCTCCTATTCCAGATCCGCTAGCATCAGTAACTACTAAAAAGAATGATCTATTGAAATCAGGTAGTTGTAATACAGGAGCATGGGTTAATGCATATTTCAATAAATCAAAAGATTTTTGTTGATTATCAAACCAGTTATAAACAATACCTTTCTTTAAAAGTTTAGTCAAAGGCAAGGCAAGTAATGAAAAATTTCTTACAAACTTTCTGTAACTAGCAAGACCTAGAAAAGAACGTAACTCATGCACATTTTTGGGTATGGCCCAATTTAAAATTGCTTCTATCTTTTTAGGATCAACCTTAATATCTTCTGATGAAACAATGTGACCTAGATATTCAATTTCTGTTTGAAAGAATTCACTCTTTTCTGGATTAGCATACAATTGATTATCTTTTAACAACTTGAAAACTAAAGACAGATGTTCATAATGCTCATTCTCATTTTTATTAAATACCAATATATCATCAAAGAATACTATGACACAATGCTGATATTTCAGAAATATGTGATTCATCATTTGACTAAATGTACTAGGTGCATTAGTTAATCCAAAAGGCATCACTAGAAATTCATAATGTCCAAATTGTGTTCTAAATGCAGTTTTGAATATATCAGATTTATCCAATCTTACTTGATGATAACCGAATTTAAGATCTATCTTACTGAATATGGTAGAATCTTGTAGTTTATCCATAAGATCATCTACCCTAGGAATCGGATATCTATTCTTAACAGTAATTTTATTCAGGGCACGATAATCAATGCACATGCGATAAGTATTATTATTATTCTTTACTAATAAAACATGTGCGCCAAATGGAGAACTACTAGGTCTAATTAATCCTCTGTTAAGCAATTCCTCTATTTGATTTTGAATTTCTTTCTGTTCAATTTGGTTATGCCTATATGGTGCTTTACATGGTGGTTGTGTACCAGGAATTAAATCTATTTTGTGATCTTCAGGTCGTGAAGGTGGTAGTCCAAGTGGTAAATCATCAGCAAAACAATCTTTAAATTGAGCAAGAAATTGTGTATGCCTAGGATGCATATGTTTTTCTTTAGCTTGAAGTTCATTCACCCAAATTAAATAAGATTTGCTACTTTTACGTAATGCACGTTTAGCTTGAGTATGAGTAAGCAGTGGAAAATTATTAGAAGCGTGCATACCATGCAATGTGATTTGTTTTCCTTGAAAATAAATTTTAATTGAATGCGTAGAATAATCTATGTCAGGATTATACTGATGATGCCAAGGCATACCTAAGATAATATCACTAGACTACAAAGGTACAACTAGGAAATTCCTTCGTTCAGTATATTCACCAATTTTAATTTCTAAGTTATGCACTTCTTGTGTTCCATTATATCTTGTGCCTAGGAATGCTGCTTTAATGCGATAATGTGTAGAAACAGTTTGTAAGTTCAATTCTTTCACTAACTTTGCAGAAATAAAATCATGTGTGCTACCATCATCATGCAAAATAATCTTTTCTTTTCCATGCACTAAACATTTAATTGTCAACAAAGAATGTGGAGTTGGCATACCTGGCAAAGTATCCGAAGTAGTACCAATGTCGTCATCATCTTCTGTAAAGTCAGGCATTTCCTCACGTTCTTCTTCTTCCATTGCTCCAAGATAATTGATATGAATAGATGGCTTTTTCGATTGGCAATTGGCTGCTAGATGTCCAAGTTGATAGCATTTGTAACAAACTGTTGGTTTGGCTTTAGATACATTGTTGGCAATGGCAGGAAGTCTAAGAATGTTGGGATTTGGTTGTGAAGATGGCTTAGGGTTTGGATTAGTATTTGATGGCAAAGCAGGTGGTCGTGTCCAAGACTTACGGAATGAAGATGGAAGAAAACGATTTTGATTAAATCTTCGGAAATTTGAATTGAATTGTTTGGAACCATAGTTACCATTAACTTGAAATTGTTGTGGTCGCTTGTCTCTTCCGCGAATCTTGTCTTCAGTGTCATGAGCCAAAGAAATTGCATCTTCAAGGGTTGTTGGCTTGAGCATATTGACTTTAGCATAGTAATGTCCAAGTAGGCCAGACATAAACTTGCGTTTGTGAGTCGCTTCAGGTACATCTTCGAGCATTTGGAGTTGCAGTAGGGTATTCCCAAAACATTCAGTGTATTGGGAAATAGGCTCACGATCTCTTTACTGAAGAAGATCCCATTGCTTTATGGCATTTTCATGGAATTGAGGAGGAAGGAAATTCCGCAAAAACTTCTTTTGGAAACTCTCCCAAGTAGTGGGACAATCAATGCTCTTGCGAACCACAATCCACCATAGAGATGCTCGATCGACTAAATGATTAGTGACACATTTAATTTTGTCTTTCTCAGCATATGTCTCTTCATGAAAGTAATCATCAAACTGATTGATAAATGCAAGTACAGTCTTTCCATCTCGAGATCCATTGAAAGTACGAAATTTGAAGTTTCTTTTACTTATCTTTGTTTCTTTGCGGATGGATTGAGCTTCAAGCGTCGCATTGATGGTACGTCATATAAGATCTTCGGGTTGCGGTCCATCTTTGCGGTGGTAGATTGTTGTAGATTGGCCAATTGAACTTGCAAAGCTTGTCGGGCTCTTTGTTCTTCATCGAGTTGCATCATAATCAAATCCAATTTTTGTTCCATTGTAGGTTCGGGTAAATCACCTTCAGCCATAAAATCGTCCATGTTTTGTTTCATCATCCTGTAAAATTCAAAAGACCTCACACTCTCGAAATCTGATTAGCGGGATGAGTGTAGCTCAAAGATTTCAAGACAATTTAATTTAAAAATCAAGCATTTAGGGAAGATCTCCACAAAATTTTGGTTTGTTTTAATTACCATTAGGACACACATCACTTCTAATTTTTCTCTCTCCTCTTTTTATGTTTGTTTAAAGAATCTCTATGTGTGTGTGTGTGTGCTTGCACGCGCGCATGTTCTTGTGCATGTGCACACATGCATGCACATGTGTGTGCGCGTGCGCGTGTGTGTGTGTGGTCATTTGACTTCTTTGCACTTACATGCTTAATATTTCTCAATGAAATATTTAATGCTTATCAATCGTATTCACATGTATTCATTAGATTATATACCATATCATGAAATATGTTTACATACACATTCGACTAGCAAGTTATGAGTTGTATCACCACAATTATTACAAGTAATTTCACCCTTAACCGATTTCTTGTGTCTGTGTGATTACTTATTGACCAATCTTACCCTTACTTCTCTTTCTTGTCTTGCAAGTTATGAGTTGTATCACCACAATTATTACAAGTAATTTTACCCTTAACCAATTTCTTGTGTCTGTGTGATTACTTATTGACCAATCTTACCCTTACTTCTCTTTCTTGTCTTCTCAAAGCATTTTCTAAGGCAAGTCCTTGTTATTACATCACCTTGTTAATGTTAGCTTTACTGTTATAAATGTTCTATCAAGAAGATTCATTTCATTGGTTTCCTTTGCAAAAAAATGGTAGAGTTTAGTACACATGTAAGCATCTTGTACAATTACCAAAATAATAGGCATTTGAAGTTGACATGGTCTCTTAATCTAAAACCTTTTCTTTAGGGTGAAGGGGCTAATTGGAGGATGGCCGGGTGAGTTGGTATAAGGCAATGTGGATAGGTTGTATGTACACAAACAACAATTCAAACCCCATTTCTTTACTAGCTCACTTTCATATTAAATTTGGCACCCACTTGTATTCAATTCTGTGATCAAATTTCTTAGACATGATTTGGAAGGGGAGAGATTTTACATTGTGAATTGTAATGATAAGAAACTTCTTATTTCTTGTTAATCCTATGAACACATCTATGGTGGAAAGAGCTTAAATTTTGGTGTGTATTCTAAGAACAAGCTACAACATGTTAGTTGTTTTAGAACTCGCCCCTTTACTCTATTGATTAGCCATGCCCTTGCAAAGATTTTCATAGGTGTATGTATTCTAAGATTTCTCTACATGAAAGTTTGATGAAATAAGTGGGCTCAATTAGGATCTACATACAAAAACTTCATCTTGAAGAGTATTTATATATTGAATACAATAATGAAACAAAGCATAAGAGTAACAAATCTCATTAACTTTGAGCCTCTTAAATAGGCATCATGCACATAAAGGTGGGCATTAAGAGGTCATGGTAGCATCCTTAAATAAGTGGGATTTTAGATTAGATCACTCACCTCCTTTCCTTTACAATCTATTGGCCATATTACTTTTCAACAAAATAGCTCCATTAAATGCCAAAAGAAGATGTCAAAGAGTTTATTCCTAAACTCAATTTTAAGCTAATCACATGACTTTGACTCATAGGCAGGTTGCATTAGTGGTAGTGGAGTTTCACACATGCTTTATAGTCCCCTTAGAACTTTGAATAATGTATGTTCACTCAACTTTCAGAGTATTAAGGCCTCTTGCAAGCAAACTATAAATGCATTGGACTAGCAAATTGTAATCAAGCATAGACAGAACCAAAGATCACCATATACTAACCATGCCATACTTGATATAGGATAAAGAAGATCATTACGTAGAGAATAAATTACTATATCACACTCTCATTTAATGAGCAGGAAGTATTGGAATGTAGAAATGGAATAGTGAACACCCATTGCCATTGATATTATTGAGTACATTGTGAATCATGAATCATGAATACATTAGAGAACACGTCTTAGAATTTAAAGCTACATTGCCAATTGGTAAATCTTGAAGCACTTGACTACTCATTGTGACATTTTGTTTAGACCATCAAACCACTCAACATCCATCGTCCAATAATGGCATGCATGGTGGACTCAAATGCACAAAGATTACTTTTTGAGGGCTTTAGGCATATGCACAACAAGATGTTGGTGGAGCAGATGATGAGGAGATGACCTCAACTTTGAGAGGTAAGTCATGGGAATCATCCCAAGTAGGTTCATCCATAACATTGGTGAAAGAGGCACCCCAAAAGCAAGACTAGGAATATGAACTCGAGGATGTAGATCAAGAACAACAGGACTTGGCTTTGGAGTAGCAACATCTCATAATAAAATGGGAGGTCAATTGTGAATTGGAGGTGGGCCAACAAGATGAGGTGAAAGGGGCTCCAAGACCTAGCAATGTTCAAGAAGTAGATCCATTTTTGGATTAGTAGAACTACCACCAAAGGCCACCACCAAGGCATCAAAGAAGGCTAGCAAGGATGGGTGGTCTTCCTCATCTCATTAAGTGGCACAAGCTCCTTAAGCGCTAGCTATTTACCCTTAGACTTAGCATTCACACAAATATCTTTAAAGTTTGGGCCGATGTGGATGGTAGAGCTATATATGAAGGGTTTTGGTAGGAATCTTGGACTCGCCAATGAAGGATGTCCACTTGGACCCTTCGAAAATTGCAACCATGGCAGTAGAGCCTAAGATGGGGACTTAACAAGGGTAGGAGTAGAACCACTTGTGGAAGTGAAAGTCTAAGCCAAAGGAGTTATTAGACTTGGCGAAAGAAGAACTTGACATTGAGAGTGTGTGTTGACATTTGAGTCCTCATCCTCAATAGAAAGAGGAGGCAATTGAGCATGTTGATCTTGCATGACAGCACAAAACCATCAAACAAAATCTGCCCACTCATATCTAATCACATGTAGAAGCTACTACAACTCTTTTAATTACTTTGGCTAGATGAGAATAGAATTAGCTTCATCCTTTTGGTCCACCATCTGAGTCCATAGCATGGTTGCCTTAGCGTACGCAAAATGAAATTGGTCCTGTACCGAATCTGCAAAATCTAGTTGTCCAATCTGGCGAGCTAAGAGATGCCACCAGTGCTCCTAGAGATCACTCTACTAGTGATGCAACAACTCTCAAAAATTATCATTGTCTCTTTGAGCAGATGCCACCAATTGTTGTCATGTTGGATCCAACTCTTACTACATGGCCACTTATTTCTTAAGGCCTTTTGCAAGATATGCTAGGTAATGCTAGTCTATTCCAAGTTGAAATCCTTTTAAAATGTGACATAAGGACCACAAGAAGAAGTTGGCTAGGTGAGAGTCATTGCTACAACCATGGTTGTATCCAAAGAAGTACACGGTTGAACCTCGGACTAGGATAGACAACCACCCTAGGGCTACTTAGTACCCCAACTAGTATTCTTCAAGAGCATTATAGATGAGTCTGCAGATCCATTTTACCCATAGAGTTAGATCCTACAAGAGTGCTAGGTAGCCTAGGGGAATCCAACTTGATGGGCTAGAGGTCGAAAGGACCATGATCACAAGCAAAATTTTGGTCTTCAACTCAAGTTGTAGTTGTTTCATCTTAAATAATAACCACATTTGTTGTAACAGGAACTTCCCACGCTGCAGTAGTAGTTGCTCCTATGGTTATAGCATTGCCCATAGCCACACTTATTACCACTTGAGTTACTACTACTCCTTCCTGTGCCAACTACTTCTTTACATCAACATCTACATCTTGAGCACCAACAACCAAAAAAGTGATCCACTCCTCTAGAGCTACATGTGCAAAGGCACATAACTCCTTAGCACTTGAAAAGAGGGGAGAGAAAGGTGAGGTGTTGGCCAAGCTTGTGCGAGCCTTGGTCGACTACAACCTGTACAATTTCAAGACATAGGTGAGCACGAAGAATGGCCATCCAATTGGGGCATGAGCTATCCTCCAAGAAAAATAGCAAGGCCACCTTGGTTGAAATGTTAAAGGATTTAGACTAAATGTAAAGGACCTCCATCAACAATTGCAAAACATTATGCTCGGCTTTGTGGGGTTCTTACATTGTGTTGAGGTGAAACTAACTTTTACCTAATGTCAACCCAAAAATTTGGTGTTTTCATGAAGATGACAGCATCGTGATCACCTCCCCTACTTGCACACCAACAAAAGGAGGACCTCTTGCACCAATGTGGTATTCAACTCATAATGAGTGAGGCCCAAAGTAACCACTAATATTATTGCCACTTGTTCACAAATAGAACATGCCTTTGGGTAAGCATGTGTAGTGGCCTAAGGAAGGACCATGAAGGGTAGAAGGTCCAATGGTTGCAATCATGCCTACTTAGCCACCATTGCCTTGCACTCTAGTGAGAAAATAAGGTCAAAGATCACATGCCACTCTAAAGACATGGTTGTAGAGAACATGCAAGGATAAAGAAATCTATGGAAGAGAAGGCAACCGAGAATGACAAAGACAAGGAAGAAGTGCAAAAATGAAAGCCAATAGAAAAGAAGATGGTTGTTGTATGTCACTTAGACAAGGTGAAAATAGTAAAATATTCTCACAAATGCATGTTCACCACATCAGCCCAAGGATCCATGATGGCTCATAACACAAGCACTCACTTCAAGAAGCCATATTATTGTCACAACCATGATGCACTTCAAATAATGAAAAATGAGAATTTAAGATGTGCCACATCAACCACCATTTTTGGAAATGCTCAATGCGCTTATCCTCAAGTACCCCCTTGGTGAAGTGATACTTCTCCTCAAAATGCTCCATCTTTGCATGAGATACATGATTTTGTGCCAACCAAATGGCACTCTAACTATCACAGTCCAATGTAAGGACCTCTCCTATAATGCCTAAATCTCCCACTAGATGAGTAAGCCATATATATTCCTTACAAGCCTTAGTAGCTACAACAAACTCTACCTCAATAGTAGAAAAAACCATGTATGGCTACAATGGAGAAACCCAAGAGACTGCACCACTCATGAAAGTGAACACAAAACCTACAGTAGACCTCCTACAGTCTACACTCTCTACAAAATCAACATCTATATATCTAAGAATAGATGGAACCTTCCTTTTGAAGCATATGCACATAGATGTAATGCCATTCAAGTATCTCACAATACTCATTATTGTTTCCTAATGCTTCTGGCTAGGGTTTTCCATATAATTGCTAAGAACTCCCACTATATAGGAAATATCTGGACATGTAGCAACCATGGTGTACATCAAGCTACCAATTGTGGATGCATAAAGAGCCTTGGCCATTTTAGCCTTTAGCTTATCTGACTTCGGGTTCCCCTTGGCTAAGTTTCAAATATGGAGGCAATGGAGCATTGATAGCCTTCCTTTCCTTCATATTGAAATGATCCAATACCTTGCCAATGTATCCCTTTTTAGACAAATAGAGTATCTTTTTATCTTGATCATAATATGCATATAAAGTATGTGAGTAGCATCCCCCAAGTCCTTCATGTCAAATGTTTCATGCAACCTTTTTTTAAAAGCATCCATATCCACGAATTACTTCCCATTAATTAGCATGTCATCCACATAAACAATCAAGATCATAAGGCTACAATTTCCAACTTCCTCGTGTATATGCAATAATAAATCTCACTCCTAGTGTACCCCTAAGATTGAATAAAGACATCGAACATATGATGCCATTCCTAGGGAACCCATTTCAAACCATATAAGCTTGTTTGTAGCTCACACACAAATAACTCCTTGCCTTCCATAACAAACCCCTCAAGCTATTGCATATAAATATAATCATGCAAGTCCCTATGCAAGAAGGTGGCCTTTACATCCATCTAAACCAACTCCATATAATCTCTAGTAACCAAAGCAAGAATTCTATGAAGGGTGGTTATCTTAACTATTGGTGTGAATATCTCATCAAACACAATCCTCTTCTCATGCATAAATCCTTTGGCCACCAATCTTGCCTTATACTTAATCAATGAGTCAAATGGAGATACCTTTAGCTTGTAGATCCACTTACATGGGAGTGCATGTCTATCCTTAGCCAAATGAACTAACTCCCAAGTAGCATTCTTTTCCAAAGAATCCATAAATTGTTGCATAGCCCTCTTCCACTTATGATTGCTATTCCTAGTCATAGCATCAGCTTAACAAGAAGGCTCACCACAATCAGTGACCTTGAGATAGTCTAGAGACAGAGTACATCTCTATTTGGTGGTCTAAAAACCTCATAGACCTACATAAAACTGGCTCAATAGGAGCTATCACCTCTCTCTTGATACCATGGCTTGCACAAATGTTCGTAAAGTCATGCGAGGTGTACACTCCACCATTATCACTCCTCAAGCGCTTAAGCTTTTCGCCTAACTAATTCTTTTGCAAATGCTAAGAACTTTTGGAATGAATCCAACACATCACTCTTCTTGCAAAAAGGATAAGCCCAAACTTTCCTTGTGGCACCATCTATAAAAATGACAAAATATAATACTCTATCCAATGAAATTGAGGGAATTGGCCCACACAAATCACTACAAACCAAATCAAGATATTCTATATTCTGTCCCACTACTTCTCTTGTGCGACATTGTCATTTTCTTTCCAAAGAGACAATGCTCACAAAAGCCCAAGATTAGAAAAATTTAGATAAGGAAGATACTTCAAATCGCACAAAGCTTTCATTCTAATGATTGACATAAGCCCCATTGGCCACAAGAAGAGATCCCTTGTAAATCTTCCACAAATATTGAACAATGCATTCTGAGAACTTGATGAAGAAGACATAATGACAAAAGTATGTATGCACACCAAAAATAGTAAGGTATGTTGAACTGCAAGCTCAAAATAGACCAATCGATTGTAAATGGAGTACCCCACAAAACCAAGCAATGGATATCCAAATATTAAACCAATACAAATTTGATGTAAAAATCACATTTTAGCACTCTCAAAGGCATTTGTATTTTTGAAAGATGTCCCAAGTATTCTGGCTATCTTTTGAGCATAATCAAGCCCTTGATCAGAGACAAAGTACATGCAAATTACCTTCATATATCAATTTCAACCCACATATAATCTCTACAAAGTAAGCATAAAACCCACATAATCTCTACAAAGTAAGCATAAAATAGCATGGAAAATCCTTCAAGTTAACAAATTCATCAAAATCTTTGTGTAATGCAAAGTTGGGAGTAATTCGAGAGCCTCCCAATGCAAACTAGTCACTATAGACTAATGTTTAAACCTTACAGAAATATTTTTGTGATAAAATGGATGCCCTGTATCATTCAAATAATGAAAAAAAATTGAAAAATGGTATGAGAAACCTAGTTGGTGAAAAAGTGTCAATGCATGTCATTTTTAACATAAACAGCCTCCTCATGCATCTTGATAAGTAGCACAATCCATAGACATCATGATCTTTGCAAATTAAAAACTCTCTCTCTCTCTCTCTCTCTCTCTCTCTCTCTCTCTCTCTCTCTCTCTCTCTCTCTCTCTCTCTCTCTCTCTCTCTCTCTCTCTCTCTCTCTCCCTCTATTAAATATACACAAGTAAATCCCCTACAAGCAGATCCCAAGCTTAAGCAATCCCCCTTCTAGATCCAAGTAGACTCCTTGCTTCCAAAAAATAGATTGTCCTTATGCTTAAGCAACCCATATGCTTGCACACATCAAAACCATATACCAATATCTCTTTCCAAGCATCCAAAGCTAAGTTTTTTTTCTTCAAAGCCAACCATGAATGGTTGCCAAATCATTGCCAAAGTGGGCTATTGTATCCCTAAATTGAGCCTCAATGGCTCAAGCATGTGCTTGATGATGAGAATAGTACCTCTATTAATGTGCAAGTAGCAAGCATCAATGTCAAAGACAAAGCTCTAATCCTTGACCTTCATGATGAGAAAGCTTCAGTCCTTGTGCTCCTCACTCCAAGCACAAGCTCCCATGAATGCCAAACACTGCTCTAATACTAATAGAGAGGGAAGCAATGGTGGGATATGAGGTAGAAGCTATCGAGTACAATAGGGTTGAGAGAGAGAAGAATACAAGAGGGTTATGTGGGTACAAAATGAATGGTACCCTTATTCTTTGTCATCTTCACACACACACACACACACACACACACACACACACACACACACACACACACACACACACACAGAGTTACATAGTTATATAGTTATAACTATATAGTGTGTACTTATACAAGGGCCTACTCCACTATTGGCCATTTGGATTTATCATAACATCTTGATAGTACTATGCTAATTGTCAAGAATGATGTCATAAACTAGCACCCAATCTCCTTCTTCCATTGGTCTAGGATAAAGCTTGTGCTTCTTGTCAAATATATCCTTGTTTTTCAACCTAGCTTATTTTGGTCACATTGCCCCAATTTCAATATCTTCAAGCCTTCTTTCCAACTATCAAATATGTAACGTAAGAAGGCCTTCCATACTCATGTCTTCTTCCCAAGGTAGCACATTCCAAGTGGTAGTAACATCCTCAATGAACATGATAGATTTTCGACCATACATTAATTTAGTATGCATATATCCAATAGTTGCATGTGTAGTATGATCAACCCTTAAGGTGTAAGGAAGCAACTTAGGCCACTTGTATGCTTTAGCCAAAGCTTTGACAATAGGTGGGTGCCCTCTCTCACTTTTTCCATTTCTTTTCAAGTTATAAGCTATAGTGAGAGCAAGCTTTATTCCCAACCTTGAGAAGAATTTGATAGCTTCTTTTGCATCTAATTCATCTCTATCTATTGTTACTTTTCTAACACAACCATAGCATCATATCACATCTTCTAAAAGAAATTTGCACAGAACATTGGTAGTCTTCACTCTTAAGACTCGTCCTTCCATTTGATTCATAAGATCTTCTTTTGCAAGTGTTCCAAAATCACTGTCACAAAAATGAATACATTAGGCAAGTAACACAATTTCCACGAACTACAATACATCTTTATATATTCATTTTCACCAGTGTCTTTCTTTTATTTTTGCAAATGTAGCCCAAACACCCCAATGACCAAACTATAGACTTTCATGAAATTCTTTCATTTTTTGTTGCATGCTACATTTTGCAAACTACCATTTCTTTGCTTTGGACCATAAATACACATTCTTTGCAAACTACCATTTCTTTGCTTTGGACCATAAATACACATTCTTCAAGAAGCACCTATATGGTTTTCTTTGAATTATTTTAAACTCTTGATTAGTCCATCCTTCTTAACTTGACAATGTGCTTAAATGTGCTTAAGTAACGGTGTCGTGACGCTGTGCATCTACCACTACAAACCTGAGGGCGGAATTTTCTGCCAAGATTTTGGACTCTTAAGTCAACATCATTTTAAGTTTATTTTCCGTTGTGTGTATCTTTTGTGTTTGCATTTTCATGATGCACAAGCACATGTAGTTAGGCTAGGCACAAAATTTTCAATGCATTCATATTTTTTGTGTGGAACATTGCTTGATTGATTGCAAATCATGGAACCTAATTTGCAAACTGCACGGGTGATTGGGCACAAAGTTCTTTTCTAAAGCATGATTTTGATAGGGCACATTACATGAAAAATGGATTCACATGAAGATTTTTGTTTTGAAGTTTCAAGAACTTAAGGAAAAGAATGCAATGTTGATCCTTTGCTTGGACAATGTTCATAAATTGGATGTTGCCAAGCACATATAATATGCCAACATTTAACAGACTAAGGAAGCTAAAAGATATCCATTCATATTGAGGACATTTAAGTGGAGAAATACTACAACTAATACTTGCACTCTTTGTGGAGATGGAGGACCAATGTCCCTCTACCCTCTACACATCCTGGCATTTTCATCTTGGTATATGTTGATTGTGCTCTAAAGTTAAATACTCCTCTTTGCGATTAGTTTGGGAGTGGACATTATCCTACTCCATTGTGGGGACCTATTTCAAGATTTACATAAGCTCAAGATGGCCATGATTTATCAACATCATCTCAAAACGACATCGATCTATTGACCATGCAAACAAGTCACAAAGGCTAAGGCAGCCTTTAAGCCAAACATACGGTCAAAAGGCACAAATTGACCTATTGGAACAAGAAGGATTTGAAACACATTATATAAAGGGAACTAGCTTCTGTGGAGGTTCTTGAATCAATGGACGGATGGGTCATCAAATCATTCTTGATGACAGCTCATCTACATGCACAACATAGTCTATTCCGCCAATTAATGGGACATTTTATGGGTCCAGTTCTGTTTCCATGAGTAGTCTAACTGAACTAAATAGTGACTAGGCCGACACGTATCGTCATTCGACGTCATTGATTATGACCATCTCATCCTATGAAAACAGCGGAAGCAGTGCTTTAATACGGAGACAAAAACACAGTGCTTTAATACGAAGACAAAAATGTGTGTGCGAGAAAAGCAAGGAACGGGAAGAATAATAGCTTGAAAAGCTATGATGGTTTCTTCAAAATTTGGAGGTGGCGGGCACATATAAAAGGCCAACAGAGAGGCTGCGAAATGACAGCCGGAACGAGATGAAAGATTTTCTGAGTGGACACAATCAGAGTTACAAAGGAGAGGATAGTTCATCGTGAAGAGAAAGTCATCATCTTGTAGAAAGAATGATGATACTGAAGAGTACGAGGCTCACAACATGGAATTATGTAAACATAAACCATCATCAGGCGCAGTGATTTTGATGGTTGAATTAACAGAGAATCAATGCTTGAATTATACTGTCTTCTAATCGTGAGGAGTTAAGGAGGGATGCCTTGTCAGAAAGCTGACTACAGTAAGCTTCGAGCTCAATTGTCTTAATGTAAAGAACGTGGAAGGGTGGCAAGCAAGACGACCAACAAACACAATAGGCAGGAGGTGCTGCAGAATATGGACGTCCACGGCGTTGAAGACTGTCATTATCACGACATAAAAGCCTTAAACAACAACCGTTGGTTCAAGGCTTAGTAAAAGCCTTTGCCAATTTGAATGAAGATTAGCGTTGTGAACATCAACGAAGAGCACAGCAACTTTAAGAGAGAGTACTCTATGTTATTCGAGGATCGTGTTTGCTGCAGTCTCGTGTCGAAGAGCTTAACTAGTCGTGACATAATGCTCCTTTCAATTCTTGTAAACAAATGAATTATTCCCTACATGTACCCAAGATTATGAAACTATGAATGTGTTCTAATGCTCCTTTCTTTGCTTGAGCTAACCATTGCACTATCAATAAAAGTACTCACTTACATAATGCAAAGTTCAACCTTGTTTGTTGCCTAACCGCCAAAAAAATTGAACGAAAGTGGGAAGGTACGCATTAGCAATCGTGAAGCTTATACATTCTTTGCTTCCATCTCGCAAAGCGTCCCTGTAGAGAGCAACTTCACGAACCCCTGCGCGAATCCCCTACGACAATAGCCCATCAACAACCATTTACCATCATATATGATAAGCACATTGTTAAGCACAATAACTATTTCATGTCTACAAGGAAAAAAATGCAATTCAATGTCAAATCAACTCTTGTCAAGGTGTTAGAACATGCCCCTAGCATCAAATTCTAGAGAGAATTGCATCAACTCTCCACCATACATGTTGAGATGCATGACGCGCATATGAACAATACATCTATGAAATATATTCTTTTTGCTAATTGAATTCTCCAAGTGGGATGGCCCTATAACATCATCAAGTTTGCCTTTGCTTTTATCCACATTTCTCCCCCTCACTGACTAGGCTCTACTCTAATCTTGCTAATATGTATCCTCTCTCCCAATCTAGTAGTGTAGCCAAAGAAGGGGATGTCCAGTGGCCTATCAAGGAAGGGATCCCTCCACACCAACTCTCCTAGATCCCACTGAAGACTCTTTAGAGGCCTCCTCCGATATGCCCAAAATCTCCATCCATCTATAAGACAAGTGGTTGGGTTTGGGTCTATGTGCCATTTCCTTTCAAAGTGTGCCACTACACTAATTCTCAAAATTTTAACTTGTAGACCCTAAAACCAACCTAGAGACCGTATAGAGGCGAAAGCACGTCATAGATCTATCACTAGGCTAAAGTCTCGAGCAAGTAGTTCAAAACTTGGCTATGAACAGTCCCTCAAATCACGCATGGTGTTTAGTGTATCGGTCCTGCCCCCTCTGTACCTCCCCCAAGTAGGCTAGAGAGAAAACACTCACTGTGATAGGTCCTCTGGATTAGATCCTAGTGTAGTAATGGCTCTACACAAGCATAGATTTTTTCTTGCAAAACAACAGCCAAAAGCCCATACTCAAACAAAGACAAACAGAGACCCTAGAACCTCAATAGGCCAATCTAGTCAACAAGGGCAAAAAGGCCATACCACAAAAACTTGTATAGGTTGCGTCCGGATTGCATCTAGTCAAAACAGAATGCAACAACATTAAGCTACTGCGAGGATGACTAGGCATGACAATCTTGACAATAGATGCACCTTGAAAAACACTGCATAGACAACCCAAGATATTAGTAGAGAATCCAAAGCTAGCTGTGCAGTTGGGGACTCAAGGGCATGTATCAGAAGGCTTAAATTTATAAGCCAAGACTCGAAAGATGAAGACATAGTACTGCCTACTTATCTTAGGGTCAAACTCATCGCAAAAACAAAGCATAATATCGATGCTCTCATTGATGAAGGAGCAGATTTCAATATCTTGACCTATGAAGCATGGACTCGACTAGGCCAACTAGAGCTCACACCAACTAATGCAACTCTTAATCCTTACGGGGGACACCCACAAGCACTTATAGGGAAGTGCAAAATCCTTGTAACTATTGAAACTGAAAGCTTGCCTATCCTATTCCATGTTTCTCCAAATAGTACTAGTTGTGGAAAGGAACCCTCCTAGGAAGACCTTTCAAAAGGGCAACAAAGTGCGAGGGCGACTTTGTAGCACATAGGATACACTTGACACTGTCGGGTGTGAGGATAGTCACAACCTTTAGCAACCTCATTGAACCTCGAGGGAAAGACAAGGAATGTTCTCACATGCCAGGCAAGCCTAGTAATGAGAGCAAGGACTTGTTGAAAGAGTTGATACAAGTGCATGTTGAACAGAAAGAACCAGTGAGTGAGGCCATGCTTGAAACAAGAAGGTCAGGAGATAATGCCAAGGACAGGCTTTGGACTTATAAATATCATAAAAGACCACAAAAGAAGGCCAAGCCTTATAGATGAAGGTATCGATGGAGAGTCAATACAGCACCATGATGGATATCCAAAGTGTTGCTATGTGCTCAAGGATATTATGCATGTAACCGATGTATTTGGGTATCAAAGCCCCCTACTAAACCACCTTTGTCAGCCGAAAGCTAGGATATATCAAGAGCAAAGAAGCACAATAGGAAATCTAAATGAGAAAGTCCTGAGTCAAAAACATTGGAGTGACCGAGCCCCTCACAACTGAAACCAAGACACCAAATGGGACTATTCGAAGGGTAGATCCTTGGCCTAGTGTACGTAACAAGCGAATATCATATGTACTTGTCGAGTGTGCACAAAAGCCACTAGTGCCTAAGGAGCCTTTGATTTCCCAAGGGGATAATGAACACCACAGGCGCAATGTTGCACATGATAAGGCTAATTGCTCGGCAAAGCAAATGGCAGAATCATCGAACAGCCATGAGCAAATCTTCCAGCCAGTGCCAACTCCACCTAGGAGTCCCAAATCTCCTACACCCTCCTTCTCTAAATGGACACAGGAAGCACAACAATAGTCGTCAAGTGCAACTACTCAATCCCAATCTCTATCACCATCTAAGCTTCCAAATGTCCAAGAGGTGGGACATGACACCACCCTTAGCTCTCAGCCTAAGGATATGCCTATACAATCTATTATGACTAGACCAATTGAGGCTCAATCTGCACAAGTGAATGCTCAATGGGCAACAAAAGACACAACCACCTCCGATCTGCTTGAGGACCTGACACCGCAATCTACTAACAGTAGCCAGTCCACTGAACTAGCTGTTACTACTTCCAATCAGGAATCATAGAAATCATAGCCTTTGGCCATGATGATGCCTCTTGCAGAATGCATCCTTAGCAATTGACATGTGGAAAAGGTGTCCCAACTAACAACCTTGACATCTCTAGTACTTTCGAAGCACCTAAAGCCTAGGCCTGAGGAGAAATCTCTCGAAGATTTGGTTAAGGAGATGGCACATGTAACCAATGAATCAAAGATGAAGTGCTTAATGAAGCTTGATCACAAGCACATGCATACATCCATGTGGACATCGGAAGGCCAACACCAGAGCACACAAAGCTCATAGTCGACCCCTGACTTGGGACGAGCAACAACATGTTTGCTCCTGCTATGTAGCTGTTTTGCTAAAGAAGTTGTGAAGGATATCCCAAAGGCCACAACTAGAGAATTGTGCTTGATAGCCTCACTCTATACCCCTCAATGTGAGATAAATGAGGAAAAGCTCAAAGCAATCAAACGGAAAGGGAAAGGACAAGGCAACTTTGTGTAGAAATGGTACTCCAATCAGAGTCTGGTAGCCAAAATTGGCCACTAATTGATGACACTCACTGAGCAAAGGAAAGCCTTTTGGGCATCAATACATGATCCCACATATGTTGCCCAAACCTCATTACGAGTGTTGGTAGCGGTCCATGAGGTCCAACTTTCTACACTGTCCAAAAACATCCCTTGTACGATAAACTTCTTCTAGAAGAAGATCTACATGTGGCTAGCAGGTTAGGAGTAGGGAGCATGGTTCTTGATGTTAGTGCATATGTCTTTTGCCTCACTCAAGTCCCTGCAATCCTAGATCTCTATGCTTCCCATCAATACAACCCTGACTTCTTTAGTTGGTTCCATCCAAGCCTACATGACAAGAACCCTAAATCATCTCTTGGTTCTATGCTAGAGTCACCCAAACCTCCAGAGCAAGAGAAAAAAAGCTCTAAACACAACACGTGCTCTAATAAGAAGCAATGGAGGCATGTTCCAATGGGTAAGGGCAAGAGTCTAGAGCAAATGCCCGACCAGGAGCAACTGCCAATGCAACCAAATGAGGAGCTAAATGGAGGGGAATTAGATGAGGAGCTAGATTCTCCAAAAAGAGAGGCAGTTGTACCCTCACAACCTAGCGAGGCTGTTCAATAGGCCGCAACTATGTCCCATGAGGACAGACTAGAAAAAGAGAATAACGAGGCCCAACCAAACACATCAACGGTTGACCTAGTTCAACGTCCTGAGTCCCTAAAGGAGACATCGCAATTTCCCAAGAAAAAGAGGATAAAACAATGAAAACAAGGATAGTTGTTAGTGGATGTAGATGCCAAGAACATTGAGACCAAGAGCACAGAAGAGTTGAGGAATAAAGCATTGAGTCCATCCACCAATGAACCCGTTGCCATCTCTCCTAACAACGGTGAAACTTGAGACATCCGAGTGCTTTGAAAAACCAAAGCAACCATTACCATCAACGGTTGCTTGCAACACTCAATCCACTGATAACAGAACTCGCATTGATCAATCAAGAGGGGATACAACACTGTCACAACAAGGTGACAAGACTATGCTAGTCACATTCGAGGAGAACCATGACACAATAGCAGCAAGACCTTAGGCGAAACACGAAAACCTCAAGGATCTGAGCAATCCTAGTGCTGATCAATCTTGCTCATCTAGACTCGACCCCCCAGCTAGGCTTAAGCCTAGAAAAACTTCCATAACCTCTTGCAGGAAATAGCAATCGAGCAAGCCCTCATAGAACATAGAAGTGTCACAGAGTGCTTGACTGAGTCAGATGCTAAACTCAAAATATTCACACGTGTCTATGCCCTTGCAGACATGGGCACATTCCCTAGGGAGTAGCTTGAGGAATACTTGCCATGTCCTCTATCTTGGGAAGAGCAAGAATGTCTTGATGAGCACTATGACACGCTCCTGCATAAGCGCATGCAACTCATCTTTGACGAGGAGGCTAACGAACTACGCTTAACTGTGGCATTCAAAGAAGCGCTTTGCCAACCAAATCTCTTAGAGATAGAGCAACTTAAGCAACAATCAAAGGTTTGAAGTTAATTTGAAAAACATTGGTTTGAAAATTGTGTTACAATGGTTGAACTAGGAACCCACATATTATGATGGTCTCAGAGGAGTGATTGGCTAAATGGCGGTCTCAAAGAGACCCAACCTATGCGACCCCAACTTTCTTCCGAGTAATGACTGCTATCCGGGGTATGGACTTAGCCAGAACTAGCCAAGAGAACTCTCTGGTTAATAAGGTTCTCATTGAGGAGAAGCTACATGTTGCGAGTAGACTTGGACAAGGTACCATACTACTTGATGTTGCAAAATATATGTTGTTATTGAGTAGGCTGCCACAAGTACTAGATGCTTGTGCCACACTCCAGTATAATCCTGAGTTCTACAATTGGTTTTTATCCTCAGGAAGTGACATGGATTCATAAACGTGTACATAAATAAACAATGAGTTTTAAGATTGTGCATAGATTGTACCAACACACACAAGCAATGATAGTCAAGCGCATGGAGAAAAGTTTGGGTTTAATGGGCCGAGCTCCTTAGGTCCTACTCTCACCACACGTCTAGAAGTTGTGTGATTGTTTTCGCCTCCAGTGGAGGGTATGCAACCCTCATTGCCGCCTTGTGAAGCCATGATCAACACCTTTGAGGGCATAGATGGGGCACCATCTCCTTCTACATGCTTTCTCCCTTTCGGTCTATCCTTCCAAGGATGAGCCCTACTCCATTTTCGAGAATGAGCCTTGCTCCATTTCATCACAACCAGTCCGCGCAACTTAGCATAAGCAAAGATCTGCGACTGGCTAAAATCCACCCCACATTTGAGACAGGATGAATATCATCATAGGCGCCATCCCTCTACAGCAAATATTGCCTACCTTGCCCCACCTCTCTTTGTCATATGCGCTTGATAATCCACTGTTTAATCCCTTTCATGCGAATAATTCTATCCTACCTTAGGGCCTAACCCTTGGTTCACATTTTGTAGGTTCCCCCACAGTAGCCGCCATGGAGCACACAGTGCAGTTGGCCTGCAAGGAAGCTCTTCGCCGTCAGAGGGAGCATACGGCACAAGCTCCTCCAACAAAGCGTTATGTACCTACCCTAAAGAGGTATATGCCGAAACGAGGCCCAAAGCAACACCGTCCATGACTCAGGCCACAAACTCCCTAGGCTAGGAAGAGGAAGGCACAAGGGAATGCCCGGGGGGCAGTGACCCTTGCCGTGCAGGCCCTCCCCAGACACTTGGACACGAGGTGCTCGAAAGGGGAAAAGGTAGCTAGAAACAATAATGAATTTGTTGAGTTATTCCATAGCATTCTTGATATCATGGCGGCCAGGGACTATTACACCTTTTGGGTCCCAGCCAATGTCTTCCGTGCCCAGCCTGACAGGAGCCCATCGCCAGCACTGCCCTAGTCACTTGATCACCCGGCCTCATACAAATAGAATAGTCCCTATGTTGCATAAGCTGCTTACTTGCCATAACTTTTTGTCCTTAAGTGGTTAAAGGGGTAGGCTCGTCGACTGTACAAACTTTCCTTACCTACTACTAATACATGTCACATCTTTAACAAGTGCCGGTGATATACATCAGAGTCAACACTATGGGATTTAGATAAAGTAATGTCTTTTTGCATTGCATCTGTTCATTAAAGTTGACGCATGTGACTTGCATATACTCTCACGAAGTGTCAAGTGGATGCAGGATGACACATGTCTTTGCACGAAAGTGTTCAATATCCAAGTCACCTCCAAACCACCAACCTCACAAAGATCCATGATGGAAGTCTCACTACCGGAAGAGAAAAGCACCCTTGCAGAACACCCATACTGCATTTGAGCATAGCCCAAAGCATAGTCATTGGCTACTCTATCTTCTTGGGTCCTACATTTGGCTCACGACAGTTGTTACCTCAATTGTACCGACATCGCATGTCACAAATAGGTTTTGCAAAATCTCAAGTGTATCTCCCCATCCTCACAACTGTTTCCCCAGCAACGAGACTAGCAACACAATTGTCGTTGTAATATCCATTTTCATAGCCTCGGCTCTCTATATTTTCCAATCCAAATGAAAGGCTAATAGCCTCAACGTATTACAATGGTTGCATTCATGCCTTTTTTTTTAAAGAGAAAAAAGAAAATACAAGGAAGTAAAAGAAAAGAAAGAAAGAAAAAAAAAAGGAGAAAAAGCACTCACAATCACAGCACCACACGTAGGGGTCCTCAAACTAGGTATGTCCCATGACCTTGGTTGGCTGGCTCCGTCCCTAGTCCCCTATCCCTTTACACATCCCCCACAATTGTTTAGGGCACATCAAGGGTAGGACATACCTAGGGAGCTTGTCTTGCCTATGGTTAGACCTGTCACCCTGATCCATTTGCACTAGTCCTTTTTTGCACTCCATCACAGTACCATTGCAATGCATGAAAGACTACGGAAGGTACACAGTTCTCTTTGAGCAATACAAGTAGCCACCAACTATCGGCAATTAAGGTGGCGATGAGATCACTTATGCTACATTGTATCATCACAATCACAAATGATGCCTCATCAACCTTCATGTGTACTCCTCGTCAACTGTCTTCATCCACATGTTGCTATGAGGTACCAGACTATCAGTATTCTAACTACACAATATCTAAGTATGCACAGGCACTCACATACTATCTAAACCACACTCTATACACAGTTTGGGTCCTTAAGTGTAGGACATTACTCTCAACTCGCTTAGATTTCGACAGGTCTCCCAAACTAATCAAACTATGTTTTTGTGCACACTATATGAAGACTCACACTACCCCTAGGGAGAGACCACATATAAGAGGTTTTCAATTGCAGGTATTGAAGACTCCAATGAAAGTACCATCAACTCTTCATTAACACTCAATATTGAATTCTTATCCTTTATCATCATGCAAGCCCACCAAAGACTCATCATGTGCAGAATTCCCAAACAACAACACTTATGCCAACCATTAGTACAATTCCCAACAAGGACAACCATATCACCAACTTCAACAATCCTACCACCAGCCACCTAGGCCAACAATGTGCACCCAATGACCTTCATCTGCATCACCACCAAAACTCCTCCAAGGCAAGCTACAGATGTTCCTTCCACCCACATCTTCGGTGCATGCCAAAGCCTACTGCCTATGACAGCGAGTGCCATGGGACTGACACTCAACTAGGAGGGGGGTAATGTTAACCCTCAAACAAATAAGGTGGAAAATCTGAAAAATCTAGGGCAGAAGACAAAGGCCAAGGCAAAGGTGAAACGGAATATGAAGGCGCACCAAGAAAAATATGGAAACATAAGAGGTGCAGAAAAGTCCTAAATCAAGGAGAAAGACGCACAAGAAAAAGCACAAGTCAATACTTTTGTAAAAGAGCACAAGGCGCACCATGATTTATTTTAAGAGCGCTGTGGCTCTCACCCGTGTAATTTGTAAAGGTAGACGGGCAGTAGAAAGGAAGCTAGGAAGATAGCAAGACAATGGGAAAAAGGGCATGGCCATGTAAAAAAGGGGATAAGGGGATGACCACCCAAAAGGGATTTAGGGTTTTGTATATAAAGTTGAAAAGTGAATGAGAAGCTCATTCTTGTGTGTGGCCAAAAGTAGCTCTCTTCTTCTTCTTCTTCTTCTTCTTGCTTGCTTGCTTGCTTGAGCTTGTGCTTGAGAGAGGGAGTGTGAGAGTGCGAGGGAGTGAGTGCATGAGGGTGAGGGACCATGGTGGAGAAGCTCTCCATCTTCTCCTCTCTTCTTCTCTTCTATTCTCTTACCTTGTCTTGCTCACGGCAATGGATCTTGGAGCATGGAGCTTGAGGGTGGAGCTTGCTTAAAGCTTGCACTTGGATCATGGAGCTATCGGAGTGCTCGGGAGAGGAGGTAATTCGATCGGGCATGGAGGTAAGCTCACTACACTTGTAGAGATGGATAGCACGTTGGCTATGTGAGAGGTAGCCATTAGTGCTCGGCTTGGAACGCTTGAAGCAATAAGCGGTTTGTGGGTCTCGGTGGTTGATCGCCACTATATAGCAGCAAATAATTCATCATTAGGGGATTTTTATGCGGCTTTGTCCAAATGTACCCATGACTATTGGAGATGTTAGGGATGGATATCATTTTTTTGTGCAGGATTCATGTATTTATTTGATGATTTTGGGGCAGCCCTATATCTCAGAATGAAGGCTGGAAACAAAAGTCTTGGATGATGGTTCTTCATACGCTCGGTTTTGGAGTAAAGACAATACAAAGGGGTACAATTTCTCACTATTTGTGTGAATCATCCTCACAATCAGGATAGGCTGCGGGATAATCCCATGCCTCCTAATGCATGAGAGTTTAAGGGTTTTTAGATAGCATTGTTGTAAGTGGAGGCTATGGCAGTGCCTCTAGGAAGATAATTATGCCTCCAAGAAAGGGAAAAACTATGTTTGTGTCTGGATTGCAGGAATGGACAGCATGCAGTCTTGGCAATTTTAAGAATATTTCAGCCATGTGTAGGGATGAAAAGAAATATGTAGGATGGGCTGAAAAAGAGCTGGAGACATATGGTTTGATGGTTGCAAATGAAAGTATTTTAGGGCTGGTTGATATTGATACAATGGCTGAAATTTATGTAGCAATTAATGCTGAAAACATGGCAGAAAAAGAGGTTATTTATGTTGACACTTTAGAGATGTATGAAGCCATTCAAAAGTCTGCTGAGCATGAATGTTATGGGCTGCAATATGGGCTACAAAACAAGGCTGAAGCAAGGGTGGATACAAGGTACAAACCAATTGCAAAGAAGTTTAAGCCTATGGCTTTTCCTTTACCACCTAAAAGTGATGGGTTGGCTGAAAAAGTGACTCAGCAACCTAGTTTACTGGATCCACATGGAGTAGGATATAAATTTATAATTGAAACTTTACAAAATCTGAAAATTGGTGATACAAGCTTTCTTTTGCCTTGTAGAAAGAGCTTGTTTCTTGCAAATGTCGGCAAGGCATGGGAAAGCCTTTGTAGTTCAACTAGATGAAATTGGATGTGTTGATCCAGTTGCACATATGGTGATCTTTACAATACCTCATGTGCCATATAATTTAAAGCTTATTCTAGTACCTCGAGCATATTCGTCTAAGCTACTAGAGCTTTTGAACGAGAAGATCAAGATGTAGATTTTGGAGCCCTCTTCAACTCCATATTCGAATCGATGGTTTACTATTCCAAAGAAGAATGGTTCTTTGAGGTTTATACAGGATTTACAACCAGTTAATAAGGTCACCATAAGGAATGTTGGATCAGGCTGCCCGATAGTGGATGAATTTGCAAAAGCATTTGCAGGCAAGGCAATTTACTCTATGGGAGATTTATATTCAGGATATGATTAGTTCCAACTTACATTAGAAAGCCGGGATATCACTACCATGAAGACACCACTCAGATTGGTTAGGATGTGTATGCTTCCACAGGGAACAACTAATTTAGTGGCTCATATGATGAATGCTATGCATAAAGTTTTGATGGAGTATATCCCTCAGTTGACCTTACCCTTTCTTGATGATGTGCCGCGATAAAAGGATGTGATATCTATGAGAAGAATGAAGAGTTGAATGAGCATGGATATAGAAGATTTGTGGCTAATCATATTGCTGATTGTGACAGGATTTTGAGCCATCTTGAAGAAGTGCATTTGACTCTGTCAGGAGAAAAGTCGGGCTTTGGAGTGGAGGAAGTATTAGTTGTTGGGCACATGTGTGAACCATATGGGAGAAAGCCCTCACCAGTAAAGATTGATGCCACATGTAAGATGCGGGAGATATGTTCAAATGTATTCGAGTTTTTGGGTGCATGTGTCTTTTACTTGATATGGATTCCGCATTTTGCTCATATAGCATGCTATCTTTGATGATGAGTGCAAGAGACTAGTAAATATTAATCTTAAGAGGCAATGACAACAACAAAGGAAGAAAAATCAATGTGTCAAAAAGTATTTCTAAGAAGAGTTTTTTTTTTGGACTTCATTATACTAAAATAGGCACCACTCATTTGCAAGGCACATTAGTAATTTAATCCCATAGATGACTTGCATTTAAGAAAGCATTATATTGTTGTAATATTTATTGAGATCCAAACTCACTCTTGTGAATTTGTAAAATCACACGGAGTTAATTTGGAAGACCCACAAATGCATGAGAAGGTTGTAAGTAATCTCTTTTCATTTTTGCCTAAACTATGTCCGCAAAGATCAAATTACATGCAAAAAGTGAAAGGAACAAGCACAATTTAAGTAGAAAAGGTTATAGGGTATCCAACTTAAGTGGGGAGCCCTAGACCTAAGCCTAATATAGAAAATGTAAAAAGTTGAATGGAGAACTCATTCTCATGTGTGCAAATTTGAGAGCTTACACTATTCTTACTTCTTGTCTATCCTTTTGTGCACTATTGCTCGAGAGTGAGGAAGAGAGAGGGTGAGAGACTTGAGAACTTGAGTAAGGAGCCTAGAGAGTGAAGCTTATCTTCTATTCTTGCTCCTCATCCCCTATAGCTTCCATGGCTAATAGGATGAGAAGCAAAGTGAAAGGTTGAGAGTGAGTGAGAGTGTAGGAGATAGTGAATGACCGGTTGGAGAAGCTCTACTCCATACCTTTCCTCTTCTCTATGTTTTATCCAATGATTGAAAACTAGATCAAATACAAAGGAGTGGAGAAAGAGGATTGAGGAGCATCACATGGATCATGAGGCCACACCATCAAACCTTTGAGGGTATCTCAACTACAATGTGAAGGTAAGCAGGTGGAGCCTACGGTGCCTCTTAAGTTATTTAAATTTCTTACTTGTATCACTGAAAGGAGTGTGAGAGGAGAATTAGATGGCTTGAGAAGCAAAGTGAAAGGTTGAGAGTGAGTGAGAGCGTAAGAGATAGTGAATGATTGCTTGGAGAAGCTCTGCTCCATACCTCTCCTCTTCTCTATGTTTTGTCTCATCATTGGAGGCATTGCAAAGTAGATCAAATACAAAGGAGTGGAGAAAGATGATTAAGGAGTATCACATGGATCATGAGGCCACACCATCAAACCTTTGATGGTATCTCGACTACAATGTGAATGTAAGTAGGTGGAGCCTATAATGCCTCTTGAGTTATTTATTCTGCTATCAATGTTGAGATCTCCTATAGCAATCAATGGAATGTTTGCTATTTGATATTGCAATAGGAGTTTTTCACTACTTTCTATTACAAGTTTATAGTACATTGTTGGGGGTTGATATAAATTGATAATTGCAATTGTCATGTGGTTTTATTTGATTGTAGTGTGTAGTGCTTCCAAATTACTAATATTTTCTTGTGATGTGTATATTAGGATAGTAGTGTATTGTTAGTTCATGTCCTTCTATTATCATATATTCTAAATATTAAGATGAACTAGATGATTATTTCTTGAAGGCACAATATTTTAGCTTGCAAGTTCATGTGGTTAGTGAGAAGATATTCCTTACATTGTTGGAAGTTACAAATATTTAGCAATATAAGTAACATTTTTTCTAGATTTAGATTTGTAATTCCTTGGTTGATGGCTATCCACATTGTGTATGAGTATAGTCTATCTATTTCTTTATTGACTTCTTTCTCTAGTTTTATTTGGGATTATTGGATGGGATCTAGTAAGTAGAGATCATTGGATGGGATTTAGTAAGTAGAGATTATTTGGATCTTTAATGCACGATAAAGTTGTGTATATTAGTCTATGTATTTTTGTAATTTTTGGACTGCATACGTCTGTTTTCATTGTGATTCCTTGTGCATGATGTATTGTGCATACTACAATTGGTTTGGCAAAAGGGTATTATGTTCGTCGACTTACTCTATTGTTATGGTTTAGTCCTATTTGAAACTCTTTTGTCATTTGGAAAATTGAAGTCAAATTAAGGGATATGTTTGGTGGTATTAACATTTTTTATTCATTCCTAATAAATACAAACCAAATTATTATTTTTGTTGATCCTTTAAAGTATTTGTCAACACATTAACTAGTCCCTTTGACATGTTTATGTTGCTTCCTAGTCAGTCCAACAAGTTTATGCTGCTTCCATATATTTCAACGAGCTTTTCATTTAAAAAGTTGGAGAGTGTGGTGTAGTGAAGTAGTTTGTTTTGGGTCTAGGGGAAGCTTAGTTTTCTAAATTGCAAATGCTATATTTGTTATCTCTATGAGAACTTCTAGTATCCTTTGTTGGTATTGAGAATGAACATATTGTGGCCATTTTTTTGTTTGTTAGTGCAGAAAAGATGGTGATCTTAGAGGGTGATGGGGGAGTACGAAGTACAAACATCTTTTTTATTTATAAGATTTAAATCATCCATAGATTATTAGTGTCAAAAATTATGTCCAACTATTGTGCTTTAGATTTCTTAAAGATTCCATGATCTTTGGATGGACTAGCTTGACATAAATCACCACAAAAAAATGATATCCAATCCTCCAGATACTAAATTAAGGTTATGTTCTGTTTTTAAAGTCTTGTATACACCATAGTGAGCATCATTCGGTTTAGTCCTCCAAATAGTGAACTAAGGTTATATTCTATTTTTTAAAGTTTTGGATACACCATAACGAGCATCTTTTGATTGACAAGTGATATCTCATCTATAATTAGTAGCTACAAGTTTTTGTAATCTATAAACACAATATCTAGTTTTTAATTTGACAATGCATTTCCTGAGTATAATATAAACGGTATGTGTAGAGTGGAGTGTAATGTTGTGCCATTAATATTATATGCAACATTGCCTATGTATGCAATGATCAAGGAAAGTGATGAATCAATTGAGCTATTATAATGTCTCTTATGAATTCTTTCCAGTTATTGCATCACCAATTAGGTAGGGTGTGTGTGTGTGTGTGTGGGGTTAGCCTTGTTTCCATGTTAATAGATCATTATAGACATATCATTGTTATAAATTTAACTTTTTTACATTTGATAGAAGTTGCTAATTAGGCTTGTCTATGTATGTTTTTTTGCAATTTGTATTCTTGAAAGTTTTTTTTCCTTTGCTAATGATGCCATGAGGCATATTCCACGATGGATTCTATGAGACCACGGTGGATTTCGTGAGGTTTTGCGGTGGATTTCATAAAACTATATTTATTTGCCGGGGCTCGTACACAAGGTGGATTCCTTGCATGAGAAGTTGATGGGGACGCTTGTCTTTTTCGGGCGTCATGTTAATTTAATATTCACGTGGGTGATTCCACAACGGGTGATTCTACAAAATATATAATTAAATTAATGGATGTTTATGAGTTTTGAGTGCATTCGTATTAAATTAAGGTTAGGACAAAGGTCCAACCTATTTATTTATTTTGTAGCTGAAGACTGCTAGGTATTCACTTTTGTCCGTTTAATTTTATTATTTTCTAACAATTATGAATGCTTCAGTTGATGTGTAGAGCAGGCAGCAGTGGCTTTGGGAAGCACTGGGGGCGATAGCATGTATTCATATTTCCTAGAAAAAATTATCATTTTTGATGGATGCATGCCTTATCATTAAAGGCGTGGTGCTAATATTTATTTAGGCATGCTTATTCATTGAAGCACTTTATAAATATTTATTATTTTGTATGCGCATGGGCGCTCGGTTTAAATATTTCATTATTGGACATTGTATTTGGGCACAGCTCGACTTTTGGGCTGCTGAACCACTTTATTCTTTATTTGGACAAAAGCAAACACAAAAGCTAAAAGCATGCTAATTGTAAATTAGGTAATTTTTGAACTTTGAGATGAATAAATTTATAAATACATGCCTTATGAAGCGCTTACACAAGGCATGCGGGGAGATTGTACCCAATTGGTCTCTTTTCTTCATGTCATGCAAATCTTTATTCTTATTTTATGGGCTTTACTAGAGTTCTTTTGTTCTTGGGGACCTTTCGGTGCTCGCTACATACACATCCACCATCCGATTTGCACACTAGCTAATTTTGATATTCAAGTCATATTATTCCAAGGGTTTGTTTAGGCTATTTTTGCTTGTTACACTTTTTCCTAAATTATTTAATGTGTTGGATGATACTTCTTCTATTTTGTAAATAATGCTTGTTTTTATTTAATTATATTGATATTATCTATGGCTTGTTGTATACTTAATTTTTATGTATTTGTGAGTGTGTTTGTTATATGTTTAAGGTGATCTAATGTGGAAATTTTTTTCTTTACAATATCCAAAGAGTTTTTGTAAGGATTATGCTATTGTTGTTACATCAATTTTTGTCATCTAAAAGGTGCAATAGCTAACACCATCATGAGGGTTCAAGATGCATTACATATATGTATTTTCGTCTCAAAATTTTGCAGTTGTTGGGTTGAAATTATGTGTAAATAACTATAGTTTCTCTATTTAACAAGAGTGTGGGTATTGTGATTGTTGCTTGCAAATCATGAATATAAGTTGATTGGCTTAAAGAGATATGTTGTAACTATTTGTCAAATGTTATATTTTTTCTTCTTTGTTAAATTCCATGTTTTTTCTTATTTTCTAAATGGATTAATTTTTACTTATATACTTAGCTAGATCTTCTATTGTTGAGTTTGCTTGTTTAAGTGGTGGTCATTGTTATGCATTTCTCATCAATGGTTTAGAAAAGTGGAATCTCTAGTGTTTCTTTCTCTTCTTCAAGTTTCTTTATGTTGGCGTATTCATATTATCCTCAGTTTTTCAAGTAATGTATATTTATTTGTTGGTATAATTTGACACACCAAGTGAATTATTGCTTCATGATTTTTTTGATAATATAAAATGGTATTTTTAGTCTAAATTAGTTTATGGTCATATTGATTCCCTCGGCTTTAAAATTCTATAACGAAGAAAAAATCTTGAATCTTACTAAGTATTGACATAATGGTGCACATGATGCCAACTTGTACATGATAAGGCAAAGTAATGTATACGATAAATAAGCGAGACATGTAGCACTATGCTACTTGCATTATGAGTTGTAGTATGTACGTGTGGTGCCCATATATAAGGCACACCTAGTCATTTTCATTTAGTGAGAGTGAGAATACACCAAAATAACATAGAGAGGAGAGCCCAAGAAGCTCCCTTCCATCATATATTGTTTGCTCTCTATGAGTGCAAGATACCTGTGTTACACTTTTGACATGGTATAAAAGCATGCCCATTACAGGTTGAGTGGGTGTGTGACTTTCTCACTTGCAAAAAATCTATGCTCAAAGTGATGGAGCATATGTGAAGACAAAGAACTCAACCATTGGAGAGTGAGTAGCAACCCATAGCTAAGAAGAATCCTTAGAGGGCATAAAGTGGCACTTGCATTCATAAAAAAGGAGAAACATGACACACAACATATTTGGACTGAAGAAGGGAAGATATTGCAAAACAGGCCACACACCCACATCTCCATCATTGGTGCTTGAGAGAGGTAAGACAAGCTTTGGAGTTTATTTCTTGAAATTCTTTGGCAAATAGACAAAGTCGTGGACTACTAGATAGGCATGTAGTATTTATGTTGTAACTTTTGATTAAACAATAAAAATCAACAAATAAAAATTGATCTAGAAAGCTGATCCAAGCTCTACAACTTTGTAGAGCAAGTTGTAACTGAAATCTAAGTGTAGATTACAGAGAATACCATGTTACAAATATTGATTTGAAATAACATCATGCTAAAATAGGTAGTGTCTAGGATTTGGGAAAGTAAGAGCAACAAGCTCTTAATAGCCACATGAACTTTGCTAATGTTGAAAGTAACTTCCAACAAGAATATTTGCAGATTTAAAGGCTTGAGCTTGGTTTGTTTGCAAATTTTTCTAATGCTGGCATTCATGGCAATGTATATATGCATACTATGCAACTTGTACCAGTTGTAATTTGAGCATTGTTTGCTCATTGAATCCATTTGTTTGGATTGTATTGGATACCTCAATGTTTATTGTCTATGATAGACTCACAAGTATGCAACATTATTGTTTGAGAATGCATAATTTGGATACTTTTGATGCTCAACAATAGTGAGCAATTGTATGTACCATTTTGCAATGGTAGATGCTTATGCTGTTGATGACATATAAGAATACATATAGTGCTTTTACTTGGTTTGTTGGGGTTACTTTGTTCAATTTCAATCCAAAATCATGTCTTTGGAAAATACAAATGTAAGTGTGATCACAAGTGAGAAGCTTGGCAAGAATAATTATCCCACATGGAAGTATTGCATAATGAATTATCTCATTAGTAAGGACTTGTGGGATTTAGGAGATGGCATTGAGGTTGGGTTAGCATGAGATAATGTAGCAATGAAAGCATGGGTGAAAAAGACCCATCAAGCCATTCACTATATCACCATTGATGATAGCATATTAGGCCACATATAGGACAAAACTACTACAAAAGATTTATAGGTTGCAATAGCCAAATTGTTTGAGATAAGCACCAAGGCTTGAAAGCTACAACTTAAATAGGAATTCCATGATGTTGAGAGGAAAACAAGCAATAGTTAAGATTATGTCTTGAAGATTCAACGCATTATGGACCAACTTGGTAGTATTGGAGTCACTACTAGTGATGATTATGTGGCTCTAGCATGCCTACATGGTCGAGGCCACAAGTATCATCCATTCACTTTCTAGCATCTTGAGTAAGAGAGAATATCTCAACCTTTAATGATCTCATTCCCCTATTGATCGGTGATGTGGAAACTAGATTGATCAAGGAAGGTGTCATTGTAGGCACAAGTGGTACCTCTAATGGCAAGAGAGAAAATCATGCATTGGTTAAAGGTGGTTGGAGTAGAGGCTGTAGTGGTAATGCAAGAGGCTAGGGCCAAGGTCAAGCCCAAGGCCATGGTGGCTATCAAGGACAAAAAATTTCAGCACAAAATTAGTCCTGAAACTTTCAAAATAGAAGTGGATATGCAAGAGGATTGGGAAGCAACAGAGGTCATGGTGGAGACCAACCATAAGGAAACGTGGGTCTTGCAACTATTGTGGTGTTGTAGGACACTATGCATATGAATGTAGGAAGAAGGACGTTGATATACATTCAAGGACGATTCCCCAAAGTAATTATGCTTTAGAAGATCAATCACATGGTGATGGAGCATGTTTTTGGTGCTATGCATAAGGTAGATGAGGAGTGGTATGTGGACTTTGGTTGCATCCAACCACATGACTTTGCATTTTGAGTGGTTTGATACTACGAAGCCAGTAGGACATGTGTCTTAAGTTTACATAGGGGATGACACAAAGCATGAGATTACACATACTAGAAGTGTGCCTATTCAGAGTGATAATGGTGCAAAATAGATTCTTAGTGAGGTTATATATGTACCTAGTATCACAGAAAATCTTGTATCAGTCAGTCACATGATAGAGAGATATCTAGAAGTGTGATTTGATAAGCATGGATGTTTAGTCTTGGATATGAAGAACAATATATGTATGGTTGCCCGTGGCAAGAAGGTTGTTTGCATATTTAAGCTAAGTGCAAGTATTCCCAAAGAGAATAGAACTAACTTAGCCATGCTTACTACTAAAACTTTAGACATTGAGATGTGGTATAAGCAGATTGGCAGTATGAATTTTCAGTGATTGGATGGTCTTCTAAAGCTTGGTAGGTGTGCCATTATTCAAGGTTGCAAGCTCTTCATGCATTTATAGTGCTTGCTAGTTTGCCAAGGAAGCACTCAAGCCATTTCCCAAGGAGGGAAATAGAGCACAGAGAGTGCTAGAGTTGGTGCATAGTTATGTATGGACTTCATCATAGCTGAGCATATTATGTCCTCCTTTGTGGATGACTTTTCTAGAAAGACTTGGGTGTATTTCCTATGGGAAAAGTTTGAAGTATTTGAGAAGTTCAAGCTCTTTCATAGCATGGTTCAGCGTGAGCAATGGGAAGTACATTATTACCATCCTTTTAGATGGAGGGGGAGAATACATATCCAAGGAATTTACACAATACAAGCACAATACTTAAACTCTCATGGCATACAAAGACATGTGTCATGTGCTGATAAATCACAGCAAAATGGTATGGTAGAGTGAGAAAATAGGAGTATTCTTGACATTGCTAGGGCATTCTTTGCTCTAGTCCATACCACCTCCTAGCTAACTTCTCTTTCTCAAGTAGAGATACAAAAACCTCGACACTAAATGTCTTGAATGATTTGCAATATTCCACTAGTTGATTCTCTTTGTTAATATATTGCCACCAAGTGTAGGCAAACCCTTCCAAATGCAAAGTGACGATGTGAATTTTCTTATCATCACTCCTAGGATATATATCAAGGTATGACTTCAACTTTGCAATCTATTCCTCTAGGTTGGAAGGTGAAGATGACTATCCATTATACTTTGCCAATACAAATTTGTCTCTTAACTCTTGCTCATGGAAAGGTTGCTATCCCATAAAAGGTTGATCATGATTTGTAGCTATTGGACCTCCAAAATTAGATGATATTATATTAAATGAAAAACACATGCCTAGAAACTTTTGAGAAGAAGTTGTACAATGTGTAATTTACATTATGAATAGGATGCTTGTAGCCATAGTACATCACAAAACTCTAGAGGAGGTGTACACAAGGTATAAGCTAGATGTGTCTCATTTTAAAGTTTTTGGATGCATTTGCTATGTTCACATTTCTGATGAGAAGAGAAAGAAGCTAGATCCTAAGGTAGAGAGATGTATTTTTGTTGGATATACAAGAGAAGCAAAAGTCTATAGGAATTACAAGCCAATCACTCTTCATTTTAGTCATGATGTAGCTTTTGTTAAGTTGAGTAGTTGGTACACTCTAGTCATGACTACTCATGATACATTCACTAATATGGATGGAAATTAGGTGCAAGGACATGCACAATCAGAGGCTACAAGTGCTTCATGTAGTGATATTACTATGTAGCAAAGACAATTAGTTCATGGTTAGGGTGACTTAGAGCACACGTAAGTGGCTCAAGAATGGTAAGAAATGCACATAGTGTATTAATATTATAATAGTAAATCAGACCCATTCTTATGAGCTCAGAAGCCATAAATCAATGCCAAATAGTTTGGAATCCCATGCTCGAGGGAGTTCAAATATTCAACCATATGTCAATGATGTTAATGGTCAATCAATGACATCTAGGAGAGCAAATGTTGAGCACCAAATTGGTCTACAGAGAGGTGGAGCAGCAAAGGATACTTTACTATGTTGCTCTACACATGTGAGATACGCGGTACAAATGTAACATGCGCCTATTAGCTATCCAGGCACATTTTTAATGGTCCATTGAGAGACGAGCCTAAGCAACGCTGCTCGACACTCCCATGGAATGTTACGGGATTGTCACCTAGGGTTTCTCGAGTCTGCCTCGCAATAGAACGTTTGCGGCCAAAATCCACTGGGATCGACTTGAGATCAGGGTCCTTAATGGACAAGGTCTCCTGACAACATTCTAGCATCGAGTCTTGGATATCCTACTTTACGTAGAGATACCCAAGCCAAAGCATACCCATGTCACATTTCGTTCAAAGAGAATGGGAAATGAGAGGGATGCACTGCTCAAACTCTCTACCCATAGGGTATAAGTCCCATTCCGGTCCACTAAAACGGCATGAATCGAGTTTTAACCTATCAATACCTATAGGTCATATGACCATAGAATCTTTTGAGAAGCCTCCTAGTTCTCAGGGACCACCCTTCTGTAGGACGGACCCATCGGGGGTTCTGCCCACCCACTTCCCTCAATAGGCGTTCTTTAGTTTTCTAATTAGGTCCTATCACATTTATGTATGACATTTAAAATCAACTTTCTTAATTAAGCCTCTTAGGGAACAAGGTTCATTTGCGTAATGTATGGCACTGACACGAAAACAGTTTAGACAGATTCCTTGGAAGTGAACTTTATATTAGCATCTTAACTGGGATACAAATCTTGCCCAAAAAGGACGATTCCCGCAATTTGTGAGGATGTGTCTTATTTCCTCCAAGTTTCTACCCTTGCACTAGTAACAGGGCCTCGAGAATCCATCTCGAGTCACGTAGATTGTTTGAGTAGGACCCGAGGCAAGGAATTTACAGCCAAAGCCCCCTTGGCATCCAAGCGTCCTCTTACGTTCAAACTAATCCACGGAGATGCATGTTCAGTCCACGTTCCCGTCACGATTATTTAGAACCCCCTTGGATAGGTTGGTGGCTAGATGGGGGTGGTTTGGCGCGCCATCCATGAATTCAATATGATTCATTATTCAAATTTCTTTTGTGAGCTTCGGTCATACATTCCTTTCACAGACAGTGATTCTAGATTTACAAGCACAAACAACAATGGAGACGAGTGCTCATGACATCTGCTAAGGTGGAGTTTCTATTTTTGAATGCTTAGCGTTCACCCTTCTTGGGTCTCTCTTGCCCTGGTGTCAATTTCCATGACCTTTTGAGGGATAGAGAAAGCCCCCATTCTGACCTTCATTCTTATGTGATAGGAGCGAGCAATTACGTTATTGGATTTATATCTAATAGTTTTTAGATGGTAGCTGCCCTAATTTGCTGGCTTTTAGTCTAGAGTTCTTGTCTTGGGATCATAAGTCTTAAATAACTCAATCTAGGATTTTAATTGGCTATTTGGTAACCATTTTTTTCCTTAGAACCTTATCGGGGTGGGTTTCTAAGTTTACCCTAGGTTTTCACCCCCTTAAGAATTCGTAACAGAAACTTTTGTTCATTCCTTCCGCAAGCCAAGAGCAAACTAGGTCCTTTGTAATCATTGAACAATCATGAGCATCAAACGACAAGTGGCGAATGGTCGTTCTTTCTTGCGAATACAACACTCAAGTTTTCTTGTAATGGCATCGAGTTGTATCATGGTTAAAGATGATATCTCCAAGGGTGTTTTGGACTTTTCGCGGCTAGTTGTAGGATAGAGACCCATGAGTGTGTTTACTTGACTCTAAGTCAACCTATGATTGTAACAATAATTTGACTTATTTACAACTAAACCCTAATTAAGTTGAATTAAACCCTAGCCTTACTTATCATATAGGGTTTCATTTACCAAACTGCCTCATGCAATTAAGTTTAGCAATTCACATGCGCATCTTAAATCTATCTTTTAAGATGAATCCCTATTATGTAGTGCAATCGAAACTGTCCATGATGCCATGCAAATCTAGATGTGAGTCTTTCCTGAGTTGATGATGCAATGTGGAGCTTCTATTCTTGGAAATTCATTTCAATGCACTTATACAAATCATAAATTGTGACTTGTATTTTTCTTTGTGCAAGGAACATGAAATCATCATGCCTAATGCAAATGCGAGCTACTTCTGGTTTATAGGATGCAATTATCTTGCACGGTCTTGCATATTTACATATTAGTAACCTAAGATGCACTTGCAAAAATTCGAGCGTAGTACTCGGCTTAGTATTGCAAGAACCCATACATACTTAATCAATTCATGGCAAATCATGATAATCATGAACTTGATTCAAGCCTTTACACCTACCTTTCCAGTTATGCAAATTACGCGATGCAAAAGTATGATTTATTTCTAATGATGGCTATGCTACCGTTCCCTTCATAGGGCTTGATATCATAATGGTACCTAGTTTTGGAGTGTTGAATTAGCATTTATACCCGATAACCTATTTGTGTTAGCAGTGACATCTTTGCCCAATCCTTCTTTTGTGGTTGTGGCCTTTCCGGGTACTTGGGAGAGTTTAGCTTCGGGGCCATTTCGGAGCTTGGAATGTAGGTTTCCTCTCCTCTCGGAGCACTTCTTTGTGTCAGAGTTTTCCTGCGCTTTGCCTTAACTTTTGCAACCTTTTTGCCAACTCGAGGGCATCCAATGGAGGGATCTCAAAAATATGATGGGGAGATAGGGTACTTGAAACTGTTTCCAAGAGGGGAAATTCCCTTGACACTCTTCTCTCTCCCTCTCTCTCTGTCTTTCTCCCTTGCTATGAGATTTCCCTTTCCTCTCCCCCTCTCTCTCTCTCCTCCCTTGTTGTGAGATTCTCCTTCCCTCTCCTTCCCTCTCCTTCTCCCTCTTTCTCTCTCTCTCTCTCTCTCTCTCTCTCTCTCTCTCTCTCTCTCTCTCTCTCTCTCTCTCTCTCTCTCTCTCTCTCTCTCTCTCTCTCTCTCTCTCTCTCTCTCTCTCTCTCTCTCTCTCTCTCAAATCAGCAGTAGGGGAGGAAAGAAGAAAATTGTCATGTCCGTGCTATAAGGAGGGGGGGTTTATAGGGGAAAATAAGGGTATTATTGGGGGGGTGTGACACGGGCCCCCTCCCTTTGCCTCCACCCAGGCGGCCAAAGTGGCCCTCACGCCATGTAGTCGATGACTTCAGGGGGAGAAAGAGAGATAGTGGGGGGGGAGGGGGTTTGGGAGGTGGCACACGTGTGCCCCTCCTCCCCGTTATCATCATTGTTCTCAGCTTCATCATCATTCTCATCGTCATTGACATCTGTGTTGCCATCAAGTCACTCCCCGTCATCTTGTGATCTATTAGTGCAGCTCCACCATCATCGTCATCTTCTTCACCTGATATTATGGCTCCCCCTCCCCTTGCTAGCTAGTGGCATCAATAGGGGGGGCATTAATTTTTTTTTTGTTTAAATTTAATTTTAAGGGGGGGTCTCACGGCCCATGGAAATATTACATCCTTCACCCCTTAGGGAATCGAGATGTCCTCATCTTGAAAGGAATGGAGGGTATTGTTGGTTGAGAGTACTTTCGTCAATCCGAGCACAAGGCTAGGATTGGATACATATTTCTTTAGCATGCTAACATGAAATACATTGTGAACCTTTACGTTCTTAGGGAGTTGGAGTTTGTAGGCATTGGACCCTAGGCACTTGAGGATCTTGTAGGGTCCGCAATACCTTGGACTCCGTTTCTTAAATTCTCCCAATGATAAGGAGCTCTTCTTGGGTCGCACCCGAATAAAAACCATATCTCCTTCCTTGAAGAGTCACTCTTGTCTATTTAGATCTGCATAAGCTTTTTGCCTATCCTTGGTGGCTCTAATGTCTTGTCTAATGGCCTTGACTTGCTCATCCATTTCCTCAAGCATTTTCTTGGAAGATTCTACCCTTAAGGTAGGATTTGAAAAATTTAATGGAGTACGGAAATCATGCCCATATAATGCTTGAAAAGGTGTCATTTGAATGCTTTGTTGGTAGGAAGCATTATAGGCGAACTCTACCAATGGTAGATATTGGATCCATTTCCTGGGTTCATGACAACAATATGCTCTAAGAATATCTTCAATGACTTGGTTGACCCTCTCCGTTTGGCCATCAGTTTGAGGGTGATAGGATGTACTGAAAAAGAGTTGAGTCCCAATGGCCTCGAATATCCCTCTCTAGAAGTGAGATGTGAAGAGGGAGTCGCGGTCACTAATGATCCTTCTAGGCAACCCATGGAGTCTGAATATCTCCTTGATAAATAATCTGGCAATATTTGAAGCTTTATAGTTTGTTTTGATTGGAATGAGGTGTGCAACCTTGGTGAGCATGTCTGCTATAACCATAATTGAATTGTATCCTCCCTGAATTGAGGGTAACCCAACAACAAAGTCCATGCTGATAAATTTCCACTTCATTTGGGGAATGTCAAGAGGTTGTAGCTTTCCAGCCATCTTGACATGTTCTGCCTTAATGTGTTGGCAAGTGACATATTTGAGCACGTCTCCCTTAAGCCTTTCCCAATGATAGCTTTTTTTGACTGTGTTGAGGGTCTTGACATATCTAGGATGGCTTGAAAAGGGGGGGTCATGTGCTTCCCAAAGTATTCTCTGTTTGAGTTTCTTGCTTGAGGATATGCATTATCTTGTCCTGAAATAGGCAAGTCCCCCATTGATAGAAAATTCTTGATACTTTCCCTTAAGTCTAGGGTTCTGATCCTTTTTCGAAATCTCCTTTATCATCTTTGGATATTTTGGGTCATGGCTAGCTTCCTCCTTAGCTAGTTCAATGATAGGGCTATTAGGCATTGACACCATAGTTGCTAATGATTTGACCATTGAGGGTTCCTCCATAATAAGAGAGTTGAGGAACACTTTGTGACTTAAGGCATAAGCGACTACATTCCCTTTGCTAGGCCGATACCTGATCTCAAAGTCATATTCCTGTAGGACTTCAATCCAACAATGTTGCCTCATATTGAGGTCTAAGGCTCTTATGGTTTGTGACCAAAGAGAACTTGTTACCAAGCAAATAGTGTCACCAAAGTTTGAGAGCATGAATAACTGCTAGTAGCTCCAGGTCATGGGTGGCATAATTCCTTTCATGGGTTTTTAGCTTCCTTGAGGAGGAATAGGCTATACAATGACCTTCTTGCATTAGTACATAGCCTAGTGCAAGTGAGCTAGCATCCATGACAACTTCAAATTCCTTGCTCAAGTCAGGGAGTTTCAGAATTAGTGCTGTCACTAGACTATGCTGGAGTTGATTGAAACTAGATTGTTCAATGGGCATCCACACTATGGCAACCTGCTTCTTCAGCAAATTTGTGAGGGGTGCTACGATTAAGGCATAGTCCTTAATGAACATCCTGTACCAACCTTTTAATCCAAGAAAGTTATGCACTTGTTTAATTGTAGTTGGTGGAGGCCACTCTTGGACATCCTTAACCTTTGTAGGATCTACAGAGATTCCTTCATTTGACACAATAAATCCAAGATATTTGATTTGCCTCTTGATGAAGGCACACTTTTTCTTCTTAGCATAGAGCTTATGAGTCCTCATGGTCTCAAGGAGGACGATCCGGACTTGGGATTCATGGTCCTCTTCTTCCTTGGAATAAACCAAGGTATCATCAAAGAAGACAAGCATAAAATCATCAAGATAAGGTCTAAAAATGTCATGCATTAGCCTATTAAAGGTGGCAGGGGCATTAGTCAATCCAAAAGACATTATTGTGAATTCGAAGTGACCATATCTGGTATTGAATGCCATCTTCAAAATATCCTCATCCTTGATGCAGATCTGGTAGTATCCTGACCTTAGATCAATCCTGGAGAATATTTTTGCTCCCTGCAATCAATTGAGTAACTCATCTATCCTTGGAATGGGGTATTTATTCTTGATGGTTACTTGGTTCAGGCCTCTATAATCGATGCGAAGGCAAAGTGTACCATCCTTCTTCTTTTGGAACAAGATTGGAGCTTCCCAAGGAGAACTATCGGGGCGTATGTACCCTTGGTCTAATAGCTGTTTGAATTGTTCCTTTAACTCAATAACTTCAGGAATGGACATCTTGTAGGGCCTTTTTGCGATTGGTATAGCTCCTGGTATTAGCTTAATCTCATGATCCACTTCCCTAGGCGGTGGTAATTTAGTCAATTCTTTTGGGAACACATCAGCATACTCTTTTAACCATGATGGTTCTTCATTGGAGTCCTCTACTTGTTCCGGTTTGTTTAGCTTGATCGGATAGACAGGTAATCCTTTCCTTATTCCTTGAGCTATTCACGTTGCCTTAGCTAGCTCGATCTTTGGTCTACCTACTTCTCCTTGAGTTGTAACTAGCTCACCTTTAGGATTCCGAGAGGAGACTTGACCCTTCCCACAATGGATGTGAGCATCATTGGGGACTAGCCAGTCCATCCCGAGTAGGCACTCATGGACTCCTAGGTTCATTACCCTGAACTTAACAGATGTGGCCGAGTAGGAATTCCATCTCAGTAGTTTGTCTAGTGCAAGTGATTTTTGGCCCATTTGCTAGTTCAACAAGCAAAGTAGATGCAGCTATAGTGGCTATCCCTAGCCTTAAGCTGGTGAAATGAAAGAATGAGTGCTGCCATAGTTAATCAAGGTTTTGAATTTCTTACCTTGGTAATTTGATGGTGCTTGGATTACCAAAAATTGGCAGTTCGGCCCCTTTTTATGGAGAGCGGTATGAATGGATGCCTCTCAATCTCAGCTTCCATGGACGGGTTTTCTTCTTCATTGATTCCCTTAGTGGTGATATTGGAAGTTTTTGCCCTTCCCATTGCTGCACAACCACGGCCATAGGTAGCTCTAGCTTGGCCATTGAACTTTCCTTGATGATGATGTTTGCCAAGTTTGGGGCATTCCCTTTTGAAGTGCCCAGGTTCATTGCAGTGAAAACATCGCAGGCTTTGGCCACTTCTTTGAGTGGGGACAAAGTTACTGATTGCATTTGCCCTCGGCTTCTTCCGTTGGCCTTGACTTTGTCCTTGCGCTCTTTTAAATTGAGCTTTCAACATTCCTGGATTTTGGTCTTTGTGAGACCAAGGCCTATTATTCCTAGACTTTGGCTGGACTTCTTTGGCAATAGGTTCCACTTTTATCAATGCATCTTGTAAATCTTAAGGACATATTGATTCTAACCGAGTGTTGATTGGTGGGTTCAACCCATCACAGAACTTTGAGATTTGTTGGGGAATACTCATTGTCAGGGCGTATTTTAACAAGGAGACAAATTTCGAGTAGTACGCCTCCAAAGACATGCCCAATTGTTTTAACTTTAAGAACTCATTCATCTTCTATGTTTTGTATGCAGGTGGCATGTACCTTCCCTGCACTGCTTTCTTTAGTTTATTCCAAGTTATTGTGCTTTCCGTGATGACTGCTTGGTCTTTGTTGAGATGGCAAGCTCAACACGTGCGGACATTGATAATGGACCGCATGGCTAGATGGGTCCGCACGTCTACACTTAGCACGTTGGTGGTCATTATGATACTCACATGGTCACTGACTTATCACTTATTATATATAGCTTGTTACACCTACCTACAGCTGGCAAAGATATATCGCCAGTCAATTAGTGTAGTCTGTTATGCACTGTTTGACTTAGTAGGCCAAATTCCTTTATGTTGTATCTTATTTATACTTTGTGGACATTGTATAGTGTGTGGAAGAAGAAGAAAAAACCAACGAGAAAAGTTTTGACCTCCATCTCTCTTCCTCTGTACTTGAGTGAGTTTCCTCTTGTGTATACAATATGTGTTTGGCACAGCAGCTTAAGCAAGTCCCTCCACCACGCGATTCTTGATAGCCTTTACACCATTGCTTCCACCAGAGCCTAGCTTCACTGGTAAGTTTGAGCTTGGCAATCATAGCCTGGTTTACAGGTGTTGTTCCTACTGCACTGAAGTAATCCTCCATGGAATCAATCCATACTTTGGCATCACCTTCAACAGTCTTCCCTTCTTTGTCAAATTCTGGTGGTTTAATTTGTTTGAGAAGAAACTTCTTCTCTTGTGCCTCCGCTGGGCTTGGTGTGGAAACAAGATTTTGGTTCTATGCTTGGGGTTGTATCTAGTTTTCAATTTAAGCTTCTGTGTTAGGATTGCATTTACACATCTCTACACAACTTAAATCAATGCGCAAATTATTTTTCATCACTATTGTGCGACAAATCAAATAATCATAGAATTCTTGTTTATCCATAAAGAAGCGTAAGCCTCAAGTACAATTATTCGGGAATAGATAGAAATTGGTTGGGATGATTTTCTTTTCAAGAGATACATCAATGCCAGGTTAATAATTCCCTATTGGATTCAACTACAGGGACAGAATAGTAATATGGATTGGGGGAATGGATTCTTATGAAGTGGTAAGTCATGGGAAGTTCAGGAAATCCTCATTTTTGATAGCCATGAGGTTCGTTTCGCCCCATTACTTTAATTCTGTCTACTGGCAAGACTTTGACCACCTCCTTATAGATATAGCGATTCTATTCTACTTGCCAGCCTCCGATGTATAGGATCAAGTTCACACGAGGCTCATGGAAGATGAATAACTTGATAATCTTCAAGTCCTCCAACCACTTTAGCCTCTTTAGATTGTTTTGAAGATAGGTGAGTCGATCGGCATCTATGTAGCAATAACCTTTTCTCCAAGTCCAATGCCTTTCGGCATATAGCGGTGAGGGGTTGTAGAGTCGATCCAAGATCCCCATCATGTCGGATCATCTGCGATAACTTGAAGAGTTCATAGCCATCCTGAACATGATATTAAATATGAGGAACCTGCTCCATGCCTCATAGGTCTGGAAGTAGCAACAATCCACAAGTGAGTGAAAGAAAAAAAATGTTTCTTAGTGAAAACATCACTTCACTTTTGTCAATTTATTCCTATCCTGATTGTTTTATTCGTTGGTTTACTCGGATACCAACTGTAATGTGCCCACCTATCAGCTGTCCAGGCACATTTTTAGCGGTCCATCGAGAGTTTAAGCGATGTTGCTTGATACTCCCATGGAATGTTACGGGGTTTGTCGCCCAAGGTTTCTTGAGTCCACCTTGCAATGGAACGTTCGTTGCTAAACCCACTAGGATTCAACCTGAGATTAGGGTTCTTAGTGGACAAGGTCTCTTGATAGCATTCTAGCGTCGGGTCTTGGATATCCTACTTTACGCAAAGATACCCAAACCGAAGTAGACCCATGCCGCACTTGGTTCAAAGAGAATGAGAAACGAGAAGGATGCACCGCTCAACCTCTCTACTCGTAGGGTATAGTCCCATTTCGATCCCCTAAGACGGCATGAATTGGGTTCTAACTTATCAATACCTACAGGTCGTACAATTGTAGAATCTTGTGAGAAGCCTCCTAGTTCTCTGGGACTACCCTTTCATAGGATGGCGGACTCGTCGGGGGTTCTGCTCACCCATTTTCCTCAATAGGCAATCTTTAGTTTTCTAATTAGGTCCTATCACATTTATGTGTGACATTTAAAATCAACTTCCTTAATTAAGCCTCTTAGGGAACAAGGTTCGTTTGCGTAACTTATGGCACTAACATGAAAACTGTTCAGATAGGTTCCTTGGAAGCGAACTTTATATTAGCATCTTAATTGAGATACAAATCTTGTCCAAAAATGACGATTACTGCAATCCGTGAGGATGCGTCTTATTTCCTCCAAGTTTTCGCCCTTGCACTAGTAACTAGGCCTTGAGAATCCATCTCGAGTCACATAGATCGTTTGAGTAGGACCCGATGATGGGGAATTTATAGCTAGAGCCCCCTGGCATCCAGGCATCCTCTTATGTCCAAATTAATCCATGGAGAGACCTCTCGTGGCAGGTTTGGTCCAGTTCCCGTCACGATTATTTAGAACCACCTTGGATAGGGTTGGCGACTAGTTGGGGGTGGTTTGGTGTACCCTCCATGAATTCAACCTGATTCAATATTTACATTTATTTTGTGAGCTTGGGTTATACATTCCTTTCACAGACAATGATTCTAGATTTACAAGCACAAACAACAATTGAGGCGAGTGCTCAGGACATTTGCTAAGGTGAAGTTCCTATTTTTGAATGCTTAGAGTTCACCCTTCTTGGGTCTTTCTTGCCTTGGTGTAATTTCCATGACCTTCTGAGGGATAGAGAAAGCCTCCATTCCGACCTTCATTCTTATGCAATATGAGGGAGCAATTACGCTATTGGATTTATATCTAATAGTTTTTAGATGATACCTACCCTAATCTGCTGGCATTTAGTCTAGGGTTCTTGTCTTGGGATCACAGGTCTTAAATAACTCAATCTAGGATTTTAATTGGTTATTTGGTAACCATTTTTCTCCTTAGAACCTTATCGGGGTTTCTAAGTTTACCCTAGGGTTTCACTCCCTTAAGAATTCGTAACATAAACATTTGTTCATTCCTTCCGCAAGCCAAGAGCAAACTAGGTCCTTTGCAATCCTTGAATAGTTGCGAGCATCAAACGACAAGTGGCGAATGGTTGTTCTTTCTTGCGAATATGATACTCAAGTTTTCTTGTAATGACATTGAGTTGTATCATGGTTAAAGATGATATCTCCAAGGTGTTTTGGACTTATCATGGCTAGTTGTGGGATAGAGACCCATGAGTGTGTTTACTTGACTCTAAGTCAACCTATGATCGTAACAATAATTTGACTTATTTACAATTAAACCCTAAATAAGTCGAATTAAACCCTAGCCTTACTTATCATATAGGGTTTCAGTTACCGAATTGCCTCATGTAATTAAGTTTAGCAATTCACATGTGCATCTTAAATCTATCTTTAAAGATGAATCCCTATTATCTAGTGCAATCGAAATTGTCCACAATGCCACACAAATCTAGATGCGAGTCTTTCCTAAGTTGATGATGCAATGTGGAGCTTCTATTCTTGGAAATTCATTTCAATGCACTTATGCAAATCATAAATTGTGACTTGTATTTTTCTTTGTGCGAGGAACATGAAATCATCATGCCTAATGCAAATGTGAGCTACTTCTTTTTAATGGTTTATAGGATGCTATCATCTTGCAAAGTCTTGCATATTTACACATTAGTAACCTAAGATGCACTTGCAAAAAATTTGAGCCTAATACTCGGCTTAGTATTGCAACAACCCATAGATACTTAATCAATTTTGTGGCAAATCATGATCATCATGAACTTGGTTCAAGCCTTTACACCTACCTTTCCAATTATGCAAATTACACGATGCAAAAGTATGATTTCTTTCTAATGATGACTATGCTTTACCGTTCCGTTCATAGGGCTTGACATCGTAACGGTACCTGGTTTTGGAGTGTCAAATTAGCGTTTATACCTGATAACCCATTCGTGTTAGTGGTGACATCTTTGCATGATCCTCCTTCCGTGGTTGCAGCCTTTCCGATTACTTGGGAGAGTTTGAGCTTCGGGTCCATTTCGGAGCTTGGAATGCGGGCCTCCTCTCCTCTCGGAGAACTCCTTTGTGCCAGAGTTTTCCTATGCTTTGCCTTGGCTTATGCAACCTTTTTGCCAATTAGAGGCTAGTTAACGGAGAGATCTTGGAAATAGCGATGGGGAGAGAAGGTACTTGAAACTCCTTCCAAGAGGGGAAATTCCCTTGACACTCTTCTCTCTCGCTATCTCTCGCTCAAATCAGCAGTAGGGGGAGGAAAGAAGAAAATTAGCATGTCCCTACTGTAAGGAGGGGGGTTTTTATAGGGGGGAAGAAGGGTAATATTGGGGGGGTGTGACACGGGCCCCCTCCCTTTGCCTCCACCCAGGCGGCCAAAATGGCCCCCCCACCATGCAGTCGGTGACTTCAGGGGGAGAAAGAGAGATATAGGGGGGGGGATTGGAGGTGGCACACGTGTGCCCCTCCTCCTCGTTATCATCATCGTCCTCAGCTTCATCATCGTTCTCGTCATCATTGACATGCTCATTGCCATTGAGTCACTCCCCATCGTCTCGTCAACTGTCATTGTAGCTCCGCCGTCATCGTCATCTTCTTCACCTAATGTTACGGCTCCTCCTCCCCCCACCATCTGGCAGCGTCGATAGGGGAGGCGTTAAAATTTTTTGTTTAAATTTAATTTTAAGGGGGGTTTCATGGCCCATGGAAATATTAGAACAAAGGTTGACATATGATGGGTTTGTAGCTATACATCATGCATATATGACAAATGTCTTGGAAGAAAAGAGCCTGAGAAATTTGAGGATGTAGTAGAGAGCCCTGAATGGGTACATGCAATGGATAAGGAGATGGATGCTTTAGAGTAGCAATGCACATGGTCTCTTGTTGACTTGCTTGATGCAAAAATGTTATTAGATGCAAATGGGTACATAAGATAAAGTCGAGCTCCAATGATAGTGTGAGTAGGTATAAGGGTAGACTTGTCACCAAAGACTATGCTCAGTAGGATGGCATTTATTATGAGACTTTTAGCTCGATGTTGGCTAAGATGGCTACCATTTTGATAATGGCTGCATTGGCTAAAACCAATAGGTGGAAGATGTATCGAATGGATGTGAAAAATGCATTCTTGAAATTCTAACTCTTTTTCACTTGTACCCCATGTAATTTCTATATAACTAGGAAAAATATGCTCAGAATTTCAATAAGACCCACAGATACTAGCAACAAACATCATTATACCTATCTCAATGTGGCATGGCATTATTTCCCAAATATATCAAACATATAAATCTCTTCCTAGTTTCTTACAAGATCGTTATTATGGTAGCATCTTCATTACAATGCTCCATGTCCACATCAAATGCTTCATAGTGTCTAATCGCAAGGCTCCTTTTTATAGTTTCTTCCTCTTCTAAAGTGACGCCTTTTACCATTATTCCATTCATCTTCTTTTTTATGATGATATTTCTATATCCTAGGGATCTTAGAGAGTCACTGAGCACTTCTCCAAATGAAAGGTAAATGATGGGCGCTGTTTGTATAGTCCCTATCTAGGTATGGGTATCTTCTTGGCACCTAGTGGTATTTCACTAGGGGGGTGATACTTTACGTTGCACTTGTAAACTTTTCACCATTCAGTAATATACAAAATAATCTCTTCATCTCTCCAACTTCTCCAAAGCTTTCATGGCTTCTCTCATCTCTTTCCTCTCATTCTAGTCTTTTTCTCTCCTTTTCAATATTTCTTTCTCCTCTTTTCTCTCATATGCACTCCTCTCTCCTCAGACACCTTCATGAAAATTGGTATCAAAGCATTGGTCTTTGGTCCCATTTAGTCTCAGCTCAACCACACTCTCCCTATTTAGACAGTTGGGTATGTTTGGTACAAATCTTGAAGGAGGATGGCATAGTGACCAATGGTTGTTCAAGTGAAGAAGATAGCTTAGCCAAATACTATTTCAAGACATGGAGGCAAAGTTGGAGGCAATAACAAATTAGCATGTCCTCATCAAAACATAGGCCGTTTTGGAAGGTATTTTGGTAAAAGAAGAGGTCTCAAGAGTTAGTAAAGGTTTAATTCCCATTTACTTTTGCAAGAGAGTCTTCTTCTTTACCTTTCAAGCTTCTTCCTTTAACCTACCATGGATCTTGGAGCTCTTCTTGATCAGATCTTGCATATTCAATTGTAATACCTTGGTATGGAGCATTCTCCTCAGTCTTACAAGCACAATGACTATCGATGTTGAGCGATTTGTCTGGCATGAACTACTTTTGCAAGAGAGTCTTCTTCAGTACCTTTCAAGCATCTTCCTTTAAGCTCCCATGGATCTTGGAGCTCTTCTTGACTAGAGCTTGCATATTCAACCATAATGCCTTGATTTGGAGCATTCTTCTCAATCTTACAAGCATGATTAATATTGACATTGAGTGATTTGTCAGGCATGGACTTTAGAAACAACGAGCACATTTTTTGGCATATTTCGTGCTACTTGGACAAACCCACTTTGCTTCATTTCTAGCATCAAATCTCTACAACTAAGCCTTCCCAAGCATCAAGCAAGAAAGGTGCATTCTTTCTTCTAGCACTTGAGCATTCTTCTCTACTCTTTTGAGCTATCTTCTTTAGAAACCCTTAATACATAGTAGGGTAGCCATATCCATCAACTTGAAGCTTCAATTTCTAGAAGATTTCTTAGTACCTTGGCTTCAATACTTCTCTATAGTGATTCTTCTTCAAGATTGAACCAAGATTGCAACACTTGAAGAGGATTCAATCAACACAAGAGAGTACTATGGACCAATATTTTGGGGATTTCATGCTTCAAGCTCTAATTTCTTGTCATTGAGAATTCCATAAGGCTAAGGACTCTTCTATTTTGAGGTTTTTTCAATCTACAAGCACCGATTTTAATTGATTAATGAACATTGAAGCTATGGAGGGCTAAGGACCGATTTGGAACATTATCTTCATCTTCATGGCTAATGTTTGTTCCATATTTCTCTATCTCTTCATCAATCTTTGAAAGAGGTAATCCACTCACTAATTCCTAAAATCTCTCTTAATTCATTTATTGTAGTCTAATCCACTTGTTGATGAGAGCTTATGGTATCCATAGGCTTCAAACACATAATGAATCATAGAGATACATTTTCTTAGATTGATAGAATCCTTTTGATCAAATCTTGGCATTAAACTCATTTGGATTGAAATTACATTTTGAATTTCTTATGCATTGATTGAATAACCTTGATTTGTGCGTGGATTCTTAGTGGTTCTGAAAGTATATTGTAAACGTTAAGCTAATGCAATCAACGAGTCACTAAATTGCAACAATGAGGCCCTAATCTAATCTTCCATTTCAATTCTCTCTTTCCAATTGATCCTTGCACTTCATTAAATGTTGAAAGCTTTATTTCTAGAATTGCATATCAGTCTTGGATTCTTAGATTAGTGTGCCCTTGCCATGTGGAATATTCCCATTGAAGGAAAAGTGGATGTTGCAGGAGATATTGGGACAAAAGAAAGATGACCCTCCTCACTATCAAAGATATAGAAGGGCATGACATTCCAACTCGAGGGGACTTTGCTTGCCTCTTGCAAATTTGGAGTTTGTGAAGGGACCCCATCATACCACCTTATCCCTCACATAGGTATAATGAAAGGAGCATTGAAGATTCTAGCTGAAGAAAAGAAAATAGGATGATTATTGATTAGCATATAGGATTTATAGGTTATCACTACTTTGACGAATAGGTTATATGAGTTTACAAGCTAAGAATGGCATTTCAAGACATTTTGGGGCATTTTTCACTCCATTTACATGTGCCATTTGCATATTAGAGTCAAAAGTTATTGCCATTTTTTGACAGGTGATCTATTTGGATAGCACACAAAAATGACATGGAATAGAGGAAAGAATAAAGTAAATGAGATATTCAGCAAAAAAATAAGGGAATCTAGAGATGTAATGACTAAGCAATAACATGAGAAATAGGATTCTCAAGAATAAGGGAATCTAGAGAGATAATGACTAAGCAATAACATGAGAAAGAAGATTCTCAAGAATATGAGGTGTATAACAATCTTAATGCCACTCTATGCAACCATGAGGCTAGTCATTTAGTTAGGCATCTTGAGTTTGTGTCTAAACTAGACCATATGGTTGAAAAAATGGTGCAATCAAGTGTCTAAAAAAAGGAAGAAATTGATCATATGGCTTAATCTACCAAAGATTGTTTGGACACATTCATGGTTGCTCTACCAAGGACTCATTAGACAAGCTTATTGCCCAAATTTCACAACTTTTCATAGTATGGATAACTAATAGAGAACATAGGGATAGATCTGAATCAAAATAGTCATATCAGCCCCCTAATTTGAATTCATAATCATTGGATGTAAGGGAATACCTAATACTATTTATGAAATAGGGGCCAATCTCACAAGAATGAGAAGCCTATAATGAGCATTCATGCATATAATCCTCCAAGGATAAGAGTTTAGCCATCTTCAGGAAGATACCATATAGCTTATCAAAGATAATATATAGTGGGAATTCATCTTCACATTTTGATCTAGAGGAGTGGATGTCTAAATTGGAGTCCTATCTTGACATTTACCCTAGATTAGACGATTAGAAGATTTACTTCACTAATCTTTACCTAGAGGGTTTTACATGGTGGAGGTATGTGAAGAGGCAAAACCAATAGGTTGATGTTTGGGAAGACTTCAAGGCAAAGATGGCCTAAGTATTTGTGTCCCTCATTGAAAATGAAAAGTTGGCTAGGAGTGGTGTTAATTAGATCAAAGGAGTATGATTGTTAGAGAGTATACTAATCAGTTCCTAAATCTTACCATGTATGTATAAAAAGTGTAAGTAATGATGCCAAGTTGCAAAAGTACATTTATGGTTTGGAGGCTAGCCTCTAGCTACACTTTTCTAAGTAGTAGAATTTACTAGATGGTATGCAAGCATGAAAAGGATGTTTATACTCAGCCCTCATTCGGACATCATAAGGCTATAAATAGACAAGGTAACTTTGGGGAAATATTGGTGGATCTAACATGTCTTTTGGCAGCCCTAAAGTCCCAACACACTCACCCTTTAATGCTCAAGATAGCTAAGTACTTTCAAGGCATCATTTAGCCCTAAGTTGGAGCAGAAGTAAGGAGACAATAGGCCTCATAATAAATCAACAAGTGGTGGACAAAAATTTACACCTATGGATCTCTTTAGAGAAAGGAAAGAAAAGGGTCTATGCTTTAAATGCAAAGAAAAGTATATGGATGACCATGTTTCAATGTGTACTTTTAAGAAGGCAAATGCAAAGAACTATAACATGATTGTCCTTCAAGATATAGAAGAAGAAGAAATTGAGCATCAAAATGTTATTGGGCATGTTGAAATTTAAGATCATGATGATGAGTTTAGTTTCATGACCCTTCAGATGGCTTTTGTTTGACATAGGTGGAAATGTATCATTTGATCCAGGTAGGATTGACTTATGCATTGCTACCACTACACTTTGCACTATCTTAATGGATGCTTGGAGAGGTTCTAGGAGCCCCAATACACTTAGTATGCAGGGTAGCATTTATGGGAAACATGTTTTTATATTGATAGATAGTAGTACTAGCCATAGTTTTGTCACAATAAGGCAACTGTTGACATGTTTAAATATATCTCCATAGATTTATAGTAGCCCATTAAGCTCCAAGTAGCCAATGATGAAGAAAAAGTTATAACCCAAATGTGTTTGCAAGCTCACATATAGTTGGCTGAAAATTATGAGGCAAAAGTGAACGTGATTGCTTTAGAAATGGGGTCCATAGATGTACTAGGGCGTGATTGGTTGATGACATTGGGTAAGATTAATATGGACTTTTCAAAGTTGTATATGGAGTTTTTCAATGATGAACAACCTATCCATTTAGAGGGAATCCATAACAAATTTGATTTCCCCCTTATCACTACAAAGTAGCTCAAAAGAAGTTCAAAAAGAGCTCACAAATATTTGTATTACACCTAGATAAAGAGGTATTAAATCGGTCTAAAAAATCACCAAGTAATTCAACATTGAAGGCTCTTCTTGAGGAGTACATGGATTTATTCTAGGTGCCTACTTCAATATTATCTCCTAAGAGAGCAGTTGATCACCCTATTGATTTGGAGTTGCACTCAATGCGAGTGGATAAGCCACTCTATAGGTTGTCTAAATGTGAGCGTGAAGAGGTTGCCAAGCATATCAATAGGCTATTGGAAATGGGATTCATTGAACCTAGTTCTTCACTCTATGCTTCGTTAGTATTGATGGTTAAGAAAAAAGATGGATATTTTAGGATTTACATAGATTATAGAGATTTTAATGATCTCATAGTCAGAAACATGTATCATATTCTTAGACTGGATGATTTGCTAGACGAGCTCTCTAAAGCCTACCACTAGATTCACATGAGAAAGGGTGATGAGGTGAAAATAGCCTTTAGGATTGATTGTGGGCTTTACCATTTTTTGGTTATGCCATTTGGGTTGACCAACACCCTAGCCACTTTACATAGCTTGATGATTAAGATATTGTAGCCATTTCTCCTCAAATTTATCTTAGTGTTCTTCAATGATATCCTTATTTATAGCAAATCATTGGAGAACCATCTCTTACACATGAGGACATCATTTGATGGGTTGAGACACCACATGCTCTTTGTTAAGGAGACAAGATGCTCTTTTATGCATATATAGATGGAATACTTAGAACACGTAGTCAATGAGGAGGGTATCTAGGCCAATCCCAAAAAGGTGCAGTGTGACAAATATTATCTAAAACTTGCAAATATTGGTTCTCTTAGAGGATTTCTTGGTATGTCATCATTCTACCATGGATTCATCAATCATTATATGCGATCATAATAGCCCCTTTCACTAATAGATTGAAGAAGGAAGCATTCTCTTGGGATGCCATTGGAGATAAATTCTTCAATTAGTTGAAGGATCTACTCACTTTTGCTCCTAGTCTACTATGTCCAAACTTTTCTAAGGAGTCTAATATATAGTGTGATGCTAGTGGTAGAGACATAGGTAATGCATTGTTACAAGAGCATGGTATTTTAGCTTTTGAGAGTCATAATTTTACAAAGAAATAAATGGCTATGAATGTGTATGACCAGGAGATGTTGGCTATCTTCCATGCAATTAAAAAGTGGCATGATTATTTGCATAGCATCCAATTCAGGGTCAAGAGTAATCACAAGATCCTCAAGTATTTTTTGTCTTAGTCAAATCTCACTCCTAAGTAGCGTAGGTGGGTGCCTACATTGCAAAATTACAATTTTGACATCATACATACAAAGGGTGACGATATCATGGCTGATTCTCTTTCTAGGATGTGGGCATTTAGCCATTACTAAGCTTCACAGTGAATAGATTAAAGAGTTACATGAAGCCTATCTTTTGGATGAAGAGCTTAGCCATGTATTTTGAAAATTATAACAAGAGCTTGTGGAGAAAAACTCTCATTTTCAGCTTAAGAATGGCCTCATATGGTTTAATGGCAGGATTGCCATCCCCTATTCTTCTCATTTCAAGCTAAAAATTATGGAGGAGATGTATTCCTCACACGTACTTAGACACTTAGGTGTTTTCAAAACCTATGATAAGATTTCAAAGAGTTTTCATTGGAAAGGATTATAGAAGTATGTGAAGGATTATGTCTCTAGGTGCATTCCATACCAATAGAATAAGGACAACACTCATAAGCCAGGTGGTTTATTACATCCCTTACTTATTTATGAAGGAAAGTGGACATACATAACTTTGGATTTCATTATTGTCTTGCCTAAAACAAGGGATTGAACGATATTTATGTGGTGGTGGATAGACTCACCAAGGCAGCCCATTTCATGTCCACAAAGACGTAGTTTATTGCATCACAATAGGTGGCCAATAAGTTCATGGAGCACACCTTCAAATTGCATGGATTACTATAGATTATTGTACATGACAGGGACTCTAAGTTCGTGAGTAATTTCTCATAGGTGGTATTTAGATCTATGGGTACAAAATTAGCTCCATCTACATCTTATCATTTGTAGACTGATGGCCAAATAGAAAGAGTCAAGTTGTTGGAAACCTACCTTAGAGACTTCTGTTATGATGTGCAGCATGTGTGGGATTCTTGGCTACACTTGGATGAGTTTGTTACAATAATTCTACCCATGCCAAGATTGGAGTTTCTCCCTTTGAAACCTTATATGGTTATAAAGTGCCCCTTCCCATAGTTCTTTTCAGTGAGAACATTTGACCCTCATGGAAAAGAAGAGTTAGAGTGGATGCATACTCTTCTTCAGCAATGCAAAGTGAACCTTTAGAAAGTTCAAGAGAATGAAGATGTACGGTGATGAGAAGAGGTGTCTTATAGTATCACCACTACTCCACTTTGAAGGATGGCTCAAACAATAAGCTTGCTCATAGGTTTTCTATAGGCCATATAGGATCCTCAAGTGCATAGGAGACTTGAATTATAGATTAGAACATCTCTCTTCTACAAAGATTCACAATGTATTCCACGTTAGCCAACTTAAGCCTTTCATTGGCACTTAGGTTGACATTTTATGAAGTACAACCTATTGATGGTGAAGGTCTTATAGAATATGCTCTTGAAGAGATCATAGATTAGCGTGAAAAGAAGCTTTGCTCCAGGTCCATTATTGAGTATCTGATTAAATGGAAAGGATTTCCACTTGAGGAGGCTACTTGGAGGCTTGCATCTATACTCAATGAGTTTCCCTACCTTTAGGATGCACCATTGGTTGAGATATAGTCATAGTTGGATCTGTTTTGTTGTAGATAATAGCCAAACAATAGTATGTTTTGGAGCAAATTTTATTTAGTCTTATTTTCAGCAAAGTGCTATCTACATAGCTGAAAGTACTCTTTGAGAGCTTCATTTTGATATGTAGCACACCCCATTTTTTGAACCAATCCTTGAAAGCTTATCTCCAATTTCGTCTAGTAGGGCTTGTTTATACACCAAGCTATCTATTGACTCCAAATACTCTTTCATGAAGATTTTGTGGCTCAAGAAGATATCTAGATGTTGTAAATTACAAAGGCTTTGGCATTAGTCTTCATTCCAGCCAAAGTTTTGATTTTTTTTCAAATACTTATATCATTTTTAAGGCTATAAAACAAAGTAGTACCCTACCATGACCATTCATTCAGCCCATTGTAATAACTTTCCATTTTGTTTTTGAGGGTGAAAACCTTAGGGTAGGGATAGAATGTAAGAAACTAGGAAGATATTAATATATTATAATTTCAATCTATATGTTGCTTAAAATTGATACTCATGCATAATAAAGGCAAGCATATTAAGGGCCTTCTCTACTATTGTGACTAAAGTACTCAATGTGATAAGTTCTCCCATCTATGTGCCAACATCCTATCATCCTCATATAGCAAAATCATTAATACTATGGATTTAAATAGTCAAGCAATTGTATTTTGGAAAGATAGGGCACAAATAAAAAAACAATGGCTCCACAATTAGTGAAGTAGTTATTTTAATATTTTTTAATAAACAAGTATAAAAATTGTTCCTAAAGTAGGAGAAATTAATACCATTCATCACTTCTTGAAAAACATGTACATGTTAACATTATACATATGAGTTGTCTTTCTTCATTCTTTGCAACTTACATGATGGGGGAAAAAAGGATTCTCTGTTGTTTTGACAATACGAGCTTGCCAAAGGAAAAACTTAGAATTAGACTCGAATAGTACTTTTCTATGATTAATTTTTTGAAAAGATTTGAATGTTGTGATTATTGAATTCATTTCATTGTTGTAAATTTGACTTTGTAATGACATTTCAAGTAACACGTGAAATTACAGATTAAGAACATTACGATGACTTTTATGACAAACTACTTTGTTGTAATCTTTTGCACAAAATCGGATTTAACCCTACACCATTCCACTTATACCTCTTTATCATATTCTTCAAACTTTAAAACTTAATGATCCCAAACCTCTTGTTATTAGTAGAAACACTTCAAGACATGTTGTTGATCTTTTATGTCTTAAATATTTTGTTTTCTATATCACTTCATCTAAACTAAGTCTTCGATGGACTGTAAGGACCAAAACAAAACTCAATCGCCTTTGAAATTGGAAGCATATACTAAAACATATAGGAAAACTTGAAAACTTTTCAATCTTCATTCATTAAATCTCATTTGTGAATAACATATTATTTCAATATATTCTAGAATACTACAAAATTTTCATAGAATAGCAGGATGTAATGATGTCTCATATAAAAATGAGGGAAATTCCCCTTCAACTCCTCATATATTATCTTGCTAAGTTTTCTCAATGAAAAAATTAAACATATGCACAAATAGCAAGAGGAACATAAGAAAGAAGAATGATAATGTTATAGCACTAGCTTTGAAATTTGTGAGATTGCAGAGAAAAGGTACTCACATATAAAAAATGTAAAATTAATATATAATTTACTTTTTAAAGGCAATTCCTTTTTAAAATATCATTATTAGACCATGCATAAACAAGTAAAGAAATCATTCCATCAAATTCAAGTTCATTTACTTAGCATTTCTTGAAAAGACTTTGGCTTCCAATATGCAAAATATATGAATTGCAACTTATTAACAATGATAGATTCATGTTTCGTGGAAAGGTATTCCCAAAATGCATAACATTACATGTTGACAAAACTTTAAAAAAAAAAAAAAAACTTAAGGTCTCACTCCACTAAAAATGTGTTTAAATTTCATGAAGAGATACTATCAAAACATAAAACAAACCATATTGAGAATCCTACATATAAAAAATGTTTAAGTGATGATTTGATAGATTGTGCACTTGAGTCAACCATTTCACTCTAGTTATTAAGCACTTAATTATTCTTGTTAAAAATTTAATTCAAGTTGATGGTTGCATTTTAAATTAAATATTATATTCCAAAACTAATATTGAGATGATATTTCACAAAGAAGCCTACATATTGATGTTACAACATCTAATGTTAAGATATATCTTTTTTTAAAAGAAGAAGATAGACTTTTATCCCAAATAGAGGATACAATATTATTTTAGAGGATACATTCTTTTGAGGCATAATAAGAAAAAAAAGGCCCTACACCAAAAGTGACTATTATCTTTTGTGTGATTTTTATCAATAACACCTAGAAGGAAAACAGAAGATGGTATCCTCGAACAACTAATCCTAGTAGTTGATGATCCAACTACAAAGGGGATCATGCTACTATAAGCCTTTTAGGCTTTCTTAATCACTTTTAAATTGTCATCTATTTGGATATATAGTTAACTTTTGTATTAGTTTGAAGAGCAATACACTACCACATGGTACAAGTGTTTAATAAAAAAAGCATAACAATGTATTTAGTAAAAAACATTGGATATTGGAGAATGCACAATAATATTGTATTAATTAATGATTACATAATGGTGATGCTAGTTCCCATAGTTATTCGACATGAAGTATTTATGCGAAGATATATTTGTTATGCAAAGATATTCAACATCGTCCATAATTATGCGAATATATCAACTTAATGAATCTTTTATGCACATAGATTTATATAATTCATCAATATACAATGTTCCAAGTTTCGTATTTAATAAGACAAAAAAGCACACATGGACACATGACATTGCAAGTCACATATATTTCGATATTAAAGCAAAAACCCCCCACCAAAACTTATGTGAGTCATTAATGTTAGAGGGAACACTTGATCTTGCTTTTGAGAACATTGTGACATCCTTGAATGCTTCAAAAACATATATACTCTTAAGGGTATTCATCTTAATGTTGTATTTGAAGTATATAACTTAAGAATCAATACATATATAATAAGAATACCAAACGAAAAAAAATATAGTAATAAAATAAAATGAATGATTACACTTTAATTGTATGTATTCTTAACCCAATGCCAAATTTTGATACTCTGCATCCTTGGTCTAAAGAAAATGTAGAAACCCTTCAAAGACTCATTTGCAATAATCAAAACATTAAGGCACAACATGTATCGCACCTTTCCAATGAAATAAAAAGTTAAATAAAGCGAAACAAGTATCTTGTGTCATATTATCAAACGTAAGGTATATGCTTTAATGCATATGATAAGTGTTTCACTATATCAACACCAAAGGAACTATACTCAAGCCCAAAGTGTACAAATTGAGACAATTGATATTGTACATTAAAAAAAAACAAAACAATTAAAAAAATAAAATAACTAGAATAAATAATATACATGAAAAATACTTAATATATATGAATATGTCCCTATATTTTTATGTATATCATGTTGTACAATTTAAAAGCAATCTAAAAAGACTTAACAATAAACAACAACTTGCTATGTTACAAAAATATTTGCATCTTCTTGTTTATTCCAATAAGAACAACATCATCTTTGTATATAAATTTTAGAATAGGTTGGGATCCACAATTACATTGATGACACTCTCTCATAAACCATATTGTCTATGAAATGATAGCTCTCTTATGAGAAAGGTGTACACATTGACACATTGAAATAAGACATGTCTCTACTTGACTAGAAAATGCACATATTATGCATTAGAGCATATGCCTTATGTTTGATGACATTACATAGTATATTTGTTTCACTTTGGCTAACGTTAATTCCATTGAAAAGGTTTGAGCATATTTTGTATAGTGAAATGCTCATATTATGTAGGAAAGCATATATCTTACATTTGATAATATTACATGGGATAGTTGTTTCACTTTGTTTAACTTTAATTTCATAAAAAATGTTTGATATGTGTCGTGTTTATAATATTTTGCATGAGACTTTGAAGTGTTTCTACATCGTGTTTTCGCCAATAGCTTATAGAAATGAGAAGTGTTTATAATATTTTGCACGAGACTTGATTGAGATGTGACATTGGTTTTAAAATGATATAAAGTTAAAGTATCATCAAGTAGATTAAAAATAGTATAGTGTAAAGTCAAATTATTTCATTACTGTATCCAAGTGTTTTCTTTTTATACAATGTGTTTGGTGTTCTTATTATATGTGTATTGATTGTTACATTATAATTTTTAGAAACGACATTAAGAATGAATAAACTTAAGACGATAGATGTTTTTGAAGCGTTGAGGAATGCTACAATATTTTCAAAAGTAAGATAAATTGCCCTCCTTAACTTAAAATACTCACATAACTTTCGATGAGAGACTCTCTATATAAGATTAAAACATACGTGAGTTGCAATGTCATGTGTCCATGCGTGTTCATTTGTCTTGTTAAACACAAAACTTAGAACATTATATACTGATGAATTATATAAATATGCATACATAAATGATCAATCAATTTGATATCCTCACATATTTTTAAACAAGACTGTTAATATTAATAGTGATTGTAAACATTTTGTTTGAAAATTTTGTTGCCAAATTCATAACATAAATAAATGATAAGTAATGCATATACTTCTTATTTTCTCATTCAAATAGTGCTTTGACTTTTTTACAAGGTAACTTCTATTGAGTAGTCTATTACTTGGCCTACATGATTGATATGGAACACACCTATCTTCTTGGTTTCTATGAGAATAGCTATCATGTCAATACACTTAGTTTATATATTAAAATCATGGATTGTAGAACTTAAATGTCTTATCAATATAATTGCCTTGTATTTGATATTCAACAATAATGAATCTATCTATGTGATAGATTCTTTCAATGATGGGCATTAGATCACTTCACACGGTCTTTTATAAGAAAGGTAAATAGTGTTATTACCTTGTTTATTTAATATTGTATGAAAAGAAGAACAACAAACAAGATTGATGAAGTCATTGCTGATGTTGTTAATGGTTAGGCATCTATAGACTTGAAATGTGTATCTATTTGTTTAGCATAAAGTACATTTAAAAATAGTTTATTGGCATGCTCATGGTATATCTAAAAATATTTAGTTGCCTTCTTTCCATATCTCAAATTAATTAATTTTTGGTTGAATATCAATGAGTTATTGTTAAATAATATCGAACAATCATTAATTAATAAAGTATTATCGTGCTTTCTCCAATATCCAATGCTTTTTATTGCATACATTGCTATGTCTTTTTCATTGAACTTTTCTACCATATTGCTCTTTGGTCTGGTACAAAGTTAATGACATGTAAAAATGAAAGATCATTTAAATATGATTAAGAGAACTTAACAATCTCATGGTTGCATGATCCTCTTTGCAATTGGATCATTGCTTGTTCAAGAATACCACCTCTCCCTTTCTGTATGTTATTGATGAAACTCAAAGAAAAGGCAACTATCATTGTTGATGTAGGGTCTTTTTATTCTCATTGTGACTTAAAGGACTGCATCTTTGGAAGAAACATCGTATCTTACACTTGAGATCTTCCCAATTAAAGAATTTATCTCAACAATGGATGCTCTAGCATCAACATGTAGGCTTTTTCGGGGCTTTTTCATGAGTACAAGAGTACCACCCTCATCCAGCAGCTCTAGATTTTGGTACTACACCTTCAATTACAACACAATCACCAACTTGTATTAAATCTTTAATGATATTACTAAAGTGCTCACCAACCTATGAGTGTAATTATTGACTCAACTCCATGATTTATCAAATCATCCCTTAAATATTTCTTCTATGTAGTGTTCTTAGTATGATATGTTTTATATTTTGATAGTATTTTCTCATAAAATATAAACACATGGTTAGTAAAATGAAACCTTAAATTTTTCTATGTATAGCTTTGTTGGCATGTAATTTTAGGTGCTTTAGAAATACCTTTCCATGAACCACATATCTCTCATTGTTAATAAGTTGTAACTTAGATATTGTGCATACAAAATCTTTTCACAAAACACTAGAGTTGATGAACTTGAATTTGTTGTAATGATTTCTTTGCTTGTTTGTGTTTGGTCTAACCATGACTTTTTGAATTAAAGAATTAGCTTTGGAAAAGAGATGATAGATTAAATATATATATTTTCAATAAGCGAGTATCTCTTCTCTTTCATTTATGAAATTTCAAAGCTATTGCTATAACATTTTTTTTTTCATATTCCTCTTGCCATATTTGTTGCTTTTTAATATTATTATTGAAAAATCCTTGCAAATTGGGATATCAAGAGTTGAAAGGTAATTCCTTTATTTTAACATGAGATGTCATCATGTCTTACTATTTCTATAGAAATCCTTTGTATTTAAGAAGATTCTAAAATCATATTATTCACAAATGAGATTTGATTAATGAAGATTGAAAAGTCTTTAAGTTTTTAATACACATGTTTTAATGCCTACTTGCAATTCCAAAGGTGACTATGCTTCCTTTTGGTCATTTCTATCCATTGGAGATATTAGGTTTAGATGAAGTGATAAGAAGAATAGAATGTTTAAAACATAAAAAATTAGCAACATGTGTTGAATTGTTTTTGCTAATTAGAAGTTTAAGATCTCTAAGTCTTAAAGTTTAAAGGATAAGACAACGAGATGTTAGTGAAATGGTATAATGTTTAATCTACACAACACTACAATAAACTTGTTGTTCATAAAAGTTTTCATAATGTCTTAATTTGTAATTTTGATGATTACTTGAAATATATTCAGAAATCCAAGTTCAAAGTAAACAAATGGACTCATTACTCATAACATTCAAATATTTTCCAATAGAATAATTTCTCATGTTTTCAAGCCCAATTCTAAGTTTTTCATTTGGCAAGCTCTCATATTTCCCCCCAATTCTAAGTTACAAAGAATAGTCTTCGAGAAAGACAACTCAGCTATATCATGATTATATATACATATCTTTCAAGAAGAAATATATGGTATTAATTGCTCTAACTTTGAAAACAACATTATACTTAAAAAAAAGGGTGAAATAACTACTTTACTAATCGAGAAGACAGTGTTTCTTTAGTTTTCACACTATCTCTCCAAAGGACAAGTGCTTAAGAGTTTAAATCATTAGTATTAATGATTTTTTGATATGAGAATGATAGGATGTTGGGACACAGATGGAAGAACTTATCACATTTAATATGCTGGTTGCAATGGTAGAGAAGGCCCTTAATATACTTGCCTTTATTATAAATGTGGACCAATTTTAGGTCACATATAGATTGACATTGTACTCTACATTGACATGGTTGAAGCTTATTAATTAGGAGTTCAAGGACTCATGGTACTTTTGGATCAAGAGATTCAATCTTGACACCATTTGAGAACCAGTGAACGGGCCTCCACATAACGGATGATATATTCTCAATCCAATGGATATGATGTGGAGTCAAAGTCATTATAATAGTCGAGAAGAAAGAAAATTGTGAGTAGAACCATTGTCAAACAAAATGAAACTCTTTTACCATTTATATGGTTAGTGACCTTTAAAAGGTCATGCAAACCAAATTATTTACAAAATAACCATTGCAACTACTTGCATTATCAAAGCAATCCTTGTTAAACAATTTCAAATAAATTTCTAGAGCTTATATAGTGTTTATTGAAGACTTTGAAGTGAATTTCACCTATTTATTATGTGTACACTCTTTTTCTCCATGAAAGTGCACTGTTTGATGGTATACAAAAGAGTGACCTTTAGAGCGATCCTTACTAAAAGTTGATTTGCATTTACCATCGTTCTTCTTATGTGACTCCAAATGTGACTAATGAGTTGCTATTGGGATAGGGGTTTTCTTCAGCTTGAAGGTAGAGACAACTTTGAAAATTGGAGTGCATGCAACTTGACCAATTGTCATTATGTGCCTTTGATTTGAGCTTATGGAACCACCACAAGGGACGAGTGACTTTGTGGAAGAATAGTCGTCAGGATGGTGCTCATCCATATGTTTGAATTCAAGAGAAGCTGATCGGGCATCCTGTGCTTTTATCTCTTGCATTATGGTTGATGGATCAAATGATAGTGCTATCTTTAACATTGAGAAGTTAAATGGCAAAAATTATAGCTTACAAATTTAGCAGGTTCTAGTGCAAAAATTATAGATTAAGCCATTGAGACATGAGGATGTAAAGCTCAAATGCTTTGACATAGAGGATCGGGCTGAAAGAACTGGATGAGTTATGTAAATCTACAATTATTGTGTCACTCTCTAAGCAAGTCTACTATAATGTTGTCTCTAGCAGGAAGAATGCCTAGCAATTATGGGATAAGATTCATAATGTCTATGATAAGTAGAGCACTGTCTCTTAGATGTATTGGTTGAAGCAACTCATGGACCTTCCTATGGAGGCAACTTCTATGTTAGCCCAGTTAAATTAGTTTCATTCTATTTTTAGCCACTTGTCTTCGTAGGGGATTGAATTTAAGGACAATCTTCCTCCTTTGTGATCTACCAACTTGGTTCAAATTTTACACAATACCTTATTGGTGGACTTAGCTAAGCCATTAGCTTGTGGATAATAAGAAGAAGACTTTTTATGTACAATTAGAAAAAATGAGGTAAGCTCTTGATGACTTTATTAACAAAGTGTATACCTCTGTCATCATCACTGACCAAATCGATCGGAGTGCCATGCTAAGTGAAGATATCCCTAAATAAACTTTTGGCAACTTGGCAATGTTCTGTGGTAGGATCTATGCTTCTACTAATTTGGTGCAATAATCCATTGTTGTTGTCAGGATATATTTGTTTCTTGTGTATACAATAGCTGAAGAGATGGGATTGATGAAGTCCAATCCCCACTTCTGGAAGAGTTCTAGGGGTAGGATTTTGATCAAAGCGGCAAGTGGTCTCTACCTCCAAGCTAACCTAGCCTTTAACATGAATCACAATACTGGACCCACTTTATGAATATCACCATGCATGGTTGGCCACCACAAACTAGCTTGCTAGATTTTTTGGGTTATAACCTCAACAACGAAGTGACTGTCGACAATTTAGGCTTCCTCCAGGAGAACGTCGGCTCCAGAGAGCTAGTCGTTTCCATTGGTCCTTTTGGAGATGGGGTGGGGGTACACCAATTTCTAGAAAAGTCATCATTTCTTCACACCATGACCATGGAGGGTTTGGTGGCTGAGGGTTTGGTGCATCCACTTTTGTAGCAAATAGTTAGGCATCTGAGAAGTCATCTTTGTGGTTCTCTAGAATCAAGACTGGATTGAATATCCACAATGACATGTTGAGTTTTAGGTTGATGTATTACTGTGTATTCAAATTTCTATAATCCATCTCACAATTTGCCCAGTGATATTTTGCTACATGACCAAGTATATTAAAGCTAAACGATCTACATGAAAATCAAAAGCATACTTGAGCAAATAATGTCAAAACTTCTTGATTGAGTAGATCATGCCAAGAAATTCTCTTTCTGTGTGTCTGAATGGTTTTTCTCTATATTAGACAATCTTCTGCTGGCATAGAACATGGGTCAGAACCATACATCGGCATCCTGCTACATAAGCACATTGCCAATAACTATATCAAAGGCATAAACAAAAACATGGAAAGTTTCCACCCAATCTGATGGAATGCCAAGGCAATATCTTCATTCCACTCGTAGCCAAATTTGGCCACATGCACCAACTTATTGAGGGGGATAGCCAAGTGTCCCAAAATTTGCAGGTGGCAACCACACCATTGAATTTGGCCTAAGAATCGAAGTAGCATGGATGGTGAATATGGTAATGTGGCTTGCATGATTGCTGCCACCTTGGTGGGGTCAACAACAGTGCCATTTTGAGAGATGATGTGGCCTAGTAAAATGCCGCCTTGAACATCAAATATGCATTTTAGTGGATCTAAACTTAAACTTACGTCTTGCATCTTGTGAGGCAAAGATGGATGTGCATCAAGTGAAGTGTGGCCTTTCCAAAGACACTAAAATCATCCAAAAAATTTCTCATAAAAAATTTGAGATAAGGCTAAAAAATATCATGCATGTCTCTCTGAAAAGAAGCCAGAGCACTCTTGAGACCACCAACCCACATGACTGTATAGACATATACTCCCCATGTTGTGATGAAGGCTGTTTTTGATTGATCTTCTGGTGCAAAGCGAACTTGGTTGTATCCACTAAATCCATTGAGAAAGGAGTACATCTCGTGGCCAACCACTTCATCCAATATAGTATCCAAATAGGGAATGGAGAAGAGATCTAGGATGTGGTTATCCGCAGCTTCTTATTCTTTTTTGAGGTTGACAATCGGGGAGATCCATTCTGCTCGATCTACTGGAGCGACGAATCCTACTCCTTATAATTGATCTAACTACTCTTTGACTTCTTTGGCCATGTGAGAGTTCATCTTGTAGCACTACATCTAGACTAGGACAACATCTAATTTCAACACACTTCAGTATGGGGATTTTATTTTTACGAGCTTTCCTTTTCGTTTTTTTTGTAATCAATCATTTTTTTTCGAGCTTTTTCATGCAATGTACCCATTCTATATATATAAATATCTATATGCAGCATATCCCCATATGGAAATATCCTAGGTCATGCATGAATTTCATGCATAGATTCTTAGCATGATCAACCAAAATAGAAAAGTTCCTAGTTCACAATTTTCATGCATACAAGAAGAGATTAACAATTCTTCACTATTACTAAAAGAGTATGACACTTTGCATTTAGATCAAAGCTATCGAAAAAACACAATAAAAAAACCAACATGGTATACTCTCAACATAACCAACCAATTTAGGGTAAAAGTATTTCTTGCTTGTGTCCAATACATGAGCACACATCAAGATAACAAAACCAACATGGCATATTCTCAACATAACTACATAGTCATAAAAAAAGCTATAGCCACATGATGAAGTACATAATAAACATATAAGAGTAGCAACAAAATGAAATGTCTAGAGCCTCTCAAGAAAAACAGTCTCCCTCTCAGCATGGTACCAGTCCACATGCTATGGTGGATAAACATTCCCTATAGAAAGCATCATCTAGCTCTAGATACATGTAATGTCTCATCTCTTCTACATTGGCCCATGCCAAACCACCGCACCCCGTAAACAATAACAATCACTTGTAAAAAAAAAACAATCTCTCCACATCAACCCTGGTAGGAATAAAACAATACATCAATGGCCTCACCAGCCTCCCAGTTATAAAACAATACTTGCTTACCCACCTAATGCCACAAGTAAATGGTGAGGTCTAGCACCTGTTTAGCATTATGAAAAGTGCATGTGCATATATGCAGCATAAAGAAACTCACAAAACCAAATAATACAAGTAAAGAAGGTGCACATGGTCAAAGTATAAATAGGCTAATGTATCATAAATTCTCCATTAATGTTTTTGCAAAACTGTCACACCTAGTCTTGTTTATTCAAAAGCACTTGATTTTCCATTCAAAAATTATATGTCAATAGAGTGATTTAGTTCAAAGTACTAATAGTTGACCCTAAGATAGCATTGAGAAACTCTATCATTTACTTCTTAGGATATCATACTACAGTTATCTTAGGATATGCTTGTCAAGGAGAGGCTACAGTAGTCTTGAAGTTGTTTGAAAGCATAGTAAATGAAGGCATAAAACCTGATGGAATCATGTTTCTTAATGTGCTCTTAGTATGTAGCCATGCTGGCCTTAGAAAGAAAGGCTGGACATGCTTTGAGACTCTTTGTCAAAGCTATGGCTTTGCAAATCTGTTGAGCATTACAATTGTATGCTTGAACTCATGTGTCGAGTGGGCCAACTTAGTGAAGCTTTTGCAATGCTGAAAGTCTGCAACTAACTTTTGAATAATGTTGCATGGAATACAATTTTAGGGGCTTGAAAGTGGGGTGATGTGGATCTTGGTATACAAAATTTTAATTTTGTAATGTTGGATATAGATGAGATTGATCCCATAGTTGCATATGTTTTAATGTCCAACGTCTATGCAAACTCAAACTTCTGGGAAGGTCATGTCAACATAGATTCATCAGAATAGTAATATAACACCAAAAGTGTGCTGAGAAAATCTTTAAAAGATTAGTATGCTTGCTGAGCATAAGAACAATGAGGACTTTGGTGCATGCCATGTGTTTGGGCTTAAAGTACATCAATTAAGTATATCATACCACCAGTAAGTCTATAGTCAAAAGGTTTCAGCATACACAGATGAGTATAAATGGACACCATCATTGCAAGAAGATTGCATCAACTTGGAAGAGTACTCTATTCCCTATATACGATTTAGAATTGTGATCTGGTGGCTGTAGGTCTGATTGTTAACAACTTTAAATTTTCAAGTTTACAAGGAGCCCATGCTATGTAAAGTACACAAATAGCATGTAGTATTTTTGGGTACTCATAGAGAGTTCATATGATGTTCACATTAAAGAAGATCCTAGTTGCACCTATCTTGATTTTTAGAAAAGAGAGAGTACACAAAAATATTTCATTGGTTGCAAACACATGTATTATGTGTATGTGCACATTCTTGGTCTCAAACCAAAGGAGAATATGATAATACATTAGCCAATGCTCACATCTACAAACATTGCCTTTGTGCTTGGACGACCACAAAAGATCCACCCAATTATGTGAGAATGTCAAATCTCCTTTTTTATGTTGGCACAATAGCTATGTGTCAATTCTATGAAGTTACTATGGGAACTACTTATCTCTAGGAATAGATTTGTGTTGGACCAACTTGGGTTCACATTGACTTTTTTGCACCCTCCGTGTAGGAAAATTTTTGAAGTATGATGGTTTTTGAGGGGTCATCCTAGATTTAGTACTGGTTTTCTTTTGTCATTTGTAGAAAAAATCCAAGGTTGTTTCAAAAAGCTCGAAAAATCGTTTTCAATTGCAAAAGCACGAAATCGAAAGCTCGCAAAAATAACACACTCCTTCGGTATTGATAGAAGCAAGGATCTAGTCCTTTTATCTCTAAGTATTCTCAGGTAATAACATCCTTGAATTTGGTTAGCAAACGGATGAGTTGCTCATGGCACTGATCTTGATTGGTTTGGTTGTTTCTGGTTGGACCAAGATAGATTGTGTCTAATTCATCTTCTTTTACCCTTGCAACTTTTTGCATTTGTACTTCAAACTCGCACTCTTGATTCAAGATTTCATTGTTATATCAACATCAACAATCTAATTAGCATTAATTTTTTCCCTTGCACAGTCTAAGCTGTGAGTTTTGGACTATGGCCCTTTTCCTGCTCCTTTGAGACTTGGGGCTGCAGACTCTATGGTTGCATGTAGTGTTCGTCGAACTATAGAACATTAATGAGACACCACGATTGTAAATCAGCATTAGCCTTCAAAAACTTCTCTTCTTCATCATCACTTAGGCCCTCAACCATATTGAATGTTCTATAGATGGTCGATAGTGCGGGATAGATGAGGCAACATTCATCAAGAAGAAAATTACTTTGTGTTGATTCCTGTAGATTGTCAGCTTGTCCTTATCCCAACTATGATTGGCATATCTTCCCAATAGCAGGCAGTAATCTTCGCCAGCATGCTCCATATTCAAGACAATTAGAGAAACCAAAAATTGAATTGTGGCAATTTCTAAAAGTACAAACTAGATGATACCCAAAGGTCTTACCCATTGCTAATTGGCCATCCTCACTAGTCCTTGCACCGAACAAGAATCACTAGAATGGTTGGATCAAACAAGGAACCTACTGGAATAGGATGTTGCTGAATCTTTCTAATGATTTCTTGTAGAGCATGGGCTGCCATGGCCGCTACTTCTCGTTTTGACAATACTGGGTGCTCCAATTGAATCAACTTCAAGAGGTGATCCTTAAAAGCTAGGACAAGATTTAAGAGATCACCTAGTGGTACAATAATATTAACAAGTCCCCATCCAATTGATCCTTCGGATGAGTTCGGAATAGCCAAAGTGCTTGGCTTGCTTCCTTCTGTTATTGCGGGCTTAGTATCACTCTACAGACTTCTACTTCCTCTTGCGTTAACATTTGGGTTGTACGGTGTCTCTATTCGAAATGATATTCGAGATTCTTCTTGTGAGCCTTTCTGGAAATATCATCTAGAAGTTGGCTTTTTTGCTTACTAGGATTGGCTTTTGACTACTCGCCTTTTTGAATTCCAAGGCGTGTCCAAATTCTTTACTCCACTTGGTTGTGGATATTCTTGCATAACTTATTTGTTTTTCTCTTGGTTCGGGTTTGTTGCTTCGAGTATAGATTCCTACAACCGTTTGAACATTGCAAACTTTGGATTTATGACCAAGTTGTGGTTTTAGTTCCTCCATGATGTCTTCACATTGTGTTGCATTCCCTAAGTGGGTGGGATATGTTGATTAGACTGTGATTGCTTTGAGTTGTCGATCGATTTTCAGGTTGATCCTCCAGATTAGGGTGTGGAGTTGATTGTTTCATTGCTACTAGCTCCTGCAGTCCATTGTGCCACTTGGTGGTAGATTTTCTCTTGCTCTGCCCACGAAGTTCATGTGGGTCACAATGTGGCATCCTTGTAGGATTTACTTGATCAGGTAATCACATGCACTTCTAGTTCAGGCAATTCCTTGATCTCTATTGTGTTCGCATTGGGCATGTACATTGGGCCTTGTCCCTGTCTCTTCTGGGTATCATAGGCTTGGGCGTTCGGACACTTGGATCTCTAGTGTCCTTCATGCATACAAAATAATAATGTTTAGTACATGGCTAGAAATTATCGTAACCTTTTCAACCTCTACCACGCCCACCACGGTCATTTTGCCAGGTTGCTGGTAGTCCTAATTGGTATAAGCCACAACAAGGGTAGGAACTGGATTGGTCTAGAGGGTTGTCCATTGGTTGAAAGTGTTTGCTCTGGTACCTTGCCATCCTCTAGGATGGGCCATCTGGTATGCCATTGTATTGACAATAGTTAGATTTGTGAGTGGCCATGTTACAAATGTTACACAATCTTTGGTTTAGATCGCATTCAGCCTAAACATGCTCAAGATTGTTGCACTATGTACACCAAAGATTTTTACCTAATTCTTCTTCGTGTTTTCCATTGTTTCCTTTCCTTTGTCCTTATTCTTACACAGTTTACTTTTTTTCTTCTTCCTCTTTGGAGTTGGATTCTTCACTGCTGGATTCTGGTTTCAAGTTGGAATTAGAAGTGGAATTAGTAGTGCCATAATTTTGATGTTTTGGAGTGTGCTTAGTGGATTTCTTTCATTTTCCTAACTTTTTTTAAACAAGAACTACTCTAACCAAAGAGCTTTCTTATAGAACGGGCCGATGTTGTTACCTGATAAATCATCGAAAGCAAATGCTTTTTGGATAGGTTTATTGAAACCTTGAACGTAGAGGGTCTCAAAATTTCATCTTTTGGCTTAACATTGGGGTCAATGCGACTGCTAAAGATAGTGAATTTAGAGATATATGCCTGGATTGATCAATCACTCTGCTTAGGTGATGGAGTCTTTCAAGTTTCTGCGCATTTGTTCAATTTGGTTGGAACTGGATAGAGAAAGTAGCGAGTGCTTCATTCCATGATGGCTAGCCATGTTTTGCCGCTAACAAGGTTGTAGCCTTTCTTTGCATCGAGGATTCAAATATAGTGACTTTGTGGGCCTCATTGATCTGATAGGGTAGTTGATCATGCATGCCACATCAAATTTGCAGAGCAGATAAAGAAATCTGGATCCTCATTGGATGATCTTGAGAACCTTGGGAGGGACATACTAGGTGGATGAGCCATTGAGACTAGAAGTGAGGTTGGGGTGGGTTGGGGCTATTGATGGGACACTTACTAGGTTGAATGAAGCTAAAATATGACTTGCTAGGTTGAATGAGATAATAGGACAAATTATTAAAGGTCAAATTCACTACCAATTTTAGTGAAACATGAACAACGTTGTCAAAATTCTGGAGAAGCTTGTTGCACTCCGGATTTAGCTTCATTGAGGATCCAAAAAAGCCTTAGAAGGTGGTATCGTTTGGCACTCTTTAGACCTAGACCACCTTGTGTGGCCGAGAGCCAAGGAACTGCATCAGGTGGGGAGCGTTTGAAAGAGTATGCATTCAACTTAGCACGTGGAGGAATGATGATTGTGGTTGCCATGTGTAATCGGTGTCTGAGCGCTATTGTCACATAATGGAGGACAAACACACTCAAAACCGACACAGATGGACACTTGCATCATTCTCGACAATCAATGCTCAACGTTCGGGTTGAAGAGAGGCCTAATCATAGCAAAGAGATCAAATACTAAGTGAACTCAAATACCAAACTAAAATATATTACTGAAGCAAGAATAATACATTTGTTGAAAACAGAAAATAGGCATGACTAGTGTAGGATCATGAATACAAGACAATTGCGCAATTGCAAGATACAAGACCATGGCACTACTATTACCAAAGGTGGGGGTTGTGATGAACAATACAAGAGTGCCTATGTTGATAGAGAGCACTCAGGATGTTTGTCACATCAAGAGAGACTGGTTGAAGGGCCTAGGAATGGATATATTAGTGAAGCATGAAAGCCCTTGATCCTTGAACTCTAGGACTATGCATGCACTCACAACCCTTGATCACTTTCACTCCCTTCCTTATATAGCCCATTGCCAATTGCTATACCATTCTCTCTGCCCATGTGCCATGCCAAATAGTCTTCACTGCTCCTACACCTGTCGGCTCATTAATGTGCCATTGGCAGCTCCTAACTTTAAAGGCCACCAACTGCCATTGCCTTTAACAACTAAGAAGGCCCGTGATGGTAGCCTTATGATTTTGGTATTCTATGTGGATGATATGCTTATTGTTGGGAGTTCTCATTATAAGCTAGATGCCTTAAAAGGTCTGCTCAAGAAGAGATTTGAGATGAAGGACATGGGATATCCCTTGCATATTCTTGGGATACACATCACACAACACGATCACTCTGAGAGGCTCCTATTGCAAAAGGGTACATCCAAAAGGTCCTTGAGCAATTTCATATGCAGGATGCTAAGCCTATTGGCTATCTTTTATATTCTCATATGAAGGTTAGTCATGCTAATTGTCCATAATCTGATGAGCATAAGGCTGAGATGGGCAAGATCCCTTATGTATCCACAGTGGGGAGTTTGATGTATGCCATGATAGCCACTCGTCTTGAAATAGCAATTGTAGTAGAAGTTGTGGCACAATATATGGCTACACTTGGCTGGTGACATTGGGATGGGTGTCATAAGGTACCTTAAGGGCACTGTAGATATGTACATATGTTATGGTGGCTAGGATACAAGAGTCACGATGTACACTAACTCTGATTATGCAAGTCATGCAAACATTAGGAAGTCCACCTTTGGCTATATCTTTACCTTTGCTGGAGATGTTGTTTCTTAGATGTCCAAGGTGTAGAAATACACAACCCTTTTCACTACAGAGGCAAAGTATGTTGCAACCATTGAGGCTTGTAAGGAGGCTCTCTGATTAGACTGTTGTCGTGCCACTATGCGGACACAGTGTGAAAAACCCTAAAGTGCATCATCATCCTGCTTTCTTATTAATCTAGAGAGTCAATGCTATATTAGTAATTAGTGTTAGTGTCCATAGTATGGATGGTTCAAAACCACTAAATTTTTGGACAAGTTTAGTCTATTTTTGATGTTTTGGATATTATTTCTTGTAAATATCCTCAAAAGATATAGAAAACTTATAGAATAGAGTGACATGCAAAAAGCAAGTTGCTTTTTAGCCAACTTTGGGAAAGCTCATGCAAAAAGAAGGGCTTTCAAAATTGCACAGCACGCAATTGTAGTTTACAGGTAGCAAACATCACTTTGACTGGGAGAAGAAGAAGAAGTGATCTGGAAGAATTTCGATCGGGTGTCCTGGGGTTTTACCAATGTTATTATGATCTGGAAGAATTCTATTTAGGTGTTACCCCCCTTTAACCAATTCTAATTTGGAAGAATTCTAATTAGGTGTCCTGGGTTTTACCCCCCTTTCGGAGCCAACAAAACCATTAGATTTGTGGTTTGAGTAGCACAGAAGAAGTTAATGTTTGGTGCACGTTTTTGGTCTACTAGGGAGCTCCAAGAGATCTAATTCTTGGAGATTGCTTCATAGTTCGAGACAAGGATTTTATTTATCTTCTCAGGTTTTATCAATACATAGTGCTTCGATTCATTAAGCTTTGTATTTATCTTGTGTACCTCATGTCTATTCTTTTTCTTCTCTTCTATCTTCCATTCTCTACTTTCTTCTATCTTTGATCCTCGGTGGATATGACCTTTTGACTAAAATCCCTCCGACATTGGTGAACCCAATGTGAAAGGTCATCGGAAGGAAAGGCAGGATAGGAGAACCTTCAAGCACAATTTCTAGTGATGTTTTATAGCAGCTAGTGCAAAATATAAATATGCTTATGTAGATACAACAACAGGTGATGCAAGCTTCTGCTCAAATAGAAACTGTTGTGATAAATGCTTTGTTGGCAATAGAGCGTGAGATGAAGTTGTTTAATGGTAGGAATGTATCTGCATATTTGCATACCTATGCTCAAAAGATGGAGTTCTTTGGGGTGGCTCAACTTGCATGTAGCTAGTATTTTGTACAGGTCACTGTACATGAATTGAAAGCTCGAGTTAGTGAATTATACATGCATGTGATGCTGATTGGGTAGCTTTCAAGAAGACACTTAGGGAAGAATTTTACATTGAAGACACCAGTTTGATTACCCACAAGACTTTCCAGGAGTGGGTTCTACAACCCAATAAGGGTCTTCTGGCTATAGAAGTATTAAGAGAATTCAAAAGTCGGTTTGAGTAGTTAGATCTTGCAAAACAGTAAGCTCTTGCAAGTTAGAAAATTGAATTGTTTCTACAAGTGGCAGATCTTGAGCTTCAAGAGAAGCTTGATGATTTGTTAGAGGATCAGACTATAGAGATAGGGCTTAAAATAGAGTGGAGGTACGTTAAGGAAGCTGTTACTACATTAGTGAAAAAACATAGAAGAAGAGAAAGATTGCATGTATCTAGCTTGCCCACTAGTATGGTGAAAACAATTGATGTATCCAGTAAGCCATCCACTTCTGTGGCTAACCCTATGACTGCACATGCTGTTCCCAATATTAGGGAGAAAAATATATTAGATGAATTGGTTAAAAGCATGCAAGATCTTCAGTTGAAGGTCACAAAATTGGATGAGAAAGGACAAGAGGAAAGGGGGCATACATCAACGGCCCCTAAACCAGGGCAAATATGTATGTGGTGTGATAATTTGCAATATGAAAGGAAGGATTGTGCTGCTTCTCAAGAGGCCTTGGCATGACAACTCATCTTTTGGAAAGATGGCAAGATCCATGCACAAGAAATAGGATTGTCTCTTGCTTTGAATTTTGGAAAGGAAGGTATGCAAAAGTTGTTGGAAGACTTGGTTGTCCAAAATGCTTATACGACTATACATGCTTCTACTTTTGGTCTACAATTGGATAGAATGCATGGTGGTCCAAAGGTTGCAATATGGGCATATGCTTTGCATGCAGCTGAAAAGAGGAAAGTTACTGATAATGAAATGTCTCATGCACGGCAAGATATTTGTGACATAACTGGTTGGGAATCATCGGTAGATCCATATTTAGTGGATGCATATTTAGCAAAAGGACAAAACAAGGATGTACTTGTGAAAGAGAAATAGAAGAGAGACGAAGATAATGTAGGGATAGCCAAGAGAGTGACAAGAAGTGTGGATCCTCCTAAAGTTGCAAAACAGTCACCTCTCAAGCATGTTATGGAAGAGGTTGGGCATGAGCAAAAACATGATAGCAAGCAAGAGGGAAAATAGCTGGGATATAAGTTGCAGTTTGATATTGAGATAGCCATGGATGCATTGGAAGATCCTATAGTGGAAGAGTCAACCATTGCATTTGTAGATTTTCTTAATGCATTTGAAGACGTTTATGAAACTTATGCTTTACTTGATTCACGGACTCAGAGGGAGGTTGATGAAGTTTTGGATACACATGATTTGTAGGATACAGTTATCATTTCTAAGATAGTTCATGAGCTCAAGGATATGCCTTTAGAGGATGTTAGATGTGATGCTCCACAAATGGAGAACATTTTGGATGCTTTGTCAAGAGCCTTGGTAGGCAATTCAAAGATGCTTCAAGTTATGGATTATTTTACTATTTTTGGTAATGGTCAGCATATGTTGGATTCAAATGAGGCTCAATTTATGTTTGATGTGGTACACAATTGCCAATATAAGAAAATTTCCATGTGTTGGACTTTGAAAGAGAAGGCATGTTGCTATGTATTTGTTGATGGGTGAAGGGGATGCAATGGTAGTGGAAAAGGAGAAGAGGAAGATGAATGAGAGAAGAGCACACACAATGTAGGTGCTGTCTAGAATGATATGACAGCCTTATTGCACTATCTCATATATATGAATAAAGAATATGGGCGGTCAGTGTACACGGGCAGACCCAAGGGCCTTTTACCCCAATAACCTCCCATTAAAAGGCCAATGGGCCAAGGAGTGAAAAAACAAAGAAAAAAGGAAAATAGACAAGGTGAGGAATCATGACATCTCACCCAATGCCCAATTGAAAAGTGAGATGTGCAATAAGTGGGAACCTTTGTGAAAGAAGAGTCAAGCATCCCCGAGTCCACAACATCCAGGAGATAAGAGATCCCACAGCTCCATACAATGGAGCAATCCAAGAATGCTTCTCATGAAGCAAGCACAACTCATGAGTGCAAGGCTGTAATGCATAAGCATTAGAGCAGTGCATAGCATCAGCGTGGCACATAGGAGACAACTGAGAGCACATAGACTCTCCAAAGTCAATCATAGAAGAAGGGATAGCATCCCTAACACATGTCAGACGGGGTCTCAAGATAGTATGTGGCCTCAGTGAAGCCGAAGACTGACATACGACTATAGCATCAACCATAAAGCGCATTGAACGCGCATCAAGAGGCTTGAGAGATGTCTACGTCTCATAAAAGATAGCATGACGACTGTGTATAACCTGCTGGTGGGCATCCAAATCCCATAACCTGTAAGCCTAAAAGTCACCATCTCCATAACCAAGGAGGATACACAAATGCCTAGGAACCAAACATCCTCAAGTAATCATAGGAGGGTCTCATGCCACTCCATGCCTCATGTGGTGTAATACTATCCAAAGTCAGACACGATGTCCTATTAAGCAAGTAGACTACCGTCATAAGGGCCTCAACCCAAAAGCCATAAGATAACCCAGTTGTGGTAAGCATAGAAGCAATCTTTGCCTATAGAGTTAGGCACATGCCATGAGCAATCCCGTAATATCGTGGGCATAGGAAATCAATGCCAGTTTGCTGACAATAGGATTGAAAGCTGGGAGAGATATCATGACTCTTATAATCCATCTGTAAGCACCTAGGCCTGCAACCAACATAATCCATAAACTTGTCAAGCATAACTATAGCATCCTCAATGTGTACCAAGGGAAAACCCCAAACATGGTGGGTAGCATGATCCATGAAGGTCACAAAATGCGAAGCTCCGCTATGTGACTGGGTAGGCATAGGCCCATAAACTGCACAATGGGCAAGATCTACTCATGCCTCTCATGATCACCATGAGACAAAGAGGCTCTACAAGGACCATAAGAACAATCAGGGCAAGCATCAAGATCTACATGTGACATAGGAGGCAGCAACGAGTTTGAACAAGAAAAGATCTCCATCTCTCTGTGGTGCATATGGCCTAGGCGATAATGCCATAACAATGCATGTGGTATCCAGATAGCTGCAACCATAAAATCTCCCACATGAGAGACATGCACTGGGTAATGAGAACCAACTCTAGAACCTATGGCCAAAACCAAGCAACCACGACAGATCTTCCATGACCTATCCTGAAGAGAAATAGAGTAACCTGTATCATGCAACTGATGGATAGACATCAAGCTCTTACTAAGCGTAGGAACATGTACTACATCATGGAGCACAAGAGAAGTCCCATCAGGCAAAGCTAGGTGTATGTTCCCTATACCAAAAATATCATAAGTTTGCTCAAGGCTCAAATCAATACATCTGTCAACCTCCCTGTAAGAAGAGAATCATGCTCTATGAGAGGTAACATGACAAGATGCCATATAGTCCAATAGCCAATCTGAGGCGTAGGCCGTATCATTGAGAAAGAAAGTTGTAGGGAAACTAGATGACACGAGTACATGCTCAACTGCATCATCATGGGTAACAACATGTACCTCACCACTAGTAACAGTGGTAACACTCGCTGCATCGTTGACTCTCTGCTCATGTCGAGTCCGTCTCTGTCTCTGCTGCTCTCTAATCCATCTAAAACATTTTCTTTCAACATGCCCAAGCTTTCTACAATGGAAGCATACAAGATTTGTAACTGAAGAACTTGTAGAAGACAACAAGGAATCCAAGTCATCATGAATAGGGCTATCCATAGCATCCATGGAGCTCAAGGAGGTGAGGGCTGTCCCAACGGAGGGAACCTACTCATGAAGACAATCGTCTGCAAGTACATCAGTGGTAGAAGCATGCTGCAAGGTCTCATGAAATCTCAACGGATGGGAGGACATAAAGGCATCAACCAAGGATGCAAAAGCTCCCACATGAAGAAGAGTCGTAGCCAACTACATGACATAACCAACCACAGTATGGTAAAGCATAAGATATCTGTCATAAGAGCGTATGGTGTTCAACCATGAAATCAGCCCATAACCATATGCATAGGCATAGCTCTTTGCTATAATATCCTATGGATAACAAGGATTCACTATTAAGGCTTATGTATTGAATGCCTACGCATACTTTGGGGATGCTACATTGATGTATTGATGGTTAACATTAGTTATTATACTTGGATATGCTCATGTTGAGCTCTAGGATTTGGATTTGAGCTTTGATGGTTGCATACTTACCGTGGCTATTTGATTTAGTGGTTTCCCACTTATGGGCTCAAAGGCTTATTATGGATACATGCTCTTAGATGCATTGCTTCGTGTCATTGGGCACCTAGATGCTATGAGGCATATGTTTTGAGCTTCTCTTTGCTCTTGTACATTCTAGTTTTCTTCCATGAGAGCACTTTGATCCTTTCTTTGCAGAGCATGGACTCTTGAGACGACACTTTTACTTGCATATGCATATACACTTAGCTAGTTATGATCTACATTGTTCACATAGATACTAATGATTGTGGGATGATTTAGCTTTGGTTTGTACACTCATTCCTTCCTCCTATCAAACGGATTTGTTAGCTTTGGATACATACTTTGTTATGTATTTGAGCCTCACTCTTCATATGCAATGAGTTAGTTGCACATTGGTGGATCTCTATTGCTTGTGGAGATCTCATATGCATAGCTGGCTTACGTACATATGCTACTCTTCTATTTGGGATTGCATCTACATATTTTACATCTTTTGATCTTTGATTATATTTGAAACCTTGGTGGTTTATGCTCTATTTTGACATCTTTGGCTCTTTGATAATATTTAGTACCTTGGTGCTTTATGCTTTATTTTGCACTACTAGTTGCATTATATATCTCAGTTGCTACCCAGATATTGCTGGCAATGGAAGCCTTGTATTTTGGTCTTTTGCCCATAGTTATACACTCATTTACTATAGTTTTGCAATGAAACAGATTAAATTTTTTATTTTGAGCAATTTGTTTGAGAGCAAACACCTGTATTCAGCACTCTAGTGCTTCTTTCTTGTTGACAACATTGTATTGGTTCAATCTTCTCCTTCTTGTGCGCATTTTGGCTCTATTTCAGGATTGATTTGCTATTATAATAGCAACCCATATTATCTTTGGTTGGTAGACATAATGGAAGGTGTTTCAAATGTATCCAATGATAGTACTATCTTTAACATAGAGGTGTTGGATGGCAATAACTTTTAGTATTGAAAGGCTTAGATTTGGAAGGTGAAAATAATCTATATAGATGTGTAATGGAAGGGAGATGTCACAAGATATGGAGGCTCAAGAAATCTTCTTCATCTTAATCTTCATTCTTCTCTATTCTTCCATTCAATAGTCTACACACAAAGTATCTCACGTAAGTGATAAATACCTTTTGACTTCAAAGTCTCTTTACATACAACCTCTCTTTTATGTAGTGCATACATAGCATATGGACTTAGTCTATTCTATATTTTTTAACATTCCCCTTAAGCTTAGAAAGATATTGTAAATTCAATATCCCAAGTGCACTCATAAAGTACTCAAACTTATCTTTGCCCAATGCTTTAGTAAAGATATTCATGACTTGGTCATTGGTTTTGATGTGTACCAAGTCTATCTATCTATCCATAACTTTCTCTGTGAAAAATGATAGTGCACTTCAATATGCTTTGTACTTAGATGATAGACTAGATTCTTTGCCAACATGATACTATTGATGTTATAATAACACATAATAACTCCACCATCTATCTCAATCCCCATATCCCACAGAAGTAGTCTCATCCATGTTTGTTGGCATGCTACTAATGCTATACCTCTATACTCTACTTCCGTGCTTGACAAAGAAACTATGGGTTGCTTATTGTTGCTCCAACTCACCATGGATGAACTAGATGAAAAGGCATAACTATTGGTGGATCTCCTATCCATAATACTTCCAGCCCACTTTGCTTATTTGTATCCAAACAATGTAGGCTTGATCCCTTTCTCATAGAATAAGCCATAGCTAATTGTCTTCTTCACATACCTCTGACACTCTCCTCACTGCATCAAAATGTGACTTGCATGGCTTTTGCATGAATTGGCTTATCACTCCCACTAAATAAATCAAGTCCATGTTATGGTTACGTAGATCAAGCTACCAATCATCTTCTTGAACATAGTGATCTTAGCAACTAGACTAATCTTGACAAGTAGACTAATTGTCTCCTCATAGGCCAATCCATATGTCTATGCATAATCCTCTACAACCAATCTTACTTTGTATCTTTCCAATGAACCATTCGACTTGCACTTGCCACTTATATGCCCAATTGTAGCCAATTGTTTTCTTGCCATAAGGCAACTCAACTAGATCCCATGTCTTATCCTTGGTCAATGCATTCATTTTCTCATCCATAGCTTCCTTCCAATCTTTGCCTTCAATTGTTTCTTCAAAGCCAATAGGCTTTGTATGTTTCACATAAGATACCATGTATGCATAATGCATCTTCATAAAACCATTGTATGTCAACCTATCAATTGGATGTCTTACTCTATCCAATCTCCTCAATTGAGGTGCGCTAAGTCTCAATTGTTCTTGCATATGGTGGTATATACTTTCCTACACTCTTTATTACTAAAGTTCTAACATTTGGTATCCCAAACTCATCATCAATAGAATCATCCTCTAAACGTTCACCTATAGGCTTCTTTCCTTGTGCAATTTCTATCTTCTTTTGTGCTCTCCTCAACCTATCACTCCATGGACTATAAGTCCTATTGCTTTCTTCATGGACTTGAGGTCTAGACATGCCCTCAATATACTAATTTCTTTGGCCATTATTTGTTACAATTTTCTTCACATAACCATCATCATCAATTGCTCGTATAAGCATCCATCTCAACTACAACTTTACGTCTATGCCAATTCTCTTCACATAACCATCATCATCAACTACTCTCATAAGCATCCATCTCAATTGCAACTTTAGGTCTATAGTAAGACTTGTATTCACTGAACCTTACATCTTTGCTTATATAGACCTCTCTAGTGATAGGAACATAGAATTTATGATCCTTCTTTTCATTTGGATAGCTAAGGAAAATACATTTGATAGCCTTTAGTTCCATTTTTTTCCTCAAATCATCGGGGACATGAACATAGCATACATAACTAAACACCTTGAAATATGCAATTGTAGGTGTTCTCCCATAGTCATATGGTGGCATGTGATAAGTTAACACTATCATAATGGGAGTTGTGTTCATAATATGAACTACAGTATATACTGTGTTAGCCCAATAAGTCAAAGGCATTTGCATTTGGTTCAACATAGCCCTTGCAACTTCCACAATGATCTCATTCGTTCTTTCTACAACATCATTTTACTGTGGTCTATATCTACATCTCATTTATCTCTTAATCCCATGATCTCTCAAATAGTCAGAGAACTAATTTGACATATATTCACCTCCATAATCCAATCTCAAACACTTTATGTAACTCCCAAACTGATTTTCTACCATAGCTTTGAACTTCACAGACTTTTTCAAAAGCCTCACTTTTATGTTACAAGAAATAAATCTATGTCATCTTATTGAAATCATCAATAAAAGTGATCTAAGACCTTCATTTGCCACTCAAAGAAACATTTTGATATGGATCCAAAATATTTGAATGTAAAATTTCCAAATGATATGTGCTAACTCTTCCCCTCTTTGAAAATGGGATTCTAGATTGCTTGCCAAACTGACATGCCTCACATACATGATCATTATTGACATAGTCAAATTGTGAAAGCCCACGAATATCCTATCTAAACTACATTTGTTTCAATCTTTTCAAGTTAACATACCTAATTCTTCTATACCATAACTCAACATCCTTATCTTTTCCATGTGTAGTCTTAACATACATAGAACTCTATATGATAGGAGTTCATGTATCCAAACCAAACAACTCGCCTTTCTTTCCACCATAAGCAATCAACATGTCAATTTTTCCATTTTTAAACTCCTCAATGAAGCAACCATGTTTATTGAACCTTACTTGCAACTCTTTATTATCCATTTTTCTAATTGAAGTCAAATGTTAGTAATGGTAAGCACATAGAGACATCTCCAAGCTTATTTTATGACCCATATCTAGTCATCAAAGGAACACTACCAATGTGAGTAATCTTATGTAATATATCATCTCCTGTAGTAGCCACATACTCTTTAGTTTACATTTCTTGGTTTCTATCAAACCATTTTGAATGATGCCTCATATCATTTTTAGCTCTTGAATCCAAAAAGTAGTCATCCTCTCTAGGAGCATATGTCATAGTGGCAAGTCCATGCTCCCTATCAAAGAGATGAGCTCTAGGTGATAAATTACCTCTAAAACTATAGCCAGCACTACTATATCCACCTACATAGTGCCCAAAATAGGTCATTCTGTTGAGAGTGGAAAAAGACTGAATTTTTGACTGATTTTTGTTGTTTTTGAGGACTGAATGATTGATTTTTGATGGATTTAGAGTGATGTATGGTTGATAATGGGAAGTGTTTGAGAGTGTTTTGGATGATATTTATTATGTTTTGGAAGATCATGATGATTCTCAGTAGAAATATGAAGCTCTGTGATGTTCTGATAGGTTCTGCTGAGGTTCTGATTGGTTCTGTATACCTTCTGTATAGCTTCTGTTTTATTCTGATTTTCTTTTGTATGAAGCATGGATTGATGATTGATGAAGATTGAGATCTTTTGGAAGATTATCGAATAGTTTTTGATAGTTTGGAATGGTTTTAGTATGAGTTATGAGGTTCTGATGACCTTTTGTAACCCTCTGTAAACCTTCTGTAGAGCCTCTGTCTCTGCTCTGTAACTGTTCTGTATCTGCTCTGGTACTGTACTGTATTATTCTGTAGATCTTCCGTAAGTGTTCTGTAGAAAGTATGTGTGACTTTGGGAAAGTTTTCTAACTTTTGGAAAGGATGAATCTAAGTTCAAAAGAGCTAAAACAAATGGAAGAAGCAGCTGCTGAAGACTGAAGTGACAATGATAGTAGTGAGCTATGAAGGGACACTGTAGTGGCTCTGGTGCCTCTTCACATCAGATATACCTCTTGGGAGGTGCATCCATGACCTAAGAAGGATTATTGAGAGTCATTATTAGAGTATTGTAGTTAGGAGATGATGTACTATTGAGAGAGAGAGAGAGGGGGGGAGAGTCAGAGATAGACAATTCTATCAAAACAGTGTAATTGTATATGAGAGATTGAGAGAGAGAACTATGAAGACATTGAAAATGAATACTATGTGATTGATTTCCATTAAAAAATGGTTTATTCATTTATGTTCATTGTTCTATTGGTGGATTCTATGAAGATTTTGAAGATTATGGTTGATTCTATTAAATCCGTGGGAGATATCTACTATGATGCTGTGTGAAGAATTGCTGTTTTCTTTGTTTTGGTCATCAGAAGAATGAAATAAAAGCTTGTTGATGTTACAAGATAGATTTTCTTGCAGTAGAATCCCTTTTTCCTTGGTGTTCCTCTTAGGGCTCCATGTTTTTGGTGCGTAGCTGGGGAAACTTGCCATCAACAAGCAACAGAAGAGGTGGAAAATGAAGGAAATGGCATTGCCAAGAAGAGGAGAATTCAATGGAAGTTTGCAAAGTTCCTTCTTCCACTGAAGAGTTGGAGATTCTCATTATCAAAGCCACTTTTCATAAGAAGTTCATCCCACAATGGCGAAAACATATTACCATCATGATGCATGCTCTGTGCGGTGGACTATTTCCTCTTTCTGTTGAGGCAATAGAAACTTGCATCTTGGTGGAAATTTGTTTGGGAGCAAATTGAAGAGCAGAAACAGAGAGAATGACCACCCATGGAAGATTTGGTATTCATTGAAAAGTTTCCAGACATCATCAAGTGGGAGATCGTGAAGAAGCTTTAGGAGTCGTGGTCCGTGGAGGTTCACAAAAACAAGAAGGAAAAGAGTTGGAATTTGTTCGTGGATGCTCAACAGCAAGATACATGGGATGCTTGGTGCATTGACAATCTTCTGTTTGTCCAATTAGCAACCCATTGGAAGTTGGTAGACAGAGTGTTTTTCACAACATACACTGTTGAAACCCTCAGAAGCTAACATTATTATAACGTCACAATAACGATCCTAAGAAGAATGAGTTTTGATACTTTTAGAACAGAATATCTCCCCCCTCTACAGTGGTTTGAAAGCCGAATTCAGAGATGTTGAAAAGAAGGAAGTAGAAGAGATTTTGGCCAGAGAATCCCCTAGAGACTGAAGCTCTCTCTGACTCTATTCTATTGAGTATTGAACAACTGGTTGGAGCCAAGCCCTGATGAATGACGCAATCAAGAGGCAAGCATTAGAACGAGTCCAGAGGTACATGAGAAGAGAGAAGGCAAAAATCAAAGCTGAGAACGAGCACGCAGCAGAAGCCTTCTTTGATGCCCTAAAAGCACTCTTTACAGAAGTCCCCATGGCAGCTCAAGGTCCCCTTCCTAATCAGATTCGTCCAGGAAATATTGATGATAGGCCAGCAAATGTAGTCCCATTGCCAGTTTTTAAGGGAGAGTACAATGAAGACCCTGATCTTCATGTAGCAGAGTTCATGGTAGCATGTGTGGCTAACAATGCCAGAACCCCTGAGCATTGGTTAGCAATATTCCCCGCCACTTTCAAGGACGCGACATTTCAGTGGTATGAGAGACAAGAAATAGGAACTTTTGGCACATGGGATGACCTAAAGTTGGCCTTCCTCACTAAATTCAGGCATGAAGGTTTTGAAGAGCGGATGCGAGAGGAGTTCATGAACCTAAGTCAGTCCTCTGGAGAAAGAGTAGAAGCTTATGTCTTGCGAATGGAATCCATCCTGAAGAGATGGACTAACCATCATTTGGATGAAGGTATCCAGAAAGAAGTGTTTCTCAGAGGCCTACAACTAGAAGTTCGCAAGTTCGTGGAATTAAGAAGACCAGTCAATCTGCAAGCTGCAGTGGAAGGTGCAAGATATGACGAAGTTGAAGCAAGGCTGTCAATGACTCCAGGAAGAGGAGTCTTACCGCCTCCCATGCTAGGAATGGTATACCCACCAAATGCAGTCATAGGGACAGTTCCCTACCCCTATCCCCAAATGCAAACAGTGCCGCAGTATAATGCACCTAATCCACTATGGTCACCACAGACGACAGTGCCTCAAATGATGGTTCAACCACAACAATAGTGGCCTCAAACAGTACCTTCAATGGCAACTCAACAACAGTGGAACCCTACCAAATGGAATCAACAACCCCAAGTCTCAACAGGAGCTCTGAATAAGAACCAGAACAGAGGACCTTCTGAATCGACCCAACCAATGTATGCAGTCTCTGCAATATTAGTCCGGCTGTTCTTCTTAATAGACGACTTTTCTTACAAATCATTGAAGTACAATATTTGTTGGTTGCCTCCCTAGGTATGCCTCGTCTTTAAGATCCCGATGACAACAACAGTCGACATGATCTTCATCACCAACCCCTTGAGTGATGCAAGCTTTCATCCTAACAGGATGGGGACGTGAGTATGGGTTGCCCTCTGTATCTATTAGAGAGTGAGACAGAGAGTGGGGTGAGTGACCAACAGTCTTTCCCTTCAAATCAAATGAGAGGTGAGATGTGTGAACGGAGTGTTGCATGCACGGGATGGGCCTCTCAATGCACAACGCACGATTTGTTCCTGTTGTGCATTGCACCATAAGGCTCCCTGGCCTTCCTTCTTACGCTGTATGCCGGCATAGGGTGGGATGCACAATTGCACCATCAAACGTGCACAAGGCATACGCCCTTTGCACAAGTGATAGTGAGGATTACATCAATGGGTCTCAGGAATGGGCTGCCCTCTGTATCTTTCAACAGAGCATGAGACAGAGGGTGGGCTAAGTGTGGCTAGTGTTTCTTCAATCAATTATTGAGAGGTGAGGATTGAGGGACGTTACGACAATTGGAGTCCGGTACATTCTCATTTCCCTTTGCATCCACGGGATGGGTTTTTGCCATCAGCACAGGACACGTCACTCTGTTCTGTACACTCCACTGCAAGGCTCCTTGGCCTTCCTACTTGCACCTATGCTAGAGGGGTTGGACGCACTGATGCACCATCAATTGTGCACCCTGGCATACTCCCTCTGCACCATTCCTTTGTCTATTCCTAAACCAGATGTGCACTTCGAGTTTTCATCATTATTTCCTCGAGTGATGTTAGTAATGGGGCGAGTGACTGTTCTTTCAATCCATTTGCGTGATCATGAGTTGAGTGCAATATCCCTCGTCATCGACAACTTTCCTGCAATTCCTTCAACCGGCTACCTCCCTGGGTGCTGCCGCATGGTCCCTGCCAGGAAGGACCAAGGATGTGAGCTATGAAGACATCTTGTTACTTCTTGTAGCCGACAATGACACAAGACGCAACCTCGATAGTCGACATTCCTCCTCGGCAATATGGGCCAAGTTTTTCAAACCCTATACATTCTGTTTCTCAGTAACGGTCATGTCTTAAGTGTAGGGACGTTCTGGTTGGTCTGATGTGTGGTACTAGGTCCTTGATGTTTGGTTTACCCTCCCTGCTAAGGTTTTAAGTGTGGGGACGCGTCTCTACGCGTCTATGTTGCATACCCCTATGCATATACCCTGCTATGATCATGCATCTATGCCATGACTTCATTTTACCTTGATGGGTTCCTTCCCCACTCCTTCATTCTATTTCACCTTGTCCTCGGAGCTGTTTCTTGACCGTTTGCCTTTATTCTTTGTTTTACGATTTTTCTATGCAGACGCACCCTATGTTCATTGAGAATCACATCCAACCTTACAGCCTTGTTCATCCCTTTGAACTGCCCATTTTTCCTTTTTACCAAACCCTGTTCCGATAGACGGTTCTAAAGTTATTAATTTTTGAAGCACTTCCCGTAAAATGGACAGTTTTCCATGTGAACGTACATTTATTGCTTTGGAACCTTGATTTGATGTGCTAGCCCTATCCTACCCATTCCTCCTGACATTTTTCCTTTTTACTCCGTGTCCTTCCGATGCTGCACGGTTGGTCCGTATTAATTCTCGCGGGTTTTCGGGCCTTTTTCATGTTTATTTTTCACATTTTCCATGTGAACCTGCCTTATTTTCACTAGAATTTCAGTTTCATTTGACAGCCGTGTCCTATAAGCCTTTCCTCCACTTTTTACTTTTTCCTCCCCCCTCTTCCGACTGTCGGATTTTTAGTTATTAATTTTTTTGAGTGTTTTCGAGTGTGTTTTTTCCATATGAACCCCTCCCAATTTCCCCCAAACTGAGTTTTGATGCACCAGCCCTGTGAATCCCTTTCTTTTGGACATTTTTCCTTTTTATTGTCCTCTATTCTGGTGCACAGTTCTTCCCGTATTAATTTTTGGGTCCATTTTCGAGTCTATTTTTGGGATTTTTTCCATGTGAATGCATCCTATTTTGATTTGAACTGTGTTTTGCCATGATAGGATTGTTGGACACATGATTCTACACATTTTTCTTTCTTTCCGCACTTTGTTCCAACGTGCGGATTTTCAGATATTAATACACGTAAGTGTTTTCGGGCTTGTTTTTGCGTTTTTCTCATGTGAACACCCTGATTTTGCCTCGGAACCCATGTCACATTTTTCTATCATCTTCCCCTCATCTTTCAACACATTTTTTCTTTTTACGGATTTTCAATCCGATGTATGGTTTGGGTTTTATTAAATTTTCTTCCTTTTTGCCATGTGGCCGTGTTTCTCGTATCACGCGTGAACGCGCCTGTTTTTGGTTTTACGCACCTCGAGACGCCCCCGTGGTATCTGTGGTTCACGCATCACCGTCCTTGCCCCGTTTGATCCCGTCATTGCAAATTTGATTACCCCCGCCCCGCACATGTGCACGGGCCGAGGGTGTGTTCCTTTTTCACACCCATACCCAATTTATTTTTATTTATTTAAAAAAACACAAAAAAAACAAAAAGAACAAAACCAAACACACATCAACACAAAACCACGCAATTAAAAATTTTTTAAACACAAAACAAAATAATAATAAATAAAAACAAACAACAACAACAACAAATTAAAATACTCATACAATAAACTTTAAAAAATTTAAAAATAAAGTAAAAAAAACCAACAACAGACAATTCATCTATATAAAAAAAAACCCACAAACACCCATCTCCACACAACCCTACATTTTACAAAAAAAACAAAGCTAAAAAAGAAAAAGAAAAAGAAAAGAGAAACAAAAAAGGAAAAAAAAGAAAAAAAAAGGTTACCTTCTCCCGCCTGTCGCGCGACTTCTGCAAGCCCCCGTCCATCGCGGCCTTCTCTTCCTCTCCACCTTCTCCACCTCCCCTGCTCCTCGTCCTCCACTATTTAGCCTCTCCTCTCTTCACCAAACCTCCTCCTCCACCCTCTCCCACTGCGCTGCCTCCCTCCCTCTTCCCTCCGCCTCCGCCTTCTCCTGCGCCCGCCCCTCCTAGCTGGGCGCCGCCTGCGTCCTTTCCTCCTCCCTCCACCAAATTCTCCTTTCTTCTCCTCCTCCTTTCCTCCCCGCTGCCGTCCTCGCCCGCCCCGCCAGCACCGCACCTTCTCCTCCTCCTCTCCTCCCCGCCATCGTCCTCGCCCGCCCCGCCAGCACCACATTCTCCTTTCTTCTCCTCCTCCTCTCCTCCCCGCCGCCGTCCTCCCCCGCCCCGCCAGCACCACACCTTCTCCTCCTCCCCGCCGCCGTCCTCACCCGCCCCGCCAACCCCACACCTCCTCTCCTCCTCTCCTGGTTAGTCTAAACTAACCTCATTGATTTTACTAGTGTAAACTAACCTAATTGCTTTCACAGACTAAACTAACATAATTGCTTTCACAGACTAAGCTAACCTAATTGATTTAACCGACTAAGCTAACCTAATTGACTTAACATACTCAGTTCACCTAATTCACTTAGGTTACTCACTTAAAGTCCCCGTTTTTGCCCCTTCTCCCTTCTCCCTCCCTTGTTCCCACACCGTGCGGCCGCTCTCGGTGTATGGGTGTGGCTAGCAGGCGTTCACGCGCAAGGACGTGCTTCTGATTCGTCCGTGCAGTGGTGTTGCAGTCACCCGTTCACACGCAGTCATCCTCCGCTGTTCACATGTAGCTCGAGTACCGCCTTGTAATTTCCACACCCGAAAAACATATAAAAACACATAAAAATAAATATAAAACACAAAAAAACTTCAAAAATTTATTAAAATTCATTTAAAATTCAAAAAATGCAAAACAATTCCTCAAAATTTTTCAACATTGTTGAAATCATTTGGAATATTTTTTAAAGTAGAAATTCAAGAAAATGAATTGCAAAAAATTCAAAACTTCAACATTACTTCAAAAATACATGTAAAATGAGTAAAATCCATTAAAAATTAGTAAAAATTTAAAAATATTTCCAAAAAAATTCCAAAAAATTTCACAAATCTCCTTACCCTGTTTGCCAATAATTTCTCAATTGAAAATGCTTCTATAAATGGCCAAAGTATTATTTGAAGCCAAAACCCTAATTTTGATACTTCACCTCATGAAAATTCCTTTCAAATTCCAAAAATCAGCTGAAAAATCATGGATAAATTCAAACACATTGTTGACACTTGTTGGATTACTGAAATCCCACTCTTACACTTCACAACATATTCATGTGTCATATATCTTGTTTTAATTATTTAAAAAAAGAAAAAAAACAACAAAACAAATAAACACAACCAAACCATATACACAATACAAACACACCTAAAATACAACTTAAAAAAATAGAAAAAAATAGAAATAAAAACAAATAAATTAAAAAAATTAAAAAAATAAATATTAAAATAAAACAACCACACTAAGGTGTTTTATTTTTTTTGAGTCAGTGGTGTTTGTTTTTTTTACTAGATTCCTTGCATTTGGAGACTACTCCGTGCGCCTTCAGTCTCTTGCATACACACCCCTACCAGGTATTTATTTTTTAAGTTTTATTCATTTTTATTATCCCTTAACCACAGCTAATTGTTAAAAGAAAATTTATTCACTCACTTTTCCACGTGCGCTTGCGCTAAACACACAATGTTTCTACTAATTTAAAAATCAACGAGCCGTTCACTTTGCACGCGCTACGTGCGCTTCAGATGCACCTTAATTTTTAATAAAAATGAACCAGCGATCACAAAAAAACACGCGCTGGCAAAAAAGCGCTCCACATCACCATTAATTTTTAATTAATGAATTTTCATTTAGAGACCCCAGTCTGGGAATCGCAGTGTGGATTTTGTTAAAGCGCCGCTTCACCCTAATAAATTGTAATTAAAATTTTAAGAAGGAACCGCCGTTTTCTTATTAAGGTTTATCACATAATAAAATGTCACCCATTGTTAATAATTTCTTAAAATGAACCCTTCATTAAAACCATTTTCCCTCACTACACTTTTTTTCCCCTTTTTAATAAAGATGCTTCATGGGATGGGCGCATAAAGTCCTCTTAGCTGAAATTGTTGGTCAAAGTTATGGTTAGGTCATGATTATATTTTTATGGTATTATGGTTTGCTTACGTGCTACGATTACAGGTGCGGTTTGAAGTTTTTCTTTCTTTTTCTTGCCTGATACGGGCTTTTGAGTGACTACTTGTTGCATCGCATGAAGTTTTCGGTCGCATATGTGTAGAGGTCATGCCGAATTTTTTCTAGGATGTGGTTGTTTGGGATGGTAAATTGGTTAGTTACGTCTATGTGTGTGTGTCCTTCTTTTTTATTGATTTCTTTGAATCACAAATGCTAATTCTTGTTATATAAGAGACCTTGAGATCCGATTGCCAAATGATATTGTTCATAATTAAACTAATCAAGATTTTCTTTTATTACGGGCAAAGACCCATGAAACTCCAAGGGAGTTATCCTCAAGTGTGAAATTCTTTCTTAAATTCAATCCAAACTAATCCCCAAGGAAGAGGGAATCTAGGAAGACTATTAGAAGGTATTGCCACTTATGCTGATTTTTCTAGAAGTTATTTTGCCAGTTAGGTTGATTTGTCTCAAAGTTATTTTGTCACTTATAGTTATTTTGCCACTTATGCTAAATTTCCTCAATGTTATTATTTTTGAAAAGAAAAGATTTGTCTTTGAAATAAACTTGTTAAGAGTTTATGTATAATGCATTCGAAATAAGATGTTTGTGATTGTAAGCTAGGTACTGATCTTTCCTAAAATCATCAGGCTAAAAGATGGATGACTGAGGCAGTGTTCTTGATGGCGCTAGACCTTCCCAAGGCCAGCGTGAATAAAACCTATTGCAAGGGTTTTTTTTTTTTTTTCACGATGGTGCAAAAGGTCTTGTCATAGTAGAGAACTCTAGTCGACAGGAGGAGGTGAGGATACTAGGGGACTCTAGTCATAAACTCCTTAGGCTCTTACATGTTAAAATACACGGGATCTAGAGCATGGCAGATGAGGAAGCTATGGAGGTTGAAAGAGGAAAAAGGAACTCATGAAGACATTGAGCTTGATAAGGACAAATTGTTACACAAGTGAATTAGGCTCCAAGATTGAGACTTGGACTCATAAACACAATCTTGTGTAATGACAGTGACATGACACTTTACTGGAAAGAAAAGAGTACTATCATTGCATTAGAAAAAGAGTGCAAGTACAATGCTTTACATGAATTGAGTGGTGGTACTTTTTCCTACCGTGCATATGGGATTCTGGGCCTAAGCCCTCACTGCTTCTCACAAAGGGACTGAAGTAGGTGTGATTGCAAATATCTCAACACCACTCCTCAATCACAACCAGAGGTACAAAGCATATAGAGGCTTTAGTGAAAGAAACACCTGCAAAGTGTGGGCACACCATAAACATGGCAAAACACCAGAGGTTGTCGCAGAAAAGGCTAAGTGTGGGTACCATAAACATGATGGACATCCAAAGGCTGTAGCAGGGGCCTCACAAAGTGTACAGAGGCTGTAGTACAAGGATAACTAAGGAGTTTACAAGTTTATGCTTGAGGCATTAGGGCTAGGAAATACAAAACTAAAAAAGTCTATCTGAATAGAAGGACTTATGAGGTTTGTCCTTCTCCTGGTGGTCTTCTTCTTCTTCTTCTTCTTCTTCCTTCACTCCGTTTTCTTCTTCTTCTTTGACTGCAACTAGATAGGCCTTTTGGGACCTCTTTCTGGCATGGTAGAACTTCTCAGTGTGCCAGGTCCTTTTGCAGGTCACAGAAGAGCTGATCCTTCTTGCCTTTGTACCTGTTGCCAACATATACTACATGTTCATCTCTAGAGGTGCTTGGTTCTTCCTTAGTTTTTAGCTTCTTTTCCTCTTTTGATAGTGATACCTAGATATCAACAAGTTCAGGGTTTGGCATATTAATTAGAGTTGTTGATATATTATTATATTCAGGAGGCAAACTCTTAAGTAGAACACTGATGCAAACATCTTCTTCCATTTTAATGTTAATCCCTGTAAGTTGGGTTAGAAGTCCTTCCATGTAATTTAGATGTGTGGCAATTGATGTGCTGGACTTCATTTCAAGCCTGAAAAACTCTATTAGGAGACCATAGTTTGATGATTTAGACTATGCACCGAAAAAAGTGTCAAGTCTCTTCCATGTATCCTGTAAGGTCTCACAGTTATCCACATGGTAGATATAGCTGTTGTCTAGCTCTAGTTTGATAATGGCTTGAGCCTTATCATCGTTCTTTTGCCAAGTGATAGCAAGATCTACATCACGAGGCTTCTTTTCTTTTCTAGTGGTAATGGCCCAGAGACCCTTCTTCATCAGGATGAGTTTGATGTGGGTCTGCCAGGTATGAAACCCAACTCCTTTGAATCAAAAAGTTGGAGAATCTTTGCCCATGTTAAACTTGCGGGAACAACAACAAATTAGCTTCAGAGCTATCAGATTTAAGCAGCATAAGAGTTGGTTGGGATGTGTCAAAAAACACAAGTGCTTAGAGCACTAAAATGAGTGTCAATAGACACTATGTTTCTTCATTAAATCTTTCCAAATCTACAAAATCCTTCAAGATCTTTCAGATCCAAATCTTTTCCTTCTTGATTTGATGCTGGGACCTTCAAATCTAAGTGACAATGGGTTGTTCTAGGTGGCAGGAGAGAGAAAGTGATGAGATTTTTGAGCTTGATGAAGTTTGGCTATGGCTTCTTGGATTAGGGTTTTGACCTAGCCCTAGTTTTTACCTGATTGTGGGAGCTATACTTGATCTCATTTTAAAAAAATTATATGAAGATGAAGCTTACTTCAAGGGCTATCATTTCCCTATGATGGCGAGACTGAAATCGCACTGCGCAAAGATGGATTAGAGCCTTTGATTAGCACGGGCGCAGATTTTGACAGCGTGACGAATCTTAAGCAATGCTAAAGCATAGATAGACCAATGTCATAGCGTGATGTGCCACATAGGAGCTGATGTTGAGGAAGATTTTTCTAAAAGAGGGTTCATGAAGATATGCTCTATATTTAGAGATCGAGCTCCTCCAAGGTGGGTATGTCCTGCAGGCCGGCCACCACAGACTGAGGTTATGGCAACAATTGATAGAAGTGACAATGCTGAGCTCCAGGTAGGGAAATGTTAGGATCTTATGTGATACATAGAACCATTAGTGGGGGGGAACACTTCTCCAGAAGGAAGCTCGGTAAGATTTGGCCGGTAGAGGAAGTTATGAGAGCTTCGAGCAAGCAGGGTACTGCTGGCTATGGCTACCACAAGGTCAAGTGGAGAAGAAGAAGTGGGAGATGATGTCTTGGACTGAGCTCAAGTTGAGCTAGATGAGAGTAGAATGAAGGTGAAGGAGCAGAGCCATGCCCGACTGAGCTTTGATACCATGTTAAAATATGTAGGATCTAGAGCATAGCAGATGCAGAAGCTATGGAGGTTGACAGAGGACAAAGGAACTCATGAAGACATTGAACTTGACAAGGACAAATTGTTACACAAGTGAATTAGGTTCCAAGATTGAGACTTGGACTCATAAACACAATCTTGTGTATTGACAGTGACATGACACTTTACTAGAAAGAAAAGAGTACTATCATTGCATTAGAAAAAGAGTGCAAGTACAATGCTTTACAGGAATTGAGTGGTGGTACTTTCTCCTACTGTGTATATGGGATTCTGGTCCTGAGCCCTCAGTGCTTCTCACAAAGGGACTGAAGTAGGTGTGATTGCAAATATCTCAACATTACAAAGTACCAACTACCCTTCGATTTCCAGACTGTGTTTGGGAGCAGTTGGGGAATGGAACTTGGAGAGAATAATATTTCAAACAGAAGACATTGTAAAAGTCATTTTTCTGAAAGGAACTATTAAGAAGGAATTACTTTACTATGTTTTTGTGTTGTAAATTAAAGGAGTGTAATGATTTTGTATCAGGAGATAATTCAAGGAACCTGATTTTATATGTTGAACCTAAAGTGGTAGGTAATTAAATAACTAAAACTACTCTCTCAAGGGAAGTGGGAGGATGGACCCTCGACGATGAATCCAGAATTATGGCTGGGTGGTCTCGATAAGCTGAGAGCTTTCCTAAGAAGGAATAAAAATCACACTTGATGGATCACTAGAAACCAGAAAGATTGACTTATATCACTTTAGAATCCACTAATATTAATTAACCACTAGTAATAGATTTGACTAGAAAAACTTAGGTCGATCCTCATGGGAGCAGCCTGAACTTCCACTGCGGGGTAGACTCAAGCGAGCCTAGTTAGCAAACTCTGAGGGTTTTATTAAAATCTTGGACGGCACTTCCTAGAACATCTCTTGATGGGCTACTAAGAACGTACTGCTGATGAATAGTATGGGCGACACGTTATAGCTAGTATCAGAGTGCATGTTGATGTAGGACACAACGCGAGTAAATAAAACTAGTTATATTTATTTTAAATGTTTTTTTCCTTAAGTAGTGAAATATTCTCTTGTTGATATATGTTCTTGATTTTTGGTAGAAAGAAAAACATTGGGAACACTTCTTGATTTTCCAAGTTATGTTTATGTTAGCAATGCACTCCTCTAGCTTTAGCTGGAGAAACCAGATGATGTAGATATTAGATTAGATATACAATCCTTCACCCTTGTATTACAAAAGGTGATGGATGTTAAGTAGAGGGTATTGTTACACTGACGCAAAAGCCGTCTTGCTTACCTCCAGAATAATTTAAAGAGATTAAGGTGGATGGAAGCCCTTAAGGTTGCCAAGATTGATCTCTTTTATGAGGCCAGAATAAACTCAAACATGTTCACAAGAGGGCGACATGTCAAACTAAATTGGTATATCTATGAGGAGGTTACAAGGGTTATACCGGTTGATTGAGTCATGGTTGTAGGATGCTCTAGTTGCCACAACTACAAGAAACATGGATTACCTGATCTTCCTCTGAAATATAGATTTCTAGATATCTATTCTCAGAATCCTAATTACTATGTGATGGATGTATCGCAATGCCATGCTTAGATTGTGGTAGGAAAATCTTTTCCAAGAATAATACAAGCTCCCAAACTACTCAAATAATGTATTCCCTTCCTATTGACGTAAATAATTATTTTTATCCATCTGTTTGTCTCCTTGATCAATCAAAAATAGTAGATAGACTTTTTTTCTTGATTAAAAATCAAATGAGTGGGAAGCTTTATACCCATAGGAAGGAGCAATGTAATGTGTCCCCTTGTCCGCTTGTAGGACACGTCTTAGTAGCCCATCGGGAAGAGAGTCCAAAAAGCGCCGCCCGGCACTCCCAAGGAATGTCACGCGGTTTGCGATCTAGGTCTTCCCGAGTCTGCCATGAAGCAGAAGGATTCAGGCCGGTCCCACTTAGGACCGACTTGAATCAGGGTTTCCCTAATGGTTAAGTTCCTAGGAGGTAACTAGCATCGAGCCCCAGACGAACTACTTTGCGTAGAAATGTCAGGGTCGAAGCGGATTTATACTGCACTTAGTTCAAGGAGAATGGGAAATGAGAGGGATGCGAAGCTCGACCTCTCTGCCCGTAAGGCATAGTCCCATTCCGTTCCCCTAAAACAGTATAAATCGGGACTCTAGCTCTCTAGATTCTGGGTCATTGCTACCTCGCTATCAATTCCGTTGAGAAAAGTTCCCGGCCAACCGGGACCACCCTTCCGTAGGACGGACCCAGGGTTACATCCACCACACTTTCCTCAAGTTGCTTTAGTTATCTAATTACCTACCACATTTAGTTTGACAAGCAAAAAAACAGCTTCCTTAATTAACCAATTAATCATTGGTTCCTTCACGTAACTTAGGCACAGCTATAGAAAAACAATGTCAAGCAAGTTCCTTTTCAACATTTGATCTTTATTTATTAGTCTTTGGAATACATCATATAATATGCCCGAAGGCTATTCTAGCAATCCTCAGGGATCACTATTCCAAGTTCCGCCTGCTGACTAGTATCCAGGCCTCGAGATCCTATCTCGAGTCACGTCGGTCTCTTGTGCAGGATCCAGAGACAAGGGATTTACAGCCAGAGCCTCCCTTGGCATCCAAACGTCCTTCTGCTCCAAGTAGCACCCACGGAGAGATCTCTCACGGCGGGTTCAAACCACGTACCCGACGCAGCTAACAACCCCCTTGGATAGGGTCAGGCAGATAGTCGAAGGTAACTGATACTGCCTCTCCCTCCAGGCTTTTAACCTGAAGCATTAGTTATTTTTTCAGCATTAGTTCCTTGAGTAAAGAAATACAAACAGTGCTCCCAGTGTAGAATCACGAGCATTCCAATGGTCGTTTGTACGGCCAACTGCTAAGGTGTGAATCCTTCTTCCCGAATGCTTCCAGCATTCGATCCGGGATCAATCGTGACTTGGCAAGGTCCCAAGAGTTTCGTAAGTTGAGTTGCTTGTTTATCCTCTTTCCTTGGGTTAGGGTTTATACCTTGTTGACCCAAATTGTCACTACCTTAGGTTTCCTTATATTATGGTCAATAAATCCTGGACAATCCTGTTGTCCTCACTTGATTGGTCAATTGCTTACTAGGCAATTCATAACTCCCCTAACTTGGCAAATCAGCCCCAAGGAAGGGTGATGTAGCAGGATGACTACTCATCCTCTAGAAAATTAGACTTGTACTTAGAACTCGCCAAACTTGTTCTAAGGAGTGGCAATACTATTTTGTGATTTAGACACAAAACCATGCAACGTTGCAACTTGTTGCACGAGATAGGTGTCAGCACCTAACTTGTGGGATTATTTTTCTCCGTATAGTCTTTCTTGATCAAGAACACCTTTGATCAAGACAAGGGCTTGGGATTCCTCTTGACCCAATCCAAAACCTAACCCTACTAGGCGGACAACATTTTGGCCCTAGGGTTCCTTGCAAAAATCTAGCACTTGATCTACTGATCCGTAGGGTGAGAACCCTAGATCATTCTTGCACTGTGTTTAAATAATCCTAACATTTCGTAAATATGGATAGGACCTTTGAGATCGGAAGTGTTAAGTCGGCAACCCAAGTGTGATACTAGGCAGAATTTTATCATAGCTTAACCCTACCTAGCACATTGAGATGATCGTCATATGCTAACTAATAATACCTTTATGATTCTCATGTAAGCTATTCAAATTCTACGCGAATCACTTAGTTGATCTAACCAACCCACGATTTAAGATGATCTTTCATTTTAAAGATGCAAATACTTTCCCTAAAAGATGTAAATAACTGCAAGATGTAAGCGATGTATCATTTCATGCAAATATGCGATTTCAAGACCATAGACCTTTTCCTTCTATGCAGCTATAAGATCTACAATGATCTTTCTTTTCCTTGCCTTAAACGGTATTAGTTGACATTCAGAACTACTTCTTGTAAATCCCACATATATGCATACAATTCAAGGCTTTAGTCTTTTAATGAAAATGCATCCTTTCCCAATTTCGAACTTTGATAAAAGAGCTTCTATGCATGGATGCATCATTCTTTCGTGACGAGATGCCAATGAATACATGACTGATTTAATCCTTCTTCTACCACTTATCGCAACTAAATTGTAGCTAACATTGCATGCGAATTGCATAATATCAAATTCATAAATCTTTTCCTTTGGGAGATGCACAAAATTGACTTTAACTTATGCATCATACGTTTAGAATTGCAGCGACCCTTGACCATGCAAGTGCAAGAAATTGCAAATACATGACATGCAACTAACTTGTAGATTGAATGAGTAAATAGATTTCCTAATGCATTTAGACTTCCCTACGAGAATTAAAAACATGCTTAATGCCTCTTTTCTATGCGGAAATATTTTCGGAACCTGGGCATTAAGAATTGGGGCGTTGTCCACTCTTGTACTTGGGGTGGAAGCTCCCGCGTGTGCTCCTCTCGCCTTTTGCTTAGGAGCCATTGATGTAGTAGATTTTGACGCAGCGAATCTTCCTTGGATCCCTTATGCACTTCAAGGGTACTACTATCCGAGATTCTCCTCTTCCGCGCAGGAATTTGGGTCTTGCAGTCACGATTTTAAGGAACCCGGGAAGGCACGAGTGAATAAGGCCTATGGAAGCTTTAGTTAGAAGCTTCCAAGCTTCTGTAACAGGGATGACGTGGAGAGAGAGTGATGAAGAAGATGGAGATGATGATGGTGATGATGATGATGATGATGATGGTGGTGGTGGCGATGATGAAGGCGGGAGCCTGGCGGCATGACCAGGGCGGCGATGGAAGCTTCCTCCACGGCGGCAACAACGGGCACATCACGATTCCCTCTCTCCTCCCTCAAGCTTGGGAGGGGGGGTTTTTATATAGGGTTGAAGGGGGGGGGGGTAGCCACACTAGTGGCGGGCTGCATGCCTCCTCCCCATGCCCCTTCACCACTCACTCATACTCATACTCCCTGTCCCCGCCATGCAACAGCTGAAGGGAAGGGAGTTAATATAAAAATTTGCAAAAATTATGTCATTTTTTTCCCATGAAGGGGTGTTCCCACGTGGGCTTGCGGTTTCGAGCCACGACTTCCTATACACGACGCAGGACTGGTGTTTGTTGATGCATGCGGAGGGAGCACTTAGCCCAAAGTTTTTTTGTTGTAGGAGATCACTCGAAATTGCTCTTGTGCGGGATGTGAGGAGTCTAGGGTCTTCAATATTTTGTTGCGAAAATATTACATTCTCTCCCCCTTAGAGGAATCGAGATGTCCTCATCTTGAGAAGATTTGGGGGTATTGTTGGATGAGAGTACTTTCATCCATCCAAGTGGCATCCTCTTCAGGGTAATCTTTCCATTGGATGAGGTATTCTCTCAAGGTCCTGGATCTCAAATGCCTTTCCCTAACATCTAAGATCCTGTCAGGCCGTAGCTCAAGGAATCCTTGGCTAGGCATTACAACTTGTTGATCATCAAGCACGTGACTAGGATTAGGCACATACTTTTTCAATAGACTGATATGGAATACATTATGAACTTTTAGGTTTTCAGGGAGTTGTAGTCTGCAAGCATTAGGCCCTAGGCACTTGAGAATCTTGTAGGGTCCACAATACCTTGGATTTAGCTTTTTGTGTTCACCCAAGGATAGGGAACTCTTCTTTGGACGTATGCGAATGAAGACCATATCACCTTCAATGAAGGATCTGTCTTGATGTTTCAAGTCTGCGTAGGCCTTCTGTCTGTCCTTGGCAGCTTGGATGTCTTGTCTTATTGACTTGATTTGGTCATCCATGTCTTCCAGCATCTGCTTTGAGGCTTCAACCCTCAAGGTTGGATCTGAAAAACTCAAAGAAGTGCGACAATTGTGCCTATACAATGCTTGAAAAGGGGTCATCTGAATGCTTTGTTGGTAAGAAGTATTGTAGGCAAACTCAACTAGTGGCAAATATCAAATCCACTTTTTGGGTTCACGATAGTAGTGTGCCCTAAGCATATCTTCAATGACTTGGTTGACTCATTCCGTTTGATCATCAGTTTGGGGATGATAAGCTATACTGAAACAGAGTTGAGTCCCAATGGCCTCGAAGATAGCCCTCCAGAAGTGTGATGTGAAGATAGAGTCATGATCACTAATGGTTCTTCTGGGTAACCCATGCAGTTTGAATATTTCCTTGATGAATAACCTTGCGATGTTTAAGGCTTTATAGTTTGTCTTAATAGGGATAAGATATGCAACCTTGGTGAGCATATCCACTACAACCATAATGGAGTTGTATCCTCCCTGAACTTGGGGCATGCCAAGAACAAAGTCTATACTAATGAATTCCCATTTCATTTGGGGAATGTCAAGTGGTTGTAATTTCCCTGGCATTTTGACATGTTCAGCCTTAATGCATTGACAAGACAAACATTCCGTGACATATTTGAGAACGTCACCTTTGAGCCTATCCCAATAATAGCTCTTTATGACCGCATTGAGGGTCTTGACATAGCCAGGATGTCCTGAGAAAGGGGAGTCATGGGCTTCCCAGAGTATCTTCTGCTTGAGTGATTGGCTTGCCAATATACATAATCTTGTCCTATAGTAGACAAGTCCATTATTGATAGAGAATTCTTGATACTTTGTTTGTAGCTTTGGGTCTTGATCTTTGATAGGGATCTCCCTTAGCAATTTCTGATAGGTTGGGTCATGGCATGCCTCTTCTCTAGGTAGCTCAAGAATTGGGTTATTTATTTGGCATGGATACCTTTGTGGCTAGAGATCTATTTGTTGATGGATCTTGCAAAATTAGAGAATTCAGAAAAGCCTTGTGACTGAGTGCATCGGCAACTACATTCTCCTTTCCAGGCCGGTATTTGATTTCGAAGTCATATCCTTCTAATACTTCAATCCATCGACATTGCCTCATGTTGAGCTCATTCTGGGTGAAAATCCATTTAAGACTCTTGTGGTCCGTCACTAGGGTAAATTTGTTACCCAGCAAGTAGTGTCTCCAAAGTTTGAGAGCATGGATGACAGCCAACAGCTCCAGATCGTGGGTAGCATAATTCCTTTCATGGCTCTTCAGTTTCCTTGAAGAGTATGCTACGAGATTACCTTCTTGCATAAGCACACATCCTAAGGCAAGTGTGTTAGCATCAGTTATCACTTCAAACTTCTTACTAAGATCTGGAAGTTTCAGGATGGGTGCTAATACCAAGCTTTGCTTTAGTTTGTCAAAGCTGGACTGTTCAGCAGGTGACCATACAATTGATACTTGCTTCTTTAGTAGATCAGTTAGAGGCACTGCAATCATAGTTTTTGATAAAGACCCTGTACCATCCTGTCAATCCAAGAAAACTACGTATTTCTTTGACAAAAGTTGGTGTTGGCCACTCCAGAATGTCTCTGACCTTGGCTGGATCTACTGAAATTCCTTCCGCTGATACAATGAATCCCAGAAAAATGCACACTTCTTCTTCTTGGCATAAAGCTTGTGTGCCCTCATTGTTTCAAGGACAATGCAAAGCTGGGGTTCATGATCTTCTTCTTGCTTGGAGTAGACTAGGGTATCGTCAAAGAAGACGAGTACGAAGTCATCAAGATAGGGCCTAAAGATATCCTGCATTAACTTTTGAAGGTAGTAGGAGCATTTGTCAGCCCGAATGACATGACTAGGAATTCAAAGTGTCCATACCTTGTGCTGAATGCAGTCTTCGAGATATCTTCTTCCTTGATCCTTATCTGATAATATCCAGACCTGAGATCTATCTTAGAGAAGATCTTCGCACCTTGAAGATGGTCAAGAAGTTCATCTATTCTTGGAATGGGGTATTTGTTTTTAATGGTCGATTGATTCAACCTTCTGTAGTCAATGCATAGCCGAAGCGTTTCATCTTTCTTTTTCTGGAACAGCACTAGAGCTCCCCATGGTGAACTGCTAGGACGGATGTAGCCTTGGTCTAACAGTTGCTTGAGTTGCTCCTTTAGCTCAATCGCTTCAGGGATGGACATTCTATATGGTCTCTTTGCAATTGGTGCAGCTCCTAGCGCTAGCTTGATTTCATGATCGACTTCCCTTTTAGGTGTGGGGGCATTGGCCACTCAATACACCTCTAGCACCAAACCACACACACAGAGTGTTGATCATTTTCACTTCTAATTGCTGCCTCTTCCTTCCTAAATGGTGGACTAATCAAGGTGATCCAAAATCAGTCTTTCTCTCTCCTCACACTCTCTCCTCTTGTGGGCTATTCATGTGTGAAGAATAGAAGAGAAGATTGGGATAGAGATTGCGGTTGTCTGACTTGAACTGGATTGATGTGGGACCACACCGACACTAAGTAGTGATGAACATTGCTATTTGAAGACCAATGATGGGTTTGGTTGCTATTCATAAAATTTATACTTGAGACCAAAATACAAAAAATGGTGGTAAGTCTATTTTTAAATTGAAATTTGGATTATTTTTGACATTTCATGGTACAAATCATGTTCATATGTGATGAAAATTTGTTTAAAGCTTGGTTATGATGTACTCAAGGATCACAAATAAAAAAATGTAGAACCTACATTCGTAATCGTGTGTCATTAATTAATAAAAACTCAAAATACCTAATTTAAGATTAAAAAAATGTATTTTTGGTTTCCAATAGCCCTATGATGTTCATATGGGATGATATTAAATGAGATGATGGAATAAAGTTCAAATTGATTTCTTAAATATGAGAAATTAGAAAACACATAATCTTACATAAAGAAAATGAGGAAAAATACTCAAAATGAGATTTTGAGAGAAAGAAAATAGGAGAAAAATAGTTTTTGTGCGTGAAAAATTATGCAAAATTAGGGGTATATTTGTGCAAGTATAATGGAGGTAAGGCATGAGTATTTGCCTCAGCTTAACCCTATTTATATATTTTAGTACATATTTATTGCTTATATTATGAAAAAACATACATGGTAACATCTCTTAACCTACCCATCACCAAGTAAAACCCTAAACAATAGGGAGCTTAATTAGCTTAATTAAATAGATAGGTAGCCCCTTTCTAACTCCTTTTATTATCCGTGTTGCTTTGGCCAGTTAAATTTTTGGCTTACCAGCCTCACCTTGAGTTGTGACTAGTTCCCCTTCAAAATTCTGAAAGGAGAATTGGCCCTTTCCACACAGTGAATGTGGGCATCATTGGGTATTAGCCAATCCATTCCAAGCAAACACTCGTGGACACCTAGGTTTATTATCCTGAATCTGACCGAAGTCAACTTTCCACCTAGTAGGAATTTCAACTTAGCAGTTTTCCTGGTACAAGTGACCTCTCGACCATTTGCTAATTCCACAAGTAAGGTAGGTGCATCTTTTGTGGCTATTCCTAATCTTTTTGCACAGACTGGTGAAATGAAGGAATGTGTACTGCCACAATCAATCAAGGTTTTGAAGCTTTTACCTTGATAATCCGATGGTGTTTGAATCACTGAGAATTGGCGATTTGGGCCTTTCTTGTGAAGAGCGGCATGAACCGTTGCCCTCTCAATGTCAGCTTCCAGGGTTGGATCTTCTTCATCACCTAGCTCCTTGTTGGCAACACTGGAGGTTCTCCCTCTGGCCCTGATGGTGGCTCCTTGGCCATGGACGGCTCCTTGGAATGGCCCTTGATGCTGTCCTCTGCTAAGCTTGGGACAGTGCCTCTTGAAGTGACCAGGCTCGTTGCAATGGAAGCAACAGAGATTTCGGCCATTACCTTGGGTAGGAACGAAATTGTTAACAGTATTCACCCTAGCTTTCTTCCTTTGTCCCTGACTTTGGCCCTGCGCTCTCTTAGCTTGAGACCTATACACTCCCTTGTTCTGGTCCTTGTAAGACCAAGTCCTGTTATTCCTTGGCTTGGACTACACCTCTTGTATTATGGGTGTAGCTCAAATGAGCGCGTCTTGAAGGTCTGTTGGGCGCATTGATTCCAGGCGGGTGTTTATGGGTGGATTTAACCCATCACAAAACTTTGACACCTATTGTGTCATATCCATTTGTGGCACATATTTTAAGAGAGAGACGAATTTTGAATAGTATGCATCCAGGGATAGTCCGAACTGCTTTAATTCATAGAATTCATTCATCTTCTGTGTGCGGTAGGTAGGTGGCAGATATGGTCAAGGGTAGCTGCAATTCTAAACGTACGATGCATAAGTTAAAGACGAATTTGTGCATCTCCCAAAGGAAAAGATTTATGAACTTGATATTATGCAATTCGCATGCAATGTTAGCTACAATTTAGGTTGCGATATGCGATAGAAGAAGGATTAAATCAGCCATGTATTCATTGGCATCTCGTCACGAAAGAATGATGCATCCATGCATAGAAGCTCTATTATCAAAGTTCGAAATTGGGAAAAAATGTATTTTCATTAAAAGACTAAAGCCTTGAATTTGATGCATATACGTGGGATTTACATGAAGTAGTTATGAATGTCAACTAATACTGTTTAAGGCAAGGAAAAGAAAGATTATTGTAGATCTTATAGTTGCATAGAAGGAAAAGGTCTATGGTATTGAAACCGCATATTTGCATGAAATGATACATCGCTTACATCTTGCAGTTATTTACATCTTTTAGGGAAAGTATTTGCATCTTTAAAATGAAAGATCATCTTAAATCGTGGGTTGGTTAGATCAACTAAGTAATTCGCATAAAATTTGAATAGCTTACATGAGAATCATAAAGGCATGATTAGTTAGTATATGACGATCACCTCAATGTGCTAGGTAGGGTTAAGCTATGATAAAATTTTGCCTAGTATCGCATTTGGGTTGCCGACTTAACACTTTCGATCTCAAAGGTCCTACCCATATTTACGAAATGTTAGGATTATTTAAACACCATGCAAGAATGATCTAGGGTTCTCACCCTAAGGATCAGTAGATCAAATGCTAGATTTTTGCAAGGATTTAGGAACCCTAGGGCCAAAACGTTGTCCGCCTAGTAGGGTTAGGTTTTGAATTGGGTCAAGAGGACTCCCAAGCCCTTATCTTGATTAAAGGTGTTCTTGATCAAGAAAGACCGTACGGAGAAAAATAATCCCACAAGTTAGGTGCTGACACCTATCTCGTGAAATAAGTTGCAATGTCGCATGGTTTTGTGTCTCAATCACAAAATAGTATTGCCACTCCTTAGAATAAGTTTGGCGAGTTCTAAGTACAAGTCTAATTTTCTAGAGGATGAGTAGTCATCCTACTACATCACCCTTCCTTGGGGCTGATTTGCCAAGTTAGGGGAGTTATGAATTGCCTAGTAAGCAATTGACCAATCAAGTGAGGATAACGAGGTTGTCCAGGATTTATTGACCATAATATAAGGAAACCTAAGGTAGTGACAATTTGGGTCAACAGGGTATAAACCCTAACCCAAGGAAAGAGCGTAAACAAGCAACTCAGCTTACGAAACCCTTGGGATCTTGCTAAGTCCCGATTGATCCCGGGTCGAATGCTGGAAGCGTTTGGGAGAAGGATTCACACCTTAGCAGTTGGCCGTACAAACGACCATTGGAATGCTCGTGATTGTACACTAGAAGGACTGTTTGTATTTCTTTGCTCAAGGAACTAATGCCAGAAAAATAACTAATGCTTCAGGTTAAAAGCCTGGAGGGAGAGGCAGTATCAATTACCTCCGACTGTCTGCTTGACCCTATCCAAGGGGGTTGTTAGCCGCGCCGGGTACGTGGACCGAACCCACTGTGAGAGATCTCTCCGTGGGTGCTACTTCGAGCAGGAGGACGCTTGGGTGCCAGGGGAGGCTTTGGCCGTAAATCCCTTGTCTCCGGATCTTGCACAAGAGGCCGACGTGACTCGAGATGGGATCTCGAGGCCCGCATACTAGTCAACGAGCATAGCTTGGAATAGTGATCCCTAAGGATTGCTAGAATAGCCTTTGGGCGGATTATATGATGTATTCCAAAGACTAATAAATAAAGATCAAATGTTGAAAAGGAACTTTCTTGACATTGTTTTTCTATGTCAGTGCCTAAGTTACATGAAGGAACCAATGATTAATTGGTTAATTAAGGAAGCTATTTTTTTGCTTGTCAAACTAAATGTGGTAGGTAATTAGATAACTAAAGCAACCTGAGGAAAGTGCAATGGATGTGACCCTGGGTCCGTCCTATAGAAGGGTGGTCCCGGTTGGCCAGGAACTTTTCTCAAAGGAATTGAGAGCGAGGTAGCAATGACCTAGAATCTAGAGAGCTAAAGTCCCGATTTATACTATTTTAGGGGAACGGAATGGGACTATGCCTTACGGGCAGAGAGGTCGAGCTTCGTATCCCTCTCGTTTTCCATTCTCCTTGAACCAAGTGCAATATAAATCCGCTTCGACCCTGACGTTTCTGTGCAAAATAGTTCGTCTGGGGCTCGACGCTAGTTACCTCCTAGGAACTTGACCATTAGGGAAACCCTGATTTAGGTCGGTCCTAAGTGGGAACGGCCGGAATGCTTCTGCTTCGTGGTAGACTTGGGAAGACCTAGATCGCAAACCCCGTGACATTCCTTGGGAGTGCCGGGCATCGCTTTCTGGACTCTCTTCCTGATGGGCTACTAAGACGTGTCCTACAAGCGAACAGGGGGACATGTTACAGTTGGTATCAGAGCCAACCAATGAGATCTAATATTTACAAGGAAACTTAATAAGGGGAAGTAGAGCAAAGTTGCCATTAAGAACATTTCCTTACTTACTTATCGATGATGACCTGCAGAGTCGCGAAGCATGGAACAAATTCTTGGTGTTCCAGGTTATGTTTATGACTGCAATGCGTGCTTTGGATTATCGATTGAGGCTATGCATGATGAATATTTGAGACCATAGTATCAACAGATGGCATTTTAGTGGATCCTACCAAGGTCCAAGATGTACAAGATTGGCCACCCCCAACAACGGTCAAGGAAGTGCGAAGCTTTCTAGGGCTAATAGGTTGGTATAGAGTCTTCATTAAACACTATGCCTCAATCACCGTGACCTTCTCAAAAAGCCGGTCTCCATTACATGGACGTCCACCAAACAATCTAGCTTTGAGAAGCTTAAGCAGAGTTTAGTAACTGCTCCTATCCTAAGGCTACCTGACCTCAGCAAAGAATTTGAAGTTATAACTAATGTAAGCTCTCTTGCTTTGGGCTATGTGCTTATGTAAGAATGGCATCCAAAAATCCATGAAAGAAACTATGCCACACATGATCTAGAATTACTTGTTATAATTCATGTCTTTAAACTATGGAGGTATTACCTTCTTGGTAATAGGTTTTCTCTAGTCACTGATCATAAGAGCCTAAAGTGGGTTTTTACTCAGCTAGATCTCAATATGAGACAACGCCAATGGATTGAGACATTGCAAGAATTTGACTTTGAAATCAAGTATAGACCAGGCAAGGAGAATGTGATTGCAGATGCCCTAAGCCGTAAATCATTCCTTAATGCTCTAATCTTAGAAGACCCCTCTAGAATTGGAAATCTTGCCACAATGATTTCAATGTCTAGTAACCCTCTCCTAGAAATGGCTAAAGAAGAGGCAGCGAAGGATCCAAGCTATTAGGACTTGTTAAGAGAAATTTTTGTCAAGGATTCAAATCCAAAACTCAAGACTAAGTATCAAGATTTTTCCATAAACGAGGACCTTGCCTATTATAGGACAAGACTATATATTCCTGCAAGTCATGAACTCAAAATGAAAATACTATGGGAAGCTCGCGATTCCCCATTTTTAGGTCATCCTAGTTATGCTAAGACTCTTAATACAGTTAGAAAAAGCTTCTATTGAGAAAGACTCAAGGGTGATGCACTTAAGTATATCACCGAATGCCTAATTTGCCAACGAATTAAGGTTGAGCATGTCAAGTTGCCAGGAAAGCTCTAGCCACTTGACATTCCTAAAATGAAATGGGAGTATATCAGCATGGACTTGTTAGATTACCCCCAATACAAGGAGGATATAACTCCAAAATGGTAGTCATTGATATGCTAACAAAAGTTGCACACCTTATTTGTGTAAAAGCCAATTATAAAGCTTCTGATATCGCCAGGCTTTTCATTAAGGAAATTTTTAGGTTACATGGATTACCCCAAAGAATCATCAATGATCACAATTCTCTCTTCACCTCAAACTTTTGGAAGAGTTTGTTTGAAGCTCTAGGAACCTAGCTTTGCTTACCATCCCCAAAATGATGGTCAAACAGAGTGGGTCAACCAAGTTATTGAGGACATACGGAGGGCTTATTGTAATAGGAAACCCAAATGGTGGATTCAATACCTACCCTTAGTTGAATTTTCCTGTGATGCATCATACCATCAAAGTATTCAAATGACTCCTTTTCAGGCACTATATGGGCAAGATTGTCTTACCCCATTTATTTTTCCAATCCTACCCCACTACGGGCAGAAGCATCTAAGCAAATACTAGAAGAAATGGATCAACAAGTGAAAGCTATAAGGCAAGATATTCATGATGCCAGGAGGCATATTCCATGGTGGATTCCGTAAAATTTTATTACCGGGGCTCATACACAAGGTGGATTCTTTGTGCGAAAAGTTGATAGGGATGCCTCTCCTTTTCGAGCATTTTCTTAATTTAATGTGTAAGTGGGTGATTCCATAGCGGGTGATTCTACAAAATACATATTTAAATTAATAAATGTTTATGAGTTTAGAGTGCGCACTCATAATAAATTAAGGTTAGGATTGAGTTCTAACCAATTTATTTTTGTAGTTGAAGACTGCTAGGTATTCACTTTTGTCAGTTTAATTGTATTATTTTTCTAACAATTGTGAATGCTTCAGTTGATGTGTAGAGCAAGCAGCGGTGGCATTGGGAAGCATTGGAGGATAGCATGTATTCAAATTATCATCAATTTTTTATGGGCGCGTATCTTAGGCATGGCGTCCATATTTTGACACGCTTATTTATTAAAGCGCTTGATATTTATTTATTACTTTTGTATGCGCATGGGTGCACGATTTAAATATTTGTATTGGACATTGTATTTGGGTACCGCCTGACTTCTTAGGCGCCCAATAGCTTTAATTCTTTAGTGGCACAAAAGCAAACACAAAAGCTAAAGCGTGCTAATTGTAAATTGGGCTATTTTTTGAGCTTGAAGATGAATAATATATAAAATATATGCTTTGTGGAGCACTCACACAAGGCATGGGGGGAGATTGCACCCAATTAGTCTCTTGCTTCATGTCGTGCAAGCTTTCTTCCTTTTTTTGTGCAAAAGTAGAGTTCTTTTGTTCTTGGGGACCTTTTGACTCTCACTACGCGCGCATACGGCGTCTGATCTGTACACTAATGGTATCAGAGCGAAGCTGAGATCAAGAGCTTCCAATCGCTTACCATCTCGCGCGAAGGCGGAGCTCCTGGAATGATCGAGCTCTACAGTCAGTCTCGTGGCAAACAGTCAATACCAGCGTGTTCCTGGTAGTCAAGAACCCCCTGCTGTACACTCAGATTGCAAGGGACCGGCCTTTACAGGTGGAGGACTACGGGGGAAGATCCTTCATGAAGTCATTGAGAATAGATAAGAAATTTATTCCATAGCTTTTCAAGCTTTAAAGATAAGCTTATTAGGCTTTAAAAGAAGATTATTAAAAAGCTTCACAACCCATTTTAACTCGTCGGCGACAGCAGCATGTACTGCGCATCGCCGAATCGGGCGTCAACATACCCACGTCCTCCAAATCCACGCTTAGTCACAAAAGACTAAAATCACTAGTCACTAAGGTCCTAACTTCAATCTTCAGCAATTACTATAGAGGCAGTTCATATTCAGCAGCTCACGAATCAGTTTACTACCCTTTGGAAGCCCCTATTCACACCTGTGAACTGACAGAAGCAGATTACAGCAAACAATCGTCAACACGCAGTCTATACGCAAAATTATTTTCTTGGAAGACGATTGTGACATCGAATTTCGCAATCGTAAAGGAGAAATACTACAAAAGCCAAACTAAAAAATATATATAAGCCTTGTAGACCCGCCTTTGAGCTACGCTCATCCCGCTAACAAGGTTTCGAGTGTGTGAGGTCTTTTGGAATTTTGCAGAATGACTGATCAAACCATGGAAGATTTTATGGCTGAAGGTGATCTACCCGAACCAACAATGGAGAAAAAGTTGGATTTGATTATGATGCAGCTTCAAGAAGAATGAAGAGCACGACAAACTTTGCAAGCTCAATTGGCCAATCTGTAACAATCTACCATCGACCAAGATGGATCGCAACCTAAAGATCTTATACGACGTACCATAGATGCAACACTTGAAGCCCAATCCATTCGAAAAGAAACAAAGATAAGTAAAAGAAACTTCAAATTTCATACTTTCAATGGATCACGCGATGGAAAGACTGTACTTGCTTTTATCAGTCAATTTGATGATTATTTCCATGAAGAATCATATGCTGAGAAAGACAATTAAGTGTGTCACTAACCATTTAGTTGACAGAGCATCCTTATGGTGGACTGTTGTCCGCAAAAGTGTTGATTGTCCCACTACCTGGGAGACTTTCCAAAAGAAATTTTTGCAGAATTTTCTTCCACCTCAATTCCACGAAAAAGCAATCAAACAATGGGATCTTCTACAACAAAGGGATCGCGAACCTATTTCACAATATACTGAATGTTTATGGAATGCTCTATTGCAACTACGAATGCTCGAAGATGGACGTGAAGCAACTCATAAACGCAAGTTTATGTCTGGCCTACTTGGACATTTTTATGCGGAGATCAATATGTTCAAGCCAACAACCCTTGAAGATGCAATTTCCTTGGCCCATGACATTGAGGACAAAATTCGCGGACGAGATAAGCGACCACAACAATTTCCAACTAATGGTAACTTTGGTTCCAAACAATTCAATTCAAATTTTTGAAGATTCAATCAAAGTCGTTTTCTTCCATCTTCATTCCGTAAATCTTGGACGCAACCACCTGCCTTGCCATCAAACACAAATCCAAACCCTAAGCCATCCCTACAGTCAAATCCCAACATTCCTAAACTTCCTGCCATTACCAATAATGTATCCAAAGCAAAACCCATAGTTTGTTACAAATGTCATCAACCTGGACATCTAGCAGCCAATTGTCAATCCAAAAAGCCATCTATTCATATCAATTATCTGGGAGCAATAGAAGATGAAGAGCGTGAAGAGATGCCGGATTTTATGGAAGATGATGATGACATTAGTACTACTTCTGATACTTTGCTAGGTATGCCAACTCCCCATTCCTTATTGACAATGAAATGTTTTGTGCATGGTAAAGAAAAGACTATTTTACATGATGATGGGAGCACACACGATTTTATTTCTGCAAAACTGGTCAAAGAATTGAATTTACATATTGTTTCTACACATTATCGCATCAAGGTTGCATTCCTAGGTACGAGATATAATGGAACACAAGAGGTGCATAATTTAGAAATTAAAATTGGTGATTATACTGAACGAAGAAATTTCTTAGTTGTACCTTTGCAGTCTAGTGACATTATCTTAGGAATGCCTTGGCATCATCAATTTAGTCCTGATATAGATTATTCTAAGCATTCAATAAAAAATTATTTTCAGGGAAAACAAATCACACTGCATGGTATGCATACTTCCAATAATTTTCCATTGCTTACTCATACTCATGCTAAATGTGCATTGCGTAAAAGTAGCAAATCCTATTTAATATGGGTGAATGAAATTCAAGCTAAAGAAAACCAGATGCATCCTAGGCATACACAATTTCTTTCCCAATTCCAAGATTGTTTTATTGCTGATTTACCACCCGGATTACTACCTGTACGTCTTGAAAATCATAAGATAGATTTAATTCCTAGAACACAACCACCATGTAAAGCACCATATAGACATAACCAAATTGAACAGAAAGAAATTCAAAACCAAATAGACGAATTGCTTAACAGAGAATTAATTAGACCTAGTAGTTCTCCATTTGGTGCACCTGTCTTATTAGTGAAAAAGAAAAATAATACATATCGCATGTGCATTGATTATCGTGCCCTAAGTAAAATTACTGTTAAAAATAGATACCCTATTCCTAGGGTAGATGATCTTATGGACAAGCTACAAGGATCTTCCATATTCAGCAACATAGATCTTAAATCTGGATATCATCAAGTAAGATTGGACAAATCTGATATATTCAAAACTGCATTTAGAACACAATTTGGACACTATGAATTTCTGGTTATGCCTTTCGGTTTAACTAATGCACCAGCCACATTCAATCGTATGATGAATCACATATTTTTGAAACATCAGCATTGTGTCATTGTTTTCTTTGATGACATATTAGTTTTCAGTAAAAATGAGAATGAGCATTATGAACATTTGTCTTTAGTTTTTAAGTTATTAAAAGACAATCAATTATATGCTAATCCTGAAAAGAGTGAATTCTTTCAAACGGAAATGGAATATTTAGGACATATTATTTCATTAGAAGGTATTAAAGTCGACCCTAAAAAAATAGAAGCAATCTTAAATTGGTCGATACCCAAAAATGTGCATGAATTATGTTCTTTCTTAGGTCTTGCTAGCTTTTATAGAAAATTTGTGAGGAATTTCTCATTACTTGCATTATCTTTGACAAAACTCTTAAAGAAGGGTATCGTGTATAATTGGTTTGACAATCAACAAAAGTCCTTTGATTTGCTGAAACATGCTTTAACTCATGCTCCTGTACTACAATTACCTAACTTCAATAGACCATTCTTTTTAGTAGTTACTGACGCTAGTGGATCTGGAATAGGAGCAGTCCTTATGCAAGATTCTCATCCCATAGCTTTTTCTAGCTGCAAACTCAAACCAACTAAACTTAAATATTCTACCTATGACAAGGAATTGTTAGCTGTAGTACAAGCCTTACGTCAATGGAAACATTATTTAATGGGATCTGAATTCATGATCAAAACTAACCAACAAAGTATTAGACATCTCCTTAGTCAACCACAAATATCTGACTGGCACATTAAATGGACTGCTTTTATTCAAAGTTTTCATCCCCTTATACAATATCAACCTGGAAAAGAGAATGTTGTTGCTGATGCTTTGAGTAGAAGACCGACAATTTAAAATATTTCTGTGATATCATTTGATTCCCTTATCCCTATGAAAGATACTTATCACCAAGATCCAACTTTTCAAGCTGATTGGAATAAATTAGTTGCAAATAATTGGATTCCTATTGATTCATTATCTTACACTAATGGATTTATGTTTTATGAAAAAAGATTATGTGTGACTGTTCCATTTCGATCATTTGTTTTGCATGAAATTCATTGTCCTCCATATCAAGGTCATAGAGGAATTATATCTACTTTGCGTACATTGATTGAAGATTTTTATTGGCCACACATGGACACTGATGAATGCCTAATTTGTCAACGAGTAAAAAGACACCATGGTAAACAATATGGTTTACTAATGCCATTATCCATTCCATCACGACCATGGGAACAGATTTCAATGGATTTTATCACTGGTCTACCTAACACTAAAACTAATCATGATATGATTTGGACTATTGTGGATAGGTTTGGCAAACAAGAATATTTTATTCCATGCAAGAAAACCTTAACTGCATCTCAAGCTGCTCAATTGTTTTTGAAAACTGTTTCCACTAACCATGGTTTACCAAAAGTCATTATTTCTGATCGTGATTCTAGATTCTGCAATAATTTTTGGATTACTTTGTTTGCTAACTTAGGTACAAAGATTGATTTTTCATCTGCATTTCATCTTGAAACAAATGATCAAACAGAAGCTACTAACAGTACCATTTTAGATCTTTTGTGTGCCTACACAATTTCAAAACCACACATATGGGATACATATCTACATTTACTACAATTTGCATATAATAACACACCACATATAGCTACAAAGCAATCACCATTTGAAATTATTTATGGATATCGGTTACATCATTATCAAACAAAATTCAGACTGCTGATGATATTGCTAACATGCATGCTACTATTTTTTATGAAGTTAAAGATATGATTGCCAAAGCTCAGCAATCATACACAAAACAAGCAAACAAGAAAAGAAAAGCTATGAGTTTTAAATTTAATGATTATGTTTGGTTACGAATCGAAAAACGAAAATTACAAAGTGTAAATAAACACCCCGTTGTCAAATTAGCACCTAGATTTTATGGACCATTCAAGATCATACACAAAATCAATGACAATGCATTTAAACTAGAATTACCACAACATTGGAAAATCCACAACACCTTCCATATCAGTTTATTACAACCTTTTAGAGGACAACTACCTGTACACCCTATCTATGAAAACCCTCCTTTGCTAGATGAATAAACTGTAATCCTTGAGCCTGAAACTATTATAGATACTAACTTTATGACCACTAGAACTGGCTGTAGATATTCTAGATATTTGGTCAAGTTTAAAAATAATCCTGTTGAAGAGGCCCAATGGATGCACGCTAGAGACCTAAGTGCTTTTCCCACACTGTTAGCTCCACATTGAGCTAATAGCAATTGAGGACAATTGCTATCCCACCTCGGGGGTATGATGCCAGGAGGCATATTCCACGGTGGATTCCGTAAAATTTTATTACCGAGGCTCATATACAAGGTGGATTCTTTGTGCAAAAAGTTGATGGGGATGCCTATCCTTTTCGGGCGTTTTGTTAATTTAATGTGTAAGTGCGTGATTCCATAGCGAGTGATTCCATAAAATACATATTTAAATTAATAAATGTTTATGAGTTTAAAGTGCGCACTCGTAATAAATTAAGGTTAGGATTGAGTTCTAACCAATTTATTTTTGTAGCTGAAGATTGCTAGGTATTCACTTTTGTCGGTTTAATTGTATTATTTTTCTAACAATTGTGAATGCTTCAGTTGATGTGTAGAGCAAGCAGCGGTGGCATTGGGAAGCATTGGAGGATAGCGTGTATTCAAATTATTATCAATTTTTGATGGGCGCGTATCTTAGGCATGGTGTCCATATTTTGATACGCTTATTTATTAAAGCACTTAATATTTATTTATTACTTTTGTATGCACATGGGCGCACGATTTAAATATTTGTATTGGACATTGTATTTGGGCACCGCCTGACTTCTTGGGCGCCCAACAGCTTTAATTGTTTAGTGGCACAAAAGTAAACACAAAAGCTAAAGCGTGCTAATTGTAAATTGGGCTATTTTTTGAGCTTGAAGATGAATAATATATAAAATACATGCTTTGTGGAGTGCTCACACAAGGCATGGGGGGAGATTGCACCCAATTAGTCTCTTGCTTCATGTCGTGCAAGCTTTCTTCCTTGTTTTTTGTGCAAAAATAGAGTTCTTTTGTTCTTGGGGACCTTCTGACGCTTACTACGCGCACATATGGCATCCGATCTGTGCACCAATTCAAGGTGCCAAGGATCACCAGAAGGCATATGCCGATCAACAAAGGCAAGAACGCATGTTCAAAGAATGTGACATGGTTTTCCTACAAGTTCGCCTAAGTAAAAGTTCCTTATCTTTGGGGGAATTCAAGAAGCTAAGTCCCAGGTATTGTGGGCTCTATAAGGTGCTAAAGTGTATAGGGCCAAATGCCTACAAGATGCAACTCCCTAACAACTTGAAAGTACATAATGCATTTCATATCAGTCTATTGAAAGAATATGTCCCTAACCTAGATCATGTACCTAATGATCAATAAATTGTAATGCCAAGTCAGGGAGCCCTCGAAATTCAACCATAAAAGATACTCGACATGCAAGAGAATACTCTAAGAAGCAAAACCCTTAGAGAATATCTTGTCCAGTGGAAAGACTACCTTGAAGAGGATGCCACTTGGATTGATCATGAATCACTATGTAACCAATATCCCCAGTTTCATTCAAGATGAGGACATCTTGATTCTGCTAAGGGGGAAAGGATGTGATATCCCAACTTTCACTACAAGATACAATCCTCATACTGACGTTCAAAGCAACGAAAATGTTCATTAAAAATTTTGCCGCCATCGTCGCAAAAAACATTGGTATTAGCGATGCCATAGAACCATCACTATAATTTGCGATGCTAATAGCGACGCAAATAACGACGATTTACGACACTAACTACGATACTAATAGCGATGCGTGCAGTAAATTTGCGACGCTAATAGCAACGGGTACACGATTTTTTTTTTGTGGCAATTGGGCTATACAAAAGAGTTACATTAAAGTGTACACTTGAATCCATAAAGACTAATACATAAAATAAATACAAGATCGCATAATGAAAGCAACAGTAGAATCATGACAAGATACAAAGGATGATAATAACATAGTGTATAGAAAATGCCTACATAAATCACATGACCAAAAAAGAAGAGGATGTGCACTCCACGGATCTAAGGGTGAGCTATAGATCCTTGCCATTTGAAAGATCGTCCCACTGCAAAGGAGCGTTGAACGGACTCTACAAAAAAAGAAACAACTACACATCAGTCCACCATACAATTATGAATTTTAATTAAATTTAATAACTACAGACAAGAAAGATGAGTGATTTACTGGGCCGTTGCGTCCATACAATCTGCCGATCAATGCAATGAGACTGTGTCTCTCTGCATATCGAGTCTCTAGGCTGGTGGGATCGTGGTTTGTAAGTGAGTGCTGCAAAGAAAACAAAATACAACGATTAGAAACACGATTGTCAGTACAAGGGATATTGCAAAAAAAAAAAGCAAGCAAAACAAAAGAAAAACTTACAAAGTCATCCAAATAAGTCCTGTGGTCACCACTCCTAAGATGATGGACCACTCCTGCCTCCAGTCATGCCCTCACCGCCTCGTGTTGCTATCTCCAACATCTTGGAGAATCTCTAGTCGCCTCCTTGAGTTGGCGCCAGTCATTTGCGTCTAGCCACTCGAGCTTTGAGGCCCCACTCTTAAGTGCCTTGCGTGCATCCGATCATCTATGTGACATGTACACATGCATGCACTCCATCATCCAGCCAATCTAAAACTTATCTACTGCAGCGGGTACTAGAAACTCCCCATGCAAGGATATTACTATGTAGTCCTTGCTCCCCTCCAATATATTCTTCCAATGATCCAAGACATTGTGCTGAAAAACTTGTTGGCATAACTCTCTCATACGAGCCATCACCCTCCTCCCCTCATCATTCATGATAGTGGCCTGAAAGAGAACTATCACTATTATTGTGATAAGATTATTGTGAAATTGATATCAACATGTACATTCCCTGAGTTTTACCATTATTGCTTCTACCAGATTGGTTAATATCATCTATAGTATAGACCACCACCTAGATGATATGTCAAATGTATGAAAACTAGTGGGGCTTTGGTCAATTAGGTAATACTCATAACCAATCCTTTGATAGAAAATAGATCCTCCACCAGTAGCTGTGTGGATGATGGTGATGGGCTTAAGGGACTCTAATAAGAGAGGGATCAAGGGTGTGTTTAGATTGGTCTAGTATCAAGATATCCAATGACGGATATTGAGAGGAAGGAGAAATTTGGAATGAAGCTGAAGTATTCCGAGACTCTTGATTGGAGACTCTCGATTGGTGTCGGAGGTTTTTACAGTTGGAGAGTTCCAATTTAAGCTCACTTCGAGCAAGTTTGCAGGGTTGTGCTTTAGTTGTGGCAAGTGGGGGACCTATCTTTGGGAATGCCCCAATGCTTTGGGAAGAAATGGAGCAGGAGGGCCATAGAAAGGGAAAACGACATGGGTCCAAGTGATCAAGAACTTGAAAAGAACGGGCTCCAATGGATAATAGCAAGTGCAAACAAATAAAAGAATAAGAAATAATAGTCCCAAGTAAAGAAGTAAAGTCCCTTATAGCAGTAGGACTGGTCCACCACTCATTTTTTTATTTTTGGAATATATTTACTATTCCAAAGAATAGAAAAAGAAGAGATAATGCATTTAGAAGCATAAAAAATTTAAGATAGAGCAACTTAAGCAAGAATATCTGAGGATCAATGCTAAATTGCAAATGGCCTTGTGCATTAGGAAAAAAATGAACTCACAAATGGGCCCTTAAAAATAATATAGTTTAAGATGTGGGCCTTTTTGATTGTCCAATAGGAACGTTAGATGTTGACATCCATGGAGGGTGAATGTTCTCTCTCCAAATCTTGGGTTTTTTATTAAAAAAAGGGGTAGTGGGGGATTTTAAAAAAGGAAGAATGAATAGTACACAAAATTTGAGTTTCTCTCACCTCGTATTCCCCCCTTTTTTGGAGAATTTTCAATTTTGGTTTTTTTTCCTCTCACGAAATTAGTTTGACCCAAAAGTTGAGCAACAGACCACTTTCTCTCTCTTCTCCATACTGGTGAATTTTTGGCTCCATTGAAGCTCCTTGGTGAGAGTAATTAGGGTTTTGAGTGTTCTACTTACCTCTACACTTTCTTCTCCATACAGCTCCATATTTTGGGCAAAACACATGTGCCTATCTCTCTTTGCATTTTCTCTTGTTTGCTATTTTTTCAATAGGGTTTGATGTCGTTTTTTATAGTTATTGTTGTTTTATTGTAGAGGTTATTTTGGGCAAGAGGCACAGGTGCTCATCTCTCTCTCTCTCTCTCTCTCTCTCTCTCTCTCTCCTTTCTTTCCCCCCTCTCTATGTGTTGTTTCTCTTTTATGTTGTGTTTTCAATAGAGTTTGATGTTGGTTCTAATTGTTGTTTTCTTGCAAAGTTTATTTGGAGCAAGAGGAAAAGGTGTTAATCTTTCTCTCTGTTTGGTTTTTTTGTTGCTGCTATCTTTTCAATACAACATGATGTTAGTTCTAACCCTTGTTGTTTTATTATAGAGATAATTTTGGGTGACATTGCATAAGTGCTCATCTCTCTCTCTCTCTCTCTCTCTCTCTCTCTCTCTCTCTCTCTCTCTCTCTCTCTCTCTCTCTCTCTCTCTCTCTCTCTCTCTATGTTTCCTCTTTTCTACTATTTTTTCAGTATACCTTCATGTAGATACTAACTCTTGCTATCGTCTTTTGCAGATATCAATTCAGGCAAGATTGGATAGGTGCTCATTTCTTTCTCTCTCCCACGTACTCACACACTCTCCCTTTTTTCTCTCTGCATTTTTCCTTTTCTATTATCTTTACAATAGGGTTTGACGCCAATTCTAAATTAAGGATCAATTGTTGTTGCAGCACTTAACACAAGGTAGAGCAGAGATTCTATAGCTCAATTTATGGGTAAATTTGCCATATTTTGTGGTGCCAAAATCTATTCATTTAATTATACTTTTATGTTTGATGGGGTTGATGTTTCCTTTTATCCATCATTTGCAATGGGTTTCAATCAGCAATGATTCAATCTTATCTTGAGCACATCAGCTTATAGGTAAATTGGCCCTATTTTGTGTTGCTTCTATTCATGCAGTTATCTAGATATTTTTTGTTAAAAGGGATTCATGCAAGTATTTTTGTTAAAAGGGATTCATGCAGGTATTTTTTGTACATGCAGATATTGTACAAGGTTTAGGTGAAGCATATAATTCTGGATCGACTATTTTGATGTGGTGAGCGATTCCTTTGTGTTGGAAGATGTGGATCTACTGGAAGTCGATGGTTCAAAAATCCTCTACTTTATTGGTCATGTGTGTCCATTCGGATCTCCATGCCAATTGGCAATGATCCATGAAACTCTTGTATCATATCCATATAACGCACGATGTGTTGAGTCATAGAATATCTCAGGTGTCAATCCAATGTGCCTATTAAGATTTGCATGCCATGTGGCTGCTATTCTTGTAAGAACTGCTCTATAATACCCACATAACATACAATGTATTGAGTCAAATCAAACTCCTATTTATTATAACAAAATTTATTTTGGCAAAATTCTCTGAGTATTCTTGTGCTATTCTTTCCATTATATTTCATGTAAACGGTATGATTTAAGTGATGCCTCAAAATTAAATCTATACTTCATGTCGATGTACATATCCACATGCATTTCGATATCGATGTTTGTGTTTGTTTACGAAATTGTAAACATCTCTTAATGCCATGTTGATTTGTATGGCATATTGGTGATTACTAGACAGACTTAAAATGCTTATTATTTAGGGGTTAATACATACTTCAATGATTATTATTTAGGGGTTAATACATACTTCAATGCTTATTATTTAGGGGTTAATACATACTTCTTTACATCTAATCCCTAGGTTATAATGCCTGAGAGAAGAACACGCATTCTCTTGATAGAAGTATGTAATAGAAAAGATGAAGAAGGGAATTGGATCAATGATACGTATCATTGCTCGTCTTGGATACATATGCATCCAAGTATGAAGGGAGCTTTCAGGGTGAATGTATATGCAATTGTAGATGTATCAAAGCACTGGATGGGTAAAATTTTAGCTCTTAGACAAAGGAATGTTGATTCTCACCTTGTAATAGAGGCATTGTACAACATGTATTCATGCAAAAAAAAAAACATATTGCACCCACTGTGTTCTTTCAACGAAACATTGCAAACAATAAGTATTTGCAACTCATTGAGAATGAGAAATTTCATGATATCTATGTAACTACTTGTCTCGTATTTATAGAAGTATACCCTTCGAATTGCTATGAGTGGAAAAATATCGAGAGTTTCACAAGTTCTTTTAAGTGTTACCACCTTGAAATTGGTAGATTGCTCTTTAAGGGACATACATCTAAGTAGCTCGCAGAAGACCTTGTTTTTTTCTATGACTCCAAGTACATATTGCCCAAGGGGGTTCGAGAATATGGAACCCTTGAGTCTATGCACATATCGAATCTCAATAGTGTAGAATGGCCATTGTGTAGTCGCGACATTTTGCACATGTGTAGCACAAAAATTTTAGCAGACATATTGAAATCTATGAAGCTCAGCATCGGCTCAAAGAATGTACATCTAAGCTGGTTCATACCAATTGCAATTTTTGCACATATGTTCAAGGAATGTAAGGGTTTGAGATGTATCAAAAGCACGTACATTATAAAAAGTGCATCAGAGGATTATGTAATAAGGATTCTAGGCAAAACTTGGACATAAAAAATGACTCACAATCCCGACACAGTGGAGTGTCGAGTCACAATAAGGGACATGGCTTTTAGGTAAATTTTTTCTCTCTTAGCTGACTATTATCTTACTGTGGGATGGATCGGCTAACTTTCCTTTCCAATTAGAGGTACTTTGTCACACGAAAAACTTTATGCCTAGTGTTCAAGTATCATAGATGGAGGATGCTCAAGGGTAAATGGTTGTGCCTTGATCAAGACACACGTGAAAGTACAGCTATGGATGTTACTGTCATTTGTGAGGGCTGCGAGCCCCAAGTGTTGCAAATGGAGGATGATTGGCCCTTGAGTATAATGCGCCAAGAAATTACAATGTTAATGCACAATCCACCTGTTAGCTTCTATTTTAAACTAGATGGTAGGAAAATTCAAAGCCGAGCTAAGAATACTCTAACCAGTGGAAAGTGTGTGGCTCCACATATTTTAGAAATTGTAGAGTCTCCCTAAAAATCACAACACCACAATTTGTAATATCCAACACTGGTAAATTTTTGGATTTTTTTGGCCAATAGAATATTGTCGCTTGCAAACTTGAAATATTTAAAAATTATGGTATTTATGCAAAATCATACACTTGCTATACACTTTCCACATCAACACATTTACATATGCATGTAAACTTTACAAAGACGTAAGTAAAGCCATAACTAAATATCGTATGCAAACAACCCTTAATGGTTTAAAACTCAAGGTTTTTAAGGTAGAACTAATTTAGTTCTTGTTTCATTGTTTTATTTCACACTTTCTCTCTTCATCTCTTTATATCCACCACATCCCTTCTACTTGCTACAATGGATGCTCGCACACACTTTGATAAGTGGATCCACGAGACTATCTTTGCCAGCCAAGGTGACGAGATATTTCATGTTTTCTCTAAGAACATCAACCTTGAAAGCGTGCTCTCATCACTGGATCCCCCCCTTCACATTTTGTAAGACTTTGTGAGCACCATTGCTACTTGCACATACTCCATTGAGGGATCCGACATGACTTGGGTGCCTCTAGAACAACTCATGGTATTTCAAGTAGGGAAGAATCAACAAAAAGTGGTGAATAGGTGCCAAGATGAATCCTTCGCACAAAGTATACACTTTTCCCTTGGGCAATGCACCAGATACAACACCTTTGGATCTCATGAGGTGTGATTGCGCATTGGCAATTTACCTCCTTGCATTGGATACACCCCTATAGGAGGAGAGCAATGAAGATATAACTCCACAGGTTGTTGCTATCACATACGCGAGAGAAGAGCTCATAAATGTTGAAGAGGAACATCGGGTGGTGGCAAAGCAAGGGTTGGCTCTCATGGTGCCATCTTCTTTAGAATAGCCACAAGTTGGCAAACCCAACCTTGCCTCCTTGACGCCCATTGAAGTAGATGGTGTACAATACTTGCTTTTGTCAGATGTGTTGCAATACTTGGAAATAAAGGAAGAAGAGTTGTTTTCCATCCTAGTCAGGGATTTGATGGAAGACCTGATCGATTATGATTACATGGATATGCATCCGACGATGGCAGATATTAGAAGATATGATGCCACAAGCTTAGATACAGTGAGTGCCACCATAACAGCATAGGAGCATATTGCCTCCGTTGAAGAAGATTACCTTGTGATGGATGTTGAATTTGAAGCACTATAGCATAATTTGCTCGGCCTAGGCCCTAGCTTCCTACCAATGAGTTTGTAGATCCCTCTGCCCAAAGAGGTGCCTCGTTGACATATGAGGAAATGAAGATACAATATGATTTGGAGAAGGTGAGATTTCTAACTACCATATATTTTTATGCAATGAAACTTGACAGTAGGATACATCGGGTCCCCTAGAGTCTATCGATGAAATCTTAGCTAAAAATGATGCCTACAACTACCTTGTCCAAAGTCTAGCATCTGGAACCACTTTTTGGCTTGGCAAAAAATGATGATATAACTGCCCTCTATCCAAAGTTTGGCATCTTGGGCCACTTTTTGGGCCAAAAGTGGTCCCAGACACGGACAGGGCAAATCCAAGCATCATTTTTTGCCAAGATTTCATTGGTGGACTTCAACGGACCCGATGCACCCTACTGTTAAGTTTTGTCACTTTCTGATAACTCTAGGTTAGTTGCTAAATATATTGTTTGATTTGACTTTGTCATTTTGGACATATTATATAGAGATGAGTTTGCATCAAGGCAAGGAGAAACTCGACATGCGGATCGACAGAAGGATTCAGCTCTGAAGGAGTACATTGGCAACCTTGTTGTAGACTTGGTGGTCTTCCATAAAAAGTGCTCACCACAAGGGCAAGAAACAATCATGAAAATTTGACCTTTGACCAAGTTTGGACCTTTTCGAGCGATACCTGTGACATCTAGCTTGGAGAAGGTGGTGCTAGTCAAGCGGTCAAAGCTTCTTTACTTGTCAGACCAAACACATGGTGGAGCAATGCATGGGCTTGCTACATTAGGTAACCTTGCTAAAGTGTCAGATCTACTTCTCCTAGAGAAAGAGATGAAGGGGGAGTGAGTCATTTTTGAAGCAAATAAGGAACTTCTATTTTCATTGAAAGCTGGCCCCTCCTCTCCAATGATAAAAAAGTCAAGGAACGAATGAGAGTTCTTGTTGCATATCGTCTTTTTGTATTTGCCATCACTATTAGCCACATCGCATGTATTTTTCTTGATGAATATAAGATATTTTACTTTGTCCCTATAAATAAATATTTATTGAATAAATGTGTGGTTCATGTAAGTGTGACGATAATGTGTGGTACATGAATGACACATTTGCATACGTTAACATAATCCAACTTAATTATGTCAACACGTAGTACTACACTTGTGATTGTGTATATACAATAACCTAACTTGTATCCATACGTATTACTACTTTCGATGCGTGCGTACGTTAATCAAAAATCAAGAGTCATGTGTTTCAAGAAACAAAACAAAACAAATTTACTCAATCATTTGAATTTAGTACACATCACATGAGATATTATATATATATATATAAATATTCTAATATGGCAGAGTATACAAAATGTTTTGGCCTTCCAAGATGCTATGGTACTATAACACTCATTACAAGACCTTGCATCATTAATCCTATAACCTATGGAGGAGTCCCCTTGCCATGTCGAAGCCGAATGATAAAGTTCATGTCTTTATCTATGATTGTGACGTGCTTTGCATGGATGGCCACTAGCTGTGTATCATTGAGCAAGTCGATGAGAAACCCCTCTATAGTCGTTTGTAGGCCTCCATAGCTATAGCAGTCCACCTTCTTGCTAGTGGGCCATCCCGCTTTCACTCCCAAAATCTTCCCATCCCTTTCAGCTCTAAGTCTTGCATGACTTCCCGAACAACCTTATGAAAATATCTTTTCGGGATGAGAAGCTCGTATCCGCACTGGATTCTCCTTATCTCCGAAGAGAGATAGTGCGTGGTTTTCATCTCCTCTTATTCTGTGGTGGTCGTTGTGCTCTATGGGGAGCACCTACTGCTGCACTAGAGGAGGCTCCACCTTGTGCTCCTCCAGGTGGCGGGCCTTGGCGTGAGGCCTTCCCATGGCCAAAACGGCGATATGCTTGCTTGGTGCATGCCATGCAAGCTCGAGGAGGGCAAGATGGAGAAGAGACAGAGTTTGGGGGTGTGAGAATAGAGGAAGCAAAGAAAGAAAGATATGAAAATGAGAAGAAGAATGAACTTTTAACACATTTAAACCCCAAAACCATGTTAATACAACTTCATACGCACTGTCCATCGTGTGATTGTAAATCCATAACCTTTTATCAGAATGCAATGAAACTTCACGTGCACACTTATCAGGTGAACAAGAGCCGAAATTATTATTTTTGGAAAAAAATGCATGCAAACCCCTTGTGTAGCCACTTTTCTAGTTTAGTATTTTAAAAATTATCCCTCACCAAAATTATGGATGAATTGATAATCGAGAAATCAACATTACGACTACTGGCCGTTAGAAACTTCACACCACATAGACTATACATAAACATTAGGAGTAAAGTCTGTAACAAGAAATTGAAAATTTTGTATGTTTTTCCTATTGAAATTGACAGTGCTAGCAAAAAATGTAAGTAAGAGTTGAAAATACAACAAAGATGCACAGTCAAAGCTAAGAGCAAAGGACAAGAGTGAAAATTTAATTTATATTTTAAGGGCGCGTACAACAGTTTTGCACTAGGACATAGCCATATGTCCAATGCATGAGGAGAACACTATGCCAAAAAATATAACATTATAAAAACTATGTTCATTCCATTGGAACGAATGCATCCTTCACTGCTTGAAGATTTCTTACAAGTTGGAAGTCCTTGGGAGTTACAGTGATGCACTTTGTATGTATTGCCCAACACTAAGCATCAACCATCAAGTCAACTAAAAAGGCCTCTGCACCACACTGTAGAGCATGAAGACATTCTTTTATGAAGCGATTAGGTCTATCCTGACCTTGTGCCAAAACCCACATCTTGCTTTTTGTGCGGTAGAGGTCTTGTAGAATCTCGTGAACAAGTCTCGAGAAGCTCGCCTTCAGAATGATGAGATCAAGAGAGCATTGATACCTCCTGATTTCTCTTAGGGCCACTGTACCTAGCTTCCAGTTGTATTTCTTATGGGGATGCTGAGGACAACCTTTGTGAGGGTGGCTTGAGGAAGCTAGGTTAGGTTAAGAAGGGGGTGCATTTGAGCTAGTAGATGCTCCAAGGGTTGAACACGATATGGGGCTCTGAGCGGAAGCTTATTTGCAACTACCTTAGACCTAGCCATCTTTCTTGCACAAGAGATGTGAGAACTCAATGAATAAGATAGAAAGTAAAACCCTCTTTTATATAACCCTAAATTGTATGACTCATTCACATAGATTCACACTCTTTCTTTCTCTCTTAAACTATGAATTGCATTCACACTCAACACATTGTTCATCTTGCTATCTTAGCTCTCTTCAAATCCATTTGTTGCCTTGTCAAAGCCTTGTTTATAGCCACTTGGCATGGTTTTCTTTGGCACTTAAGGCTTCATAATGCACTCTTTTAGTAACACTGTCAAGATTGTGGGAGAGAAGGAAGGAGTCTCACTTGTAGCTTTCTTGCTTGCACAATGGGGGAATACACACAAAGGTGGAGGCTGAAAATAGTTTTCCTCTTCTTAGTTGTGTAAGCCAAAAAGAACTCAAGTACATAGAAATAGAAGAACCCTATATATGGGTCTCAAACCAAACTCAACTAACTAAGGTGGCATACTAACTGAGCCACGAACTAGAGTAGATAAGGATAGCTGTCATCTAGCTCTTATTCATGGGCAGTGCAAGTGGCATACTAACTGAGCCACGAACTAGAGTAGATAAGGATAGCTGTCATCTAACTCTTATTCATGGGCGGTGTACCAACCACATCTGCAATTGACAAGTCGGTGACATAAATGCACAATGGTCACCCTGGCATATCACGAGTGGAGCTCGATATCTCAACAAACACGACGTGATTCCATCATGTCTGCAGCCGATTCATCATCAACACTTTCATTTGCTCTCTTTTGCGAGAGTTTAGCTTCATCCATTACTATAATTCTATACCACCAAGATACCAATTGGATCATTGGATTGCTACCATTCACCCCTCCACCATGATCGATTTTTCTTTGGTATGCAGCATGCGCTATGCAATGTGAATTTTCCATCCCTTGTGCGGACCAAACTTCGATGCTTCCCTTTTCTGCAAAATATGGCCCATATGCCTCAAGGATATACTACAAAGACACATATTACAAAGAATATTTTGGCAGACTTTGCCCTGCATGTGGCTTGGTGATTACAAGATAGTGGCTTAGCACATCGATAGCATAAGCCCGTAGCATGCAGTTCCCGTATCGTATCACTAGTAAGGTGTCTAACGCGTTTAGCCTTAGATAGCAATTTACACACCTACTCATCACCATTGGTCAGATCTATAATAGTTTTGACATGCTGCTCATAATCATCTTGCTGCTCATGTACAACAGATGGTTGTCCATGCTCATCATGAACAACAGATGGCTGTCCATGCTCATCATGTACAACAGATGGCTGTCCATGCTCATGACCATATTGCTCATGCTGTCCATACTGCATATGGTGATAATGGCCCTGCTGCACATCAGAGGGACAATTTGGTTGAGCATATGCATTTGCTTCCACTGATGTTTGCTGCTCACATACACAAGCATGCTGCCATTGATCATTGATCCCACAGCATTGGTCATAATCACTTGCTTGCTGTTGATCAAAGCTAAAAGTGTATTGATAAGCATAACCATTTCTGTCACATCCATAAGAACTGGGATGGTCAACCAAGAGAGCTTCACAAGTATAATCATAATTATTTTGCTGAAGAGATGGATGCTCATAAGCATAAGCATGTTGACCATAATAGCCATTTTGCTGCCAAGGCTCAATGGAATGATACTCATCAGCATATACATGTTGGCCATAAGCATAAGCATTTGATTCAGGTCTTGCCATTTTTTCCATAACTGCCTTCATAAGAGCAATACACTGATCAGTCAAAACTCCAAGTTTGTCAATTCTAGCCTGTGTTTGAAGCCAACCTTGTTCACTAGAGCTGGAGTTATTGATCTCAGCTGCCATTGTAGTCAAGTTGAAGAGATATGTTGTTCCTTGAAAAATATAAGTCCAAATAAGGTGTATGATAGCTTGACCTGAAGGTTAGGATGTCTAGTATCAAGTAGAAATCCTGGTTTGAATTTAGGAGTAGCAATACCCCTCTCTGTTTAAGAATTTCCAGAACTGTCCACAGTGAACTGTTAGTGAACTGCCGGTACTAAATAGGCTTTGATGGCTCCACTCGAAGCTTATGATGTCTAGCATCAATTCCAGTTGTTCTTTTGTCGTTAGAATGATGCTACTAACTTCTGTAGCAACTTTCCCAAATCTGTCCCTGTTTGGACTGCACCCTGTTTTGGCCCTGTTCCAAGTGTTTTGAGTACTTCTTATCCAACTTGAGTCAATTCCCAATACCTATACACTCAATTGAGTAGGAGAGAGAATTCCATGAATATGGCAATACAAGATTGCATCCCCAAAGCATCATACCCTTGAGAATGCTCCATCGGTCTTCCATAGGCAATAGGTTGATGACGAGGAGTCAAGTGGCACAAGATTCTTCAAATAGATCATTGCTGAGCCTTCAAGAAATGGTTGAATCTCTTCAATGTTGGGGAAGAACCTTCAAATGTTGTCGATCTCACTGATGCTAAGAACATTCAGGAAGTGTTGAAGAGAAAAAACCCCATGAAATTCTTCATGAGCCCTTATCTCCATGGTCCAAAAGGGCATGTTATTCTAGAAGATGAGAATGGTATGATATGGAAGGTAGATTGGATAGCTTTTGCACAATCTGGAAGGAGGCTTGCCTTGACTCTTGGATGGCTTGAATTTGCTTTGCATCAGTCTCAAACTTGGGGATGTATTGGTTATTGAGATACTGGCACCTGCACACAAATCTTGTGAGTGGTTCAAGGAATTATGAAATGGATGATGAAGATGATCATGGGTCTGTCACTCTACTGGATGCTAACACAGCCAGTAAAGCCAGGGGCCAAAATATCTGTATCTCGTATCCCAAAGTCATGACAGGGAATGTAGCAGGAAGAATGAGACAAACCCAAGAACTTTATGCTCCAATGCCACAAAAACAGCCACCAAAAACCTCATGGCATGAGCCAAATGCTTCTCTAGCTCATAAAAGGTTTGACAAACTTAACTTTCCCTTGTCTGAGCTGAGAAGGGAAGCCTGGAATCTCAGCAATCTAGCGACTCATCATTTTGGTTAAGTGGAATACAACTTGGGCCTCAAAATGTCAGCACCTCATCATTTGGCTACAATGACATGATGAAGTTGATGCCAGACCCCAAAACTTATCTGAGCATGGAGGCTGGAGTGACTGAAGCAAGAGAGTACAGAAGTGCAATAGCAGAAGGTTTCAAGATTCCAGTTATTGTACACTTGAAGGGATCTCAATCCAGCCTAATGTTTCATCTCAAGAAGCTCAATGCCGTCTTTCGGAGCAACGCTCAGTGAGGGGCTTGTGAATGGTTATCTTGCTGATAAGCTTTCCTGAATTTGAGCAATTTAAGGCTGCCACTAGCACTACATTGAGTAGACTACAAGTAGCTTTAAAAGAGTCTGAAGCAGCTCGTGCATCAGAAGCAATGGCCCTTGCTGCTACTTCAGATGTTGATAAAGCCTTCAAGCACAGGGATTTCCCATTCAAGAGTTGCTTCAGTTGGCGGAAATCAGACCAGCTTGCATCCAAAGCCAGTATTTGACCTTGAGTCCACTCCTCTAGTTGAGGACAAGAGCCCCAACTCATCAAAAGATGTGGAGTCCAAGCTTGTCTCCTACATGGCATATGCACCTTGTTTGGTGAACCAAAAGGCTGCTCAAGCTTTAGCTTGTCCTGCTGAGAAGCTTTCTATCATCCATCCGATAAAATTTTGGCAGTCTCTACAACTCCACCCTCGGGGAGTATTGGAAATATTTGCAAATCTCACACCATTCCTCCTCTGACCTTTTCAACAGCCACTAGTGAGAGTGCAAATGAGAAAATTACCAGTATGGGAATGAATCGGTGGTTCAGGGCTGAACCACTGAAGCGTGAGCCTTCAGGTATGAGTCTCATGGAGCTTGAGGACCTGTGCTCGTGCTTCAGAAGCAATGGCCCTTGCTGAAATCAAAGCCCTTACTAAGTCTCATGGAGCTTGAGGACCTGCGCCCCGTTTTATCCCTCCAGTCATGGAACTTTCTGTTGACAGAAGAAGAGAGGGAAAGCCTGTCTGCATATCTCCCAGACATGGATGAGTCGACCTTCAAGGAGACTTTGACACAGCTTTTTGCAGGGAGTAATTTCAACTTCAGCAGTCCTATGACAGACTTATTGCAGCAGTGATTCCCAGCTATAGGAGGTGTTCGGTGAAATCGGACCAATTCGGCGCAGTTTCATAGTAAAGGAAAAAGGTTCAGAGCAGCATCGAGGATTTGGATTTGTCCAATTTGCTGTTGTAGAGGATGCTGTCCGTGCAGTAGAGGCAAAAGAAAAATGGTACTGATCTCCATGGCAGGAAAATTAAGGTTGAGCTTGCAAAACGTCGTGCGGAATAGAGGCGCTCAAAGAAAATGAAAGATGGTGATATGAATGGAGACGCGCAAGACTCTTCTGCAGCAAAGGTTGCATCCACTAATGCAGATGTGTTTGTTGAGGAGAAACAAAAAAAAAAACGTAAATCTGTAGATGCAAAACTTGTAGTTGAAGCTCAAAAGAAGAAAAAGCGCAAACACATAGAGGCAGAAGCAGCAGCCAGCAAGTTGAGTGCAAGAGAGTCCTCCAGCTGACAGCGTTCGGCAGCAATCACCTTTACCACCACAGAATGCGATCTCATCAATTAGCCATCTCGGAAAGACTGTAAGGAAACTAAAGCCACCAGGTACCAAATTCCGAGCTATTAAGGTAGCAAAGGTTCTTGAACCGGCAATATCAGATCAGGAGGCTGAAGTAGCTAAGGCACTTTGTGTTCTTGCAAGAAGTGCGCCTTCAACTGTGGGTGTTTCAGAGTCTAGGTTTGAGCTGAAGCCAGAGACAAAGGTGGAAGAATCCAAGGCTTTTCTCCTTCACCTTCCATGGTATTTCCATATGCTTCTGGGATGGGGTCATCAATAACCCCATCTGCAAGAAAAGTTGTGAATGGTTACTCATTACAATCTAATGTTGTACCGCCTGTTGCAGAGGCTCCAAAGAGAAAGCGACCCCGTGTCATCACCAAACAAGAAGAGGGAAGTTCCCTCTAAGTCCTATGAGTCTCCAACTTGGTCATGGTGAAATTTCCAACCAATAAGTCCGATATTTGTTTTTGAGGACAAAAACTTCATCTTGAGTGGGGATGGATTGTAAGAAGATGAGAATAAGGAATTAGTGTAAATAATATTGATATTATGCCATGTCACACTGACATTGGTATAAAAGGAGAGGATATGTAATTTTACACATCTTTTTAACACATTAATACAATTACAGTCTTTCTCTCCCTTCTTGCTCACAGCTTCTATGGCTTCCCCTTCTTTCTTGTCTTTCTCTCTCTAAATCTAGTATTTCTCTCTCCTCGTCACTCTTATTCTCTCTCTTCCTGTAGTCTTTCTCTCTCTTCTGCAGTCTTCTCTCTCCTCTTTCTCTCTCCCTGGTTCTCTCTCTGACAAAGGGAGCCAATTTGTTAAGACTTATCCAAACCTTATCTTTGGTCAACCTTGTTTTTTCTCCATTACTTCGATCAAGAACTCCAAAATGTAACTTTTTCAACCCATCGTAGTCTTGCGGCCTACGAACCATGACATTCCCTTCCTCATTGATGGGTGCTGAGAGAAACTTTCTAGTCTTTTCTCCTTTGAAGTAAGGCTTTTTTGGCAAGTTACCAGATTTTCATGATCTCTTCTCATCTTTTTCAATCATCACTTGATGCTTGTGTAGCCCAATTTCTGATAGCACTTGCTCCACATTCCTACACGTTGTGATGGTTTCTTTTTCTGGTTGCATCCTATAAGCAAAGCAAATGTATTCATATACAAGTTTCTCCATGATTCTGACAAAAGAATGCAGTAAACAAATGTGAATACAATCCAATGGAATGTTGAAGATGGGCTTTCAAGTGGGATCTTCTCTATTGCTCGTCGGTGCAGGACTTATCACCCTTTGCCAGCTCTTCTTTCCGTCCTTTCCTTCCACCCTCTCTATCAAGAAATATAGGCATGGATTCTTTGTATTTGTACCATTGGAGATTCCACACATGCATTTTAAAGTTTTCAAGTCTCTTGCAAGATGCCATTTAACCAAGTATTGACCATACCCTTCAACTGAGAGCATCTTACCATGTTAATGATGATCGATGATGCTTGGAATGCTTGTGTGCATAAAGAATATTTACATCACCTCAAATGTATCCTTAGGAACTTCAAATTTAGCGAGCCACCACACATGGCACTCAAATTGAACACTAAAGTTCCTTGGATTATTCTTGTCGAATTGTAAAGCTCTATTCATCAGAGTTACACTAACACTTTCAAGCTTTACTCCTTTGACGACCTCACTTTCATCCAATTTTATAACAAACTACAATTTACCATTACATTCCTCAACAGACATATTGTAGTACATTACCATTTCCGACTGCACCTTGTACAAATCTAAATAGTAAATTTTAAGTTTGGAGAACTTCACCTCATATGCATTTTTGGTCCCAACCTTTAGTGTTTCCATGCATTGAACATGCATGTGATCTCCTATCAGCTCTAAAACCTTTGTATTAAGTTGCCCGGGCCTCTATTAACTTTGAAGGTTGAGGAAGAGGCACGATTCTATTTCTCTTCAACACACAACCAGACCCAGTCTTTACACCTTTGAATATCTTTGAGTAAGTCATTGTGCTAATACCATCCCTGTCACAAATGGATTGTGCATCCATAGTTGAGAACTCATTTGACACATCTTTTAATGTACACTCAATCACCTTTTCCTTCACAGCCTTAAACTTAGGATTGCTCAAAGTGTTTTTCAATGTACTTGCCTTTAGCAATCTACTAATACATGATCCAACCTAACCCTCACCTAGGTTCTCATTCTAAGCTACCTTACATGCTTTGATACATCACTTTCACTGGCCGCTATTCACAATTAACTCATTGATTGGCTTCTTCTTTCGTTTGCGCTCCTCTGTTAGCTTGCTATTGATCTTTCTTAGGTCATCCAATTGTGCCTTTGCCTCCCCATATGAGATATCAATGTCATGGATAGTGTCCTGTATTGAAATAATTTGATTGTTTTGTTGAATTATAGTGTCATTTAGTTGTACCACTTGTCCTATGAGTTGTTGCATATGAAGTTGATGTGCAACGAT